>NC_083695.1:84547320-85180534 GCF_033118175.1 Dama dama | reverse complement strand
CCAACTGTGGTGCTTAGGCACTTTGGGAAAGTCACATTAATCCCTGGAGGCCTCAGTTTCCTCGCCTGCAAAATGGGGACAATCGAGGCACTGGGCCATGAGGCTGCCATCAGTGCTGCTATGGACCTGATGCTGTAACCCTGGTGATCTCTTTCATCTCACTTGTCCACCAAACATGCTCTGGGGCTGCAGTTCAGGGACTCAGAGAGACAAACCCAGGCCCTGCCCTCTGGGAGTTCAAGGTTGGTGGGGGAGGGCTCCCAGGGGTTCTGGGAGCCTGGGAATCTGGAAATGAAAACTTCACTGAGGTGATGAAGACCCCCCCAGACCAGGCAATGCTCTGCTACTGGCAGACTGGAGCCACCCCCTGGCCACAGGGCTCAGCCCCTGGTCCAGGGCCCCGCACAGATGTTTAGCAAAGTCGAAGGTCGTAAACCAGTGCACGGGCTCAATCCAGGCTGGGGAGCTACTCACATCTGGAATAAATGGGGGATCCAACATCCCGGCCTCTAAGCGCTTGAAATTCATGTTCCTGAAGAAGGAGTGTCTCTTGACCTCCGCGGCCCCTTCCTCCTGGCAGCCCAGCCTCTGCTTCGCATCTTTGGTGAGCAGCTGTGACAGAAGAGCCCCATGAGGACTTGCCTGGCGGGGGGTGGGAGGGGCCTTTCCTCCTGCCCAGAGGCCCAAGGGGCAGAGGGGCTTTGGAGAGCCTGTGATCACCTCCCTTTCACACAAGAATCCCCAAGCCATCCCCCGCCAAGACATCCCTTCTTTCCCATCCACCAGGCCTGGGCCACCCCAGGTTCCCATCAGACACTGCTCTACCCTGATTCAGAGGATCTCCTGAACTGCGGGCTACTTTGTGGTCCCAGGATCCCAGCGTGCTCAGATGCCTGGAACCCTCAGGAGAGCAGGAGTCCTGTCTGATTCTGCCCACGACTGCATGGCCTGTGCCTGGTGCGTACCTGGCACCCACTAATGTGTGCTGAACTGGCATCCCCTCTTCTGCTCCAGGTAAGCTACAAAGGGCAAAGACTGGTCTGTGGGCTCTCCCATTCTTTTACGCGATTCCTAGGTACATGGCAGACTTGTACATTAGGTGCCGAGAGACGGGATGCTGAGGGTCTGGCCTCAGCAAAGTCATGTTAAGAGGACCCATTAGGGCAAGGCAGATATGACACCACGGTGGCGGAGGAAATGAGAACTGGCTGCTAGCTGAGGGATCAGGAGGTGGTCTGGGGAGGGGGCGTCTGAGACAGGCTTTCAAAGGGGGCAGAAGGCACTGGAGGGACCTGTGGCAGTGTAAGCAGGGTGAGCTTGGAGAACACTCATCTTTGAGTCTGAGGGAAGGACGGGGGTGAGAGGGATGGGCCAGAGTCAAGAAGACCAGCTGGGGAGGAGTGATGGAGGGTCCTGAAGGCCAGGTCTGGAGGTGGGATTTTAACACAGAGGTCGTGGGGAGCCAAGGATGGAAGAAGGTCCTCATCACAAACAAAAGGCAGGATGGAAGGTTAATAGGAGAGGAAGGGGCTGCAGGGACAGACACAGGACCAGACGGGAGGAACATGTGAATGAAAGATGGGGAGCGGGGAGGAGGGAGGGGGAGGGAGGGGGAGGGGCGGGGGAGGGGTGAAGGAGGAGGAAGGGGCAGGGAGGGGGAGGGGCGGGGGAGGGGTGAAGGAGGAGGAAGGGGCAGGGAGGGGGAGGGGCGGGGGAGGGGGTGGAGGAGGAGGAAGGGGCAGGGAGGGGCGGGGGAGGGGGTGGAGGAGGAGGAAGGGGCGGGGGAGGGGGGAGGGGCGGGGGAGGGGTGAAGGAGGAGGAAGGGGCAGGGAGGGGGAGGGAGGGGGAGGGGAGGGGCGGGGAGGGGCGGGCCACAGCTGAAGATGAGGCGGGGCCCCCCCACATGACTGCAGGGTCAGCTCCCTCCCCGGCCCCAGGGTCCCTGCCTGCTCTCCTGCCCGCCACACTGAGCACTCCTCCGAGGACACAGTTGGAATCTAAGTGTCTGCTTCAAGACTGAAATCAAAGTGGGCGGCCCACACCTTGGAGGGAGTCCAGCCCTTTCTTTTACCAGTGTCCTGGTGTCCTCTGCACATGCTCATTCTGAGAGGGAGGGGGCCTCCTGGGGTCCACGGTCTGGAGGGGAGACTTGCTGGGACTGCTCCCCTCAAAACTAAGGAGTGAAAGCTGACAGTGGGGCAAGCCTTGAAGGGACGGAGCCACGAGCTAGCTGCTCACAATGTCGCCCGACTCGGTCTACCAACCCCCCCGGCGGGCTTGGCCCCGTGGACTGGTGGCTTGAGGCCACTCCTGCTCTTCTTCTGGGCTCTGCTTGTCTCCGAGAAATCTCTGGGCTGCAGGCCCCAGAGGCTGCAGGGGCTGGCCAGGCAGATGACACAGTGAGGGTAGAAGCTGAGGGCTGGGCTGTGTGGGCCATGCCAGGCTGTCCCTCAGCTCCTGCCAGGCAGGAATGTTGGCAGGTGTCTGGGGCTTCTGCTTTTTGCAAAAGAGTCCAGAAAATCCAGGTTTTTATGTGATTTTGCCCCATTTAAAAATCTTGGCAATTAACCCACTATTCACTTTTTTCTAAAACACTGTTCAGCTAAAATAAACACCCACCTATGTGCTGCCTGTTTGCAGCCTGGGCATCAGGTCAAGAGTTTACAAATATTATATCAGGTATAAACCAGGAGAAGCAAGAGAGAGAGAGGTGTGAGCTGAGGGGGATGGGGCAGGCAGAGAGGGCTTCCTGGAGGAGGATGACTAGAGATGGGCTGGAAGGATGGGTGAGACTGAGAGGGATACAGGGCCATGGGGAAGGACCAGTGCTGGGACTCAGCAGGGGCCTAATAAAGGTGGGGGCTGAGGTCTGGGCTTAGGGACTGGACCCAGGAGACAGGACAATGAGAGGCATGCACTCCTGGACCACAGGGGCAGGGGAGGGGGTCTTGTGACTGCCCAGGTGGAATGGGGGCTGCGGACTGACTTTATTGCTGTTTGTAGAAAAGTCTTCCTCAGTAGGCAGCGCTGGAGCGGCCCAGGACCTCTGTGGTCTCCTTACGATCAGGCCCTGCTGTGTCCTGGGCCTGGTGTCCCTTGGTGGTGACAGGGCGAGCCTGGCTGCCAGACCAGATGGGTTGAGGTTAAGGGCATGGAAGAAGTCCTAGATCAGAATTCCAAGACCTCAGGGTCATTTGCAAGGAGGCAGAGCAAGACCAGAGGCCACCAGAGGTTCTTCTAGCTGAGAAAGACGAGGGGACCTTGCTTTTGACATTTGCACCTGTGAGCCCAGGTCGCCTGGAGACCCAGGCTCAGCTGCCGCCTTCCCTGTAGTGGCCACCAGGGGGCAGCAGAGGAACAGCAGTGCCCCAGAGCCGATGACGGTGGGCAGGGGGCCCTCTGTGCCTCTCTGTCCTCCCAGCGGGTCCCCTGTTGCTCTTAGGGTCTCTCAAGAACTGCTTCTCTGAATTTCTGACCTATTTGATGATGCGCTGACCTTCTGTCCCTCACTCAGTTAGGTCCCCGTGGATAGGTACCTGGTTGCAACATCAACCAAGTGTTGTTGGCTCCCCTTTTGACCCCCCCGGTTTTCAACCATCCCTGTAGGGTACCCCACACTTCCATGTACCTGCCTTTTGCTGCCTTGCTCCTCTTGCCCCTCTATCCCAGCTCCGGCTGCCGTGACTACCTGTTTCCTTGGAGGCCGCCCAGCTGCAGGCTGGCCCAGGCATGTGGTCCGGGCATGTGTTTGCTTGTGTACACGCCATGCCTCCCTCACGGTCTCTCACACACGCAAATGACAGATCTATGGTTCCTCTTTGGAAGTGGTCAGATGGCAGCTCTGGACCAAATCCTTCTCCCTGTGCCTCTGTGACGTCAGGCTGAGGCTGGTGAGAGGAAGTGGTCAGGCAGCGGGTGGCCGGCTCCAGGAGGGCGGCCTGCTGGGGGCGGGAACTACGCCACATGGCTCCGGGGCCCCTAGCAGTGCAGCCTCGGGTTTTCTAGAAGCAGAAACTTCGCTACTTGTCATCAGTATCCCAGGCTTGCCTTTCCCTGGACTCCGGCCTGGTTGTTGACATTCACATTTCAGACCCCGAGGGTCAGATCCCTGTCTTGCTGTTCTAGTTGCAGAGCAGAGGAAGGGTCCTGGGGGCTCCCAGGTGCCAAGTGTTGGGCGCTCAGGCCCTTCCTGTCCCCGCGTGGCTGGCATTACAGGGCATCTGCCAGCACAGCAGTACTGAAGCCAGAGGGAAGAGGGCCCTGGGGGGCACAGGTGGGACTTGGGAGCCAGAGAGCCTGGAAGGAAGGAAGCGGGCCCACCGGAACCGAGGAGAAGGGCCTCGGTCCAGGGGCGGACTCTCTCCAGCTTCACTTTGAGGTCCTGCCACCCCCCTTCCTCTATTCAGCTTCCAGGCCCCCAGTCTGGCCCCTGCCCACCAGCCTGGCTAAAGGCCACACCCCGAGTGAGCTCTGTCTGGGGCCGGGTCAAATTCTCTATCCACGGACGCTGTCACTCAGGACCTCAGCAGGTGTGACCAACATTCCATGTAGTGGGTGGAAAACTTGATTAAATGATGTTTGAAGGCCAAGACTATCACCACTCACCGCCTGCAGCCCCTGGCCCCAGAGCAGCACCAGGGATCCAGAGCTGGACGGAACAGGAAGCCCAAGGTCAAGGGTAGGGGCTGTCCTGATGCCTTTGTATCTTGGAGACCAGCTGGGAGCATCCTCTTTCTCCCCCATGCTGACTTCCCCTCAGAGCTGGACATAAGGGTGTCTCCCCTTGCTCACCGTAGCCCTCCTCCCTTGTCACGGAGCCTCCCTGCCCCACCCCAGGCTCCCTCCTGAAAGTGTCTGACAACCACCCCAGTTCACAGACCCGGTGGCTTCATCGTCCACACCCTAGCATGCCCTGCCCCTGCTCCCATCTGCCTGTTGGCTGTTCTTGGCTAGGGGCCGGGAGGGGAGCCGGCATTGCACACCGGCCCTAGGGCGATGTCTGGCTCACCAGGAGCTCACCATTTTGCAGATGGACTTGGCCTCCTCGGAGAACTTGTGCGAGTACACCTCCTCCGTCTCCAACACCCGGCGGTCCACCTCCTCCCTCTTCACCTTCTCCTTGCGGCCGCGGAAGGGCGACTGGCCCTCGATCATCTCGTAGATGAGGCAGCCCAGACCCCAGTAGTCAGGGCTCAGGCCGTACCTCTGGTTGTTCAGGACCTCTGGAGCTGGGGGCAGAGCAGGAGACCCAGGGGAGGTGAGAGACAGCTGGTGGTGGGTCAGAGCCAGGCACGTGGGGCCAGGACTGGGATGCTAATGGGGCCTCAGGATGTCCTGCAACCAGGAGTGATGGTACTGCTCACAGGAGGCCTGGGGCTCCACAGCTGGGATCCCTTCCCACTGCTGACTCCTGCCCACCAACTGCTAGAAATACCTCCTCTTCCAGGGAGCCTGCCTTGGTTGCTCTTCTCTGCGCTCCCAAGGGACTCTGACTGTGGCTTCAGACGCCTGACCATGGTGGATGGAAACACCCCATTCCCTTGACATCTCCCCCACTAGACTGTGAGCCGCCTCATTCCCTGCTGTTTCTGGTAACAGGTACGATGCCTGGCATACAGTAGGTATTGCACACATATTCGTTTCAATGAATAAAAGTGTGTCCACCCAAAGTAAAGATGATTTTAAATGTATCTGGAATTCCAGCAACATCTCACTATGACTTCCCTAACACTTTGATTAAATGGATTATAGATTCACCAGAGAAGTGCAAGAGAAAATAGGCAGGCTACATACATCCAGGAAGGCAAATGTATCCACATGGGTGCAGACACTGTGCACGAGAAGATGACACAGATGCCCAAGCAGGCACACACAATGTACACAGATGGATTTATCCATCCACCCATCACCCATCCATCCACCCATCACCCATCCATCTACCCATCATCCATCTATCACCCATCCATCCATCTATCATCTATCTATCCATCCATCACCCATCCATCCATCATCTATCCATCACTCACCCATCCATCCATCCACTCATGATCCATCCACCCATCATCCATCCATCCACCCATCATCCATCCATCCACCCGTCCCATCATTTATCCATCACCCATCCATCCATCTATCATCTATCTATCCATCCATCACCCATCCCTCCATCATCTATCCATCCATCATCTATCCATCACTCACCCATCCATCCATCATCCATCCATCTACCATCTATCTATCCATCCATCACCCATCCATCCACCCATCCATCATCCATCCATCATCCATCCATCACTCACCCATCACTCACCCATCCATCCATCCATCATCCATCCATCCATCCATGATCCATCCACCCACCCATCATCCATCCATTCATCCATCACCCATCCATCCACGATCCATCATCCATCCACCCATCCATCATCCATCCACCCATCATCCATCCATCACCCTTCCATCCATCACCCATCCATCTGTCTATCATCTATCTATCCATCCATCACCCATCCATCCACCCATCATCCATCCATCCATCACCCATCCATCCATCATCTATCCATCACTCACCCATCCATCCACCCACCCATCATCCATCCATCCCATCCATCCATCATCTATCCACCCATCAACCATCCATCCATCTATCTATCCATCCATCACCCATCCATCCATCTATCACCCATCCATCTACCCATCATCCATCCATCCATCACCCATCCATCCATCATCTATCCATCCATTCATCATCTATCCATCCATTTATTAACCCAGTCATCCATCATCCATCCATTATCTATCACCTATCGATCATCTATCCATCCACCCATCCGTAAGCATTCACATAGGTATACATACCTCCTACATACACATAGACACATACCCCATGGGTCCCCCAATATCATGCAATCTGAAAAGGACCCTCTGACACCAGAGTCCAGAACCCTGAGCGTGTGCTGCTGGCATGAGTCCAGAGGAGGACAACAGTGTCCCTGTCCCTTGGAGCTTTCTCGAGTCCCCTGCCTCCTGGGGTGAGCAGGTGGATGTGTGTGAGGTATACAGGAAGATGCCTGAGGAATATCCCTATTTGGAAGGCAGACCCCAGGGGACCGGTGTAGCTCCAGGGCAACCGTCTCTGAGAAGGCTCAGGGGACACAGAGCAGGAGCCAAGGCTGGTCCCTGCTTAGAAGAGGGCTTTGTGACAGAGTAGGTGGCGTGCTCCTCTCCTTTCTGGGCCCTTCCTAACGACCTCCCCTCCTTGAGGTCACTCTGAAAGGCTGTCTGTCAATTCACCGGACCCCTACTTCACCCACACCCCAGGCAACTGTGTGTGTCAGCTCTGAAACTGCCCTGGGAGGGCTTTGGCTTTGAGACACAGGTGGGGCTGGGGGTGGGGGCTGCAGAACTCAGTGTAGTCAAGACACCCTGGGGCCCCAACACGTCCCCGACCCTGGCTGCAACTTCCTGCCTCCCACATGACTACTTCGGCAAGTTACACAAAGAGGCCAGTGGCTCCAAGGGTGCAGCCCGGGGAGGAGCCATACCATACTCACCCATGTAGCCGACGGTGCCCACCCGGCCGCGGATCAGGTCTCCCTCGGGGATCTTCACGGCCAGGCCCAGGTCCGAGATCCTGATGTGGCCTGATGGGTGACAGCAGGGTCAGTAGGTCCCTGGGATGGCCCTGTGAACATCTGGTCCACCCTGGGCAGGACCCTAGACTTGCCATGGGGCCCTCGCCTTTCATTTGTCCCAAGAAGAGTGGTACCCAGTTGGCCATGCAGGGTGACTGTGGACCATCGCGAGAGTCAGGTGTCAGAGGTCAGGAGTAAATTATTACTTTTAGGGAGAAAAACATAAAGATGCAATAGGACCCCTGCATTTGGCTGGAAGATGGCGGACCAGCCTTATAAAATGCCCTAAGGGGCTTCTTGGGAGGCTAACATCACAAAGTTTAAGATGCCTTGGCCCAATTCTGGGATTGCTTCATGGGAAAATGTGAGATTCTCCTGACATTTTGCAACAATTTGCTTAAGGGGAAAAATCACAAAGCAACTTGGGAAGCAACTCCCTGTTCTGCCTTGTTGGTCTTTGGGGTTGCTTGTTTGTTTCCCTTTGGAGAACCTGCCACCCAGACCAGCAGAGACTGGGATGTGGCATTGGAGCTCTCAGGCCAGAACTGACCCCCAAAAGCCAGAGATGACCCCGTGCTGAGAGCGCACCTTGGCACTGTCTCTTCTAGCAGCCCACTTGGAAGGGTCATGGCCTCATCTGACCCTGCAGGAAGGAACACTGACCCCCCTCCCCAGACTGGACTTCAACGAGGCCCAAAGCAGGGAGCCCCCCCAAGAGGCTGGAACTGAGTGAAGCCTGCTGGCTCGGTGGCCCCCGAAGAAGGCACGAATGGTGCTAGGGGAGAGAGCATGCAGATTCAAGATGTCAGATGATAGATTGGTGGTAGGCACGGTTCTGAGTTCCCTGGGGGCTCTGGGTGCATACACAGAGGGGCAGTGGGCCCTGAGCCCTCTGCCCGACAGCATCCCACTCAAACCTCTTCTCCAGGTCTTCTCCCTCCCCTTCCTTCCCTTTGGCCTGGGACTTGCTGGCAGGGAGACCTACTTTCAGGTCTCCACTCCCCACTGATTTTTGTGGGTGGCCTTGGTGAGTAGGCTCCTCTGAGCCTCAATCTTATCACCTGTAAAATGGGCACAGGGTCAACTGGCTCTGCTCCCTTTGTAAAGATGGGACAATTTAGTTAAATAGAAGATGCGACAACCCTTTCCCAGGTGTGAGAGTCTAAATAGTCGTGAGGGGCTCCTGTGGTGGCTTTGTTATCCATGTGTGTGTGCACAAACACACATGAAAATAACAATGATGACAGACAAGTAATAACACCTAACATGTCATGGCTGGCTTCCCTGGTGGCTCAGATGGTAAAGAGGCCAGCTGCAATGCAGGAGACCCGGGTTCAATCCCTGGGTCAGGAAGATCCCTTGGAGGAGGAAATGGCAGCCCACTCCAGTAGTCTTGCCTGGAGAATCCCACGGACAGAGGAGGTTGGTGGGCTACAGTCCACGGGGTCGCAAAGAGTCGACAGGACTGAGCGACTAAGCCCGCACACACAGTTGATAAGACAACTTATCAAGGTATCTTATCAGAACCTCAGCACCACCCTCCACCATCTGAAGAAGGCAGGGCAAGGCCCACTGTTTCCATTTCACAGACTAGAAAGATGGGGTGAGGGGAGTTGTGTGAGAGCTAAATGTTTGCCCAGAGTCTCTGGAACCCTTGACTCCTCACTCAGTGCTGGCTCCCTTTCTCTCCCTGTCCTCCACCGGCCACTGAGCCACATCCTTCTTCACCAAGTAGGAGCTGTCCACACCCTCTGCCCTCCCGAGGACCCAGGGTCAGCATCTCTGAGTCTCTGTTGGAAGCCTCCTGCTCAATTTGGCTTGTGACGCTCAGCTACAGAGCTGGGAACGGATCCCCAGGGCCGCTGCCTGACTTACCGTAATCGTCTAACAGGATATTTTCAGGTTTCAAATCTCTGAAAGGGAAAGATCACCAGCATGTGAGTGTGAGTGTTCTGGGTGGCAAGGCCACGTAAGCATCTGTTGTGGACCCCCTTGAGCTACTCAGGCCTGAGTGGTCCCTCCCCAGCTCTGGGCTCAGGAGGTCTGGTCTCTCTGGGTCAAACCATCTTGGGCTCACTTCTCTCCCTCTGGTGTTAGTTTAAAACAAATGCTGCTGTTTGCCATAGGTATCCTCTCGACTCTGGAGAGTGACTGAAAAGGTTAGGCAAAGGCTAGTCCGTGCACTAAGGGTCCCCGGGGCTGGGAGGTGACAGACCCCTCTAGGGATGGGAAGACCTCGAGGTCTCCGGATGCCCTGAAGGCAAGAGCCAGGCCTGGGAATGAAGGGAGAGCAGTTACTGAGGACAAAACCCCCACTGGGGAATTGGGTCAGAGAATTGTAAGGGACAGAATGGTAACCTCCAGGACAAAGACCCCCTTTGGGATGGGGCCCCCGGGAGCCTGGCACTTTCCCCAGCTCCAGCTGAGTCACAGCCTGGGAGAAAGCACAGTCATTAGGCACAGCTATAGACGCAACCACCTCCTCCAGTCCCCAAGGTCTCTCTTCTCTTTACAAGACACGGTCATGCTCATGAGAAAGAGAACCTTTCCACTGTAACGGGGAGAGGCAGCAGAAGTGTCTGGTTTTATTAATAAAAGCTCTTCTCCATGAATTAAAGAATAACCAAAGGACACCCTAGTGTGCAACTCGGGTAAGCCATTGCACAGATGCCACACATGGCATCTGGATTGAAGATTTGGTTCTCAACCAACTGGCTTTGTTCATTAAACTGAGGGCAGCTGTCCTCATGGGGAGAGGTTCATGTGCCCACATCCACTGATGCAAGCTCACAAAGTGATAATTGGGGTCTGTATGTGGTTACTTATTACAACATACTTTTGTTGCCATTGTTATTAATTTCCATGCTTTTGGTGTGCTAACCACTCCAAATAAGGGCAGGAGACCTCATTTCAATTAATCGGCCACCACCGACCACCAGGTTGGAAAGACAGCTGGCTAATGGGCACAGAACCCACACCCACAGAGAGGCTATGGCCAGTGGTCGGGCCAGGGAGGCACCGTGGTTCTCTTCCTTCCTAGTATTAATAGAAAGGCTAGAACTTGGAGGGATGCCTTTTTCTTTTTTTAAGAGAAAAACAATCAAGAGGAGGATTCTCTTTTCAACCCTCAGGGAAAATTTTCTGACTCTCTTCTCACTTGAATGAAAACAGAACAAAAGCATAAATTGGGAGATGTGGGGGGTGGGGGGAGGGCATGTTATCAAGACCATTCCTCCTTATTTTCAAAGGCTTGGGCTCCCAAGATATTCTTAGCCAACAGCCCTGTGACAAAAGTCTTCAAACTGGGGTGTGTGTGCCCAGTGGGGGTGGGGGATGAGAGAGTCACCCAGGCGCTGGGACTTCAAGAATATGCATTTCTAGATCCTTAGCATCATAATGCCTTGTCCTGGCATCTTATAGGATCTCCCCTCCCACCTGTCCTTTCTCAATAGCTCTTCTCTCATCTGACAGAAGAAAAGCAGGTTCCTCCCTACTCCTGCATATTGCTATGGTGCCCAGCTCCATGGGGTGAAACCTCCAGGGTCCCAATTAGAAGTGGGACCTACTAATCATAAGGGCAATTCAACAGAAGAAATTATTTTAACACTTAGAGCCTTATGGTCAGTGAGAATTTTTAAAAAATCTTATCTACATCCATATATTTCACAGTGGAATGCTGATCATTGACTTTTATGCAAAAAATATATTACAGTAAAATAATAGTCTCTGGGGGCCGAAGGAAGTAGAGAAGGATAGACAATTCCTCACCATTAAAGAGTTTTCATGCACTTTTTCTAGATGCATGATGGTGGACGTCAATTTGCTACAGCAATTAGATTCCACTGGATACCTTTAGATAGTGATGTCACGAGTTCAATTTAAAAATATTAGCCACTATTTTAACATCAATGGGCTATTTTAGGTGTCTACTTAGAACATATGAGGGCACAGAGATTTTTAAGATTCTTGGAGGAGGGCTGCGAGAAGAGTCTGAAGGCCACTGCTCACAGAAGCTGGACACCTGGTCCTGGGATGGGAGAGACCGGGGTTCATTCTGATGCCTGCTTCAGTGGGCATTCTGATGCCTACAGAAGTCCTGCAGGGGTTGGTTCTGGATCAGACTACCAGGCTCCATTGAGCTTCCTGGGCGCTGGGTGGGAAGGGACCAGCGGCCCAACCTCATCAACTTTGAAGGAACACCTGGCTCCCCCAAGTGATCCCCCTCCCTTTCTCGGTTCCAGGGTGGGAGTCTGTCTGACTCAAGGGCAATGACCCGGCCTCAACTCGAGGGCAAGGATGAGCAACCAATTCAGAGCATGGAAGGGTTGGCCTCACTCGCTCAGGCTCAGATCAGGGGACCCGGGGTTGCCCGCTCACCTGTAGACAATGTTCTCATGGTGGAGGTCTTCCAGGCCGCACAGGATCTCTGCCGCATAGAACAGGGCACGCTCCTCCTCGAAGCCGGGGTTCCCCATGTTGTAGATGTGGAACTTCAGGTCCCCGCCGTTCATGATGGTCAGGACCAAACACAGTGCATCCTTGGTCTCGTAGGCGTAGGCCAGGTTGACCTGGGAGCACAAGACAGCCATGAGGTGGGGTTCCAGGGACCCCCACATCTGCTCCTCTTCCCCAGGGGTCCTTGAAGCTGGGTGGGAGGACTAGGGTGGGGAGCTGCAGCCGCTTCACACCACCCACTGCACCCCATTGCTGACTCGCCATCCAATTTGGAGGTTCCAGGCAAGAAAGCAGAGTCAGAAGGGGCAGCTGGCACCTTTCATGGGTCCCGACAGGACGGGGTCTGTTGCTTTCATGTCACAAAATCATGTGCGTGCATCAGGTGGTTAGAACTTCTGTCCTCTTTGGGCGTCCCCTTACAAAACCCGCCAGCTCTGGGGAATGCAGGCAGCCTGGGTGGATGGCGCCGCGTGCCATCAGGCCCAACTGGTGGGGCTGTAACTGGGGGAAATGCACACGCTCTCTGACAGAGTGATTCCTCCGCCAGGAATTCATCTCCTGGACATCCCCACAGAAATATGCCAAAGGGATGCTGAAGGACGGATGGACCCGGGGCAGCGTTGTCTGTTGTGGTGCCTTCAAAACCAGAAGTGATTTCTCCCTGTGGCTGCACAGGTCACCCGGAGGAGGGGCGCTCTGCTTCACTTCCGGCCACCTGGGGTGGGGGGGGCTCTGCTTCACTTCTGGTCACCTGGAGGTGGGGGCTGTCCCCAGGCCCTGACACTCACCACAAACCGACTGTTGACCTTCTCCAGAATCTGCTTCTCATTCAGGGCCATGGACTCCCCTTTCCTCTTTTTGATCCTCTTCTTCTCCAAGCGTTTGCAGGCGTACATTTTACCCGTGGCCCGAACCTGGCAGGCACAGACCTGAGGGGGCAAGAGAGAAGACAAGGGCACACAGCACGTGAGTTCTGAGGCTCCCTCCAGGCCAGGATGGGGTGTCTCCACGGCTGGGAACCACGGCGGCCAAAGCCAGCTGTGCCCTGGCCTGTGGGTATCCCAGCCTCAGGACTCAGCAAGGCCTGGCCAAGATCTGGGTCTGATGCCATCTCAGGTGAACCCAAGCCCTTGGAGGCGGAGAAGCAGCAATTTATACCAGGTTAGGTGGTGGCCAAGGCCGAAAGAATTGTTCCTCTCTCCGAGGACAACTAGATTTTCCCTGTCCCAAGCTTCTAACCAGATGCAGCCGCTAATAACTGGGGACTCTGAAGCACCAGCTGCTGGTAGGAGAGGCTTATTTCGGGAGGGGGGGAAGTCAGGGAGACCCCTGGGAGGAATGAGACCCAGGGCATTTGGATTTGGTCTTAGTTCTGCCCCTATTCATCTGTGTGACCTTGCCTGGGTTACCTAACCATTCTGAATGTCAGTTTTCCTCATCTCTAAAACGGGAATGACAAGGTTGGGGAAGATCAGGTTAAGTACAACGGTGCATATTAACAGCATGGCCCGGCCATACTTAGGCCCCTCATGTCCTCACTTCACCCTCCAAACACAATCAAGGACACACATTTCCCTCTGTAGACTTGAACCCTGCCTGAGGCTGGCTCCAAGAGCATCTTCATCCAGACACCCTCCTTCCCTTCCTCAGACACCGGTGACCTTCCCAAGGCCCCAGCCTCACCCGCCTTCTCCACCAGGGGGCGCGTGACCCAGCCATTTGCTCAGAAGCCCTGCTTCGGACACTTTTCAGGCCAATCCGGAAGGGACAGAAAAAGGTGTCAAGAGTTCAGAAACTTTTCATGAATATGTGGATGTTCACTCACCTCCCCAAAGCCCCCTTTTCCTAGTACTCGGTACTGCCTGAAAGTGTTTTTGGTTACCGGTTGCCTGGAAGAAAAGCAAAAATCCAGCATGGGTCTCACAGCATTAAGATGCAGAATTAAGAAGAAAAAGACAAGGGCAGCATTGAGAGGAGCTGAGCGGGGCAAGGCACACACCTCCAAACCCCGCCCTGGGGACCCTCAGGAACCACTGCTGCAGATGCGACCCTTGAGCACTGGCTCGGGGCTGGGCGCCCTCGGCCCTGGACTGGAAGCAAAGAGCAGGAGGCTTGAAAAATGTGAGCAGAGGCTGCCTCACTGCACTTTCCCTGTGGTTCCCCTCTCTCCCAAATGCAAATCCTGCGGCTGCACTCAGAAGGAAGCTGTGTCCTCGGTGCAGGGAGAAGAGAGAGGGCCAGGAGTCAGGCTCGGTGTCCCACGGAGGCCAGGAAGGAAACCGCAGCCCTCCGTCCACACCTGCCTGGCGGAACAGCTTGCGCCTCCTGTCCCCAGGCGCCCGAGCTGTTCCTTCCTGCAGACGTGCCCTGGGAAGACGGGCCTCCTGGGAACAGAGAGACCGCTGGTCCCCACGTCCAGGCTGGTTACTCTCTCACCAAGGACCGAGGGCATTGGACTCCTCTGAACCCCAGGACAGGAGGAGATCCTTTCTGCCAAAAGGTGTGTGTGTGTGTGTGCATGCTCTGTTGCTTCAGTCATGGTCGACTCTTTGCGGCCCTACGGACGGCACCCTGGACAGGCTTCCCTGTCCATGGGCTTTCCCAGGCAACAACACTGCAATGGGTTGTCATTCCCTTCTCCAGGGGAACTTCTCGACCCTGAGATTGAACCTGCAACTCTTACGTCTCCTTCTTTGGCAGGTGGGTTCTTTACCACTAGCGCCACTGATATTTATGACTAATCACCTTATGTCTCTCAATTCCCCATTTTAATTAGCCAAAGCCATTTATAATGTCTAATGAGACAAACCTCCGATCTCGTGGGGCAAAGGTGGGGCTCATGGAGTAAATAAAGAAAGAAATAGCCACTTAGTTGCAGCAAAGGCCTCCACCTTGTAGATAGAGTGTGTTTTCTCATTGCTGGCCTGTTTGGCTAAGAAGAGTCAGGTTTTCCCCCCCTCTTTTTTTGGCTTTAATGAGGTATAATTGACAGAGTGTACAACTTGATGTTTTGATATATGTATACATTGTGAAATGATCATCCAGTCAAACTAATTAACATCCTATCACCTCCCCAAATTAGCATCCCCCCACCCCTGCTCCCTTCTTTCCTTCCTTTCTTCCAAGGACACTTAAGATCCACCCTCTTAGCAAATTTTCAGTAAATGATAAGTACCGTTAACTCTTGTCCCCATGTTGTTTGTGAGATCCTTAGAACTGACTCATCTTGCATAACTTCAACCTTGTACCCTGGGCCAACATCTCCCATTTCTCCCATCCCCTCCCTGCCCCTAGCGACCACCACTCTACTCTCTGCTTCTATGAGTCTATTTAGATTCCACATATAACTAAGATCACGTAGTACTTGTTTTTCGGTGTCTGGTTTATTTCACTTAGCATAATGTCCTCCAGGTCCGTCCATGTTGTCATAAATGGCAGGACTTCCTTCTTTTTTTTTTTTTTTAAGGCTGAGTAATACTTCATTGTATATTTTACTGTCATGGTCATTGCAGCATTATTCACAATAGCCAAGATATGGAAACAACGGAAAAAGCCATCAATCGATTAATGGGTAAGAAGAAGCAACAGCTTTTACAATATTAAAATTGGCTCTTGACTCTCGAGGGCTATCTTTGAGCATCCCCAAACCCACCCCAAGGATCTTCACCAGGGTGGGGATTGGCATGAGATTGGAGTGGGCCAAAGAACTGGATCATCTCGAGAAAGACCAGTGAATCTCTGGTCACCCAGTGGCTCTTGAATGAATCTCCCATGGAAACTCTTCTCGCTGCTGGGTCCTGAAGAGGATTTGGGTTTCAGTGGAAATCATAGCTTCGGCACCACGCTATTCTCTTAGGCGTTATTCTTCTGGACGCTTCCTGGCCTGTCTGGAATTCATGTGTGTGATTCACTGCCTCTTCCCTGGTGTTTCTTTAGGAAGCAGGGTCCAGGCTGCCCCTGTGCCGGACTCCCCCTTGCTCTGCATCTTGCACACGCGCGGCCTGGCCTAGAGCAAACCTGCCATGCGCCTGCATCCAACATGCGGCCCTGGGAAGCGTTTCCTCCAGCTGCCCTCGAAACCACATGAAGGCGTCCAGGCCTAACAGTTTACGATACATGGAGAACAAACAGTCGGTCGACATTACCGCAGAGCTCCTCTGCTGGGGGAAATGAGTGTAATACAATTTCCGAGGAATTTCTTGGTTAACCTTGGGAGGGAAAAAAATCCCTTTAATATTTCAACAGTACAGCACCAACAGGCCATGATCTTGTTAGCAAGAAAAAAGGCAGGGGGGGGAAGCGGGGATGCTGTCAGTCATTTAGGGCATTTCTAGGCCAGGGTCCTGCTTTGCTGGCTTCAACAGCTTAATGGCCTCAAAAGGGCACAACTCTTTTGAGGTCGACGCACTGATTTTAAAAGTCCATTTCTCTATTTCATGTGTTTGGTCCTGACAAGTAAAGTGAAAGCCAGGGGCCGCAGCTAAAGGCTTCCTTTGGAACAGGATTTTGGGTAAACTCAGGGTGAAGGACTTGAGCCAGGGACCTGGGCTTCAGATTCCAGCCTTGCCAGGCCATTGCTGTGTGACCCAGGGCTAACCCATCAACCTCTCTGAGCCTTGGATCTTCAGTAAAATGGAGATGTTGAAAACATATATATATACGTTTTATATATATATAGGGCTTCTCTGGTGGCTCAGAGGTTAAAGCGTCTGCCTGCAATGTGGGAGACCTAGGTTCGATCCCTGGGTCGGGAAGATCCCCTGGAGAAGGAAATGGTAACCCACTCCAGTATTCTTGCCTGGAGAATCCCGTGGATGGAGGAGCCTGGTGGGCTACAGTCCATGGGGTCGCAAAGAGTCAGACACGACCGAGGGTGTCATCACGCTCAACCTCTCTGAGCCTTGCATCTTCAGTAAAATGGAGATGTTGGAAAGGTATATATATATATATCCAAAGGTTCTCTGTAAGCCTCTGAGTGTCAGATGTCATCATTAGCACTCTAGGGATAAAGGACGTGGCCCCTTCTGAGGGTCTCTATGGTAACAATCCCCATTGCTCGAAGCAGCTTGTTCATGGACACAGGTAATCCTGAGAATCTGCAGTCATCTGGCAGATGGGCATGCTTAGGCTTTGAGAGGTGAAATGAGATGCCCATGGTCTCGGCTGGTAAGCAGTGCAGTTGGAACTGGGGTCCAGACAGTCTGCTTTGGAGACCAGGTTCAGTGTCCTGACCTCATGCCACCACCCCGGGAAGGCGGGCACAGATCGGGGTTGTGTAATGCAGCCCAGGGCTCCAGACTGTGGGGCAAAGTGGGGCAAAATGAGTATCTCCCCACCAGATAGCACTCCACAAGGGTCAGCTGCTCCCTCCAAGACATTAGACAGGTGTGGTGACGGCTGAGCCAAAGGGCTCGGTGACGACGCATGACAACGATGACATTCAGCCGTTAACCTCCCAAGGCAGCTAGCTTTGTTGAGCTGTGCTCTCGTCGCATCCTCACCACGCCCCCGAGGCAGGCACTGCTATTATCCCCACATCACAGGTGAGGAAGCCGAGGGGTGGAGAGGGGAGCAGCCCTCCCCTGGCCCCCCAGGAGGAGGCCAAGCTGGGACTCAGATCAGGCTTTGGGCTCCTGGTGGCCCACGCGTGGCTCCCGGAGCCAGGGCATGCACGGGCAAGGTGGCCAGAGGCGGGCCACGTGTCAACAGAGAAACCCGTCCGCTGCTCCATCGGTCAGGGTAGAGACAAACGTCCCCCAGGATGTAGGGCGGGGTGTATCCTCAGATCTCCCTGAAGAGGGCAGGGAGGGCAGTGAGTGCAGCTCTTCGGGGGTTCGTGTCCCCCAGGTTCGCGTCCTAGGCGTCTGCAGGGGACTCAGCACGGATCCAAAACACGTGCAGGAGCAGGAGGGCTCCTGGCTTTCTGCCCACAGTGTATACGTACGGCAGTGTGTGCCAGGCCCTGCGGGCACGGGAACCCTGGTGGAGGGAGGGGGAGCTCCCATCCTCGCCTACCAGCTCACCCCCTATGGCTTTATTTTTTATTTATTTGCTTTCCTGGTGGCTCAGATGGTAGAGAATTTGCCTGCAATGCAGGAGACCCGGGTTCGACCCGTGGGTGAAAAAGACCCCCTGGAGAAAGGAATGGCAGCCCGCTCCAGTATTCTTGCCTGGAGAATCCCACAGACAGAGGGGCCTGGCAGGCTACAGTCATGGGGTCTCAAAGAGCCAGACATGGCTGAGCAAACTAATAGATTTACAACGTTGTGTTTATTTATTTGTTTTTTTATTTTTGGCCACACCCAGTGGCATGTGGGATCTGAGTTCTCTGACCCAGTTTCAAACCCACATCCCCTGCATTGGAAGGCATAGTCTTAACCACTGGACCACCAGGGAAGTCCCCACAGTATGTCTTTAAGCAAACATTGCCCTGACCTGCAGATCCTGGGATGCTGTAGTGGGCAGAGCACCACTCGGGGGTGCTGGGCCGGGGTGCCCCCTTGGCTGCACTAAGCCCTCTTGGGTGACCCAGCAAGCCACATACTCACGGCCTCTCCTTTCTCTCAGTCACTCAGAGGCCACTTCTGCCTGACCAATTCACCACTGTGTGTGCAGGAGCACTCTAAAGAGAGTCAGTTCAGCTCAGTCGCCCAGTCGTGTCCGACTCTTTGCGACCCCATGGACTGTGGCACGCCAGGCTCTCCTTGTCCATCACCAACTCCCAGAGTTTGCTCAAACTCATGTCCATCGAGTCGGTGATGCCATCCAACCGTCTCATCCTCTGTTGTCCCCTTCTCCTCCCGCCGTCAATCTTTCCCAGCATCAGGGTCTTTTCCAATGAGTTAGTTCTTTGCATCAGGTGGCCAAAGTATTGGACTTTCAGCTTTCAGCATCAGTCCTTCCAATGAATAATCAGGACTGATTTCCTTTAGGATGGACTGGTTGGATCTCCTTGCTGTTCAAGGGGCTCTCAAGAGTCTTCTCCAACACCACAGTTCAAAAGCATAAGGTGGCAAATAAAAGACATGAAAAGATGCTTGGTCTCACCCACGATTAGAGATGAAAAGGTAAACAAGAGGGAAACCTGGCTCTCACAGCCCAAGAACAGCGTGGCTGAAGCTGAGGCCAAGCAGCCACCTGGGGCACTGCGGGACTAGGAAGTGGGCAGCAGTTGGGGAGGGAGATCTAGCCGCCCCTCACAGCTGAAAACCCTGCCCCTGGAGTTCCTCTGCTAGGAATATCCATGATGTATCTCTGAAAGTACATACAGATGTATGGCCAGGGACTTCCCTTGTGGTCTGGTGGCTAAGACTTTGCGCTCCCAATGCAGGGGCCCAGGTTTGATCCCTGTCAGGGAACTAGGTCCCATAAGCTGCAACTGAAGATCCTGAGGGCCACATCTAAGATCCAGCACAGCCAAATTAATAAATATTTTAAAAAGGATTTATGTACAAAGTTATTCACTATTTAGGGAAGGTTGCACATAAAAGGAGAGCAATCTCCAATGTCTATCAGTAGGCGGGGGGGTTACGTGAGAAATGTGCACATCTATGTAAGAATATGCGCGTGCATGCTAAGTCACCTCTGACTCTGTGTGACCTCATGGACTGTAGCCCCAGGCTCCTGAGTCCATGGGATTCTCCAGGCTAGAACACTGGAGTGGGTTGCCACGTCCTCCTCCAGGGGATCTTCCTGACCCAGGGATCGAACTTGAGTCTCTTATGTCTTCTGCATTGGCGGGCGGGTTCTTTACCACCAGCGCCACCTGGGAAGCCCCCGTGTAAGAATATGGCAGGCCTTTATGTTGGCAGAGAAAGACTTCCCAAAGACTGTGAACCAAAAAAATAAGCACAGAATGCTGAGTATATGTGTGAATGAGTTTGTGTGTGTTGTGTGCAAAATAATAAGCATACAGCATTTCTAGAATACTCAAGAAATTAACAGGAAAAGAATGCTTCATTTTATTTGAGCCATGGACCCATGGGAGGTAACTGATTTCTATATAACTTGTCACGGGAAAAACTCATATCCCCACCTGCCGACACACACACTTGTACACACTTGTGCGTGGGGTGTGCCACCCCGGAAGCACTCACCTTTCCAACCACTTCCACTGGAGAAAGCGATCAAAATACATGCTGTCCAGGTACTCGTGGAAGGGTTCTCCCCGCAGGTAGTCGTGGACAGACCTAGCTCGGAGGGGACAAACGGATGAACACTTCACCATCCTGACTCTGCAGCAGGTGGGCAGGGGCATAGAAGCAGGTCACCGCCCGGCCTCCTGCACCTCCAGGCTTTGGAAATGCAGACACACAGAGGCCTCCAACAGATGCAGCGGGAGTCGAGCCAGGCCCCGGTCATTCTACAAAGCCTGTCTGAGACGGACTGACTGACCCGCAGACGTGTAGTCAGTACTTGCCCTGGGCACTGCTTGGGTTCCGGGACATGGCAGTGAGGAGCCGTGGCATCGTGAGGGGGACAGACCACAAATAAATAAATGACCCCAGGGGCATGTTATCATGAGTTAGCAGGAAGTGAGGCCCCTGAGGGGTCCGGGAGATCTCTCTGAAGGAGGGACAGGAGCTGAGATGAGAATTGAGCAATGTTTAACTATGCACGGGGGAGGAATTGGGACTCTGAGGCAGAGGTGTCTTGGCAAGAGGCCGAGGGTCACGGGCTCTGGATTTGGTCAGGACCAGTGAAGCCACCTGCAGTAGAATTTACTGGGCACCTGTTGCGGGCCAGGTCCCAGGCCAGGCCCTGGAGGGTTCTGAACTTGGCTGCAGGCAGGGCTGGGCTTGGTTCCCTTTAAAAAGCAGCCACAGCCACACTGACCAGTCAAGCCCAGGCGCTTGGGACCTGGGGAAGGGAGGGGACACTCAGAGTGAGAGAACCTTGAAGACTGTGTCCAGCCAAACCTGAGAACAGGGGCCTGCATCGGGGGCCAGGATGGCCACTCCCTCAAGGGCAGGGGGGCAGCCCAGGGACACCCCCACCACCCGCTGTCAGGGCTGACCCTCCGCCACCTCCAAGCCTGGATTCTGCCCACAGTGGTCTCTCCCCAGCACCTGCCACAGGGCTGGGCCTCAAGCTGACCCTCCCCAGAACATCCTAGCTCTTCCCACAGTGCATGGAGTGTCGGCAATAAGCCATGAAAGCAGGACTGCATTCTTGCTCTCAAGGTCTCCCTTGAGTGACATGCACACAGCAGGTGCCTAATTAATGTCTGGGCCGCCAAGTCTGAACGAGGGTGCCCTCACGCCTGCTGTGATCTTGGCGGGTAAGTCTGTCTGTGCCCCTGCCTGTCAGCTTACGGGGAGGGCGCGTGTGGACACAGGAACGGGTGTCAGCCCAGCGCCTACATGTAGCTTCGCGGCTCATCCTTGCGAGATGATGGAGCCTAACTGGTGCTCGGCTGGCACCACACCCACTGACGCGTCTCGTGTCACGCTGCAGCCTGCGATGAGCTGGTGGGGTGTGGCCGGGGGCGGCCTGCAGCCCCGCTCCGGCAGCAGTGCAGGGGGGTGGCAGCAGTTGGGGCGGGGGGTAGGTGGGTGGGATGGGCAGGAAGGGTTTCCAAACCAGCCAGACTGGGGCAGAGCTTTACATGTGCCTCCGTCTCAGCGGCCTGGGAGCTGGTTTGTTTCAACATCATCTGAAGCACATGTTTCTCTACAGTTGGCA
This sequence comes from Dama dama, assembly GCF_033118175.1. NCBI lineage: Eukaryota > Metazoa > Chordata > Mammalia > Artiodactyla > Cervidae > Dama > Dama dama. The sequence goes on along the minus strand of NC_083695.1, from coordinate 85,158,761 downwards.
CCCTGGGCTCTTTTCCCTTCATACACGGGCCACTGGGGGGCTTGGCGGGGGCCCTCGGGCACTGAAGACCTGCCCCCGGGTGCCCAGCGCTCCAAGGGGGGGTGGTGGGAGGCAGCCCCCTTTCCAGGTGGCCGGGTGGAGACCCATAAGGAGGCTGAGGGTCGTGACCCCCAGACAAAGGAGGGGAGGCCAGGACTCGGAGCACTTACTGCATGCAGGCCGAGAAAAGTTCTTTGCAGGGTTTCTGAAGGAGCTTCTCCTCCGTCTGGGAGACCAGGTCCCGTCCAACTTGGGTGATGAAAACTGGGGACTGGGGGCAGGAAGAGAAGAGGAGGCATCAGTGAGGCAGGGGGCAGGGGGCCGGGCTGCCACGGGGGCCGCTCCCACCTGCACCTGGGAGGTGGCGGCGATGGAAGGTGGTGACCCAACTGGCCAGGGCTCCGGGTCAGATTTCTGGTTCTGCCGCTGACAGTGTGGTGACCTCGTAAGGCCACCCTGCTCCTCGGAGCCCCACTGTCCTCCTCTGCGAACACAGATTGTGACATCCCATGTCCCGGGCTGTGGTCGGAACCGAGGGCAGGGTGTGAACACTCACAGTGAAGGGATTCCTCCCAATAGCTGCCCCTGTCCCTTAGTCACAGGGGGGCTGTGTCCCCGGAGGGCGGGTGTCAGAGGGTCTGGAGCAGGAGAAGGGGTGGCTCTGCACCCGGGGGAGCAGGGGAAGGCTGTGACACGGGCCTGGCTTGGGTTTGCCAGGTCTGCATCCCACTCCCACATGGCTTGCTCCGGACACGGCCTCGCTATTACCAGGAGGACAGTCAGAAATAACCGTTTCTCCAGGAACCAGTCAATGAAGCCATAAGAAGTGGATGCCACTACTATGATGCTCATTTCATAGACGAGGAAACTAAGGTTCGGAAAGGTTAAGACCTTTGCCCAAGGTCACCAGCAGGCGGCAGAGACAGGATTTATACCAGGCTGGGCGGGTCTACAGTGAAGCTGGTTGGAAGTGGTGGGGTGTCTAGACCACCTGTGTGTTCTCCCCTCATTCACTGCCGTCTCCCAGGAGGCCCCTGAGATGTGACCTTAGCTGTGGGCTGACCTGGAACTTATACAGAGGATGCTCAGGGCGGTGAGCTGCTGGTCTTGGGGTGGGGGTGGGGGTGGGGTGGGTGTTATTGCAGAGGGTGGGGGGTCAGCTGGGAAAACTTCTGAGGAGGGGGTCAGAGGCAAAGCAGAATGTGGCCTCAGACCTCCCACACCTCCTGGGCCCTCCCGCCTGGGCCCTACCCACTCCTGAGCAGACGGGAGGGGCTTCCGGGGGTCTGGGGGCGGCTCAGCTGTGCGTGAAGTCACAGCATCGTCATTCCTTGGAACCGGCTGGCAGGAGAGTTCTGGGGGCGCTGCCCACACTCAAAGCCCCGCGGGGAGTTAATAGCTGGTGATGACGCGTTTGGTTTAACGACCACGGGTTTAAATTCAGTCTTTGGCTCGATGACGTGAAGAGACGAAGCAATTCCAACTAAAGCCCCTCTTGAGTAACGCTGGGGAACGACACCTTCTGCCAATATGAAGGGAATAAGAAGCTGTCGGCAGTTTTAAGCTGGAAACGTAAAAAGCCAAACCTGCTGGGAGGGTGGGCCGTGCCACTGCTCAAAGAGGAATTTGCTGTTCTAGTCACATCAGGGGAATCTGAGGGTGTTGGTCCTTCTCCCAACTGAGAAGGCTCTCCCCAGCCCACAGGCAAGGTCTGATGCGTCACATAAGAAAAAGGGCCCTGAGGTCCCGGTGACCACAGTCTGTCCTCTGTGGCTTGAAGGCAGGAGAATTCCACACGGTTTCAGATCTCTTTCCAGGAAGCTAAGCCCTGCTGGTCCCAGGAGGCCTGTGAGGTGGGCTGGAGAAGGGAGGGGTGTTTCTTCCTGGCCAGGTGGGCTCTGGAGAGGAATGACCCCCTCACTGCCCTGAGGGCTAAGGAAGGCCCCAAGAGCTCCAGCAGGCAGGGCTAGGGCTCTCTCCAGTGGGACTGTTCCTCTGGGATGGAGCCGAGGGTCAGGATGGAGCAGGAAGGACTGGGGTCACTCCCCTCCATGTCACAGATATTCCCTTAATTTCTAACCAAACAGAAAAGACCGCGAGGCCCTCGGATATTCATGGGGCTGAAAGCAGCCTGGAGAAGAGGTGTTGGTCACGGTCGCTGGTAAAATTCTCCCTGGGGCCTGGAACCCCCTCGGGCCACCAGTGTTAGAAATGACACTTTGTTTCTCCGGTCACCAGGTGGTCTCCTCAAGGGGTCCCAGCCTGCAGGATCCAACTTTAACACAGGAGTGTGAACGTAGGCACCGAGTGAAGTGTGAAATTCGCTCAGTCTGTCTGACTATTTGTGACCCCATAGACCTCAAGAGGCACCCCGGGCACCCCTCAAGAGGGCATCTCCACGGCCAACTCCAGATGTCTTAAAACACAGTTCACACCTCAGGGACACAGCTGTGCACACTCGGGCTTGCAGACCACCGAGCTCCCCTCCAGCCTGGTGAGAAAGGACGTGGTTCCCAGAGGAACAGGGCCACCTGTCCTACCCCCGAGTCACACGTGGAGCAAGAGAACACCCCCCCACACACACACACCTCTTTGCCCAAGACACTTCCCTGTTTCTTCTCCCTTGGGGTGGGGGACGGGTGTGGCACTTGAGCTCGGGTGTGTCTTGTCCACTCTCTGTGGGTCTGTGTCTTTGGGTAGAAGCCGCCCATCACCAGAGGAAAATAACCTGCCCCACCCCTCCCCGTGGAATGTAAAACTGACCTTGAATTCAGTACCACTTGGGGCTGCAGTTGGACCTTGAATTCAGTACCACTTGGGGCTGCAGTCGGACGGGGCCAGTGGCCGGCAGGTCCCGCGGGTCAGGAGACTCCGCACACCCGCCCCTTTGTACCTCCAGCCCCGCGACGGCCCAGACGCACTCCAGACCTGGGGTCTGCCCAGACAGCCCAGACCTAGGCGGGAACAGACTCGCCTGTTCACGATGCCTAAGCCACAGGTCCTGGGCTTCCTGCTGTGTGTGTTACCAAAACACACTTTTGAGGCAGCAAGAGGGGTGGGCGGTCCAAGTGTTTTTCTGGACACCACAGCACAATAAGAAGATCCCTTGGTGTCGTTCCGAACGTAAACGGTGCAGGCCAGTTAAATGGGACAGGGGCCCCGTGGGCTCTACACCTTCACACTTCCCTAAGCCCCCTCCTCTCTTTTGGCCCCACCTCCCTGTTCTCATATGCACCCTTCGATAGCTCAGCTGGTAGAGCGGAGGACTGTAGACTCGATAAATGTGGACATCCTTAGGTTGCTGGTTCGATTCCAGCTCAAAGGAAGTGCCTTAGTTGCTGCGGGCTTCCCTGGGGGCTCAGACGGTAAAGCGTCTGCCTGCAATGCGGGAGACCCGGGTTTGATCCCTGGGTCAGGAAGATCCCCTGGAGAAGGAAACGGCAACCCACTCCAGTACTCTTGCCTGGAAAATCCCATGGACGGAGGAGCCTGGTAGGCTGCAGTCCATGGGGTCGCAAAGAATCAGACACAACTGAGTGACTTCACTTATTCCCTGTTCAGTGCCCTCAGGTCGCCTCACTGCCCAGGACCCTAAACTTCAACATGGGGCCTGGGCCAGACCTCCCATCCTCTCCTCCACAGACACCTCTGCAACATGGAGGCAGGGATGGTATAGGCGACCAGCGGGGATTCGGGGCACTGCAGGCCTCAGGATTTTTAAGGAGGAGAGAGTTAGAGCCTGCTGGGGGCGGGGTGGGAGGATCTGGTTAGTTAGAAGAGCTAAGGATTTGTCCTGAAGCTGCATCTGTATAGCAATGGATTAAGCGGGATCATGTGCTGGATCTGGGGTAACATGCGGGCTAACAGAAAGAAGGAAATGGCAACCCACTCCAGTATTCCTGCCTGAAGAATCCCAGGGACGGGGGAGCCTGGTGGGCTGCCTGCTGTCTTTGGGGTCGCACAGAGTCGGACAGGACTGAAGCGACTTAGCAGCAGCGGGCTAACAGGCATTACCTGGGGTGCTTCAGGGATCGAGATTGGAAAGGAAGGGATGGGGGCGGCGGGGGGGAAGCATGGGTCTGGTCTGGGTAGGAAGCCTCCGTGGGTGCTTAACTCAGCCCTCGACCCAGGAAGCCTGTGCGGCTCATCCACCACGCCCAAGCCTCTGCCTCCCTCAGCAACCTCCAGTGACAGGGATGGAGCCCCGGGGGCAGACCGACAGTCCCCCAGCCCCCCTACCCCCACCCCCGCTCGGCCTCCACAGGTCATCCGCAGCTGGTCCACCAGGTGGCGCTATTGAGCCCCTTGCTGCTGCGCTGCGCTCGCAGACACCCCAGGGGATGACCAGCCCCCCGCCCTCCCCCGCCATCACCCTCCCTCCATCCCCCATTCCCCATCAGAGGAGGGAGGCCAGATGGCACACCTGAAATAATTACCGAGTGATTCATCTCTGACCTGAGGAGAGCGGCCTTTGCAGTAAGAATTTAGGTGAAAAGTGAAATAGCCCCCTGGAGAGGGCTGGATCTTGAGGGAGAGGTGGGGGTTACACCAGGGTTGGGTGGGGGGGCGGCCCAAAGGCCGGGAGGCAGGGCAAGCAGGGAGCTGTAGGGGTGCTGCTCACGGGGAGGAGGGCTCATCCAGATAGAGCTAAATAAGGGCAACAGCTGGCGCGGTCATGTCTTGCCAGGCTGGTTCTCACTGATGGCTGAATCATCAGGCCAAGGGTGGCACCGTAAGGGCGGTTGGGGGGGGGTGCTGGTGGCCATGGGCTGCTACCCCTGCTCTCCCCGGGGCTGGTGCCACCGCTGCCCTCTGCATCAAGGTGACCAGCGGGAGGAAGGAACCTCATTTCCTGTGATGTCTGGCGACCTTGTTCCCGAAGCATCCAAGTTCCTCATGTCAAGAGGTCAGAGTGGAGATGGCACCCACCGTATGTGGCCGGTGTCCCTGGGGGTGCTGAGAGATGGAGGCATGGCTGGGCCCCGAAACCACTCTCCAATGCCTCCTTTGCAGCTGCCAAGAATCCCAAAGCGAGCACCTCTCCTGTCACCCTTGGAGCCTTCCAGAAACACAGGCCCGACACTTGTTTAGAGATCAGGAGCCCAGAGGATACAGGAGGAGGGGGAGAACACAGAGCGCTCTCCTGGGAAGAGCCTCGGGGCCTCAATGATGCAACCCCATTGGTGGCACAGATGGAAAAACTGAGAAAAGAGACCCCTCTGAGTCACGGCGCTGGCCAGGGGGAGCAGACCAACAGTGGGGGGGCTCCATAGTGGGCAGAGTTCGGGCCGGTAGATCTGAGCTGCCTGGGCTCTAACCAGGTGTCCTGAGCCGCTTAAGGGAAAGAACACAGCCTCAGCCTCGCTGTCCCCACTCAAAACCAGTTTGTCCCCACTTCACAGATGGGGACAGGCACACACAGCAATCTCAGCCCTGGTATGTTTCAAGAATTCTCTTCTCTTGCCTGGACTAACTAGTAGTAGGCCCTCACAAGCCTCTGCATCCACCTGCTCGTACATGGATGCAACAGCCCCCAAGAGAGTTTTTCCATCTCACACAGCAGAGATGAGCCCCACTGCCAACAGACCAAGTTCAGTGCCTTCTTGATCCAGCCCTAAAGGCCTTCCTCAACCTGCCTCCCCATCATGCCCTCCACTCCCACTGCACACTCATTTCCTGGGTAAACTCTGGCTTTCCAGCCACCAGGCCTTTGCTAGTCTGATGGAAGGAGCCCTTGCCACCCGTCATGGCTCATTGTCCAAACTCTATGCAGTCTTCAGGACCTTTTCCCGAAGCAACCTCATCCAAAATGATTCTCTGAGCTCACAGGGCCTTCCGCACAATCCCACCTCCCACTGACAACATTCATCATCATTGTGATTTCTTGAGCACCTATTATATGTTAAGTCCTAGGAACTTCCCATGGGGTATCTTTTTTAATCTCTCAAAGTAGTATTATGCTCATGTAACCTGTATGAAGAATACGTCATGTGAAATGCCGGGCTGGATGAAGTACAAACTGGAATCAAGATTGCAGGGAGAATTATCAGTAACCTCAGATATGCAGATGATACCACCCCATAGCAGAAAGCAAAGAGGAACTAATGAGCCTCTTGATGAAGGTGAAGGAGGAAAGTGAAAAAGCTGACTTAAAACTCAACATTCAAAAAAAAAAGATGATGGCATCCAGTCCCATCACTTCATGGCAAATAGATGGGGAAACAATGGAAACAGTGAGACTTTATTTTCTTGGGCTCCAAAATCACTGAGGATGGTGACTGCAGCCATGAAATCAGAAGACTTTTGCTCCTTGGAAGAAAAGCAATGACAAACCTAGACAGCATATTAAAAAGCAGAGACATTACTTTGCTGACAAAGGTTCGTCTAGTCAAAGCTATGGTTTTTCCAGTAGTCATGTATGGATATAAGAGCTGGACAATAAAAAAGACTGAGCACCAAAGAATTGGTGTCTTTGAACTGTGGTGCTAGTGAAGACTCTTGACAGTCCCTTGGACTGAAAGGAGATCAAACCAGTCAATTGTAAAGGAAATCAGTCCTGAATATACTTTGGAAAGACTGATGCTGAAGCTGGAGCTCCAATACTTTGGCCACCTGATGTGAAGGGCTGACTCATTGGAAAAGACCCTGATGCTGGGAAAGATTGAAGGCAGGAGGAGAAGGGGATGACAGAACGAGATGGTTGGATGGCATCACCAACTCGATGGACATGAGTTTGAGCAAGCTCCGGGAGTTGGTGATGGACAGGGAGGCCTGTGTGCTGCAGTCCATGGGGCTGCAAAGAGTCGGACATGACTGAACGACTGAACAACAAGAACAAAGGTTTTATCATGTCCATCTGACAGATGCAGAAATAGACCCCGAGAAGTTAAGTAACTTGCCCAAGATCACACAGCTAGCATGGGAGCAGAGACAAGATTCAAACCCAGGCAATCTGGTCAGAGAGCCTTATCCCTAAGTACCACCAGGTCCTCCACAGATGCCATAGTCTTCCTCGAATAGTGAGTGCTGATGTGACTCTGTCTTGGAGAGCAAGCCTTCTTTGGAGGCTGGTGGGGCTGGATAATGAGGTGCAGTGGACGCTGTGTGTTTTGGTGAGCACTGTTTGTATTGCACTGTCGTGTACACACACACACACACACACACACACACACACAAACACACACACACTCACACACACAGGCTAATGGCCAGCATATGCTTCGCTTCACCATATGAAAACATCCCTCCAAGGAGCTCCCTGCTCATTAGCAGCAGTTCCATCAGTGAACAAAAGGTCAGCCCAGGAGACTGTCCGCTCTATCTCCAGACGCAAGCACTTAGGGCTTAATGATGTGTATATTTTCATATGTGGGCAGTTGACATTCCCCATGTAAATTGTTTGCAATTTCTCCATGTGGACAGACCTGGTTTTCAGGAAAAGCTGAGCAAGAGAGGCAAGATACTCTGGAAGACAGGGGTCCCAGGGGGTCCCCTTCCTTCCAAATAGGTGGCTTCCGGCAAGGGGGGGTTGCCTATCCTACCCATACCAGGTTGGAGGCAATTGTTTGTTGGGGGGGCCAACTCACTTCTCCTCCAGGACAGGAACCAGGGAGAGGCACTCCCACGGCCATACCCTGGCCACCCCTTGACCCTTGACGAGGAGATCTGCGTCAATGGCGGGAAGCTCTGCACACGGGGCTGCCCAGGCCCAGCCGTGGGCGGGGGCAGGGGTGGGAATCAGCTTCTAACAGAGCCAGGGTCAGAGGCATCATGGGCGCCTGGGAGAGGGGCCGGCTGATAGCTACTGGCCCCTCCAGGCAACTTTTCCCATGAATTCACACTTTCCATCGCTCCCCAGAATGATGCCCTAGGTGGGGCTTGTGGATGCTGAGTCTTAGGGAGCTCTTCAAGGGGCAGAAATGTTGTTTATTCCTGTCTCATCTGAATTGAGTAAAGCACTTGGCGAGTGGCTAGGACTCCCTACATGCCCGTAGACAGAACAGTTCATAAACAGATGACCTGAGGTTCAAATCCAGGCCTGTGCAGCTCCAAAACCTGCCATCTCTCCACCCTTCTTCACTGAAAAGAACTTACAATGTGCTCTGAACACAGTAAATGCTCAAAACATTTGTTCACCAAATGTGTGTGCACATGTTCATTCAAAGCAGAAATGCCTTCATGAGGTCATCTGGTCTACCTCCTGCCTTTGGGCCAACTGGGCCAATCAGTTCTTTGGGATTTTCTTAGTTACAACTGGTTGGAATGTTTGTTTGGGGTAGAAACTGTGGACTGAGGCTTGAGGGTGGCTGGGGCTAGGGCTGGAGGTGGGGGACCTGGAACTGCCTTGGGAGAAGCATCTTGATTCCTGAGCCCATGTAGAGCTGTGTCTCTCTGACAGTTTCATTTAACTGTATCCCCTGACCCTTTCAATAAATTCCTCCTTTGAGCAACTGGGAGTTAAGTATCTGCCATTTGCCACCAAGACTCCAGACAAATTCACCATCTGTAAAATCAGGAGTTGGGCCTGGTGGTGAGGAGGACCCTCCAAAGTCTCCCTCTCCCCCTCCCCTCCCTCTTCTCTCTCCCAGCTCAAGTTGGCTGGTTCCGAGTTCCATAAAAACTAACTCAGCTCAGCCTGCCTGACGCTAGGAACAGGAATTGGGTGAAGAAAGCAGGAAGGGAAGGAGGTGGGCAAAGCAGGGCTCATTCCAATCCCCAAATCCCGGCTGCAAATGAAACCTGCTTGTACAATCACAGCCGGCAGACAACGGAGAGCGTTTGCCGATCGGCAGCCTTGGACAACGTTTCACTCCAGAGTTGATTTAAGGTCTGGCTGACAGGAAGAGAAAGCGCCATTCTTCCACCTTTTAATCAAAACCTTCAGTGCCGTGTGGAGAAGGGAGGGGCCGCGGAGCCTGGGTCCATCTGGAGTAGTTCGTCTTCCGCACCCGCCAGGCAGCAGGCACGATCCAACGAGCCCCAGACAAGAACAGAACCAAAGGGAAAGGCAGGGTTTGGTTATCTTGGTTGTTGGAAAAGTGAACCAGCCCAGCCAAGTGCTCTCGACCAAAAGGGCTATGAGACTGTGGCTCCCGGGCCCGACTAGGCCAGACAACTGCATCCTGCAGCTCTCGGCCCAGACACGAGCTCCTCCCCGGGTGTCCATGTGGGCAGCAAGGCTGCTGGACCACGTGGCCTGAGCACCACGTGCCAGATGCAGCCCCCGAGGGCAGAGACACATGCTGGACAGGCAGCTGGTGGCTGGTGGTCCTTGGGGTAGAAGCTGGGAAAATGACAAGTCTCGTGGCACCTCTCTTACACTCTCAGGAGAGGTGAGGCTTGCTGCTGGCCATGAGGTGGGCATGGTCTCCATTCAGAAGTAATTCACCCCAAAGCAGAGGGAGCTGAAGCTCTGGGGCCTCTTACTTGCAGTCCGGGGAGCTACTGAGTGTTCTCTGCGGGAGAGGAAGCAAGTCTGCACAAGTGCTTCCGGGAAATGGAGATCTCAGGTGACAAGAACTGAATCTCCAAGGCTGCAGGCGTCCGTTGTGATTTCTTTTCTCATTCTCAGGAAATACTCACTTTGGTACCTAATGTTCTGTTCTTTCTTCTTAAAAAAGACTCTCCCCCAACGTTATTTAAGCTTCAGCCACCACAAAACCTGGATCTTCCCTTGTCTCTGACAGACAGCACTCAGTCTTGAAGGAAACTTTCTCCAGAGGGGCACCCAGGCATCCCCTCCTGCCTGACAGCCACTCTGTGCCTTTATCTTTCTGTGATAAACAGCCAAAGGCCCAGAGTCTGAGGGGCTCACAGGGCTTCTCTGGGGCTTCTCATGGCTGGAGAAGGTGAAGAAGGCCATTGCACTGACAGTGTGGTGGGAAGCAGCCCAGTGTCCTTTGTAAGGCCCGTGGTTCCATTATGACGCAGACAGGATATGCGGCCACCCTGGCGATCTCCTTAAGTCTTTGGGCAATGATCTCTTATACCAGTTCAGGGCTGACCCTGGGTTTAGCTGGTTACTCTGCCATGCCAGGAAAATATTGCAGGGGACAGGAGCTGCCTTCGTGAGCAGACTTAGAGGTGCTTGTTGCTGTGGCAGATACAAGTCAGGAAGCAAGGAGCCCTCTGTTTCTCCTGCAAGGGTCCAAGCTGACTCCGTCCATCTGCTACATCAGGTTCCCTGAGTGTCCGTTCTGTGCCCAGGTCATGAGCTGCACCCCAGTGACCCCTAAACCGACTCACTTGGCCAGTGGCAGGAGTTCAAGGCTGGTAGGGAGTGAGAGTGGCCAAGTGTGGTGTGGCCTCTCAGCCCCTAGAAGGACGAGCTCAGAGAGGTGACCTCATGGCCAAGGTGAGGTCTTATCAAGGCTCAGAGGATAAAGGGGATGTGGCCAGACAATGAGAAGACCAGCACTCTGAAAGAATCCTAACCCTGACTCTAACACTTCCCAGGTAGAGCTAGCGGTAAAGAACTTGCCTGATCCCTGGGTCAGGAAGATTGCCTGGAGAAGGGCATGGCCATCCACTCCAGTATTCTTGCCTGGCAGGCTACAGTCCATAGGATTGCAGAGTTGGACACAACTGAAGTGACTTAGCATGCACACAACCCTAACCCTATGGCAAAACCGACACTTTTCTGGACAAATTTAAGATGGCAGAGAGCAGGTTCACAGAGACCATCCACTGGTGAAGGGCTACAGGGTCAGGAAGTCTTCTGAACAAGTAGGCCCTGCATGAGGTCCCAGCCCTCTGAGGGTGCCCCTGCTGACCTGGTCACCCCAGGTCACAAAGTGTCACATTCTTTGTGTCAGCGAAGTAGTGAAATGCAGCCCTCACCCTCCAAGGAGGGAAGAGCAGACTGGGCTGTAAAACGTCTTGTCCCTTACATCCTTTGCTGTTTTTAAGTGGCTTCGCAGAAATCAGGATGAAGGATTTTTTAGAGGTCAGGAAGCGAGAGCATTTTTAAACACTGGTAGAATTTAGCCAGAGGTTCTGAGAGCTGGGCAACTTTAATGAGAAAGAAAGGAAAACACATAAGTGGCCCTGACCCAGACCTTGACTTTTTTACGTCAAAAGCAAAAATGGATAATTAACAAAACGAAACGTGCCTGGACGTTGGAGCGAGAGGCCAGCCGGGCTCTGTCAACTTGATAATCCCCGGTCAAGAACTGCGGGCCCAGAGCTCGCGTTGGGAGATGACTCGGTGTTTACACAGGCTGAGGGCTGGCGCTCAGGACCCAGAGAAGCAGGCTTTTTCCTGGCGAGGGGCTCGGATCCAGCCAATTCCGCTCTGGGTCAGGATGGTCACGTGCAGGTAATTCACGAGCAGGGCCCGGGTCCGATGGGGGCCGGGGTGCAGAACGTGCACACCCGGGGGTGTCTCATTCCTTGCGCGTGAGTGGCGAGGGCACAGCAAGCCAATATTCCATCTTCCAGGACACCCTCCAGTCCACAGACTCCAGGCCCGCTTCAGCGTGAAGCTGTGTTGCAAATACCTTGGCCCGGGAAGACATTTCTCCAGTGAAGATTTCATTCCAGGCGGCTCAGGAGTGAAGGAGGGCAGGCATCTTTCAAGATCCTGGGAAACTCGACTGAAACTCCCAGGATGTCATTTCTCTGCCCAAGACCCACGGTCAGAGAGACCAGTGTCTGCCCATCCAAGGCAGTGCTGAGGGCGGGGAGGCTGTCTCTCAGGAAGCCTGCGGCTGGCTTCACTGTCTCCAGACACTCTCTAAAGAGGAATTCTGGGAAGGAAATACCACACACACAGGAATAGGGGTCAGAGGCAGAGCCGGCTCCACCAGCATCAAAGGAGACTCCAATTTTCTGCCCTGGAAGGTCACAAGAAAGGAAGAGGAACTTGGACAGGCATGCCCCGGCCTGCCGTGCGGAGCCCCGAGACATCAGGCTGAGGACAGACGGCGTGTTTTCCAGGGAAGTTGGTGGGGAGAAATAAATGGGTCTGTCTGAGGGACAATTACACAGCCATTGAAAACGCTGTGCAGAGAGTCTGGGGCAGGAGAAAATGCTAATGACACAGCACAAAGGTTGGGCGTCAGGAAGTGGATCGCACACAGGAGGGTCCAGCCTGTCCACACAGCCCTCAGCCCACCTGCCACCCCCACCCCGACTCGCTCCTTCATGAAGCAGCTCAGAAGGTGACATTGGTCAACCTCTGACAAGATGACACAGTGGAAAGGAAAGCTTCCAGGTTCCAGAATCAGACAGACTGGGGTAACATCTCATCATCACTCTTTCTCTGTTGTTCTTTTTCTTTACTTACTTGTGGTCAAATAGACATAATGGAGAGATTGCCATTTTAACCATTTGTAAATAGACATTTCAGCAGCATTAATCATAGTCGTAATGTTGACTGTTACCATCTTTTCTCAAACTTTCTTATCATCCCAAACAGAAACTCTATACCCATTAAGCAATAACTCCCCATCCCTTCCCCTGAATCTCTGGTAAGCTTTAGTTTTCTTTGTCTCAATGAATTTGGCTACTATAGACATTTCACATAAGTGGAATCATACAAATGTGGCCTTTTATGTCGGACTTCTTTCACTTGGGCTTCCTGTGTGGCTCAGCTGGTAATGAATCTGCCTGCAATGTGGGAGACCTGGGTTCTATCTCTGGGTTGGGAAGATCCCCTGGAGAAGGGAAAGGCTGTCCACTCCAGTTTTCTGGCCTAGAGAATTCCATGGACCATATAGTCCATGGGGTTGCAAAGAATCAGACATAGCTGAGCGACTTTCATGTCTTCATTTCACTTCTTTCACTTAGCCTAGTGTTTTCAAGATTCATTCACGCTGTAGCAGGTGTCAGGGCTTCATGCCTATTTATGGCTGAATAATATTCCATTGTACGACAGACCTCATTTTGCTTATCCATTCATCCGCTGATGAACATGGCTTGTTTCTACTTTTCAACAATTGTGAATAATGCTAGTATGGATATTTGCATACAGGTGTCTGTGTTGGTCCCTGTTATTAATTTTTTCAGCTTTACGCTTAATGAAGCCCTTTTTCCAAGGTAAAACAAGGACAATCGTGTCTACTACACAGGACTGTCATGAAGACAGCATGCAATAAAGGTGTAAAACACACAGCGTACTGTAAGTGCTAAAACAGTGTTACTTAGGACTTCCCTGGTGGTCCAGTGGTTAAGACATTGCCTACCAACATAGAAGGTGGGGGTTCGATCCCTGGCTAGACATGCCCCATGGTCAAAAAACCAAAGCATAAAACAGAAGGAATATTGTAACAAATTCAATAAAGACTTTAAAAACAGTCTACATTTTTAAAAAAATCTGGAAAAAAAGATTTTCAAAAAAATGAAATAATGTTACTTTGCCCTGCCTCCCTCGTTAATATCCGCCCTTAGTAAAGGAGTGTGAGAGGGTTAGATTCAGTGATACCCTTAAGGGCTGTGCTGGGCTAAATCTCTTTAGTCGTGCGGCCCTAAGGACTGTAGCCCACCAGGCTCCTCTGTCCATGGGATACCGAGGCAAGAATACTGGAGTGGGTTGCTGTGCCCTCCTCCAGGGGATCTTCCTGACCCAGGGATCGAACCCACAACTCTTTCATCTCCTGCATTGGCGGGCAGGTTGTTTACCACTAGCCCCATCTGGGAAGCCACCTACACTTAAACAGGGGTCTTCTCAGTTTTGCACTGCATTTAGACCAGTACTGATCCAAAGAATGAGAGTCTCCCAGGAGTCCAGGCCCTGCTGCAGGCCAACTGGGGTGGGAGGCGGTAAACGAAGCCAGGAAACTTTCCTTTTTGTGTCTCTGTGCCATCCTTCTAGCAGAGGGGAGTGGGAAGCCCGGTGAGGAATGTTCCAGTTTCCTCTTCCAGCTGTATGACCCTCAGGGACCTGGCTCCTCGTGGGCCTCAGTTCCCTCATCTAGGGAATGAGGAGTCTGGCTTCGCCCAGTAGTTTCAAAAAACTGGGTTCCAAAAAGTCATAAGTGTTCTTCTAAAAGCCAGGGCCCACGATGGAGAAGAGAGCCAAAGGCCTGCTCAACCACAGCAGATCCACGCATCTTTGCATCAGGAAATCTACAGCTGAAACTGTGGCCAGGCCCTGGACTGGGTGGCCCCTGAGATCCCTGGAGGCTGGAGCATACTCTAGGCGGTGTTGTCTCTTTCCCTTTGGGGTGCTGGCAGAATGGTCCCTGAGAACGGGCTATAAGGGTTATCTCCCAGCGCACCAGGACTCCTGGAGGCCCAGTCCTTCATTCTGAGCATGGCTTAGCAGCAGGGGCCCTCCACAGGGAGCTATGTAGTGCTGGGGGCTGCAGAAACGACCCAGGAGCCCTGCTGCTCTTCAAAACAGCACCCTAGCTCCCTGCTCACTAATAGTTCTTCAATCAAGAGGAAGTGTGAGTGGAGCCCAAGGCAGGGAGCCAGGTTGGGTTCTTAGGAGAGCAGGATAGGGAAGGGGCAAGAGCATAGACTCTGAAGTCTTCGGCTTCCTTCATGCCAGCTGTGTGACCTTGAGCAAGTTACTTAATCTCTCTGTGTCTTCATCTCCTCATCTTTCAAATGGAGATACTAATTCATGGGGTAGATGTGAGGATTAAGTGAGTTATTTAAAGCTCTAAGAACAGTGTTTGGCTCGCAGTAAGAGCCATTCCCAGGAAGTTCCTTTCTCAAGTTCTCTTCTCAATCTTCTTCCACCCTTGAGGCTTTCTGCAGTGCTGTGGTAGGAAGTGGGAAAACCCAGGGTGCATGTCCCACTGGTCCAGCTGTCCTTCCAGCCCAACTGGCCACCAAGTCAGGCCCTGCCCAGGAGGGGTTCAAGCAGAGGTGGATCCTGAGCTGACCACATTCACTGACAACAGGATGGAGATGTTGATCTGGGTGCTTGGGAGACAGACAAGAGTCAAGTGATCTTAGCAGAGACGAAAAGCTGGCTCCAAGGCCCTGGCTTGGAGTTCAAACCCCATGGAAGACATGGCAGGCAGTAGGAAGGGAGGCTTTAGCCAAAGCTGCCCATATTCTGTGGCCTTGGTTGGCCTGGAGACCAAGCTTTGGTTAGATGGTTAGGCTGATTCTGAGCCAACTCCTCAAGGACCCAGACCCCAGGAAGGGAGATTCAAGAGTGAGCCCCACTCCTAGTCCAGTGCCCTTTGCTTTAGGTCATGCTATCTCTTCCAACAACAAGCCGGCATTTGTCAAATGCATCACAGTTAGGAGGCAGACAGCCCAGCATGTTCCAAAGGTGATGAAGTGGTCTTAGCCTGGAGGTGCAAGGACACAATGAAATAACATTGAATCACTCAGTGAAAAAAGTATCCCCCTTTCCAGTTTTCCTTGGAGTCCTCCATCATCAGGAAGAAAGTCTCAGCATGATGCTACTCGCAGTCTTGCTAACTTGTCTCTAACACTTGCTACTTTCCCTTCAAAACAAAGAGAAAGCTCAGAGCCTTAGATGAGCAAAATAGCACCCATCTAGGATGTCATGTCAAATTTTCCTGTTATCTTTATGTACAACAAACCAATACCGGCTTTCCAGGCCATTCCAGATAACAAATTTCCTTTTGAAACATTTAAGTTAAAATATGAGTTGATTTAAAGAAAAAGGAGCCCACTTGAGCACCACTGCTATCATCCCCCTACTCAGATGGGGAAACTGAGGCTCCAAGGATGCCCAGCTGGAAAGTGGCAGAACGGGGTTCCATGTGCCCCTGAGGACAAAGGTTGAAGCCTCTGACTGCCCCAGAGGCCGAGGAACTGTCCCCTACCAGGAAGCCAGCCTACTTGCACTAGCTGGGATCCCATGCTGCTGCTTGGATAGGGTAGGAGGAGGCGCCAGTGAAGTGAGGCTGTGAGCAGGAGGGCCAGAGAAAGAGGAACTTGGAGTAATTATTATTTCCTTTCATTCAAGCTCCTTACTTTATAAAAGGTGGATGTTTTCCGGAGAGCCAAACAAGCACTAGGAATAGATTTCTTTTGTGCAGCAACTCAGGCTGATGGGTAATTTCCCCTTTAACAAGAACAAACTGCCCTGCTTAGCCTATCATTGTTCACAGAGACAAAGAGGCCTGCATCTGTGGGCCCTGACAGCAGACCTCCTGCAAGAAATGCCCTCCAAGCACTGCCTGCTCCGGGGCTTTCCCGGCATCCCACAGAGGATGCCAAGCTGGTTCATGTCAGAAGCCTGTCCCAGCCCACCTGCCCACTTCACTGGTCAGAGGAAGCCCATGCAGGCCCCTTGAACAGGACCCTCAGCCAGGTCTGAGCTTCCCCTGGAATCCAGGGATACTTTCTAGCAAAACCACATTGAAACTGGGTGCCACCTGCCTGGCCTTAGTGGCCGGGGTGGAGCCCTGGCACAGTTGCTCATGGGCCTAATTAAAATGAACTAGCGCAAAATGTTCTATAAGCAGCATTGCCGAAGTAGGATCCTAAGGAGTTCTTTCTAAGCCCTGCCTCTGCTATTCTAAACCAACCTCTCTTCCCTTCTCAAACATCAGGTGCCTGGCCTATAAAGTGGTTACACTAATACCCATCTCGGGGAGTTGCTAGAAAGATCCAAGAGCAGGTGATTGTACTGCTGGACCCAGAGGGCCTAAAGAATAGCGTCATGTCAACCAGGAGCAGGGCTGGAGTGCTAGTGAAGGACCAGACCTGGCCCTGTTCTTCGTAACAGGTTCTGAGAGATTTATGGGCCTAATGTTTCTCCATATACACCCTAATCCTCGAAAAACTGAGGCCTGGGCTTCCCTCAGTGGTAGCCCACCCTCGGTAGCTCGGTGGTAAAGAATCCAACCTGCCAAGGTAGGAGACACGGGTTCAATCCCTGATCTGGGAAGATTCCACATACTGCAGAGCAGCTAAGCCCGTGCACCACAAATTTGAGCCTGTGCTCTAGAGCCTAGAAGCTGCAACTATTGAACTGCAACTACTGAACTATGAAGCCTGCACGCCCTAAAGCCTGCGCTCTACAAGAGCAGTCACCGCAATGAGAAGCCCGCGCACCGTAACTAGAGAGTAGCCCCTGCTCACCGCAACTAGAGAAAAAGCCTGCACAGCCACAAAAACACAGCACAGTCAAAATGAATAAAATTATTAAAAGAAAACAGGCCTTTTTACAAGGACAGATAAGACAACATGAAAATAAGTCATTTAGAAACAAGTAACAAAAATGAATTGGAATGTCATCAAATGAAATATCTTCATGTTTCAAAGCCACCATCAAGAATGTAAAAAGACAACCCACAGAATGAGAGAAAATGTTTGCAAGTCATCTGATAAAGGACTTGTACCTAGAACATAAAAAGAACTCTCAGGATTCAACATTAATAAGATGAACAACCCAATTTAAAAATGGGCAAAGGATTTGAATAGACTTTTCTCCAAAGATGATATACGAACGGCCGATAAGCACATGAAAAGGTGCTCATTAGTCATGAGGGAAATGCAAATCTAACCACAATGAGATACCACTTCACACCCACTAGAATTATTACAGAAACAAAACAAAATAGAAAATACCAAGTGCTGGAGAGGATGTGGAGAGATTGGCACCTTCATAACCTGCTGGTGGGAATGTCAACTGGTGCAGTCACTTTGAAAACAATCTATTATTCCTCAACTGATTAAATATCAAGTTACCATGTGACCCAGCAATTCCACTCCTAAGTATATAGCTAAGAGAAATGATAATACATGTTCATGCAAAAACTTGTGCATGGATGGTCACAGTAGCATGATTCATAATAGCCCCAAAGTAGAAATGTCCCAAGTGTCTGTCAATTGATGAGGAGATAAATAAAATGGGGCTTATGCATAATGGAAAATTATCTATCCAGCCATAAAAAGAAATGAGAAATACTGATACTTGCTACAACATGGATGAATCTTGAAAACATACTAAGTAAAAGAAGTCAGATACAAAAGTCCATATATTACATGAATTTAATTATATGACATATCCAGAATAGGCAAATCCACAGAGACAGGAAGTAGATTGGCAGTTGCCTGGAGTGGGAGGAATGGGAAATAGGAAGTGATGCTAATGGGAAAGGGGTTTTTGTTGGGAGAGATAAATGTCCTGAAATCAGATAGTAGTGATAGTTGCACAATTCTGTGACAATTTTAAAAACCACTGACCTCTGTATTTTAAAAGGGTGAATTTTGCGATGTGTGAATTACATCTCCATAAGCTAGTATTTAAATTCTTTTATTTTCATTGTATTTATTTTTATTTTTTTGGCCATGCCGCACAGCATGTGGAATCTAATTCCCCAACCAGGGATCAAACCCTCAACCCCTGCACTGGAAGCACGGAGTCTTAACTGCTGGACTGGCAGGGAAGTCTCCATAAACTCGTATGTTTTAAATGCTGTCTGTAGTGATGAATGCTGTGTAATACTCTTTTCAGAATCACTTACTATTACTTATTATTATAATTAGAAGTATTTCCTGGTCCACCCCTAGCTCAGAGCAACCCTGCCCCCTTAACACCTGCTACAGGTATAACCTCTGATCTGCAGATGCCTGAAAGGTGAGCTGCCTGGATCTCAACAGAGCCCAACGCACGTCTGATTCAACCAGTTTTGGGCAGCTCCTCTGAGCTGACAAGCCTAAGAATATCTATGGACCACGCCATGCTCATGACTGCCTCACCAGCACTAGAAATAAGCCTGCCAATAGACAACGTTTTCAGCTTGGGGGCTGGGGAGAGACAGTAATGTGTCACATGGGGACCAAGGCATTTAAAGCTCATGTGCTTCCCTCATTTGTCCCTTCACTTTTGGTGATGGACACACAAAAGCAGCCAGGCCCCCTAGTCTTTACCCAGAAGAGACCCAGTCAGAGTGTGCATGAAATAGAAGTTTTTGGTGTGTGAAGCCCCTGAGATTTGGGGTTTGTTTGTTGTGGCGACTAGCATTAATCATCCTGACTAAGGCATTGCATTTGGAGGAGTCCAGCCTCTCTGGCCAGCCCTCTGAGGCTGGGGGCCCTCTGGACCCCTTCTTGGCCTCTCACAGCTCCACAGCTGGAGTTCATGTCTAAATGATTTCGTCATTCAACGGCCTGATTTTGAAAAACACAGACCAGGGCGGGGAAAGTCAGAGGAGAGCCACCACCGAGGGAGGGTCCTGTGTGCACCAGCTCCTGGGCTCTGTCCTGGCTGGTATTTATGACCCTCAGGGCAACCCAGTCCACTTGACAAGAGGAGCAGCCTGAGGTTCCAGGAGGTTAAGGAACTTTCCCAAGGCCGCTCAGCTAAAAGAGACCATGCCTGGCTTCCAACCCAGGTCTACCTGGTTCTAAAACTCGCCTCCTCACAGCACTCTGCTGCCTTTGAATCAGATCTCAATAGCGTTCAGCCCATCCCAAAGCCCACCCCAGGCTGGCGTCCTCTAACCGCCCCCAGAGCAAAACTGGCCACATGTGGGCAACTGACGCAGGACTCTGGGCAGCATCCAACGAGTGGACTTCATCCCTGGGATGGACGCCTTCAAGTCAGGGTTTGGAGAGAGAGAGATTTCGGCTCCAGGAGTGAGTTTTGACTTTGAGCAGGGATGTGCCAGCCAGACTCCCAGCAAACACCCCCTGTCAGACTCTGAGGGACACGAGCCAGCCCAGTGTCAGCTCCCCAGAAAGAGATCTGAGTGGGCAGAAGGGAGGGGCCCACGGATGGAAGCTTCCTGGGCCCCCTCCTGCCTCTTTGAAACCAACTCACAATGAATGACAGACATGTGTCCAGCGCTGTGTGGGCTGGGGTCGGGGGGTGGGGGGGTGGATAGAGAGGACACATAGAACACATGCCATCATCTCTGCCCAGAGAGCTAATAGCCCAGCCACCGTCCTGGGCACCCTGCCTTTCCTGGGGGCACCCGCACCCACTCAGTGACTCAAGGAGGAAAGCAGGGACTCCTCTTGCCCCTCTCCTCACTTCCCACACCTGACATTTCCCAAGGCCCTGGGGTCTCTTTATTTCCACAGCTAGGGCAGCAGCTCCCAGGATAGCCTCCTGCCTTCAGTCCTCCTCCTCCCCTTCCTCCGCTACCTGAGGGGCAGAGAGACCAACCGTGGCATTCAGAGCCCTCGGGGCTCCCCGCTGCCCTTAAGATGGTGCAAACTCCCCACCATGATTTTCCAGGCCCTGCCTCCCAGAAAGTCCCTGTCCCCGGACCTTTTCACTTCTGTAACACTGCACTGACCTCCCTGCCAACACACATCCGCTCCCCTCTACGCACGAAGGCCTCTCACCCACAACACTTTTGACATTTCGGGCCCAGATAATTCTTAGCTGGGAGAGGCCGTCCTGTGCATTGCAGGACATTCAGCTGCATCTCTGGCCCATGTGTATTAGATGCTAGGAGCACATTCCCTATTCGTGTCAATCAAAAAGATCTCCAGACTCTGCCAAACGCCCCCAGGTGAGAGCCCCTTCTCTGGACCTTTGCACAGGAAAGGCCCTTCTCCTTTCTTTTCATTTGCACCTGGCTTCCCCATAAGCACGTGAAACTTTGGTTCTGCTGCATCAACTGTCAGAAGCCTTCCTGGCTCACCCAGGCTAGCCCAGGCCAGCACCCCCCCGCCCTCCTCACTCTCCGGTGCGCCGTCCACCACTGCTCTTGTGACACTGCCTTCGACCCATCTGGTGATGCGCTGTCATCCCCTCTGTAAGAGGGGCTCCTCAGAACCCACCTCTCCGGCTGTGGAAGCCCCAACCCCAGGGACCTGCAGAAGCAAAACAGAGCAGCACGTAGGAGCGATGGCTTCTGACTGGAGGCAGAGAGGGCTCTGTGCGATGTAGCAGAGACGCAGAAGGAGAAAGATTAGAGTCGGGGCCACGCCTTCCAGGTTGGAGGCCTTGCTGGGAACAGCCCGGACAAAGGCGTCCAGGTGGGCATGTCAAGGTGAGACTGGGAGGCGGTGGCTGGAGCTCCCAGCGTGGGGGGTCTGGGAGCGAAAGCTGGAGGCCAGGTCGTGAAGACCCCCGGAGGTGTTCTGCAGCCCCAGATGTATTCAGCAGGATGTGAAATTAGGGAAGTGAGGGCAAGTCTGGGAAATGCTTTGGTATCAGTTGAGCTGGTTTCTTTACCTTAGGACTTCTCAAGAGCTTCTTAATGTGCTCACACGCTAGGTAAATCTTTATAAGGGAGAGATGCGGCAAAAAGTCATGTCCACAAGTAACTGACCACAGAGGTGTTTTTTCACAGTTCGGTTCAGGCGCTCAGTCGTGACCAACTTCTCTGCGGTCCCATGGACTGCAGCATGCAGAGCCCTTGGGGCCCCCCACTGCCTTTAGGAAGGACAGGCCTCCCTGTCCATCACCAGCTCCCAGAGTCTACTCAAACTCATGTCCATTGAGTCAGTGAGAGTCGTTTTTTTCACAGATCCTCTGAAATGATCACTGTCCCACAGTCTGTTGTTGTTTAGTTGCTGAGTCATGTCCAACTCTGTGACCCCATGGACTCTAGCCCGCCAGGCTCTTCAGCCCATGGGATTCTCCAGACGAGAATCCTGCAGTGGGTTACCATGCCCTCCTCCAGGGGATCTTCCCAACCCAGGGATCGGTCATGTGTCTCCTGCATTGGCAGGAGAATTCTTTACCGCTGAGCCACCAGGAAAGCCTGGTCTACCCTTTGGAAAATGCTGCTTGGAGCCGAGACATGAGTTGCACCTTGAGAAGGAGTGCAAGGTAAAGACTATCTGGGTTTGGGGACAAGGGTCCTCCTGGGGGTCATTTGGAGGCCTCAAAGCTGGGGCTGGGGCTTCAGCCACATGGCTCCTCTCCCCCCCGCTGGGGCATCTGCAGTCCCGAGAAGGAACACAGGCTCCTGCGAGAGTGGCTGCAGGAAGAACCAGGCAGGCAGTGCAAAATTTATTATAGGAAAACAGTCAACCCCCAGACCACTTGGACCACCTCCCCCAGGCCCCTGGGCCATAACATATGGTGTGGTTTAAATTTCTAAAATTGAGGAGTACTTAAGGAAAAAATGTTGGCAAGCTCCGAGCACTTGTAAAACTGTCTGAGCTGAGGGGGGAGGCTGGGCCCCAGCCCTCCAGGAGACGCAGGCACCACGCAGCAGGGGCAGCAAGGTCTGAAGGGGCCCAGACCGGGGTCCATGAGCAGAGGCTTCAGGTCAAGCTGGCCAGTGGGGAGAGAGGGAAGTGACCCCCTGCAGCAGCCCTAGGATGGGCTGAAGGAGCCAGCAAGGCTGGCCAAGGAACTACCTCATCCTCAGCACAGATCCCAGCCAGACCAGCAGGTGTGGGGGTGGGGTGGGGGGTCACTGGGGGGTGGGGTGGGGGTCACTAGGGGTGGAAGGTCACTGGGAGGTGGGGTGGGGGTCACTGGGGGAGTGGGGGGATCACTGGGGGTGGGAGAATCACTGGGGATGGGGTGGGGGGTCACTGGCACATGGGGTGGGGGTCACTAGGGGTGGGGTGGGGGACTCACTGGGGATGGGTTGGGGGGGTCACTGCGGGGGTGGGGTGTGGGATCAACGGGGGTGTGGGGTGGGGGATTACTAGGGGTGGGAGAATCACTGGGGATGGGGTGGGGGGGGGGGTTACTGGCGCATGGGGTGGGGGTCACTAGGGGTGGAGTGGGAGACTCACTCGGGATGGGTTGGGGGGGTCACTGCAGGGGTCAACGGGGGTGCAGGGTGGGGGATTACTAGGGGTGGGGTGGGGGAATAGGAGGGTGGTGGGAATAGTGCACCATAGGGAAAGCCCAAGAGCTCCAGGATCACCCTGACCAGGGTTCAACTCCTGGCAGTGTGACCTGGGGCAGTGACAGCCACGTCCCCCCCGGCTCCGAGCCTCCTCGTCCTCATCCACAAGATGGAGCCAATAGCATCACATCACATGGTGACAGAGCCTGTACACAGTGGGTCCCCAATACATGTCAGCTGCCATCGTCTGGGGGAAACTCAAGCAGGTGGGCAGCCCGAAAGGGGGCGCAACGCAGAGTTAGACGGATGAAGCTGAGCCACCGTGGACACCACCTTTGCCGAGGGCAGCAAGAGTCTATCAGCTTCACAGCCGCAGCAGGTCAGTCCCTGCTCCGGGCCCCGGCAGCAGCCTATAGACAGGGCTATCTATCCACCACTCATCTCGTGGAGGCTGGAACAGTCACAGAGTGTCTAGCTGGCATCTGGCTTGCTTCAGGCACTCAGCAGTGAGCTGATCTCACCCCCCTGGCGTATTTACACCCCTCAAGCTTGTTATGCCCGGGGTGGTCACCCTGTGTCAAGTAGTGGCCAGGAGATCAAAAACATCTGCCTGCAGCCGCATCAACAAATCAGCAGCTGTGACTGGGTGGACGCAGACCCTGCTCAGACACTCTCTGTACCAAGAGACACTTCATACAGAGCGCTTGTAAAACTGTCTGAGCTGAGGGGGAGGCTGGGCCCCAGCCCTCCAGGAGATGCAGGCAGCACGCAGCAGAGGTAGCGAGGTCTGGGGGGCTCAGACCGGGGTCCAAGAGCAGAGGCTTCTGGTCAAGGCTGGCTGGTGGGGAGAGAGGGAAGTGACCTCCTGCAGCAGCCCTAGGATCAGATGAAGGAGCCAGCAAGGCCGGCCAAGGAACCACCTCATTCTCAGCACAGATCCCAGCCAGACCAGCAGATGTGGGGGCAGGGGGGTCAATGGGGGTGGGGTGGGGGTCGCTGGTGAGGTGGGGTGCAGACACTCTCTGTGCTGCCATCTAAGCGTCTGGATGCAGTTTGTGTAGGGACCTGGGTCCCCAGGTCTGTTCCTGGCAGCCCTGCAGACAGCATGCAGTCGGGTGTGCCCAGGGCCACGCCTTGTGCAGAGCGAGCCAGCCCTGTCCAGCGGCTGAAAGAGCTGATGAACATGAATCCTCTTGCTTCTGAAAAGTTCAAAGGCCCTGGGGTGGCCTGCCATTCCATTAAGAGGCGTGTAGGATTACGATGGAAGCAGAAGCAGAGAAACAGCAGAGGGAAGCAACAGGGGTCTGGCTCAGCAGAAGCAGGAGGAAGCCCCACAGGGGACATCCTCTGGGGTGGGGCTGGGCCAGTGGCCGGCAGGCCAGCACAGCTGCGCCAGGCAAGGGCTCAGTGCAGCCCGAGGGGCCCGCATCACATGCATGGGTCCCTGGGACGTCCCTAACATCACAGTGAGGGGCAGCAAGGGTTGAGGTGGGACCAGAACTGCCAAGGACCCCTGGGGCCCTGCTGAGAACAACGAGGTGGGGCTTACCCTCCTCAAGGGACTTCCATGCCGTGTGGATAAAATGTATAAAACTGTGCAGAAACCATCCATAAGTGCAGGGAGGGGAGAGGCCTGGTTGTAAACACGGAAGGAGCTACTGTGGGTTTAACCCCCTTGTGAATGCCTTCACCAGTAGGTGTGGGGGGGGGGCAGGTGTTCAGCGGAGGAGCTTGTCACCAGAGGAGCTCTGTGTGAGCTGGAATCCTTCTGTTCACAGTCCTACCTTTGTCTCCTGAGCGGAAGTCAGGAGTGGCTGCAGCAGCCCTGATTCACCGCCTCCAGCGTCAGGGCCACCACGAATGCACACAGGCCATGGGGGTGGCCCCACGCCCCAGGGGAGGTCAGGGGGCCCCTCGCCCTTCAGCATACCCAGAGCACTTCAGAATACTCAGCACTCTGCTCTGTGTTCAGCCAGTGTTACCTCTGCCCATTCAGCTTCAGCCAGGCCCTCCTAAGCACTCCTGGGCCCTTCCATTCTCACCAACCTCTCAGACACACATCTGCCACGCCCTCTCTTCTGGGTACTCTGACCCCTGCCTCAGTTGAGCCTTCACCCGTCCTGCCACAAATGCCTGGGCATGGGCAGAGGGCAGCAAGAGTGCCCCTGGAGGGGACTGGGCCCCCAGGAAGCAGGCCTCCCCACTGCAGGCCTGCTCTGGCCTGGACCACCTGCCTTGGCCCTGCCAGGCTTGGGTACCTCTGAAGAGGATGAGAATTCTGAATCTGGAGACCAATGGCACCCCTGGCTGGGTGCTCCCCCCTGGCCAGGCACAGACCTGGGGGGCCCATATTCCTGGATTAAGGCCTCCCACTCCTCCTGCTGTGGGGTTTGGGCAGCCTCTTACCTTTGGGGTGAGGTACTTGGTCATAATTTCCTTCCCTTTTTCTCCCAGTTTTTCATCCGGAGTAACTTCATATTCTGCCTAAAACAGAAGAAGGAAAAGAACAATAATAGATTTGCTCACGAGCGTCTTACAAGTGTAGAACCTTAGAGGCCCCTGGAGAAGACACCCTGGAGGGCACGTGACCGAACTCCTTCCTCGGCAGGACAGGGAGTGAGGCCCAGAGAAGGGAGGGGCCCTGGTGTCCTGTCCCGCCGGCTCTGCTCCACTGCGGACACGCGCTCAGAACAGCGGCAACACACTGGGGTCACTGGGGAGCCAACGCTGGTGCTTGGACCCCGCCCCACACCCACAGAGTCAGACCCTTTGGTGATGGGGTCAGGCATCCAGGCAGCTGGTGGAGAGAACCACAAGCTTAGGAAAATCAAAGGAAGCTGCTGGGAATTAACTAGAGCCAGCAAACTGGAAGGCCCTCAAGAGGCTGCCTGAGGTCACTCAGACCTTACATGCTGCATGACCTTGGACAGTTTCTTCAACCTCCATACAACGCAGATGGAAAAAGCACCTACGTGTAGGGTGATTGTGCAGGGAAAACAAGACAAATCTGGGCACATAATAAATACTCAATTAACGGCTGCTGTATTTACCACCATCGCAATTACTACACCTTGGAAGAGAAGACGGTAATATGCATGCTATAACTTTGACAGCCTTTCAGTTTACAAAGGGAACACACAGAGATTTTTCAGATGCTCTTATATGAACCTTATTTAAGCCCAGGTAGTGATATGATGGTAAAGAACATGCCTGCCGATGCAGGAGACATGGGTTTGATCCCGGGGTCAGGAAGATCCCCTGGAGAAGCGAATGGCAATCCACTCCAGTATTCTTGCCTGGAGAATTCCATGGACAGAGTAGCCTGGTGGGCTACAGTCCAGAGGGTCACAAAGAGTCGGACACAACTAAGCGACTGAGCACACAATGACACGGAAGACAGGGCAGCAATCACACCCCTTCATCCACATACAAAGAGCAGGGGCTTCAGCAGAGTTGCCCAGGGTCAACGGTGGGGAGGCAGCAGGGCTGGGACATGGACCTCCAAGCCCGGACCCCTTTCACAACAACACCAAGAAATTTAGGACCCAGATCGCTGACCATGCCAGTGGGACCCGGGCTCTAAAGAAAGAAGTGAGGCTTCAAAAGACGGACCACTTTATTTTCCCTGACCCCAAGTGAGGCTCCTTCACAGGCACTTGACCCACTTGCCAAGAGGATAAAAGGCTGCCTCGACTTAATGAAAAGCCTGGTGAGCTTGCCTTTCTCATTTCAATAAGGGAACTAATTGCAAATTGTTTATAACTGGTTCAAAATCTGCCACTCAAGGATTTTTCAGCCTCCATCCAAAACTACAGCTATTTCCAAAGAGACAGGCAGTAGCATCAGCACAGAGGGGCTGAAACTCCTTTCCCGGCCACCTCACTGTGGGGTTAGACCCCAATACTTACCCCCACCCACACTCCCACCCCTGGGCTGGTTCAAAGCAGACTCTCAACTCAGTGTCTAGAGTCCGGTTTCTCAACAGGCCAGCCAGGAAGACCCTACCGGGCTGGAGCTGCACCTCTCTGGGGCAGAGGGTTCTAGAACACAACTGCCCACCTATCTTCCAGGGGGGCAGAGAGAAGCTCCCAGTGTCCAGCTGCCCTGGGAGCCCCGCCTGGTGGTCTGGCTCTGTGGGAATTTATCCAGACTGCTTTGCAGGGCCCAGGCCACAGGCAAATGGCCGCCTACCTTTTGGGGGGTAACTCAATCCCATGCAGAACCCTGGATTTGCACCATCCCAAAATACCTCAGCAAAGGTGGCTCTATTTAACCAAACGGAGGCCTGAGGCTCACTAATCAGCCTCAATAGCCAGCTGAAAATATTATTGCTCTGGGTACTAAAACCCACGTTAAAAAAAATAACAACACTTTCAGGTCAGCTGCCTCCCAGCAGAGGCCCGGCTGGGCAGCTGGGCGCCAGGGTTCCACAGGGAGGCAGCCGGGAGCATGCCGGGACAGGCCTCCCCAGCCTGGGATCAAAAGGCCTTTCTTTGAGAGTCCATGTCAGGTCACCACCACTTGAAGAACATTTGTGTTGGGAGGCAGAAAACCAACAGAAGGCTTCCAGCTGGGCTTTCCGCACCGATTAAGTCACCTGGAGTGACAGGCCATGTCTCCACTGTGACCCCCGAGAGGGGCTCATGGGGGACCCGTCCTGAGAGGCCACCTACAGAGAAAAACACCATGGCGGCTCGGCCGGCCGGGCAGCGCTCAGGGCAATCACATGGACCTGGGGCAGGGGACCACCCGGGAATCCGCTCCCGCGGGAGCACCCTTGCCCAGGTGGTGGGCAAAAGCTGCCGAAATCAGCTGAAGCCAGAAAACATAAGCAGCAAATAAGAAGTTGGGTTGGCCAGTGCTCTGTGACAACCTCAGAGAGGTGGGATGGGGTGGGAGGTGGGAGGGCGGTTCCAGACGGAGGTGACATATGTATGCCTATGGCTGATTCATGCTGAGGGACGGCAGAAACCAACACAACATTGTAAGGCAATTACCCTCCAATTAAAAGTAAATAAACTAAAAGAAGTTGGGTTGGGCCAACAGCCTAGAATTTTACAATTAGAAATGGAAATGGCAGACAGTGACTTCAGTGAACAGAAAGGTAAACGACATGCCAGGATGACCTGTGACATCCATCCATAAGAGTTCCCTCCAACAAGGGGGGGTGGGCTTGTCCCCACCCCACCCCCCCAACAGAGAGGACACACACTGTCCTCCCTACTGTGTTGCCCACTTGAAACCTTCTCCTGCCCAGGGCTCAGCCCTAATGGCCAGAGTGCCAAAGAGCTCCTTGCCAATCCACTCGGAGAACACTTCTCTTCCCCAGATACATCCATGGTGCCAACCGAGGGAGGCATTTAATGAGCCTTCTCTCTGCATGGTGATTTATGCCAAATACAGGAATGGGCTTTAGGGAGGAGATGCTGTAACACAAAGCGCAAAATACGACACTGAGTTCAAGGCAAAAAGAATTATTTATATATCTGTGCCTGCCAAAAGGGTATAAACATCTGTGTACATCCTAGTTTATAAAGCCAATATTTCATTCTCTTGGCGAGCTCTAATTGCATCATCCATCTCAGAAAATGCTAATGAAAATATGTCCTCTATTAAACACATTTCTCTCAGATGAGTTTTTAAAAAAACATGAAGATTGCAAACTGGTACAAGGGGCCCTGCCACGTTCTCACAGAAGCCGGCGCTGGTTTTTACAGAGCAGAGTCTGAGCCGAATTCCTCTCGGCAAGATGTCACCCCCCTCCTCTCGGGAGCCCTTCTCCTGCCCTGGCAGGAAGATGAAGTCAGAGAGGCTTTGAGGTCTCGCCACCTCCGGCTTCTGTAATTACCGATGTGGTCAGCTTTTCCAGAGTCTTCGCGGCAGGGACAAGTGACGCGCCCAGCTGCTCCCCGTGGCCCTCTCTGGAGAAACACCCGGCTCCTCCCACACCGGCCTTGGCATCTTGCTGGTGCCAACCCTGGGGGCCAGGGGTTTCCGTCTCCCCCTCTGGAGTCCCTGCCCGCCCCGCTTCGGGACAGAGGAGAGTGAGGGTGGGGAGTCCCCTGCCAGTTCCCCCCTGCCGGGCGCCCAGGCTCCTGGATCCGTCTTCTGAAAGCCCAGCTCCTGCAGCCGCCCTCTCCCACTCCTTCCTGTCCCCGCAGAGCTGGGGGTGGCGAAGGCTCAGACATACCTGCGTACATAGGCCAGGACACCAACAGCTGCCCTTCATTAAATTCTACTTTCACACGTGAGCGAGCCATCCATCTCTGGCCAGGCCCCTCACTGATGCTTGAAAAATCCTTCAGACAACTGGCATCGCCTGCCCCTTTCCATCCCCCCAGCTAGAATGAAGAAGCTCTACAAACAGGGGTGTCCCCGCACCAGGGTCCCAGGATCAGATGGGCCTGGTCAGCCTCACAGCCTGTGTCCACCTGGGCAGGCGGAGTCTTCTCAGATGTCTGGTCGTCACGTGAGAAGACCTGTCGGGCCTGGGTCAGGAAGGGGCTCCCTGGCCCAGGGTCAATGGGGCGGGCTCAGAGAAAGAAGGGAAGGAGGAGAGGACCCCTGGCCATGTGAGGTACAAACTGAGGGTGACAGGAGGGACCCCAAGGTGGGGCGGCGCCACAGCCACCAAGCTTGGCAGAGGTGAACTCAGAAAAGTCAGAGGGAAGGGTTCTGACCCTCTGGTGGGGTGGGGGTGGGCGCCGGGGGTGGTTGGCTGACGTGTCTGAGTCCCGTGGCGGGGGGCCTGTGCTGTCGCCTCCTGCTCGCCGGCCAGTCTCCCAGGAGCTCAGCCCTCAGCGGCTCTCTGCCACCCCTTCACCGCGCCTCCTCCGCCCCCAGCGCCCCGCATTCTTCCCCTGTCCTCACTCCCCACAGGGCTCATAAGGCCATCATGCAAAGGGCTCTCCCCGCTACTCTTTCAATTCTAAGTGACCAGAATCTCAACCTAGTCTGACTCAGGCGCAACTAGAATCTCTGGGTTCCTGAGCTCCAAGAATGGGGTAACCATCCATTGGGGTAACCAATGTGTGGGGAAAACGAAAACGCAGCCTGGCCCAGAGCAACAGAGCCAGGGATGTGAGCACCTGTGGAACCTACTCACAGTGTGTGTGTGTGTCTGTGTGTGTGTGTGTGTCTGTGTGTCTGTGTGTCTGTGTGTGTGTCTGCGTGTGTATGTGTCTGCGTGTGTCTGTGTGTGTCTGTGTCTGTGTGTGTGTGTCTGTGTGTGTGTCTGTGTGTCTGTGTGTGTGAGTGTGTCTGTCTGTGTGTGTCTGTGTGTGTGTGTGTCTGTGTGTGTGTCTGTGTGTCTGTGTATGTGTCTGTGTGTGTCTGTGTGTGTCTGTGTGTGTGTGTCTGTGTGTGTCTATGTGTGTCTGTGTGTGTGTGTGTATGTGTCTCTGTGTGTATGTGTCTGTGTGTCTGTGTGTGTGTGTGTCTCTCTGTGTGTGTCTGTGTGTGTATGTGTCTGTGTGTGTGTCTCTGTGTGTGTATGTGTGTCTGTGTGTGTGTGTGTCTGTGTGTGAGTGTGTCTCTGTGTGTGTGTCTGTGTGTGTGTATGTGTCTGTGTGTGTCTGTGTGTGTCTGTGTCTGTGTCTGTGTCTGTGTGTGTCTGTGTGTGTCTGTGTGTGTGTGTGTGTCTGTGTGTGTATCTGTCTGTGTGTGTGTGTCTGTGTGTGTGTCTGTGTGTGTCTGTGTGTGTGTGTCTGTGTGTGAGTGTGTCTGTGTGTGTGTCTGTGTGTGTCTGTGTGTGTGTATGTGTCTGTGTGTGTCTGTGTGTCTGTGTGTGTATGTGTCTGTGTGTGTCTGTGTATGTCTGTGTCTGTGTGTATGTGTCTGTGTGTGTGTATGTGTCTGTGTGTGTCTGTGTATGTATGTGTCTGTGTGTGTGTGTCTCTGTGTGTATGTGTCTGTGTGTGTGTGTGTCTGTGTCTGTGTGTGTCTGTGTGTGCCTGTGTCTCTGTGTGTCTGTGTCTGTGTGTGTATGTGTCTGTGTGTGTCTGTGTCTGTATGTGTCTCTGTGTGTGTGTGTCTCTGTGTGTATGTGTCTGTATGTGTGTGTGTATGTGTCTCTGTGTGTGTGTCTGTGTGTGTATGTGTCTGTGTGTGTATGTGTCTGTGTCTGTGTGTGTACATGTGTCTGTGTATGTGTCTGTGTCTGTGTGTGTGTTGGTCTCACTCTCCCTCGGTGCTGCCCGACTTGCTCCAGTGGCAGGAGACATGGTGGCCAGGTTTTTTATTCTAAGCCTTCTCTACCAGAGAAGGAATTCCCCTCAAGTCGATAAACCCCAGGAAAAGGACTCGCTGACCTGCATTGGCTCACAGGCTCATCCCTGTTCCCATCAACTGTGGTCTTCAGGTAACATCACTAAGAACAGGGCAGGTTCTGGAAGAGCCATGTTATTTCGGAGTACGGGTAGAGCACCGAGGAGACAAGACAATCCCACAGATGTCCAACAGGTGAACCCACTTTGTTGTTATTCAGTTGCTAAGTCGTGTCCGGTTCTTTGAGAACCTATGGACTGCAGCATGCCAGGCTTCCCTGTCCTTTCACCATCTCCCTGAGTTTGCTCAAACTCACATTGATCAAGTCGGTGATGTGATCCAACCATCTCATCCTCTGTCATCCCCTTCTCCTGCCTTCAATCTTTCCCAGCATCAAGGTCTTTTCCAATGAGTCATCTCTTTGCATCAGGTGGTCAAAGTATTGGAGCTTCAGCTTCAGCATCAGTCCTTCCAATGAACATTCAGGACTGATTTCCTTTAGGATTGACTGCCTTGATCCCCTTGCAGTCCAAGGGACTCCAAAGAGCCTTCTCCAGCACCACAGTTCAAAAGCATCAATTCTTCAATGCTCAGCCTTCTTTATGGCCCAGCTCTCACATCCATACATGACTACTGGAAAAACCACAGCAT
Organism: Dama dama; assembly: GCF_033118175.1. Classification (NCBI taxonomy): domain Eukaryota; kingdom Metazoa; phylum Chordata; class Mammalia; order Artiodactyla; family Cervidae; genus Dama; species Dama dama. Next base: position 85,127,154 of record NC_083695.1, on the reverse strand, counting down.
TGACTATGGTTTTTTTTCTTTTAAGTGGTACATTTTCAAGATGACCCTGCTCCCAGGGTCTAGCTTCACCAACTGCTCTGTGGATCTCTACATCTATCTGAAGGATAATTACCACTGTCCCCCTCACTCTTTTGGGAGATCACAGCGGTGATAGAAGGACAAAAACAAATACTGGGTATGATTCGAAAATAAGAGAAGCAGAATACTTAGTTCCCCTGGTGAGGCATTTCAAATCATTTTACAACAAAATTTCAGGATAACCAGACATATCTGAAACCAAGTGATGGCCTATTAATTTCAAGTGATTTTCCAGAGTTCTGAGCTAATGAATATCTTGGAATGACTTCCAGCATTTCCTGATGTGAACTTCCATCTGTTGTAACCTCATATCTACAGTTGCCAGCCTTTAAGATGGAGATTCTAATAATCCTTGCCTCTTGCTGGTCATCTTCTTGAGAAGGCTCTTTACAAAGCAAATAGGACCAACCTATATAACCACTGAGATATCAGATGTATGACAACATGGAAGCTCTGAGACCAGGTTACAAAAGACATTACAGGATTTCTGCTTGCCAATGTATAGGGGATCTGGGTTTGATCCTTGGTCCAGGAAGATCCCACATGCTGCAGAACAGCTATGCCTGTGGGTCATAACTACTGAGCCTGTACTCTAGAGCCCGTGAGCTGCAACTACTGAGCGTCTGCGCTGCAACTACTGAAGCCTACACGCCTAAAGTCTGAGCTCCAGTACAAGAGAAGCCTCCACAATGAGAAGCCGGTGTACCGCAACAAAGAGTAATCCCCTCTCGCCACAGCTGGAGAAGGCCCTCATGCAGCAATGAAGAGCCAACACAGACGAAAAAGCAAAGACACTGCAGCTTCTACCATGCTTGCTCCAGGGAAAGCCAGTCCTCTTATGAGGACACTCGAGCAGTCCATGGAGAGGCTCACATGGACGACAACTGAGGCCTCCAGCCAACAGCCAGCACCAACCTGCCAGCGCATGTTTCCATGTGCACAAGCCTGGAAACAGATCAAGCCTTCAGACGACTTGCAGTCCCAGCCAACATTCTGACATAACCTTTAAAAAGACCTTGAGCCAGTAGCACCTCGGTCAACCATTCCCACACCCTTGACCCACAGAAACTATGAGATAATACATGCCTGTTGTTGTTTCAAGCTGTTAAGTTTTAGGTAATTTCTTCCCCAGCGACAGATAATGAATACTTGACAGGTATCTGAACTTGTAGTTCATTAAAAAATGCCCTTTGTTGCTTTTTCAATCTTCTGTTTAATTGGAAAGCAAGCTCCATAAGGGCAGGAACTTCCTTCTCCTGCTCACTCCATAGTCTCCAGCTGCTAGAACAGAGTGTGATATGTTGAAAACATCTCATAAATGTGTGTTGAGTATGGTTGTGCATGCATGCTTAGCCACTTCAGTTGTGTCTAACTCTTTGTGACCCCATGGACTGTAGCCCTCCAGGTTCCTCTGTCCATGGAATTCTCCAGGCAAGAATACTGGAGTGGGTTGCCATGCCCTCCTCCAGGGGATTTTCCCTGCCCAGGAATTGAACCCACATTTCTTATGTCTCCTGCATTGGCAGGCAGGTTGTTTACCATTAGTGCCACCTAGGAAGCCCAAATATGGTTGAGTATCTGCTAAACCTCCCCTAACCCCAAAGAGCAGAGACCTGAAAACTTTAAGTCCCACCTAAGCTTGGGGACTAGAGGGTTTCAAATGAGGTGAGATGCCATCAAGGCTCCCAGAAAACAATTTAGAGAAGTATGTCAGTCTCTAAGAGGTCCATGGTGAGACCCTACTGGCCTTGAAGCCAAATCAACTCAAAGCCTTGACTTGGGTCACTGAATCCATTTCTCTGTGGGAGGGTGATGGGGGAGTCCTTCTCAGGCTCCTAGAAGCCGCTCAATAACTAAGACTAAGGGCCAAATCATCCCTGCGTCTGATGAATGACGCACAAACAGTTCCATTGACCCAGATCACCCAGGCCCCATGTTAAACAGCCCATGTCTTCTGCTCAACCTGAGAATCTCAGACGTTAGGACTGTGCAGGCAAGCAGTCTTTCCTGGGGGGCGATGTCAGAGCCGACAAGGATGGGTTATTTTTCACTGAACTCCACTTGGTAGAAATTCAGCCTAGAGGTGGGGAACACTGTGGATGGCCCTGGCTGCCAGGAGCACTCGAGGGGCGTGCTCCCCCAATGACACCACCTCCCTCCTCAGAGTTCCAGTCAGGATGGAAGGGAAAAAAAAGGTATTTCAGACGAGCGTTGCGCCAGCCCTGGAAAACTCAATAAAGTCTTCATGCGTAAAAGAGGTGTGCCAAAGGCTGGTCATTTGACGTCAGGATGGGCGATGAAAGGTTCTGCTAATTCGCAGAGATGCAGACACAAATTCGAGGGGATGGAGGAGCCTCTCGTGAGTGGCGGTGTCATTAAGGTGAATGTAAAGAGCATGTGTCGCATCCACATAGGGAGCCAGACTTGCATTTCCTTTCCAAAAGAGAGCTCTTGGTACAGGCCCAGCAACACAGAACATCTGCACGACCAGAATGAAAATAGGCATCCATTGGATTTTTTCCCCCGTCTTCTTCTCAAGCTGACTGTAAGAGTCTAACAGGACACGTGGCTGGAAAATTCCACTGGCTCCTGGGTTTAGCCTTGCCCTGCTCTGCCTCATCAACTCTCCAGACAGGTCCCAAAGCTGCTGATGCCTCATCTTTTCCGAATGGGGAGGAGCCTTGGTCCCAGGCTCACTCTTTGGTCCTCAGCTGCTCCATCCACGTTCTCCTTGGTGAGCACATCTAGTCCGTGGCTGTAAGTGCCAGCTATAGGTTGGTACTCCCAGTTTGCTATTTCCAGCCCAGGCCTTTTTCACAAACTCCAGATTCTAAGGAGTCTGGAGGATTCTAAGGAGTCTAAGGAAGGTCTAGTAAGTCGGCCTCAAAATGTGTAATTTGTCCTAGATGTCAATGTTTCCCAGCCCTGAACATTTACAGAGTACTGTCCTGTGCTGTGCTAAGCCGCTTCAGCTGTGTTCGACTCTTTGAAACTCTACGGACTGTAGCCCGCCAGGCTCCTCTGTTCATGGGAGTCTCCAGGCAAGAATACTGGAGTGGGTTGCCACGCCCTCCTCCAGGGGATCTTCTCCACCCAGGGATCCACATCACTTACATCTCCTGGCTTGGCAAGTGGGTTCTTAACCACTAGCACCACCTGGGAAGCCCAAGTACTGTCCTAGGAGATGTGAAAATTACCATTGCCCACTACCTCCTTCATGGATCACTGCCGTGTTGTGGCAAAGGGGCTTGGGTAACTCAATGAAGCTATGAGCCCTGCCATGCAGGGCCACCCACAATGGACGGTCACAATGTGGAGCTCTGATAAAACATGGTCCACTGGAGGAGTGAATGGCAAACCACTCCAGTATTCTTGCCAGGAGAACCCCATGAACTCTATGCAAACTCCAGGAGACAGTGAAGGACAGGGGAGCCTGGTCTGCTGTAGTCCAGGGGGTCACAAAGAGTTGGATGCAACTGGCAACTGAACAAAAACAACAAATGTCCGCTACAAACAACGGCCCATTCAAACAATGATAGATAACAAGCACCCCTAAGTGCCAAACTATAGACTCCAAGTACCATTTTCCAGGAAAAGAAACCAGGGCTCCTTGGAGAAATGATGAACTCTAGGTGTAGGGCAGGAAACATACAAGATGAGCCCAAAGCATCACATCAGACAGCATGGGGGCTACCAGCAGCCACTGGGGTCCTCTCAAGGGCTCAGAAGCCAACCTGAGGGGCTCCCACAGGCCAACAATGAAACCATGGAGCACCACTGCATCAAAATGCCCCACATTTAAGTCCATACATTAAAACTCTGATTACTACTGTTGGAGGATGCCAGTGAACCAATTAGGTACTTTGAAAACACACAAATACAAGAAAAGAATCAAGCACTCCCTATACGAAATTTACTATGAGGTAACCAAACAATAGAGAGGGGAATACCAGACCACCTGACCTGCTTCCTGAGATAGCTGCATGCAGGTCAAGAAGCAACAGTTAGAACTGGACATGGGACAACAGACTGGTTCCAAACTGGGAAAGGAGTACGTCAAGGTTGTATATTGTCACTCTGCTTATTTAACATATGCAGAGTACATCATGTAAAATGCCAGGCTGGATGAATCACAAGCTGGAATCAAGATTTCCAGGAGAAATATAATAACCTCAGATACGCAGATGACACCATCCTTAGGCAGAAAGCAAAGAAGAACTAAAGAGCCTCTTGATGAAAGTGAAAGAGGAGAGCGAAAAAATTGGCTTAAAACTCAACTCAACTCAGAAAACTGAGATCATGGCACCCAGTCCCATCATTTCAAAGCAAACAGGTGGGAAAACAGTGGAAACAGTGAGACTTTATTTTTGGGACTCCAAAATCACTGCAGGTGGTGACTGCAGCCATGAAATTAAAAGACGCTTGCTCCTTGGAAGAAAAGCTATGATAAACCTAGACAGCATATTAAAAAGCAGAGACATTACTTTACCAACAAAGGTCCATCTAGTCAAGGCTATAGTCTTTCCAGTGGACATGTATGGATGTGAGAGTTGGACTATAACAAAAGCCGAGCACTGAAGAATTGATGCTTTTGAACTGTGGTGTTGGAGAAGACTTTTGAGAGTCCCTTGGACAGCAAGGATATCGAACCAGTCCATCCTACAGGAGATCAGTCCTGAATATTCATTGGAAGGACTGATGCTGACACTGAACCTCCAATACTTTGGCCACCTGATGCGAAGAACCGACTCATTGGAAAAGACCCTGATGCTGGGAAAGACTGAAGGCAGGAGGAGAAGGGGACGACAGAGGATGAGACGGTTGGGTGGCATCACCGACTTAATGGACATGAGTTTGAGTAAGCTCTGGGAGTTGGTGATGGACAGGGAAGCCTGGCGTCCTGCAGTCCATGGGGTTGCAAAGAGTCAGACACGACTGAGTGACTAAACTGAACTGACTGAACCAAACAGTAATTGAAAGGAAGTATATTTCAGTGAGCAAAGGAAGAAGGAATGATAGACTTAGAATGTTGCCATGTCACAACCCTTAATTAATCAATAGATTTGGATATTGAATATCGATGGCTACTGCCATCTCAAAAAGACACCAGATATTATAAGCTCCCTAGCAGAAGAGCATGAAACCTCTTATGAAGTCAGCCCCCAACCACTGCCAGACTGAAATTGAATCTGACCAAATTTCTGAAGTCAATGAGCCACTTACAAGAAATACAGAGGAACCTATTAAATGACACACGGGGGTGAGAACACAACACTCAGACCACAGGATGCCCTTGGAGGTGGTCATAAACTGTGAAGAGATGCATTTGCAAAAAGCATGAGAAAATTAGAAATTTGAACACTGACGAATATTTGATGATAGTAAAGAATTATTACTTTTTAGCTGTGCTAATGGTACTGTGGTTTTTTTGGCTAAAGAGCCCTCATCATTTAGTGACACATACTGACATGTTCATGGATGAAATGACATAAATGAGATCAGCTGCAAAACGCTACAGGGTGTGGGGTGTGGGGAGGATGTGGGTGAAACAAGATTGGCCTTGAGTCTGTAACTGTTGAAGCGGCTGAAGGGTGCATGGGGGTTCATTATACTATTCTGTAGACTTTTACTTTTTATAGCTTGAAATTTTCCATAATAAAAAGTTATGAAAATACTTGGCCCCATCCCCAGAGATTCAAATTAATGAGTCTGGGCTTCAGCTCAGGCACTGGTTATTTTTTTAAGGCTCCCCAGGTGTTTCTACTGCCTAGTTGAGGTAGGGAACTATTGCAATCACTGGCATGGAGACCAAGACAGAGGCTGTGGAGAGGAGGGAGCTGAGCCGGGAGATGTCAAGGGGCCAGGCACATGGTCCTTGATCTGGTTGGTAAAGAACGATGAAAGGGAGTGGTCAAGGACAATGCAAAGATTTCACATGGGGTGCTGGTCACTGGAATAGGGAAAGTGTCAGGGCTAGTAGTATGGGGGACCTGGGGGAAGGTGCCGAGTTAGTTTTAGGTGTTGACTTTGAGGGGCCCATGTGACTGTCAGTGAGATGTTCAGTGGACAGTTGGACCAGTGGGTCTAGAGATCCATACTGAAACCCTAAAGCAGACACAGAAACTTGGGCCCCATCGTGCTGTCCCCCAAACCAAGCCAGAGGTCAGGATGACTGCAGCCAACGATGGCATTAGGGCCTCTAGAAAACAACAGCACCTCCACCCCCTGCCTTGGAAAGGGGGGCCCAGATGACCCCATTCCTTTCACGATTGACCATGATTCATCTTTCATCTCCCCACTCCTTGTCCACTTCCCTTGGATAGACCCCCTAGGCCCAGGGTGAGGTGTCCTAACCTCCTGAGCAAGTGCCAAGAAACTCCTGCATGTTCCTATGTCCTGTTCTAAAAACTCATGCAGATCAATCAACATTTGTTTTTTTTTTAATTGAAGTATGGGTGATTTACAATGTTTCAGTGAAGAGAAATGATTCAGTTATATATACACACACACATACATATTCTTTTTCAGATTCTTTTCAATTATAGGTTATATGTGCTATATAGGAGGTCTTTGTTGTTTATCTGTTTTATATACAGTAGTATGCATCTGATAATACCAAATTCCTAGTTTATTCCTGGTCACTGGAACAGGGATCATGTCAGGGCTGGTAGTCCAGGGGACTTGGGGAAAGATGCTGTTGATGGTTTAGTCGCTAAGTTGTGTCTGACCCTTTTGCGACCCCATAGACTGTAGCCCACCAGGTTCCTCTGTCCATGGGATTTTTCAGGCAAGAATACTGGAATCGGTTGACATTTCCTTCTCCAGGGGATCTTCCCAACCCAAGGATCGAACCCCCATCTCCTGCATTGCAGGTGGATTCTTTACCGACTGAGCCACCAGGGAAGAAACTATATACAGTAGTGTGTATTTGTTAATCCCAAATTCCCAATTTATCCCTTCCCCCCGTTTCCCCTTTGATAATCATTAAGTTTGTTTTCTATGTCCATGAGTATATTTCTGTTTTGTAAATAAGTTCATTCATATCTTTTTTTTTAAGATTCCACATATAAGTTATATTATATGGTATTTGTCTTTCTGACTTTCTTCACTTATCATGATAATCTCTAGGTCCATCCCTGTAGCTGCAAATGGCATTACTGCATTCTTTTTAATAGTTGTTATAGCATTTGTTGAACAAATGGATGACCAGTACATCTGAAGGAAGACCCCATGGTGTCAGTCATGTCTGGGTATGCCAGCAGACAGTGCAGCCAGCAGCTGACAGATCGTCCTGAAATGGCCAACACATGTTCCTCCCACAAATATTGAGTGCTGTATGGGCCAGGTATAATGCCAGACAGGAGTGAACTGCAAGCCCAGGGTCCTGGCCCCAGGGAACTTGCATTCTAGTGAAGAAGCAGATGGTAAACAAGTGTACAAACAAACACAGCAGGTGATGACCTGGAGACAAGCCTGCATTCTCAAAGTCTGCACTGGCAGCTTCTTAAGCGACAAGTTTATGCTTCATCCATCTAAGTTACAAGGTCTTTATTTTTTCCCTTGGACGAAAACCATCACTGATCACAGAGGACCAAAAGCTCCCTACTTAGGAGCAGGGACTTACCACTGAGTCCAGGAACTGAATGTAAGACTCCAGCCCAGGTCTGGTTTCGCAGAACTGCCGGAAAAGCAGCCTCCCGATTGGCTGTTTGTCACATAAACTGCAGTAATCTCGATCTGGAGAAAAGAAAAGAAGAATGCGGTGAGACCCAGACAGGGCAGGCAGAGCCATCAACCCGCGTCTGGATCCTCATCCCAGATGGATGCAGCAAGGTGACTGGCAAACTCTCAGGACCCCTTACTCATCTCCAGGCTCTGCAGACTCAGAGGGACAAGATCAGGGTAGAAAAAGGGGCAAGTTAATACCCTGTCTCTACTCTCCAGTCCACTCCCTGTTCAATGCCCTGAATTCTGTGTGAAGATGCTAGCACTTCCTGGCACTATGACTGTGTCCCTAGCTGGCTGATTAGCATGTCATATTCCTTGGTTACAGTGACTGGATAAGGGAGCCGAGCATGCAAACCAAGCCACTAAAATCCGCATGAACCACAGATGTTGCCTGGGCACGCTAAGCCAGGGTGCTCTCTCTTCCTCTGGTGCTGGGGTACAGTGTGTGAGGCCAGGGTCTGCTGCAGAGATCTTGATACTGCGTAACAAGCTGCTGTGAGGATGACGTTCACATGGAGAGGAGGTCAGAGCTGGGAAAATTATGAGTGGGCGCTCTGGTGAAGTCATGAATCTGGATCACACTATGCCTGCAACCTGCAGCCCAAACCACATCTGAAAAGCTTATTTATGAGCATTGTTTAGGACAACTTGAAAAACTTTTTAAATGACTTATAATTCAAAACATGCTAATGAACACAGTAAAAAAAAAAAAAATCGTATTTGCCCTATTGAAGCAAAGCCCAGTCATAAAGTGCTTCACATTATGAAAACCCTGCATTTTCCAGCTAAGGAGCTAGAGGCACAGAGGCAGGAAGTGACTAGTCCTCAGCTACTGAGCAGCCAAGAGAATTGTGAACAAGAAAGACAGAGTAAGAATCAAAGCCAGAGGCCTGGAGACAGGGTTCTAGTCAGTGACTTGCTATGTGACTCCAAGCAACACATCTGCCCTCTCTGGGCTCTTGTCTTCCTCTGTAACATGAAGATGCGCGTTGGAGGGAAGATGGGAGGGTCCCTTCTGGCTCTTTCTGCAATGACTCTGCAGGAGGCTTTCTCTGGCCAGAAAGATGCTCCAAGGTCTTGCTGAGACACCTTGCCTTGGATCTGCTAGAGCACTGAAAATGAGCCCCTTGATTCTGCAGCTGCACCAGGAAAAGTCAGATGACTTTGTGGGGAAACCAGGAAGAGGGTGAGGGAGACCTGCTTAGGAGAGCTATCCAGAAGACAAGAAAGACTAGATCCTCATAGAGTGTAGAGGAGGAACCAGGACAATCATCCCTTTAGAGGGGGTTTCCCTGGTGATATGAAACACAATAAGAAGATGGGAAGAAAAACCATCACGCCCACTCACTTTCATACCCAAAGAGTTTATCCACAGGAGGTACAGCCCTTACTTGTAGGGAGATTGGTGGCTGTGAGCAAGGGCTCTGAAGCTAAGCCCAGGTTCAAATCCCAGCCTCACTATTCACTGCCTGTGTGCCCTGGGGCAGATGACCTGATACTTTATCCCTCAGTTTCCTCATCTGTAAACTGGGAATGATAATTGCACCTATCTGCTAGGACCAGTGGAGAAGGCAATGGCACCCCACTCCAGTACTCTTGCCTGGAAAATCCCAAGGACAGAGGAGCCTGGTAGGCTGCCCATGAGGTCGCTAATGGTCAGACACGACTGAGCGACTTCACTTTCACTTTTTACTTTCATGCACTGGAAAAGGAAATGGCAACCCACTCCAGTGCTCTTGCCCGGAGAATCCCAGGGACGGGGGAGCCTGGTGGGCTGCCATCTATGGGGTCGCACAGAGTCGGACACGACTGAAGTGACTTAGCAGCAGCAGCTAGGACCAGCATGAGGATTAAATAAGACAATGCAGAAAAAAGCCTCAGACTAGAGCCCGGAACATAGGAATTGGTTAATACGCCCCATGTGTTATAATGATGGAAGTGCAGTTTGGGGTCTATTCTCTTCCCCGTCCTTTGTGGAACCTCCTCCCAGAGTCTGTAAAATTCCAGCCCATGGTTCTAAGGGAACAATTCCTCCCAAGCTTCAGGGAGGGGCATGTGACTCTGTCCCAGCCAATCAGAGTCCTGTCTCAGGGCCACACTGATAGGTTCAGGGCACGTGACCCAGCGGGCCTTCGAAGTCCTTCCAGGGATTTTGCTAGAACTTCCAGAAACATCCCTCTGGGATGACAAGGTCTTACGACTAGTCAGTCAGGAGCCAACACAACTGTCTTTCCCACCAGACAGCGAGAGCCCATGGAGAGTGAAGCCAGCATAGGAGAAAGAGTAAGAAAGAGAAGCCTAGAACTGCAAAATATCATAGGAGACCCCAAAGGCAGCTGACTGAGGCCTGCTCTCCACCTGCACCCTTATCCACCTATCGCTTAACTCAGTGGTGTTGTGTTTTTATCTGCTGGGTCAGGAAGATCCCTTGGAGAAGGAAATGACAACCCATTCCAGTATTCTTGCCTGAACAGAGGAGCCTGGAGGGCTACATGGTACATGGGGTCACGAAAGAGTCAGACACGGCTTAGCGACTAAACAACCATAAACCAAAAGAGCAAGTGGCTAGGGCTGGAGAGTTTATAGCCCACTTCTCCTTTCCTGCGTAAACTGCCTGAGGGCACAAACTGTTTCTGAAGGAATCCACCAGCTCTTGGGGCTTCCCTGGTGGCTCAGACAGTAAAGAATCTGCCTGCAATGCGGGAGACCTAGGTTCCATCCCTGGGTCGGGAAGATCCCCTGGAGAAGGAAATGGCGACCCATTCCAGTACCCTTGCCTGCAGAATTACATGGACAGAGAAGCCTGGTGGGCAACAGTCCATGGAGTTGCAGAGTCGGACACGACTGACACCTCCACTTCAGCTGTTCTCAGTATACCATGTGCAGAAGGCACTCACGACCTTCCCACTCTCTCTTGAGTGGATACGTTGATGAACAAAGATGAGACACCTTGCAAGTCTCCCCTGGGGCCCTCCTCAAGTGGTTTGGGGGCTGAAACTAGCCTTGAATTGTTGCCTCACTCAGCCTACCTTTCCATGCACAGACGGTTTGGGAATAGCCACTCCAACAAACATTTAACCCACCTCGGGGTATGGCAGGATCAGTGGGCGTAAAGGCGTGGGGGGAATGGGACACGATCCCAGACCTCAGGGATCTTGGATTCCGTTGGAAAGGTGGAGTGTGTTTGGGTGAGCAGACAAGATCCCAAGTGACAGTAATAAAATGTCAGGTCATCATCAGCGACAGGAGGGTGACCAGTCTGGGGCCTGCACCTGTTAACGCAACACCCTACGGACATAGCCTGCCTTCTCACTGCCTCCCTCTCAGCCTGATCCCCCGAGGGGAGAAAACAAACTTTCTCATCCTTCCCCGATCAGCTCAGCTGAGCTTCCCCGGCACCAACACAGAACAAAGTAGATTACCTCATGTCAAACTCCATTTTATTCAATTATGGCAGGGAGCGCCCCCATCGCTGATGTGATTTGAGTGAGGGGCCCTCCCCATCTCTGAAAGCAATTATGAGGTTTCATGCACCGCACTGCGATTTCTCAAGGGTTCATCTGACAGGGTTTTCTCTCTCCATATGGCGTGTGCTGTCAGTATGGAAACAAGGATGCTGTAAACTCACAGCACAGTAAACACCACGTGATTCCAACACAAGCTGTCAGCACCTTAGTTCTGACTGTGCCTCTCCCAGCTGTACGGAGGATCCCCGGCAAGAAAGCCATGTGCCAGGAGCTCAGGAAGAAAGAAGAGGATTAGCAAGCATCTACTGGGATGTTTCCTTAACTTGAAATAAAGATAAACGGACCTGTCCTCTGAGGAAGTGCAACCACCACTAAGATCGAAGGGCAAAGTCTGCAGTTCCTTTAGAGACAGAGAAGGAGGCCACAGAACGAGGAATAGGAATCTGAGGATTGATCAAGGAGACAGGAAGAGGTGCGGATCAAAGTTCTTGATGCGTCAAGAGCAAGCCCAAGGGGCAGGTCACTTCCGGAAAGTCAGAGGAGACTGCAGTTTAAAGCACAAGTTGTTCTGTGATATCAATACATCTTCAGAGCAGATCCTTCCTGGTCAGTTTCTGTGGAAGCTGGGCATGTTGTAGAAATGCCCATAGCCCTTCTCCCAAGGGTGTCCTAGAGGGGTTTGGTGGGGAAGAGTTCCCAGCACAGAAGGGCAGGGATCTCTCTGGCCTCTGAGTCTCTCTCTCAGACTGGGAGGCCCTGGGATGCTGGGCACACAGGCAGGAACACACACATACACACCAGCTCTTCTGAACATGAAAATTCTGCCTTTGGTTACATCGCTCATTGATCTTTCCCTCCAAGACAGAAAGAGCCTGCTCTTATGTAAGGTATGAGGGGCATCGGGCTCCCTGACCCCAAAGTATTCACCAGTCATCTAATCATTCCAGCCTATTCTTTGGGGTCCTTCATTCAACAAACTCTCTTCCAAGTTTTCCTGCTTTATGATACCAGAAGGTTCCTTCAATTTTCATACACTCTTATTGAACCGAACACCTGGTGGGAGTGGATGGTGTGGATGAGTGGATGGGAGGAGACACACTTCACACCCACTGGTGGGTTAATGATCCAGGAGCAGGCTTGGGGTTAACAGCTGGCCATCAGCTAAGACCAAGATTAGGGGCATGGTCTTTGTTATGTGACATTTGACCTTGGCTGCAGTAGCGTTGGTCTGGTGGACATAGAAAACTGAAGCATATCTAGAGGAAGGTAATGGACAGGGGGTCCAGAAAGCCCGTTCTAAGCTCTGAACTTATAGTGCCCTGGGTCAAGGGGCAGACTGCACCAGGGAGGGCTGGGGGGTGGGGGATGTGCTGGAAAGGCAGGCTGGGTTCAGACAGGAAAGGGCTAGACCCCAAGGCCAAGGAGACTGGAATGGATTCCTCGTCCCACTGGAGCCTCAGTGATTCTAGAGAGTACAAATGATTCAAGTGCAGCGCATGGCAAGGTGGACAAAAATGGGAGGGAGCAGTGAGTCCGAGACATTTACGGAAGAGGTCGCTGGTTTGGGAGCCATTCCCACCTGTGGTTCAAGCCCCGGCCTTTGGGCAGGGAGAGCGCAGCCGGTGCGGTTGCAATCCTGCTTTGGTGAGAAGCCGAACTGAACTGGCTTTAAGAAAACCACATGTGTCATTTGTTTCTTCAAGGGCTTGACACCTCCCAAGCATGCCCACAGCTGGCGGGGGAAGACAGGGGCGCCGCTCCATCCTGCAGCACGCCGAATTCCTGCCAAAGGGGCCTCAGACAGAACCAATGTCCTCTTAGCAAGTTCACAGACATTGGCTGAGCCCCTTCTGGGCACTGCATGCCGAGGACTGTTGGGGCACCTTTAAAGGAGGCTCCCCTCCCCCAGGCTTTGTCTTTGTCCGAGCAGTTTGCTTACCTGCCCCGCTGAGGCAGGATGGAGGCAAGATCACTGGTAGGGCTGGTCACTGCTCAACTGTGAGCAAAGCTGCAGGCAGGGCTACGGGAAACGCCGCAGCTGAGGGGCGCACACAGCTCTCCTGACTTGGGGGAGTTTCAGGGGTGGTGCCCATGGGAGGGCTCACCAGAGCATGGGAACGAGAGGGACGGGGTTGCCAAAGGCAATGCCAATTGTCAAGCATAGGAGAGAAGCTGAGTGCTGGGGAAGGAGAAGATCAAAGCCAGAGAAATAGGGCCAGAGGCTAGGAGGAGGCGCCAGGAGAAGCCACAGTGCTTGGCTAAGACAAGTGTGTTATGGCAAAAATGCAGGGCTAGGTCTGAGACCACTGCAGGGAACCTTCAAGAATGGCTTAAAGTATATGGAGGTTCCTCAAAAAATGAATACGATCCAGTAATTCCACTGCTGGGTATTTATCCAAAAGAATTAAAATCAGTATTTCAAAGAGGAATTTGAATTTCCATGTTTATTTCGACAGTATTCATAAGAGGCAAGATATAGACGTTAAAGAGGTTAAATAACTTGAGTCCCAGGAGGTATGATCAAAAGATGTCTAAATTTTGGGGGTAGGATTCACGGTGGTGGTGGTGGTGGTTTAGTTGCTAAGTCATATCCAACACGTTGTGACCGCACGGACTATGGCCCATCAGCCTCCTTTGTCCATGGGATTTACCAGGCTAGAATACTGGCGTGGGTTACCATTTCCTCCTCCAGGGGATAGTCCTGACCCTGGGATTGATACTGCATTTCCTGTGTCTCCTGCACTAGCAGGCAGATTCTGTACCACTAAGCCACCAGGGAAGCCTGTTGTTGTTCTTGCTGTTATGGTTCAGTCGCTCAGTCATGTCTGACTCTTAGTGACCCCATGGACTGTAGCACACCAGACTTCCATGTCCTTCACCCTCTCCTGGAGCTTGCTCAAACTCATGTTCATTGAGTTGGTGATGCCATCAAACCATCTCATCCGCTGTTGTCCCCTTCTCCTCCTGCCTTCAATCTTTCCCAGCATCAGGGTCTTTTCCAGTGAGTCAGCTCTTTGCATCAGGTGGCCAAAGTATTGAAGCTTCAGTGTCAGCATCAGTCCTTCCAATGAATATTCAAGATTGAGTTCCTTTAGGCCTGACTTTCCTTGATCTCCTTGCAGTTCAAGGGATTCTCAAGAGTCTTCTCCAACACCACAGTTCAAAAGCATCAGTTCTTCAGTGCTCAGCTTTCTTTATGGTCCAACTCTGACATCCATACATGACTACAGAATAAACCATAGCTTTGGCTATATGGACTTTTGTCGGCAAAGTAATGTCTCTGCTTTTTAATATGCTGTCTAGGTTTGTCATAGCTTTTCTTCCAAGGAGCAAGCATCTTTCAATTTCATGGTTGCAGTCACCATCTGCAGTGATTCTGGAGCCCAAGAAAATAAAGTCTCTCACTGTTTCCATTGTCTCCCCATCTATTTGCCATGAAGTGATGGGACTGGATGCCATGATCTTAGTTTTTTGAATGTTGAGCTTTAAGCCAGCTTTCTCACTCTCTTCTTTTACCTTCATCAAGAGGCTCTTCACTTTCTGCCATAAGGATGGTGTCATCTGCATATCTGAAGTTACTGATATTTCTCCCCACAATCTTGATTCCAGCTTGTGATTCATCCAGCCCAGCATTTTGCATGATGTACTCTGCATACAAGTTAAATAAGCAGGGTGACAATGTACAGCCTTGACATACTCCTTTTCCAATTTTGAAACAGTCTATTGTTCCATGTCCAGTTCTAACTATTGCTTCTTGACCTGCATACAGGTTTCCCAGGAGGGAGGTAAGGTGGTCTGGTATTTCCATCTCTTCAACAATTTTCCACAGTTTGTTGTGATCCACACAAAGGTTTTAGCATAGTCAGTGAAGCAGAATTAGATGTTTCTCTGGAATTCTCTTGCTTTTTCTATGATCCAATGGATGTTGGCAATTTGATCTCTGATTTCCCTGCCTTTTCTAAATCCAGCTTGAACATCTGGAGGTTCTCAGTTCATGTACTGTTGAAGCCTCGCTTGGAGAATTTTGAGTATTACTTTGCTAGCATGTGAGTTGAGTGCAATTGTGCAGTAGTTTGAACATTCTTTGGCATTGCCTTTCTTTGGAATTGGAATGAAAACTGATCTTTTCCAGTCCCGTGGCCACTGCTGAGTTTTCCAGATTTGCTGGCATATTGAATGCAGCACTTTCACAGAATCATCTTTTAGGATTTGAAATAGCTCAATGGGAATTTCATCACCTGTACTAGCTTTGTGATGCTTCCTAAGGCCCACTTGACTTCACACTCTAGGATGTCTGGCTCTAGGTGAGTGATCATACCATTGTGGTTATCTGGGTCATGAAGATCTTTTTTGTATAGTTCTTCTGTGTATTCTTGCCACCTCTTCCTAATATCTTCTGTTTCTGTTAGGTCCATACTGTTTCTGTCCTTTATTGTGCCCATCTTTGCACCCTTGGTATCTCTAATTTTCTTGAAGAGCTCTCTAGTCTTTTTCATTCCATTGTTTTCCTCTATTTTTTTTTTTTTTTTGCATTGATCACTTAGGAAGGCTTTCATATCTCTCCTTGCTATTCTTTGGAACTCTGCATTCAGACAGGTATATCTTTCCTTTTCTCCTTTGCCTTCAGGTTCTCTTCTTTTCTCAGCTATTTGTAAGGCCTCCTCAGACAACAGTTTTGCCTTTTTGCATTTTTGTTGGAGATGGTTTTGATCACTGCCTCCCGTACAGTGTTATGAATCTCCATCCACAGTTCTTCAGGCACTCTATCAGATCTAATCCCTTGAATCTATTTGTCACTTCCACTGTATAATCATAAGGGATTTGATTTAGGTCATACATGAATGGCCTAGTGGTTTTCCCTACTTTCTTCAATTCAAGTCTGAATTCGGCAATAAGGAGTTCATGATCTGAGCCACAGTCAGCTCCTGGTCTTGTTTTTGCTGACTGCATAGAGCTTCTCCATCTTTGGCTGCAAAGAATATAATCAATCTGATTTCAGTATTGCCATCTGGTGATATCCATGTGTAGAGTCCTCTCTTGTGTTGTTGGAAGAAGGTGTCTGCTATGACCAGTGCATTCTCTTGGCAAAACCCTGCTAGCTTTTCCCCTGCTTCATATTGTACTTCAAGGCCAAATTTGCCTGTTACTCCAGGAATCTCTTGACTTCCTACTTTTGCATTCCAGTACCCTACGATGAAAAGGACATCTTTTTTTGGTGTTAGTTCTAAAAGGTCTTGTAGTTCTTCATAGAACTGTTGAATGAAAACCACAATCACAGAAAACTAACCAAACGGATCACATGGATCACAGCCTTGTCTAACTGAATGAAACTATAAGCCACGCCACATAGGACCTTCCAAGACAGATGGGTCATGGTGGAGAGGTCTGACAAAACATGGTCCACTAGAGAAGGGAATGGCAAACCACTTCAGTATTCTTGCCTTGAGAACGCCGTGAACAGTATGAGAAGGCAAAAAGATAGGACACTGAAAGATGAGCTCCCCAGGTCAGTAGGTGCCCAATATGCTACTAGAGAAGAATGAAGAAACAGCTCCAGAAGGAATGAAGAGGTTGAGTCAAAGTGGAAACAATGCCCGGTTGCAGATGTGTCTGGTGGTGAAAGTAAAGTCTGATGCTGTAAAGAACAATATTGCATAGGAACCTGGAATGTTAGGTCCATGAATCAAGGTAAATTGGAAGTGGTCAAACAGTATTAAGAGTGAACATCAAAATTTTGGGAATCAGTGAACTAAAATGGGCAGACATGGGTGAATTTAGTTAGGATAACCATTATATCTACTACTGTGGGCAAGAATCCCTTAGAAGAAATGGAGTAGCCCTCACAATCAACAAAAGAGTCCAAAATGCAGTACTTGGGTACAGTCTCAAAAACAACAGGATGGTCTCTGTTCATTTCTGAGGGAAGCCTATGGAATATAATATAATCTGAAAATATATATATATATAACTGAATCACTTTGTTGTATACCTGAAACTAACACAATATTGTAAATCCATTATGCTTCCATTTTTAAAAAAAGAGAGAGAATGGCTTAAAGAAAATGGATAGGTTCTTCCCTGGCAGTCCAGTGTGGTGAAAACCCCAGACTTCCAATGAAAGGGGGACAGGTTCAATCCCTAGTTGGGGAACTAAGTTTCCACAAGCAGGGCAGCACAGCCCTACCCTCCACCAAAAAAAAAAAAAAAGAAACAAAGAAAGGAAAAAGAAAATGGACAGGAAGGAACAGGTTGCTTGGGGATAGAGGCGAGACACAAAGAGACCCCAGTCAGCACAGTGTTAACTGGGAGGTTCAGCAGGTAAATCTGTTTGATGGTGAAGGTCACTGTCTGAGAACACATGTGCAAGCACACCAACACGTGCATACAGATTTGCCACATGACAGACGGCCCAAGACAAGGGGCCCCATCCTCATCACCGCTTTGGGATGTGTGGGTGCTTGCTCAGAGCCCCTTGTGTCTCCCAGCCTGTCCTCACAATAAGCCATTGGCGGTGCCCAGCCCTCAGGCCCACTGCACAGGACACCTGCTATACTAAATGTGGTGGTGGTGGTGTTTTATTCGCTTAGTCATGTCTGACGCTTTGAGACCCCATGGACTGTAGCCCGCCAGGCTCCTCTTGTCCATGGAATTCTCCAGGCAAGAATACTGGGGTGGGTAGCCATTTCCTTCTCTAGAGACTGAATGTGTCCCTTCCCCCTATTCATAGGTAGAAACCTAATGCCCAGTGTGATGGTATTAGGAGGTGAGGCCTGGAAGGTGACTAGGTCATGAGGGTGGGGCCCTCATGAATGGGATTCGTGCCCTTTTAGAAGAGGCCACGGAGAGCCCCCTCACCCTGTCTTCCCTGTGAGGACACAGCAAGAAGATGGTTGTTTATGAACTGGCACCTGGACTTCCAGCCTCCAGAACTGTGAGAAATAAACTTCTGTTGTTTATGGGAATTCCCTGGTGATCCAGGGGTTAGGATTCCATGCTTTTACTGCCAAGGGCCCAGGTTCAGGCCCTGGTCTAGGAATTAAGATCCTTCAAGCCTCATGGCCTCCCTGCCAAAAACCCACAATAAACAAACAAAACCCTGTTGTTTATAATCCACCCAGGCAGGGCATTCTGCTGTAGCAGCCCAAATGGACTAACGTGCTATCCAGTCTTGGACATGTCCCTGAACCTGAGGCCCAGCACCTCTTGCATCACACAGCAGTCAGAGGATCAACAACACACGTGAGCATCCAGGCCATTCTCAGCATATGGCAGGTGCTACACAAATGGTAGGCCGTCCCAGGTGGCTAAGTGGTAAAGAATCTGCATGCTAATGCAGGAGACATGGGTTCAATCCCTGGGTCAGGAAGATCCCCTGGAAAAGGAAACGACAACCCACTCCAGTATTCTTGCCTGGGAAATCCCATGGACAGAGGAGCCTGGAGGCCTATAGTCTGTAGGGTCACAAAAGAGTTGGATATGACATAGCGACTAAACAACACCACCACCACAAATGGTAGCCATTCAGATATCACCTCTCCTCTGCAAGACTTGGAAGATTCAGAAAGGAAATGGGATGTAGCCAGTGAAATGAGGGCTGACTCTGCATTAGCACCAGAGATGGCAAAACCCAGCCACTCCTCCTGATGAAAGCTGTCGTTGCTGAGCCCCGGGAAAGGCAGGGGCCAGGGCTTTGCGGCCCTTCTCCCCCTCCTCCAAGCCTCTCTCTCAGAGAAAAGCCACATGTGTCCCCTCAGCACATGGATGGGGTTAAAATCTCACAACCCACAGTCAATCCATGCAAGACTCATGACCCCCAGTGGACTTAGAAATAGGAATGATATTGATAGTGAAGATAAACAAATGCTGTCACTGTTTTCATTCTTTTCGAGTGACATGAGATGGGAACATACTTTCTTAATTAAGAGCCTGTGGTATGTGGATGCTTGGAGGGTCACCAGATTTTTCCCAACTGAAAGCCAGAACTCCGGCTGTGGGACTGCATGGCTCCCCTGTGGCTACAGACCCAAGCAACGGAGGCTGCCACCCCTCCCTCCCGACGTAGCCTCAGTCCCCCGAGGATGAGGAGCCAGAAGTTACGGCTCGGGTGGGAGGGGGTGTCGACCCCGAAACCAGCTTGGGATTGTGTTCGATGTCGCCCCAGGCACTCCTTGAACTTGGGCCAAAGAAAATGCACGTTCCATTTCAGAAGTAAGAGCAAGAGAGCTTCCTGAGGAAATGGAAATGCTAACACCGGAGCCCTTGGAAATGAAACCACATGTTTATTGTACAAGGAGGGGAGTGGGGGGCGGGGGTGGGCATCCAAAAGTGATTCCTGGAGCCATCTCTCTATCAACTGGGGGTTCCGTTCCTTTCCTTTTGTTTCCTTTTATTTTATTAAACATCATTTTACTGAAATACCAGGTTTTATTGTTCTGTTTTTTTTTTTTTCTCACTGGGGGCAAGGGTCCCAGTAGGTCCCAAGGCAATTGAGGAAAAGAGACTGGAGGAGCCTGGATCAGACTGAGGCCTCGAGCCCCTCCCTCCAGGTCTAAGATGATAAACAGCTTTCTTTCAAAAATTCCTGCCAACGCTGGGAAAAACAATCGGGCGTCTGCTCTGAGGAAAAGGCTGTCTGACGTTTGAAAGGCAAGATAGCATCACGGATAACGGCAGTTCTTCACAGCCCACCTCTTGGAAGAAGCAGGAGAGGAAAAAGGAAACATTTGGTATTTGGTTAGCAACAGCCGAGTGGGTTCCTATTGCTTCAAGAAAGATGTTTTTATGTGAATAAAAAATGACATATGGCACATTACACAAACACACCCAAACCCAGCCCCGTCTTCCTGCGCTTTCCGTCGCCCTCGTTTTGGTTTCGAGTTCTACTGAATGTCTTGTACTTGGCACTTGGTCTCTGGAGGACCAAAACTATTAAGCCTGAGTCTTCTAAAGGTTAGCGACACCCGGAAAAGTCACACATGAAACCCCACCATTGAGTGGGGTATTTGGGGTCTGGGCTGCCAGGTTGGGGAAGGGAGGGAATATGGGGTGGGGTAAGGGGGAGGAAAGGAGGGTCTGGTCTGAGGATTTGTGAAAGAGGAGTGGGGGGGTTGAAGTGTGTTTCTGGGGGGCCCCGGTGCGGCAGCCCAGCCAGCCCCACCTCTGCTCTGAATCCACTGGCTGCAGTCAAAGCCCAGGAGGAACCTAGAGCCTGGGAAAGGGCTGAGGGCTGAGCTGAACAGGACGCCAGGCCGACATTGTCACTGCGGGGCCCTCTGGGTAATGATGGGGCCCTAGAGTCACGCAGTGACCTCTCCCTTATCCTCGCAGCCAAGAAAAGCAGAGAGTTTAGATACTTCCTTGCAATGAGAACGAGAGGAAGAATTGGGTGGGTAAGTGGAGCAGCAGAGTGGCGGAGGTGGGCCTGGGGAATGGCCAGGGAGGCACAGACATGGTGTGGCTGTGACTGGGGTGCCCGGCATCGGGGAAGAGCTGGGGACAGACTTGGGACCTGGGGTCCACGCTTGGCTTTCTTCCTGAAAAACTGAAAGTGTTAGTTGTTCAGTTGTGTCCAGCTCTTGCAACGCCATGGACTGTAGCCAGCCAGGCTCCTCTGTCCATGGAATTCTCTAGGCAAGAATACTGGATTGAGTAGCCGTTCCCTTCTCCAGGGGATCTTCCTGACCCAGAGATCAAACCCGGGTCTCCTGCACTGCAGGCAGATTCTTTACCATCTGGTGGCTCAGACAGTAAAGAATCTGCCTGTAGTGTGGGAGACCTGGGTTCGATGCCCGGGTTGGGAAGATCTCCTGGAGGAAGGCATGGCAACCCATTCCAGTATTCTTGCCTGGAGAATCCCCATGGACAGAGAAGCCTGGCGGGCTACAGTTCATGGGGTCACAAAGAGTTGGACATGACTGAGCGACTAAGCACACACAGGGATTCTTTAACATCTGAGCTACCAGGGAAAACCTGGCCGTCTCTAAATCAGTCGCCTGAAACACTGGGCCCTGTGCCCTCTCCCAGGCTGAAAGCCCCCCACTCTGTGACTATAAGACTGCCTCAAGGGAAAAGCATGCCAACCACCAGGCATCAGCAGAAAGGGCATTTGGTTCATCAGCAATGGAGGCTCCTAAAAACACCCCGCAGACAGGAGACAACTGATGTGTGTGACCTGTAGCTGTCTCTATTTCTCTAGATTTTAAATATTTACAAGTGAGGACAAAACAAGTCTTCTAAAAACACGGCTGTGAGATCTGAGATTAGGAAATCCCTGGCAAGCAAAGGAGATGTGACTCCCAGACGGCCACCTTGGGATGCAGGGTCTGGGCTCCACGTGGGTGCTCAGGACCCTGCCAGGCCAGCAGCAGAGCCTCCCGGGAGCCAGGCCATGCCCGCTGGGGTGCGGTGCCTGGGAAAGCCCGGCAGAGGGTGAATGCTGCTCTGTGCCCGCTGACTGGGGCCTGCCTTCACTCATGCTCTGCTCACAAGCATCCTCTTAGAGCCACATCCCTTCTACAAGCTTTCCTCCTCCTGGAAAAGAAATTTCCATGTGGATACAGGCAACTTTAGAAACTGAAGTACGCAGGCCACACCCAGGTCAACTGGATCAAATCTCTGGAGATGGCGTCAGTAGTTTTTAAAGCTCCCCAGGAGTTTCCAAGGACTAGTTCATCATTTGATTCCCCAGCAGCTGGAACAGTGCCTGGCCAAGCAAGAGCACAGGTGTATACGTCAAACAAATGACTGTAAAGCGAAACAGATGAACAAACAATGTGAAGTGGAGGCCATAAGCCTCCTCCAAGCTGGGGAGTAGAAACCCTGGGCCCACACTCCCTCGACCCCCTCCCACCACGAGTGGTTAATCTGCCAGAAATGCAGGTCTTCCTGAAAAGACTAGACGATGAAGAGCTGCTCCTAGCAGGGCTTCCATCTAAGGTTAACAGAAAAACCGTGAGGTGTGCAGGGCTCTGAGTGCCCCGGCTGGGCCAGGCCATCTGCCACAGCTGTGGTGGGCCCACGGCACCCCCAGGAGCGAGGCGTGCCCAAATGCCTTCCAGAGAGCTCAGCCGGACCCATAGGGCGGGGGCCAGGGGACTGGACTCTGCCTCTGGCTTCTCTGATGCCTGTATGATTCCGGACCCGTCAGTCTGCTCTCTGGACCGCAGTTTCCCCTTTTACAAAATGAAGCTGATGAACTAGAAGAGCGTAAATGTCCCCGCCTCCCAGCTTGGTGGTCCACAAGGAGGTGCAGGGGGCGGTGGGGGTGGGGTGATGATGCAGATATCAAAGAGGACTTTTTCCAGCATCAGAGTCCCAAGCAGAGCTCACAGCTGTTGAGGTCTTTAAGCCCACCTGGCTGCTGCCCTTGCACTGTGGCCAGAGCGGGCAGGAGTTAAATGGCAGCATTTCCCGAAGGCCAGGGAACAGTGATGCTCCAGGGACCAGGGTCCCCAGCTGCCATCTCAGCCCTGCCAGTTTGCTGCAGGGTCCCAAAGCTATGACACCCCCCACCCCTGTGCCTCAGTCTATCCTGAGAGCTTTTCCTATTTGAGCCTGAATGACCATCCTGACTCACCCTGACTGTGGGCTACACTAGCCTGCCCAGGAGGACAGCAGGGAGGCATGGGGGCTCTGAAGCCTCAGAGGCTGTGCCCACTGTGCCATCCAGGGCCCCAGGGCCTGGCTTTACCTAGAGCGATGAGCTAATGAAGCAAAAGCCACAGGAGGGCAGGGCCAGGAAGCGGCTGGGCAGGCAGGAGCCAAGGCAAACAGCAGCCTCCATGCAGAGGCGGCCCTGCTTCTTCCTGGGCCCGTGGCCAAGGCCCAACGAGGCGCACTAGCTGTGCCAGCTGAAAGTGGCTTGAGAAGCGAATGCCTGGGAAGGTAGAGGCAACTGGTGGTCTCTCCAAAGTCCTGATGTCTCAGGGTCCAAAGACACCCCACATCTTCTCCATATGATCCCCATCAGGGGCTTAGCCAGCATCAGCTTGTGCACTTCTGGGGACAGGAAGCACTTCACCTACAAAATGCCTGGTACTCTTTACCAGCACCATGTTAAGGGTCATTCTTATGTGGAGACCAAATCTGTCTTTCTCTAATATCTGCCCATTCATCCTCCTTCCTGGGATTGTTGTGTTCCGTCTCTAAGTCATGTCTGACTCTTTGCAACCACAGGGACTGCAGCACACCAGGCTCCTCTGTCCTCCAGTATCTCCTGGAATTTGCTCAAATTCATGTCCATTGAGTCGGTGATGCCATCTAACCATCTCATCCTCTGTCACCCCCTTCTCCTTTTGCCCTCAATCTTACCCAGCATCAGGGTCTTTTCCAGTGAGTTGGCTCTTTGCATCAGGTGGCCAAAGTAATGGAGCTTCGGCTTCAGCAACAGTCCTTCCAATGAATATTCAGGGTTGATTTCCTTTAGGATTAACTGGTTTGATCTCCTTGCTGTCCAAGGGATTCTCAAGAGTCTTCTCCAGCACCACAGTTCAAAGGCATCAGTTCTTCAGTGCTTACTCCTCTTTATGGTCTAACTCTCACATCCGTACATGACTACTGGTAAAACCATAGCTTTGACTCTAAGGACCTTTGTGGGCAAAGTGATATCTCTGCTTTTTAACACACTGTCATTCCTGGGACAGGGAGGGCAAATGTTTACTAGTAGTTATTCTGTGCTCCTGGGGGCCTCTCTCAGATAAAAGTCCCGTCCCAACAGCTGCCTCATCACAGCTCCTACAAGACCAGCCATGTGACATACCTGAACTCTGTTTCCTTAAGAAACAGCCTGTGGAGGCTCAGCCCACCAGTACCCGACCCAGGTTTTTGACAGCAGGGAGGCATGGGGGCTCTGAAGCCCCAGAGGCTGTGCCCACTGTGCCATCCAGGGCCCCAGGGCCTGGCTTTACCTAGAGCGATGAGCTAATGAAGCAAAAGGGAGGCATGGGGGCTCTGAAGCCTAAATGTGCAGCCATGTCAGCTCTTCCCTTCAAGTCACCTTTGCTTAGCTCAGCCCCTAACCCCAGAGGGGCTAGGTTGGGAAGAGATGCACATATTCCCAGGAACATAGAGTTCACCTGGTACCCACATTATAGATGAGAAACAGGAGAGAGGTGTACTGCTTCAGCAGAAAGCAACAGAGAAAGGCAGAGTGTCAATTCAGATGTCTCTTAGCTGAGTTAGAGCCCAGGGTGGAGTCGGGATTTCAGACATGAATTTTCATAGAGTGCAGCTAAGCTGGTTTTCAGAAAGAGGTGGCTTTTGGGTCAGACAGTGACCTCCCCACTTCGCCACCTGATGTGTCATAATAATAACTGAAGGGTAGCAATTAACAAGAATGGGGCACCTGCTGTATACCAAGCACCATGAGATGCACTGCAGGTGCTTTTCTCTTCCAATCCTCCTAACAGCCCTAGGAAATAGATGCTATTATCAGTCTTTGTTTCAGATGTCAAAAATGAGGCACTGAGAAGGAATTAGCAGAAGGTCCCAGAGCTTGCAGGGGGTAGGGATGAGATCTGAACTCAGCTCTCCCTGAAAACAGAACAACTCTTCTCCATCTCTTAGCTTCTAGGGATCCATGGCACCAGCTGGCAACGGACTGAAACCCTGAGAGGTGGATGGCCCACACCGGTGCCCCACACCAAAGGCACTATTCGGCAGGCTCTGGGAGCTCATAGGGGTAAGGGGGCACCCCCTAAGCTGTATGCACCGTGATCTACTGGTCATTTCCACTCCCACGAGCCCAGGGCTGCTTTGCATACTCAATCCGGGGCTCCAGCCTCCAGAGACAAGGCCTGGGGAAACCAGGGCAGGTCAGGGGCTGGCTGTCAGCTGGACAGTTATGCACCGCCGGCTGGTCCAGCACGGGAGAATGATCTGGAACACCCCTTTCTCCCCTCGCCCTCCAGAATGCCCCCTCCCTGGAGCTCCTTCAGTCTCAGGCCGGCCCCACACCTGTGATCAAGCAACACGCATGCTGTCTCATTCCTTGGGCTGTGGTCCTCAGAGCTGACTTCCTCACCGCCCCCACCATCCTCAGCTGAGCCGTAAATTCTCTGCATCTCCGGCAGAGCCAGGGACAGTCTAGACACTTATGAGGTCACCAATAAATATACAATTGATTAAAGCAGGAGCAGCCATGAGAAATATTATTCACTAGGATCCTGTTTACACTTCCTTTGTCAAAACAAATCCCTCTCTCCTTGAAGGTAGAAACCTTAGAGTCCTGGGTGTTCAGAAGTAAATGCTTGGCTTTTAATAGGCTGCTGGCGTTGCACTTCACAGCACATTCCTGTGCTCAGACCTACATCGAGGCAAGTCCTTAAGCCAAGAGGTGGTGATAGTTTAGTCACTAAGGCATGTTCGACTCTTGCGGACTGGAGCCTCCCAGGCTTCTCTGTCCATGGGATTTTCCAGGCAAGAATACTGGAGTGGGTTGCCACTTCCTCCTCCAGGGGATCTCCCCAACCCAGAGATCGAACCCATGTCTCCTGCATTGCGGGCGGATTCTTTACCAGCTGAGGCACCAGGGAAGCCCTAAGCCAAGAGGACAGGAGTCCAAACAGGGCTGGACCCCAGCTGGAGTAGGCAGGGACCAGGCTGCCTTGTTCCCTGAACACCCAGCTCCCCACTCAGAGCCTGGCGCGTAGTAACAGTTGACGAGTGAATGAATGAATGACCTATTTCATCAATTTGCTAGCCTTTGGCTACATTCTAATTTCTCCCCGGGCTGGGTCAAGTTAATGAATGGATCTGCCACTCGGGAAAGCGAGCCTCTTCCCGACATTGGCATCATCCTTCTTCGTGACACAATCATGTCAGGGCAGAGAAAGGGCGTGCTGGAGGGAGCAGGGACACGGGCCCCGTGGAAAACCTGAAGGAAAGCCAGTGTGACACACTCACTGCTTAGACGGGGACACTGAGGACCAGGTAGGAGAAGGTCTGATCGTGTTCATCACCGCAGGGCTTGCTGAGCCACTCAGTCGCTCTAAGGCTCTTGCTCGGTGTGAACAAAGAGTGGAAGTTCTTGATTTAATCCAAAGACCCTCACCCTAGGCTCCCACCCAGGTCTGGCACAGAGACTCCCGGTCGAGCGTTTTCAACAGTCCCTCCCAGGACCTGGTGTCTTGAACACAGTGCAAGGTAGTTGCTTCTGCCTGCCTGCAGGCTGGCGATGGATGCCACGCAGGTGTCTCCTATAAATCTTCAAGGGCCATCTCTGCATGGAGCCAAGTATATACTTTTAATCATCAAGAGGGGGGGAAAAAAAGCAAAATGCCTCCTGCATTTTCATTTTTATCTCAGTAAAACAGCACAATCAATTTGTCAGCAGGCAGTAACACTTCTTGCCAAATACCACTTATTCTAAACTAAAGCTTTCTCAGCTATACAAATACAGAAGAGAAGCATGCAGAACCCAAAACACATGTTTTGCTTTCTTCCCTTCTTTCTTGAGTCCCGCATATCTCATAACTGTCTAGACCTCGTAAGCTCTGTCTCAGCCTGGAGAAGCCCCCTCTGGGAATACCTTTTCTCTTCCTTCTGACCTCCAGGCTCCAAACAGACATTTCAACAGATACTTAATTGATGCTGAGCCTAATATGTATCCTCCTCAGTTACTCAGCACGCGAGAGATAACTGGGAAAAAGACCAAGAAACCATTGGGATGATCAAAGAATACCATTGTGGTGAAACCTCTATTTCTAACTGGTCTGAAAACGTAACCCATAATGGCTGTTTGTTTTCAATCATTCCTTGCCAAGAACAATGTTCAGATGATTGAAAAATTCCACCCTGGAACCTCATATGCTCACTGATTTTTCCCTTCTGAGCACCTGCATGGAGAAAAGCTCTGCTCAGAAGATGGACCTAATAACTGGGACTGGTAATCTCCCAGCTTCTCACACACAGCGAGCCACCTCGGAAAGGCCTTCTGAGGACTTCGGAACCAGGCCTGGGTAGAGGTTGTTCTAGGTGCATCAAGGCCAGTTTGAGTAGGCAGGTAAGGCACAGAGAAGGGGAGGCAGAGACCCTTCCAGTGCATGGCACGTGGTAGGCCCTCAGTAATACTCTCCATCCATTACTATTGCTAGAAGCAGCCACTGGAGATTTCTAGAATTCCCCAAACCCACCCACTTCACTGCCCAGCCAGGGGAGAGCTGAGCACACACTATCAATGAAGGATGAACTGTGGAACCAAGATCCAACCTCCTGAGCCTCATCTAAATCAGGCAGAGTTCCACATGCCCCTTTGCCACCGAGAGGGAGGCCGAGGTGTGGCTTCAAACATGAGGTACCCACCCAACCTCACTCAGCATGACCCACAGTGCTGTAATAAGGCTCCCAGGCTCCCACGGTCCTCCAGCAGCCCTAGAACTTAAGCAAATAGAGGACAGTTTCCTTGGTGGAATTAAAGTACCCAAATCTCAAAAGGCAAGTGTTCGGTTCTAAAAATGGTGACCTGAAACAGAGAGGGCTTTCCCTCCCTGCCCAACACAATTTAGCTTTCCGTCCCCGTGATATGGGAGCTTCCCAGGTGGCTGGGTGGTAAAGAATCTGCCGGCCAATGCAGCAGACACAGGTTTGACTGTTGGGTCAGAAAGGACCCCCAGAAAAGGAAATGGCAACCCACTCCAGTATGCTTGCCTGGGGAATCCCACAGAGAGAGGAGCCTGGTGGGATGAGATGGTTGGAGAGCATCACCAACTCAATGGACATGAGTTTGAGCAAACTCCGGGAGATGGTGGAGGACAGAGGAACCTGGTGTGCTGCAGCCCATGGAGTCGCCAAGAGTCAAACATGATTGAGCAACTAAACAACAACTCTGTGACACCCCGGGTAATCCACTCTTGAGCCACCAGATAAAAGTTCCGGTATCTTCCTAAGTGATAGTTTGGAGGCTGCAAGGTTCTGAAGTCAGTAGAGCTTTTTTGCTGTGAATCACATCAAGTAAACACTCTGGTTCCAGGAACTGGAGGCAGCGTGCTGGAAACCACATGTGTTTTCCCAACATGAAGGAGCTGTGCACACCACCTCATCTTGGCCACATTGGGCTCAGGTGTCCCTGGAGTTACTGAAGGGCACGGGCCCCAGGTGGCCATGCCAGCGCCTGGGGTGACACTGTCTCTCAAACAAGGGCCAGGAAGGTGGGTGAGGCGCCTGCACTCAAGGGGCACACGTCCAGGTGGCCTCTGATCCCGGGCTGTGGTTAGGTGGCTAAACACAAGATCGTATACAGGGCTACTAAGGGCTTCCTAAGAAATGATATTCCTTTTTTTAAACCTCGACTTCAACCTTGCAGCATGATTGCCTCTGATGGTCACAGAGCCCAGAGCGCAGACATTCTGCAGCTGGCGCCCACACTTCCTGAAGGCAGGGGCTGCCTTTCGATTTTGAACCCCTTCGAGCCTCACCCAGAGCTGGGCCTCTCTGTCACCTCTCCTCTCAGGCGCCCAACGCAGGCGATCTTGAAAATCTCCTTGGGTGATTGCTTGGTTAAGGTCCCTCCCCAGCTTCAAGCTGGAAGTAGAGGGCCAGCCCTGCTCTGTCCTATTCCTGGCTGTGCTCCCCTGAGCCCAGAGTAAGGCCTGGGACAGGGCAGGTTCTCAGAAATAGGAGAATGAATGAATGAATGAATAAGTGGGGCTTGCTGAATAAGTGCACGTGTGCCTGCTCAGTTCTCAGTCGTGTCTGACTCTTTGCGACTCCATGGACTGTAGCCCGCCAGGCTCCTCTGTCCATGGCAATTTTCAGGCAAGAATACTGGAGTGGGTTGCCGTTTCCTCCTCCGGGGGATCTTCCCAACCCAGGGATCAAACTCCAGTCTCTTGAGTCTCTTGCATTGGCAGGTGGATTCTTTACCACTGAGCCACTTGGGAAACCCTTGCTGAATAAGGGAATGGTTTTAATCATGATGCAGCTAAGACCTCCCCACCGAGGCAGTCAGAGAGCAGCCAAGGCCAGAGTGATAAATCAGTGGAGGGGGCGCGTCTGTTCACAACCCCTGTCTGGGCAGGGACCCCTTACACGGCAGCTTGCACACGAGTGCTCGGCACCCCCAGAGCCCTAGGCTTGAAGATTCCATTCTCGCTCTTAATGCCACCCTGGGCGATGGAGAGTTCTCCACCAGTGCTGAACAGAAAACCATACACTGCGGGTCTAAGAGACTCACTGAGGTTAAACAGCGGCAGTAAGGGAACCAGGGCCTGAGTCCACGCCTTTTTGGTTCTTAAGCCCCTGGAGCTCCCAGGGAACACTGGGGAGGAAGGAAGCTCCCCAGGAGGCCCCTCACTGACAGGGAGAACCTCACCCTTGGGAACCAGAGGAAGGGAGGACAGCACCTTGCTCCTCCCCCAAGAGGAAGCCACCACTTCCCACCAGAGAAGTGATGAGGCGGCAGACTCAGAAACACTCAGGAGGAGTGAGGCCCTCCCTCAGGAGGAAAGGAGCCACGGAGCCTGGGAGGAGAGTGAGACCTGAGCACAGGGCCCTGGGCCAGGAAGGAGGACGGCGTGGGACGGGGGAGGGCAGATACCCCAGCTTCTTAATTAGGGGGGCTTTGCAAGAGCTTCGAGCACTTTCACATGAGCTGCAAGATGCTCTCTTCCCTCTCAGATGGGCTGTGGCTTCAACTCCGAGGAGCAACTTATTAACACGTTCAGAGCCCAGCAGGGGCTGAGGTGTGTTAAGTTGAGGGACAGACATAGCAGAAGCCAAAGACACCGCAAGCGGACAGACAGACTCAGACTCTGCTTTGGGGCAGTGCGTGCACTGTGGTCTTCACAGAAGAAACGTGAGAAACAGGAAGTTCCCCTGAAAGAGAGTCCCTTGAGCCTCCCCCAGCCTCCTCAGCCTCCCCCAGCCTCCTTCAGCCTCCTCTGCCTTTTCAACCTCCCCCAGCCTCTTCAGCCTTCCCCTCTCTCCTCAGCCTCCCCCCCGCCGCCTCCCTCAGCTTCCTCAGCCTCATTAGCCTCCTCAGCCTCCCCCAGCCTCATTAGCCTCCTCAGCCTCCCCCAGCCTCCTTAGCCTCCTCAGCTTCCCCCAACATCCCTCAGCCTTCTCAGCCTCCCCCAGCCTCCTCAGCAGTTTTTCTAGCTTCCTGACTGAATACCTACCACCACCCCACACAGAACACATGTCTGCTATGGCCTCCACACAGAACCTGGTGCATGAACCCAAGCCTCTGCCTTGGGAGCCCCGCCCTCATTCCAGAAACACAGACACGGCAGGAAGTTAACATTTCTAAACCTGGCAATAGGGATTCCCTTCACCAGCCACATCTGGCCTGAGTCTGAGAAGTGGGGACAGACACTGGGTGAGGAAGGCGAGAGAATTTACAGCAGGGGCTCCCTGTAGGGGCCACAGCAGCCCTGGGGGGCTGGCTGCCACATGAAGCAGCCGCTCTGCAGATGTCTCTTGCTGTTGAAGAAGGGCTCCCTGTTTCTCAGTTCCACTTCTGCCCTCCTTTGCCCATCTTGGCCCATCTGGAATTCCATCCCCTTCCACATTAAAGACCTGGAAATACTACCTGACGGGCTGTATCAAGGTACAGCTGCCTGGGGCCAGGCAAGGACCAGATGGTCCCCTCTTGCCACATTCTTGGCAAGAAACTCGCTCCTGGAAAATAGCCACCTTCATCAAATCACTGAACTACATGTGGGATTACCCTGAAATAAGCCAGACTCCCAAGTGGGTCAGCTTCGCAAGCCCAGTGTATGCACACACTAATACACACCCAGAGACACACACAGCTCCTCCAGGAAGCCTTTTCAGATTGCCCCAGTACTAGGCTCCTGCACAATCACTCCAAATGACTCCTTTGATGAGCAGCAGCAGACATTTCCTGGTGTTATCTAGGGGCCCCCAAAGAGTAGAAGCGGCTCAGGGTACATTATAGACTGTATAATGTACAGTCCTAAATTCCTACATGGAAGCCCAAACCTTCAATGTGACAATATGGAGATACGGCATTCAGGAGGATAATTAAGGCTAAATGAAGTCATCAGAGTGAGGCCCCAACCCGGGGACTGGCGTCCTCAGAAGATGAAGAGACACAGAGGTTGTTCTGTGTGTGTGTGTGCACAGAGGAATGGCCAGGTGAGGACAGAATGAGAAAGCAGCCTTCCACAAGCCAGGAAGAGAGCCCGCACCAGAAATCAACTCTGTCAGCACACTGCCCTCAGACTGCTAGCCTCCAGAAAGGAGAGGAAGTATGTTTCTGTCGTTCCAGCCACTCTGCCTCATTCTGTCACGGCACTCAGAGGTATTTTGTTACGGTAGCCTGAACAGACTAGGACAGGATGTATGAACAAAAGAGCGAGGTTTGAAGTTCAGTTCTGCCCATTCCCAGTTCAATGATCTCCGATGAATCACTTGGTCTCAGTCTCCTGGCCTGTAAAATGGGGTACTAACTCTCTCTGCCCTGCCTGCCTCACTAAGAGGCCAGGAGAAGACCTTGGGTTCAAGTTAGGAGAAGAGTAGGAGGAGCTGGGCTGGCATGGGAGATGCACACGAGTTCAATCCTGGCCCCACCATTCACCACCTGGGTGACCCAAGGCAAGACACATGATCAGAGCGGCTACTGTCAGCAGAGCATCCACTGTCAGCTAAGTCAGTACCATTAACCAGCTGTCTCAGCAGAGAAATGGGGACACGGATCCTGCTGCTCGTGGGAGTGACAGCCAGATGCTAACATGGGCGCGGCATCTGGGCCAGGGCCAGCCATGCCCACTGGGCGGCCACCCCAGAAGGCTGCCTCCCAGCCCTCGCCACACCCCTGGCCCAGGGACACTCACTGGTGCTCCAGGATCTGGGACAAGCTGGCCCTTTGCTCCCTCGCCTCCTCACGATAGGGAAATCAGCTGGAGCCTTGGAAAGAAGAGGCCAAGCCATTCCAGGCCGTGCGTGGCATCGTCCAAGGCTCACATACTTTCCACACTGAGGCCTCACCCCGAGGGGTGTGACTGATGCAGCCACCCCAAGAGGACCGGAATCTGCTCAGCAGACTCTGCCCAGGCGTTTGGGGGGCTGCCTCCACACCTTGTCCAAAATCCAGTTCCCGTGGGACCCAGGCTGCCAGGTTAAGAAGTGTGCCCCACCCCACCCACCCATCTGCCTGCTGATGGCATGGTTCCTGACCACGGAGAAGGCCTGTTACATAAAGGAGAAGCAGGGGTTATCTCAGGGCCAAGAGGCCTGCAGAGGGGTGAGAGGTGGGGAGAATGTGGAAAGAAACGCCTGCAGAGCAGTAAATGAAAGGGGCCACCAGGGCGGGGCAGGCTGTGTTTGCACTGGGATTGCTCCCCTTGAATGAGCCTCAGAACTTCCAAGGCACATGGGGACGCAGGTCTCTGGAGGGCAGCCAAGCCAACATCAATCCAGACTCTAATCCTTCCCCCCCACCCCCAACCCACCACAAGGGGCAGGAGTCCAGGAGGCGGCGGTCAAGGTGTGCACCAGAATGGAACATTCCCCACCATTCCCCGTCTGCAGTCATGGCCTTTCCAAACATCTCTCTGACCTCAAACACCAGCTGGCACAGTGGCACGTTCCCACGAGGGGCCCAACCTCTATCTCCCAGGGGACCTATCGGGAGCCTCCGCACAGGTCTCTCTGCAGGCACCTCCTTGTTGTGCTGAGGTCTCCAGCTGGGCTCCTGGGATTGTGCCCAGAGCAAGCAAAGGCCACAGCCCACCCATTTGTCGCTGTATCTTTGGAGCATAAACAAGCTTCTCCTGCATTTATGGTCAAAATGGTGAGATCAGGGACTTCCCTGGTGGCCCAGTGGTTAAGAAGCCACCTTGCAATGCAGAGGACACAGGTTTGACCCCTGGTCCGAGAACATCCAGTAGTCATGTATGGATGTGAGAGCTGGACCATAAAGAAGGCTGAGCGCCGAAGAATTGATGTTTTCCAATTGTGGTGCTGGAGAAGACGCTTGAGAGTCACTTGGACAGCAAGATCAAACCAGTCCCTCCTAAAGGATATCAACCCTTTATATTCATTGGAAGGACTGATGCTGAAGCTGAAGCTTCAATACTTTGACCAACTGATGTGAAGAACTAACTCATTGGAAAAGACCCTGATGCTGGGGAAGATTGAAGGCAAAAGGAGAAGTGGGTGACAGAGGATGAGATGGTTGGATGGCATCACCGACTCAGTGGACATGAGTCTGAGCAAATTCTGGGAGACAGTGAAGGACAGGGAAGCCTGATGTGCTGTAGTCCATGGGGTTGCAGAGTCGGACACGACTTAGTGACTGAACAACAACAACCAGGAACTAAGATCCCACATGCTGCAGGGCAACTAAACTTGAGCCCTGCAACGAAAGATCCCGCATAAGCCAACAAGGATCCCGTATGCTGCTACTAGCGCCCAAAGCAGCCAAATTAAATCAATGAATATTTTTTTAAATGGTGAAATCACTATTCCTTACCCAGCCCTGTGCTCTGTCATTTAAACTCACTCATAGATCACTTTCATTGCCTTAGACAGGGCAAGGCATTTCACATTGCTCACTCCCGCTGGGCTCCAGGCTCTGTTCCACCCCTCTGACACCTCACTTGTTGCATAGAATGTCTCCTCCCCTGGTCTAGCCTCACCCACAAGCTGTTCTTCAGCAGGCATGGAAGCTCCCTGCCCTGGGCTGGGTCTTCTTGGATGGATAGAGGTATCATGAGAGAGCCCAGCGCTTGTACACTGCAAAGGGGAGAACTGGTGGAACAAGTTTCGGTCAAGCAAAGCCTTTCTCTTTTTGTCAATTGTGAGAAGACAAATCCTCCCATAGACAATGTTGAAACTTGTGAGAAAGGGGACCAGCTGTGGCTGGGCTGGGTCTGCTGGATGCTAAAGCATACAGGGGGTGTGGTTCTGCTTTGTTTTATTTATATATTTTCTTTTGGCTGTGCTGGGTCTGTGCAGTGTGCAGGCTTCTCTGGTTGCGGTGTGTGGACTTAGTTTTGGGATGTGGGATCTTAACTCCCTGACCAGAGAGCGAACCTGGGCTCCTGGCATTGGGAACATGGAGTCTTAGCCACTGGACCACCAGGGAAGTCGCTGTTGTTTTTTAACTTTTGTTATTTTTCTCTGTTCTTGATTCTTCTCTCTGGATGGTCCTGAGACACAAATGGAAATAAGCCTGGGGTCAAAGAAGAAAGGAGGAGCCAGAAAAGCCCACAGGCTGCCTGAAGATTCAGGCAATGCCGGGAGAAGAAATCCATGCACGGATAAGGGGCTGATCTGCAGGGCATCAGGAAGGTAGGTACACAGGGCTCTGGATAGTTCAACCTTGCAAATCAGACAGGACCCTAGAAATTAAGCAGATGTGAGAGCCATGAACATGGTCATGAACATGGGCTCAGCGTCTGAAACCTGAGCATTGGCAGCGGTGGAGCAAATACAGTGGTGAACGGTGGAAGAGCTGGGGGCAGACACTGGCATAGCTGAGACTCAGCTCAGCCCTGCAGCCCTAACCTGGTCTCTACAGGGCAGAAGTCATCCTCAGCAGGACCATTTTGGACTAGATGGAGAACTTTTTAAAAAATACAAAATTCTGGGAACAGAGACAGATTCTGCAAAGCTTTGGAACTATTTATTTCCTAAACCTCCAAGGTGATTCCGATTTTAGCCTCTGCTCTAGGCTCCCTGATGGGCCACTGACTTTCCATCTAACTGAGGAACAGGGTGTGTGGGCAAAGAAATGGTCATTATGTCCTTTCTGAATTGCCCTCTGCATCCTGAGAGGGCTTCCCAGTTGGCACCAGTGGCAAAGAATCCGCCTGCCAATGCAGGAGACATGAGCTCGATCCCTGGGTGGGGAAGATCCCCTGGAGAAGGGAATGGCAACCCACTTTGGTACTCTTGCCTGGAGAATCTCATGGACAAAGGAGCCTGGCGGGCTACCGCCATAGGGTTGCAAAGAGTCAGACAGGACTGAAGCGACTTAGCACGTCCGCACGCACACCCGCGTGCACGCTGCATGCTGGGAATTTCTGTTTTGTCTAAGCCGATTCTAAGATCATACCCTGCCTGATAGAATTTACTATTCTTTTAAAATAAATTTTTGTTAGATGATTTTGTGCAACTATAGATTTTTTTAAATTTGTTTATTTTTGGCTGCACTGGGTTTTCGCTGCTTCACTCAGTCTTCTCTAGTTGCAGCGAGTGGGGGCATCTTTGCTGTGGTGCACAGGCTTCTCGGTGCGGTGGTTGCTCATGTCGCAGAGCGCAGGCTCTAGGCCCTCGGGCTTCAGTAGTTGCAGCGCGCAGCCCCAGCAGTTGTGTTGTGCAGGCTCTAGAGCACGGGTTCAGTGGTTGTGGTTCACGGGCTTCGCTGCTCTGCGGCGTGTGGCATCCTCTCAGGTCAGGGAATGAACCCATGTCCCCTGCGTGGGCGGGTGAACTGTTATCCATGGCGCCACCAGGGAAGTCCCCAGAATTTACTGTTTTTGAGGTCCTTTTCAGCCTGAACACAGCACGTACTCTAGCTGGTTCTTTGTCCCATAGAGCTGGGACCACCATGGGGTGAGGAAATCCAGGCCACATGGTGAAGACACATGGAAAGGAACAGAGGACCCATCGACGGCCAGCGTCAACTGCCAGACATGGAAGTGTATCCGTCATCCAAGCTCCAGGTCCTACACTGAGGCCTCAAACAACACGGGGCAGAAATAAGCTGGCTTTACCCCTCTTTGAATTCCAGACCCACAGAATCTGAGAGCAGAGTAAATGCTTGTTCTATGTCACTACAAGACTCAGCTGTGCTAACCGGAACATTCCCCAAGGTATTTAGATCTAGAGCAGTAGGTGCTTAAATGTTTGTTAGGTTTATAACCGAAGAATTGATGCTTTTGAACTCTGATGTTGGAGAAGACTCTTGAGAGTCCCTTCCACTGAAAGGAGATCCAACCAGTCCATCCTAAAGGAAATCAGTCCTGAATACTCATTGGAAGGACTGATGCTGAAGCTGAAACTCCAACACTTTGGCCACCTGATGCAAAGAACTGACTCATTGGAAAAGACCCTGATGCTGGGAAAGATTGAGGGCAGGAAAAGAAGGGAATGACAGAGGATGAGATGGTTGGATGGCATCATCGACTCGATGGACATGAGCTTGAGCAAGCTCCGGGAGCTGGTGAAGGACAGGGAAGCCAGGTGTGCTGAACCGAATCCATAACACATTAGCTAACATATTATTACTCTTCTAGAACCTACAGCCACTCTTCAGAAAAGTCCTAGTTTAGATCCAGTGCCTAGTTTAGATCTAGCGCATACTGGGTGCTTAAATATTTGTTAGGTTTGTAACACATTGGCTAACATATTATTACTCTTCTAGAACCTACAGCCACTCTTCAGAAAAGTCCTGTGCCCTTCATCGGGGTACCTTTGACCCCTCATTGGAACCAAGTCTCACTCGCCCATTTGCCACTGAATGAATGCACCCAGTTCAGAGAAGGCTCCTGCCCCACCCAGTTCCTCAGAAAGCTAAGGGGTATGGATTCCCCGAGATCCACCCTCAAAGCAAATAAGGGACTCAGCACCCACTGTTTCCCAAACAAACATTTATATTGCCCTGGGCTTGAGTGGCTGCCAATTTTGTTTTCCTTGTAAACCCGGTACTTCCAGGACAAAAGTGACGTGGGGAGGAAAAGACATTCCCAAGCCGTACCTGCCATCATCCAATCTAAAAATAAAGTGGGTAGAACTGGTTTAAGACTGAGCAATGCCACTGCTAAAAACGCCTTGATGTATGGTGACATTGGTGGGTAACTGGCCTAGTACCCGCGGACTTCAGCATCCACCGACGTGACATCTCCCAGGAGTTGCCTGCTTTCCGAACTGCGTCAATTCCTGCTCACCCAATCCCACCCAGCCTGCATTTCGGGAAGCCAGGGTTGGACCTGCTAAATCCAAGAAAAAAGGGCTGGCTGAACATAGGGAAGGCCTGGATTTAGAGCTTTCGTTAAAAAGTAATATGGACTTTCTATTTCAAGAACAGAATGTCTGACAGGGTTGCCAAGGAGAAGCACTCCAGGACTTGCCTAAACGGTAAATAGCAAGCCGATGTAATTAGCATATTAATAGCAGTTTGATTTCTAACGCCATATGAAAGCAGCTCTCCAGCCTCCCTATAATACTCTTTGCTTGGAGGTAATTACAGAACAAAGACTCAGCATTCGAGCGCAGAACCTTGCTCTCCCCAGCTCTGCCTCACATTGGCTGCAGCAGTCTCCTGATCAAATGGAGACATGGGGGCCAACCTCACCTCTTGTGCTCATCTTAGTTCTAACATTCTAACCACGATCTGACAAAAAATGAAAATTCCCCCCAAAGTATAAGGGGAGCATTTCAGACCTCCAAAGAACCCAAATCTCAGCAGAGGGGGCTTCCGCCAACACGGAATGATCTTCCATGAGTGGGGCCCCAGGACAACTTCTGCATCACTGATATTAACTCTCCAACTTGACATTGGAGACTTAACTCTCCAACTCTCCAATTAACTCTCCAAACTTGACGTTCCTGGCAACTAGCCAGCACGCACTGCCGAGAGCTGAGAGTCGAGAAGCGCAAAGCAGACTCCACACTCGTGCTCCCACCTGCAGGTGCCAGAGGGCAAGAGGGAGGATGGCAACCAGGGCGTGTGCAGTTTCCCATGAGCTGTGCAGAAGCCCACATCCACCTGGGGGCTCTGCACCCTACGCAGGGCTCTAAACGACAGCCCAGAGATCAGCTCCTGGATGCAGTGAAAAGCTAGCTCCGCAGCTCCTGCTCTCATTCCACTGAGGGTGGAAGGTTGGAAGGCTGGTATGTTTTGCCCTCAGGAGTGACTCCTGTCTTCTCAGAAGGGCGGATAGGATGGTGAGCAGGGAGCTGCCTAGGGTAGCCTAATTGCTGCAACTCTACACTCCAGTTACCCACCAAACAAACATGTGGAACAGCGCAAAGCAGACCAAGCTTACTAAGGTCACTCCAGAAGCAGGTCCCAGCTCAGAGGAGGCTTTTTCCCCTCCACTCAACTGCTGTCTCCTGCACTGCTTCAACTGGAAGCAGCTCACTCTACCAGAAGCACCCTGAGGACAGGACTTTTGTTTTCCAAGCACATATGCCTAGTGCACAATAGGCAGCCTCTCTTATAATGAGGGCTAGCCAAAGAGATGAAGAAAGGCTGGGTTAGATTCACCTTCCAGAAAAGCTCTTCCAAGGTGGATGACTCATTGAGAAAACATTGACTACGCTAAAGCCTTTGTGTATATCACAACAAACTGTGGAAAATTCATAAAGTGATGGGAATACCAGACCACCTTCTCTGTCTTCTGAGAAACCTGCATGCAGGTCAAGAAACAACAGTTAGAACTGGATATGGAACAACTGACTAGTTCAAAATTGGGAAAGGAGTACATCAAGGATGTATACTGTCACCCTGCTTATTTAACTTATATGCAAGGTACATCATACAAAATGCCGAGCTGGATGAATCACAAGTTGGAATCAAGACTGCCGGGAGAAACAGTGACAACCTGAGATATGCAGATGATACCACTCTAATGGCAGAAAGAGAAGAGGAACTAAAGAGCCTCTTGATGAGGGTGAAAGAAGAGACTGGAAAAAAAAAAAAAAACTGGCTTAAAACAAAACATTCAAAAATCTAAGATCTTGGCATCTGGTCCCATCACTTCATGGCAAATAGAAAGAGAAAAAGTGGAAACAGTGACAGATTTTATTTTCTTGGGCTCCAAAATCACTGTAAATGGCAAGTGCAGCCATAAAATTAAAAGACACTTGCTCCTTGAAAGGAAATCTATGGCAAACCTAGACAGCGTATTAAAAAGCAGAGACATTACTTTACTGACAAAGGTCCATATGGTCAAAGCTATGGTTTTTCCAGGAGTCATGAACAGATGTGAGAGTTGGACCATAAAGAAGGCTGATCACCAAATAATTGATGCTTTCCAATTGTGGTGCTGTAGAAGACTTTTTTTTTTTTTTTTTTGAAGACTCTTGAGAGTCTTGTGGAGTGCAAGGAGATCAAACCAGTCAATCCTAAAAGAAATCAACCCTGAATGTCCATTGGAAGGACTGATGATGAAGCTGAAGTTCCAATACTTTGGCTACCTGATGCAAAGAGCCAACTCACTGGAAAAGACGCTGATGATGGGAAAGATCACCAGGGCAGGAGGGAGGGAGGAGGAGGGAAAGGGAGGAGGAGGGAGGGCAGGAGGAAAAGGGAGCATTAGAGGATGAGATGGTTGGATGGCATCACCTACCCAGTGGACATGAGTTTGAGCAAACTCTAGGAGATAGTGAAGGACAGGGAAGCCTGGCTGCAGTCCATGGGGGTCACAGTCAGACATGACTTAGCAACTGAACAACAACAACACATTTACCCTTTTCCTTCTTTTCTATTTTCTACCACCAGGAATAAGAATGTGATGGCTGGAGCTGCATCAGCCATCTTGGACCATGAGATATTGGTAGAGCAGAGAGATAGAAGGAGCCCGTGTCCCTAATGGCACACAAGATCCAATCCATAGCCTAAACCTTAAGATATTATTTATACAAGGAAAAAAATATGTTGTTCAAATCCAGCCAATAATCATAAGTATCTGATCCATGGGATACTCTGCCTTATCACCCAAACTTCCTTTGCTATTACGACCCCTCAGTCAAGGCCTTCTACTCTAGGAAATTTTCTTGGATTATACTCTAGGAGGAAATAATCACTTCTTTATTTGACCAACTGCAGTACTTTGTCATAGCATAGCGGTGAAGAGTTCATGATCCATAGTCAGACAGACCAGGGTTCAAATTCAAGTTCTTCCACTTACTAGTCACGTGACCTTGGGCAAATCATCTCCCCTCTCTGATCCTCAGTTTCATCAGCTCTCAGTTGGGATGGTAACACTACCATCTCCCACAGCTTCCGGAAGCTTGCATGATGGTACAAATAAAGCCCTGGGCATCCCATCAGCATGCAATGAACCTGCACTGAACTTTTCTAGACATTAGTAATTGTGAGCCACTATCAAGAATTTTGAATGATAATCTTTACCATAATCTACCTCCTATACTAGTTACCACTATTACAATATTTACTGGATATTTTTCTTTAACTTGGGTTTGTTGTTGTTCTGGCCATGCTATGAGGCATGTGGGATCTTAGTTCCCT
The DNA here is from genome assembly GCF_033118175.1 of Dama dama. Classification (NCBI taxonomy): domain Eukaryota; kingdom Metazoa; phylum Chordata; class Mammalia; order Artiodactyla; family Cervidae; genus Dama; species Dama dama. The sequence continues at coordinate 85,086,720 of NC_083695.1, read as the reverse complement.
AACCAGGGATTGAACCCATGCTCCCTGCATTGGAAGCATGGAGTCTTAACCACTGGACCACCAGGGAAGTCCCTTTAACTTGTGGTTGAATTGACTCTCCCTCCTACCTTTCTTCAACTTTTTATCCCTAAGCAATAACATATGGGAAATCACTGTTGGAGTTAGTTTGTTTTTTAAATGATATACATTAAAAAAAATTTTAAAAATGATATACATTAAATTAAATGCATAACCCCAGTTCATTTGTGTCACCTGAAGTCACCTCACACCTCAAGTGATGCGCCTTCTGCCCTTCCTAACGTGGTTCCAAAGTACTTAGGAATGGAACACACCTGCGTTTTCTACTCCCCATCAACCAGGCTCTTGAGGATGGGGCCCAAGTAGCACTTATCTCTGATTAGCCCAGAATCTGGGACATAGAAGGAACGCATTGAGTGTTTGCTTAATGAGAAGGCGAACATTCTCTCACAGCCATATCAGAGACCTGGACAGACAGCATAGCCAAATTCCATTCCAGCACATTCCGAGGGCCAGCCAAATTCTTCTGCTGTTCTATCAAACATTACACAAAAGGAGCGAGCTGTCAGCAGAGGAGTCTGCAATTGTTTCCACAAACATTTCCATGAACCTTAAACAGCTTTGGCTGTCATGGGACATGATCCACTTCAAGGCGCCCTGGCAAGACCCATCCTGGCCAGTGAAACGTGGCAGGAATTCTACAGAAAAGGGATTCTTCTCTGAGCCGGACAAAGAAAACCTTCTGCAGGAGTTTTGTGCCACCTTGACAGTGAAAAACATTCTTGCAAAATATTTCCATCAGGGAGTTCAGTCCTTACGTAAAATAAGAGGTGGTGACATTGTGAAAAACACTGGATCCCAAGTAAAATGTGAGCTGTCACAAGGATGCAGCAGGAATCAGCTTCTGTGTCAGACACACTTTTTGAACGATGGAAATGTTTTGATGGAAAATCGTGCACTTGGCCTGTTACGAAGTAACCAAGTGAAATGATTTTTGGCTTGTGGAAATGTTTTAGTTGGCCAGTTCATGCCAACTCAGACTGGAAGGTAACACTTCTCCCACCACCTCACCTTTCTAAGGCCAAATGGCTTACTGAAAAAATGAGACAGGTGTAGGCAGCAGGCGGGTTGAGATCCCAGAGCCTAAGACCTAGATGCAGAAGGCGCTGGAGTTGGAGTTATGTGTAAGTCACTCAGTTGTGTCCAACTCTTTGCAATCCCATGAACCGCAGCCCACCAGGTTCCTCTGTCCATAGAATTCTCCAGGCAAGAATACTGGAATGGATAGCCATTCCCTTCTCCAGGGGATCTTCCCAACCCAGGGACTGAACCTGAGTCTCCCGCTTTGCTGGCAGATTCTTTACCAGAGTTGGAGGGTCCTCATTAAAGAGGTGGCTGCCACTGGTGGAAAGCTTAACCAGCAGGAATGGGCTTGACCTTCCAGGCCCATCTGCACAGTGTCCTCACCCCACCCTGGAGCAAGCTGCGTGGCACAGCCACGATTAAGTCCCAAGAAGCAGCCATGAGCTACCACGGGTAAGGCCTTGCTGGGCAATGGAGGTAACTTCTAGGAGCCCGGTCTTTCAGAGGAGACTGGAAATACCACTCACCCGCAGGATCACTAGAAGATTACATGAATTCAGGGAGTGTGAAAAGAGCTTTGCATGTTGAGCGGTAGCCCACAACCTCCCTGGGGAGTGAAGACAGGCACGTTCAGAGCTACAGCCAAAGGCACGTGGTGGTTTGGAGGGTCAGAAGAATCCCTGGACCTCAGAGGGCTAGGTGGTGTCTGCAGCCAAATCAGTGCCGGACAGAACTGACTTTCACCATCAGGCCCAACTGGAAATAGAACTTGGCTCCTGGCCAATGACTCCAGGAAGCCTGTCACCAGGGCTGCAGACAGACAGACCCAACACCCACCCCCAAGGACCATCTTGGCCCCGGAGAAAACTGTCCCACACCAGCAGGTGCTGCGCCAAGTACAGGGTCTCCCTACTCGTGTCTTATGATGCTCTGCAGTGTGGCTTCCCAGGTGGCGCTGGTGGTCAAGAATCCGCCTGCCAATGTAAGAGACGCCAAGAGACTCGGGTTTGATCCCTGGCTCGGGAAGATCCCCTGGGGGAGGAAATGGCAACCCACTCCAGTATTCTTGCCTGGGAAATTCCACCGGCAGAGGAGCCTGGCGGGCTACAGTCCATGGGGCCACAGAGAGTCGGACACGACTGAGCGACTGAGCAGACCCTAGGAGGTGTCCCGCATTTACCCCACAGTCCAAGTAAGGAACTCTTTCCTGAAGGTGAAAGGCTTGCCTGAGACCATCCAGTGAGTAAACAGAAGAGCAAAGAATGGAGTCCTATATGGCTTTAAAGATACTGCTTTCCTTCTGGAACTATTGGAAAGAGAGTCATAGCATCACCTTGGTCCACCTCCCAAAGCCACGCCGCTACCTTGAGCTGCTGTCCTGCCTTCTGTCTGCACCTTTGTAACACTGAAGCCCACCAAGGACCAGGCTTGGCCAGCTGCTGGTCCAGCCCCATCGGCTCCACCCCCACCACGCCCCCACCTCTAACTCCTTCCAGCACTGTCCCCCAGCACCGTCCAGCCTGCCCTCCTCCTCTGGTCTCAAGCCACAGGCTCTTTCCTGAAGAACACAGCAGACAGGCCAGGTTTAACTGCTCCGCTTGGAGCTCGTTCTCCCCAACTCTCTCTAAGGATGGCTGGGGCGCAGCGAGGGGAAGTGAGTGCAGGATGATAAGAGATTATTCAACTCTCATCTTGCCAACATCTCAAAAAGTCTGTCTCCAGTTGGCCGCCGGGACCTCAAAAGCAGTCCTCCTGTGGCACTGTGAGCAGGGAAGCCCTGTCATCTGGCCACCCCCACCCCCCGCCCCCGCCACAAGCTCCTATTTATACCTCTCGGCCGAGCTCTCTCCTTTTTTGGACAATGTCACCGTCTTGCGGATGCCCCGTCCTTGCACCTTTTTACCAGGGAGGGAGAGCAGCACAGAATAACACACGAAGCTGGCCCGCCGCCAGTGCTATAACCTAGGATGTCTCCTTCCCCTTAGGGCAATTTCCGATGGCCCGATTGGCCAACCTCTCAGCCAGCTTCTTCGAAATACGAAGCTGGCCAGCTGTGCCCAGTTGGGCAAGCCCTGGCCCTCTCCAGGCTGGTTGTTCCACAACCAGTTCTACGGAGGCGCATGGCATCTTCCGGCCCAAGCGGCCGCATCTGCTAGAGCCCCAGGGCAAGCACTGGCCTGGCACTGCCTAGTACCTTGGCCTGTCCAAATACATTCGGCCCATACGTTCCTCGAAGTCCACAGGGCGGGTGTTCATCGGCCCAGTCTTCAGGGAGGAGCAGCGGAGCTCAGACACACCTGGTTCCCAGGTGGAGCAGGGGACCTTTCTCCTTCCTATTTCTAATGGACTAATGTGTATATGGCTTGCTCCCTTCCCAAAAGGGTCCACAGCATTTTCCCATAAAAGCATATGTTCAATTGTTCAATGATAGAAAAAGAACAGGAAACAACCAGCAAAGAGGGAGGAGAGAAGAAAACAAGCTCCCCCCGGATGCCTGACAAAGGAGAGCTATGCTTTCGGCGCAGCGCTTGGCTCTGGGCTTCCCAGCAGTTTGAACAAAGACGGATGCAGGTGGGTGGGTAGTGACGGAGCGTAAATGAAAACCAGGCCTCAGGACTCCTGGCTAATCAGACGCACATCAAGCACCTACCGGGTGCAGGCACTGGGACCCACGGAGATACAGCCCCTGTCTGGGGGGGCAGACCAGTGAGTGGGGCAGGTGAGAGACGAGCTCATTTGTGGGGTGCTGGTCTGCGCCCCTCTCGTGCAGATGGAAAGGGTGGACGCTGGACAGGATGGGAGAGGGACAGTGCCGCCTGGCATGGCCTGGCTGCACCCGTGGGTGCTGGTGAGGCTGCCCTCTCTGCTTGCCAAGCTGTCCCTGCGCCCCAGGGAAGGGTCAGGATCCTAGGAGAAAGCCCTTCCCTAATTTGGAGGCTGCCCTTGAGTGTGGCAGCCACCCAACCGGCCCGGCGAGTGATTACTCATCTCTCCGGCAGGATGTGACAACGCCAGGAACCAAGAACGGGTCCTTTGTTGCCACAGGTCCAGAATTGTCCTGCTGGCTCCTGCCGTCCCCCACACCCACACACAAGATGCCCTGGCTGGGGTCTTCCAGGCTTCCTCGGCTGAGCCACCTCCTGGGCCCACGGTGTCTGGCCACCAAACCAGCAGACCCAGGCCCCTCCTCGCTTCCTGCCTCCAGCTTGCCGGTCATCCCTGGGGCGGCAGCGGGGTTATGGGGGAGCTGTTTCCCAGCCTGCAGAGGAGGGGTGCAGCTAGCACAGGACTGAGGTCTGCCAGCCTTGACATTCCAGGAGGAACCTTGTTAGGGTGAAAATTGGGCTAGAACTCAGGTCTCCAGCTCCCGGCACTGGCACCGCACCAAGTCAGCACTCAAGGACTCATTGAACAGACGCTGGTGGTCCAGGGGTTAAGAACCCAACTTGCAATGCAGAGGACATTGGTTTGATCCCTGTTCGGGGAACATCCCACATGCTGCAGAGCAAGTAAGCCTGCTCGTCACAACTAGAGAAGCCCCTGCAAAAACCTAGTGTAATCAACATACTGACAAAAAAAACCCTCACTGAATAGATAAATGAATGAAGGGCCCCCCCAAGGATGTGTGAGCTGAGCAGCCGCTGGGAGGTGCTCTTCCCTCCCTGCTGTAAACCAGGTGGCAGAGATCAGAGCTGCTCCAGGGGAGACTCTTCACCCTCCAGGAGGCCTTATGAGGGTCCCACTCAGCTCATCCTTCCCGTGCCCACGCACTACCTGCCTGGACCTCCACACCCCCCAGGCTAGGAGTTAGGCTCTCACAACTCCCCAGCCAGTGACCCTGAACTAGCCCCTTGTCTCTCAGCCTCAGTCTTGTCATCCATAAAATGGGGGCGAGGGGATGGTAAGAACAGTAAGCGCAGTAAGAGCAAGGTGAGGGTCCATCCCCATTTGACAAGTGAGAAAACTGAGGCTTGTACAGGGGCTCTGTGGGAACTCCCTATACTTCCTGCTCAATATTTCCACCAGACTAAAATGGTTTTAAAAAATAGAGTCTGTTCATTGAAAACAAATCCAAAACCCAGGCCTGAAGGAGGTGGGTGATCGATTGGCTTAAGGCAGGCACTGATAAGTTGGAACCTGGCAGAATGTGGACCTTCTAACCCCAGAGCCAGAAACTGCCCTCCCCTGCCCATGTTGTCTTCAGGGCAGAGTCACTCTACCTGGTACCTGTGCAGGTGAGAGGGATACGAGCCAGCCAGCAGTCTGCCTTTGGGACACGGGGTCTGGTGATAGAGACACACGTGCCAGGCTGATTCCCTCAACAACACGGAAGCCCCACGGACTCTTCCAGAAAGCTGGAGGGCAACAGACAGCACAAGCCTGGGCTCCCCTCCTCGGAGCCAAGTCCAGCTGTCTCTGAGCCCCCAGGACTGAGTGTCGGGGCAAAGAGATGGAGACAAGGGAGCAGACCTCAGAATCTCAGATTTCTACCTAGCGCAGCCATTGCAGGGAACAGGAATGTGGGAGGGGTGCAGGCTGCGGTGAGTGGCAAGCACTCCGAGAACGACTCCTTTCATGTTAAAGCCCAACAAGGACAGAGGGTGGCAGAAGCCCCAAGAGAATGTGTCTCATGGCTGACTGGCCAGAGGAGGAGGCCAGAGGACTGTGGGGCTGGAGAGTTCCCTCTGCAGCCCCCACCCCCACATTCTGAGCCCCAGTCGGCTCAGGTCTGCAAGCCCCACCCGAAACGTGCCCGAAGTGATCGCCCATGCAGGCACAGCCTGGGCAAAGAGACGGCCAGTGTGACATTCATGCCCATCTCCCACCTTCTACAAGGCCCAGCGGGGGAGGAACGAGAAAGGACAGACAGCAGGGGAGCCAGAAGTCACCCCAAAAAAGGAGGAAGAGAGACAAGTGGGCAGTGGGAACAGCTGCTGGCTTGGAGACCTCACAGGTGATGTGAAAGGCATTCCGTGACCCAGTGTCGAAAAGAGAAACCTGTGCCCAGCCTGAAGTGGCAGGTGAGGAAGCTCCAGCCACTTCTGACTTTGCAGGGTCACCTGAGCCAAGGCGTCCTGGCCTCAGAAGAGGAGGCCGTTTCTGGGACATTCCAGGTCCTGGGCTGGGTGCCTGAGAAACACCGTCTCATTTCTCCCTGGCACACAGTAGGTAAAGAATAAATATTTGGAGAAGTGAGTGAATGTCGTATCACCCAGGAAGGCCAGGCTGCTCCATGCACAGCCTCTCCCTGCTCTCTGCTTCCATTGAGAGTGGCGGCAGGGGCTGGCATGCCATGGCTCCCTATTACCTGCAGGATGAAGACCTAACATTCCAGCTTGCAGGCACGGGTGGTGTCTCTCTTAGACCTCATCCCTCATTTCTCTGCACAAAGCTCACCAAAGCAGGGCACCATCACCTCTCAAATGTGCCCCCAGCTGTCCCACTCCCATGGGGAAACCATGGCCAACATGGTGGAAGTCACAGTCGGCATGGCCTTGACTCCAGCCCAGGTTTCAATCTGAGTTCTGCCTCTTCCAGAGCTCTGTAACTTTGAGCAATTTACTAATCTCTCTGCATCTCTGCATCTTCATCCGTGAAACAGGGGTGGGGAAAAGTAACACCTGTTCCATAGAGTTTGTAATGCTTCAGTGAGCATGTGTCTGTAAGGGAAGCAGCCTGATGCCTGGCCACGGTGAGCGCCCAGGAAACGCTTGCTGATTGGATGATGCTGATGACGCTGAACCTGCCAACCCCAGAAGTTTTCCCTTTCTCCCAGTGACTCCAGCTGGAAACTTTCTGTCCCACAGAGATGTCTCTGTCCCCTCTTCTCCCCTCCACCTCTAGGCATTGGGTACTGAGGACTGACTTGTGATAGCTGCCCGCATTCTCACGGCCATTACCCGGCATCTTGTGTGTGCTTCCTGCCCTGTCTCCCCGACTAGGGACAGCCCTTTAAGGGATAGAGCTGGCCTCACATGCCCCCCAGGAGCCCTCGGCTGCACCCTGCCCAGAGTGAAAGCTGATCAGGGATTTGTGGGTTAACAGGTTATCATTCCATGCATCTGTGTTGGTTGAGACCCGTCCTGCTTGGAGGCAGAGGGATGGATGAGGTGGCCTTTAAGGAGGGGGGTTTCAGGTGGTGACCATATAGAACCTCTAAGTCTGCTAAGAGTAAGTAAATAGAGACTTTGAGGGCCAAGAGAAAAGGGTTATATCCAGGTTACATAAAGGAAATACACAGCTCAGTCCATGCTGCCAGGAGCCACTCCGGAAAGCAGCTCCCCACCACCTGGCAGCTCCCTGGATCCCTGGCATAGAGTAAGGACTTAACAGATGAATGAATGAATGAATGAACAGATAAACTTAAAGCCAGCAGGACTTGGCAACCACCACCCTGAGAACCAAGAAACAAAGCTCTGACCTGAACGGGACTGTTGACAACGGTGATAATGAAGAGGAAGGGGATGAAGCAGCTGCCCTTGGGCACTCGCTGTGAGCCAAGCCCTGGGCACAGCCCTCCCACTGGGTGTCCCCAGTCAATCCTCACAACTTCTATTCCCCTTTGTGCAGACAGAGAGACTGAGGCTTAGGGAAGTTACATCACTTTGCCCAAAGTCATAGTCAGTAAGGAACAGAGCCTGGCTCAGACCCTGGTGCCTCATGCTCTTCACTGTTGTCTCTGTACCAAACTGATGGAAATGGGCCAGTCCCTCAATAGCTTTGTCCCAGCTGACCTGCCTGAGACATAAGCACAGTGCCTACAGCTGCCAGGCACTCCCAGAGTTGCTGACGCCCAATCCTGATGATGGCATCCTTTGGCAAAGCCATTCTCAGCATCTCACTCTGTCTCACGCTGGGCTCAGCCAAAGGCCTGGAGCAATATCACCTCTGTGTCCATCTCTGCCCACCAGGCAGAGGGGGCTGGTGTGATACCGATGCTGGCAGCACGCTTAGTTGCTCAGTTGTGTCTGACTCTTTGCGACCCCATGAATGGTAGCCCACCAGGCTCCTTCTGTGTATGGGATTCTCCAGGCAAGAATACTAGAGTGGGTAGCATTCCCTTCTCCAGGGAATCTTCCCAACCCAGAGATCCAACCCACCTCTCCTGCTTTTCAGGCAGATTCCTTACTGTCTAAGCCAGCAGGGAAGCCCAGTCACATGACCATGTTGAAAATGGCCAGCAACAATCTTCAGAGCCCGTGACAAAGCACTTTCTACCAGTAACTCCACTGGACACTCGATCATCCAGCAAGGGAGGAAGGATGATCAGATCCCCATTTTAAAGATGGGCAAATTGGGACTTGCCTATAAGTCCAGTGGTTAAGACTTCACCTTCCTATGAAGGGGGCACGGGTTCCATCCCTGGTTAGGGTGCTAAGATCTCACATGCCTTGCAGCCAAAACATAAAACAGAAGAAATACTGTAACAAAATTCAATAAAGACTTTACAAATGGTCCATATTAAAAAAAAAAAAAAAAAAGATGGGCAAATTGAGGTTAAGTGACTTTCAAAAGGCCACAAAATCAAGGCAGTAGCACAAGAACCTGGATCTCCCACCTCCCAGTCAACAGGAGACTCTACAACCATTTCTTTCTGTTTAAAATGGTACCTGACTTCTGGGCAGGGAAACAAAAGACAGCCAGTACAATTCTCTCTCTCTAAACAGAGCAAACTGTGAAAAGGGCCACACACACCGAAACGTTACCAGTGATTATCTCATCAGCAAGTTTTATTCTCCTCTTTCTTGATTCTATTTTAGAAATTTCATCAACGGGCTTATTTCTGTAAAGAGAAAAAGAACTAAAAGATAACTAAAAAAATAAGTTTTAAAGACGATGCAAGGACAGTACAACTGTGAAACAGGAAAAAAAAGAAGAAGAAGAACGAACAAAAAGCCAGGCTGAGTTTGCAGGTTTCTCGATTTTGCATCTTCTTTCCTGGTACTGGCTGGAAGAGGCCACAGGGAGAAGCCAGCAGGAGCTCTGGCTCCCAGGAGCGCTTCAGGGGATACATTTTTTTGTTGTTGTTCCCTTTTTTTTTTAATTTGAAAGTTTATGCTGGCCCCACATATCCCTCCACCCACATTTTTTTCTTCTCACTCTCCCTTGGGTGCTAGCTCCGGGGTACTCGGAACAAGGGGTGTTTAACGTGCTGAGGCAGACGCTGGGGTTAATGCTGCCAAGGGGCTGCTGAAGACAGAGCTCGGGAAATAAAGTCTGTAAATAGAGTCTGGGCAGAGACCATCGCGAGTGTTGGCCTAGTGTCTCTGCATGGGGCAGAACTCTGCCGGCTCAGGCTGCTGCGGGTCGGCTGGCCTCTTGGGCTGCTTTGAGGTCCCTGTTGCTGCATAAACCAGCCTGTTTTTCCCCTGTTCTCAGCAACAGGCCTTAAAACAGACAGAAAACCCTTCTCCTGCCTGCGACTGCAGGGAATCGGGGCTGGCAAGCGGGGCGGAGGTGTTCCTCAAACCTCACTGGCTTTGTCCATCAGCAGCACATTTCATGTTAACGGCATCTGTGGATGCAAGCACGAGCTGGAAATGGAACATTCCAGAGGAAGCGAGGGAGGCAGAGGGCAGAGCGCAGTCTACTCGGGTTTAGCTGACACTCGGGTGTCTGCATTCAGAAAGACAGCACGGGCCTCACCTCTGAGCCAGAGACTGCGATGTCACAATGAAGTACAAAGAGGGTCATTCGAACGCTAATTGTGGTGGCAAAAAATGAGAGGGAAAAAACACCCAGGGGCTTCCCTGGAAGTCCAACGGTTGAGACTCTGTGCTTCCACAAATATCACATATTAACACGCATACACATATATGGAATCTAGAAAAATGGTACTGATGAACCTATTTACAGGGCAGAAATAGAGATTCAGACATAGAGAACAGACTTATGGACACAGTGGGGAGAGGAGAGGGTGAGACGAATTGAGAGAGTAGCATTGAAATGTATACATTACCATGTGTAACATAGATAGTGAATGGGAAGTTGCTGTCTAGTGCAGGGAGCTCAGCCTGGTGCTCTGTGACAACCTAGACGGCTGGGATTGGGTGGGAGGTGGGAGGGAGGCTCAAGAGGGAGGGGACATATGTGTACCTAAGGTTGATTCACGTTGATGTACGGCAGAAACCAACACAATATTGCAAAGCAATTATCCTCCAATTAAAAATAAATAAAGTAAAAAAAAAAAGACTCTGTGCTTCAAATGCTGGGGATATGGGTTTGATCCCTGGTTGGGGAACTAAGATCCCAAATGCTGCCCGGTGGCCAAAAAAAAAAAAAACCCGCCCTAAATTACAATACATACATGGCATATATGTGTGTGTGTGTGCTTAGTCATGTCCAACTCTTTGATACCCCGGACTATAGCCCACCAGCCTCCTCCATCCATGGGATTTCCCAGGCAATAATACTGGAGTGGGTTGCCATTTCCTCCTCCAGGGGATCTTCCCAACCTAGGGATCGAACCTGCACCTCCTGCATTGGCAGGCAGATTCTTTACTACTGAGCCACCTGGGAAGACCATGGGATAGATAAGAGGCCTTTAAAAAATCAGGTTCACGCCAGTCAGGATGGCTGCTATCCAAAAGTCTACAAGCAATAAATGCTGGAGAAGGTGTGGAGAAAAGGGAACCCACTTACACTGTTAGTGGGAATGCAAACTAGTGTAGCCACTATGGAGAACAGTGTGGAGATCCCTTTAAAAACTGGAAATAGAACTGCCATATGACCCAGCAATACCACTCCTGGGCATACACACTGAGGAGACTAGATCTGAAAGAGACACGTGTACCCCAATGTTCATCACAGCACTGTTTATAATTGCCAGGACATGGAAGCAACGTAGATGCCCATCAGCAGATGAATGGATAAGGAAGCTATGGTACATATACACGATGGAATATTACTCAGCCATTAAAAAGAATACATTTGAATCAGTTCTAATGAGATGGATGAAACTGGAGCCCATTATACAAACTGAAGTAAGCCAGAAAGATAAACACCAATACAGTATACTAATGCATATATATGGAATTTAAAAAGATAGTAACGATAACCCTATATGCAAAACAGAAAAAGAGACACAGATATACAGAACAGACTTTGGGACCCTGTGGGAGAAGGCGAGGGTGGGATGTTCTGAGAGAACAGCATTGAAACAAGTGTACTATCAAGGGTGAAACAGACCACCAGCCCAGGTTGGATGCATGAGACAAGTGCTCAGGGCTGGTGCACTGGGAAGACCCAGAGGGATGGGATGGGGAGGGAGGCGGGAGGGGGGATCGGGATGGGGAACACATGTAAATCCATGGCTGATTCATGTCAATGTGGCAAAAACCACTACAATATTGTAAAGTAATTAGCCTCCAACTAATAAAAATAAATGGAAAAAAAAATCAGATTCATTTGAGGCCACTGAAAGAGGGCTTATTTTCAAGATAACTTAAAGGAAATAAATAAACCACACAGGTGGGGATTGACCGGGCAGTAGGCTAGTTCCCTACAGGCCCCTGGTGTAGACAGTCACCCCTCCAGACAGCCCCTGAGAACAGAATTTTGTGTTTGGTTCACTGATGTATCTTCAATGCCTGACACTCAAAAAATATGCGTCAAATAGAAAAGCATAAATCACATTTATGGAGGTTTTTAATGACATGGGAAAATATTTTTTAAATTATATTAAGAAAAAGATTAATAAACAAAACCATGGTATGTGCACAGGGGTAAAAGCTAGAAGGAATTACATGAAAGTGTTAAGTGTGGCTACAGCCCAGTGGTAAAATTATGTGTGGTCCTTCATGTGCGTTTTCTTATGTTTTTTAGCAAAGTAATTTACCAATTACAATGACGTGAACAATCACAACAAAAATAAAAAGAGGGAACATAAAAGCACCATGCAGCATGGTTTGGAAAGCAGTTAATCATCCTGCAGACATTCCTGTGGCCTGTGGGGAGGCAGTGAGCCTCAGCCTACAGGGGTTAACCCCGAGCCAGGTCGGGAAGGAGGGATGGGTCTACTCTCAGACTTGGGGGGATTCTGGGTCCTCTGGCCCCTTGAACTTGAACTCCAGAAACTATGTGAGAAGGTGGGTACTTAGGCGTTGAATTGTGATCCCCAAAGAAGATACTGTGGTTCTGGAGAAGACTCCTGACAGTCCCTTGGACTGCAAGGAGATCAATCCAGTCAATCTTAAAGGAAATCATCCCTGAATATTCATTGGAAGGACTGATGCTGAAGCTGAAGCTCCAGTACTTTGGCCACCTGATGTGAAGAGCCGACTCATTGGAAAAGACTCTAATGTTGGCAAAGATTGCGGGCAGGAGAAGGGGATGACAGAGGATTGAGATGGTTGGGTGGCATCACCAACTCAATGGACATGAGTTTGAGCAAACTCTGGGAGATACTGAAGGACAAGGAAGCCTGGCATGCTGCAGTCCATGGGGTCTCAAAGAGTCGGACATAACTTAGCAGCTGAACAACAAAGAAGATATGTTGGAGTCCTAACCCCTAGTCCTTTATAATGTGATCTTATTTGAAAATAAGGTCTTCACAGAGATGATCAAGTTAAAATGAGGTCATTAGGATAAACCCTAAACCAATATGACACCAATATAACTAGTGTTCTTAAAAAAAGGGGAAATTTGAATATACACAGACACACACACACACAAGAATGCCATGTGAAGATGAAGACGAGGTTAGGGTGATGCTTCTACAAGCCAAGGAATTCTCATAATCTCCAATTATCATAAGAAGCTAGGAGGAAAGCCTGGAGCAGAGGGGCTCAGAAGGAACCAATACCGCTGACATCTTGATCTTGGGCCTCCAGCTTTCAGAATTGTGAGACAATGAATTTCTGTTGTTTAAGCCCCCTGGTCTATGGCATTTTGCTCTGGCTGCCTGAGCCCACTAAGACAGTGAGCCAGGTCACAGAGAGACCTCATCAAGTCACTTGTGTCTCTGGGACTCAGTTCACTTACCTGGAAAACGGGAGACTTGGCTTAGAACCATGGGTTTCAAACTTGGTTTTAACTCTGGAATAAAACCTTACACAGAAACCCAAGTATAAAAGGCAAAAAGAAAAAAAATAAATAAATAAAAGGCAAAAAGAAAGCCTGATCAGACAGAAGTCTAATTTAGATCTTTCATGCTCCCTGCACAGCAGCCTTTGAACACCACAACCTCAGATCATCTATAAAATCCGTATCAAAGCTCTGTTCTAAGAATCTCCCAACATGAAACCCATCAACTAGGGCCACTGGGCATTGTGCTTGTACCCAAGGCCAGGCTGAGCACTGAGGATCCAGCCCTCGCCTTCCAGTGGTATTGGTATTGGTATTCCAGTGGTCAGCAGTATTGCTTCCTTCTGAGCCCATCTGCTCCAAGCTTTCCTCCTAGCTTTTTATGGTTGTTGGCAATTTTGAGAAATCCTTGGCTTGATCTTGGTGGAGAGGTGAGACTAATGCCCAGCAAACTGTGGGACTAGCCAGGCAACCCTCTCCCTCCTAAGAGCTACAGCTGCAAACAGGTCACCTGATGCTCTAAATCCGCCACATCTAAATTTATCTTGCCCTCCAAGGACAAGCAGATGCTGAGCCTTATCAGAGCATGGTAAGTGGCAGAATGACAGACGGGACGCGCCTTTATCACCCCAAGGACGGGAATGACGTCTGCAGAGAGACTTGGTATCCCTGACAGTGAAAATCAAGCGTTTGCATGCCAGCCTGGCAGGCCTGAAGGGGCCTGGGTCACACAGACCCTGGGTGGGGTGAGACCTGTCTCAGGAGCCCAGACTCCTCTCCAGACCCTGATGTGTGCCTGGCAATGCCAAGGGACCAGTTGCCCATGAGCAGGGACGAGCAGAAAGGGAGGCTGTTTGCAGCAGAGACCAGTCCTGTCTCATCTCTGGGAAACGACCCTGGCCACCTATTCCAGTCAGGGGATGTGCCTGGCACATCAGGGGATGCGCCGACAATGTGCAGGCAGGAGACCACTGTGGGGATGAGGGGTCCCTGCTGGTCAGAGTGTAGCGCTGAGCACCCCAGGAGGAGGCTGGAGACTCCAAGGATGGGGTTCCAGGTCAGACTGGGCTGATCCAGGCCTGGGCTTCCTCCAAATCCTTGTAGGATTGAAGGTCCTGAGACCCCCACCAGCCAAAGGCTTTTGACTATCAGGTGGCTCCCACCTGCCAGCATCCCAGAAGAACCAAGCAGGAGCCCCTCAGCCAGTCCTACAGAACCTGCAAAGACAGCGAGACTCTTATCATCCTCTCAGAGGCCACAGGCTCATTAGTGGACCCAAAATCTACCAGGAAAGAGGGAAATGGCATCACTGTCCCCAGTGCCCCACTGTGGAAGCAGGCAGCAGATCCCATCCTTAAGCATTCAACTTTGACCACACATATAACTTGCCAATTCATTCTCCTTTATACAAAAATCACCTTATAGGGCTTCCCTGGTGGCTCAGTGGTAAAGAATCCGCCTCCCAGTGCAGGAGACACCAGTTCAGTCCCTGACCCGGGAAGATCCCACATGCAACTAAGCCCGTGCGCCACAGCTACTGAAGCCCGAGCACCCTACAGCCCACACTCCACACAAGAGAAGCCACTGCAATGAGAAGCTCATCCACCGAAACCAGACAGTAGTCCCTGCTTGCCACAGCCAGAGAAAAAGGCCCAAGCAGCAACGAATATCCAGCACAGCCAAAAATTTAAAAATAAACCTTTTTTAAAAAGTGCAAAATCTCAAGGCACAAAACACAAAATATTATTTAAAAAAAAAAATCTTACAGATAAAGCTAACGTCCCCTCTGACCTCTATGCCTTCCCCCGTGCTAAGTCACTTCAGTCGTGTCTGACTCCTTTGCCAGCCCGTGGACCTCAGCCCATGGGGTTCTCCAGGCAAGAATATTGAATTGGGTTGCCATTTCCTCCTCCAACAAATCGTCCCAACCCAGGGATCAAACCCACATCTCCTGTGCCTCCTGCATTGCAGGCAGATTCTTTACCTGCTGAGCCACCAGGAAATGCCTTTCCCAGGGGTAACCCTTGTCAGGGCTCTACGGTGCAACCTTCCAGAGCATCCTTGTGTCCTAGGAAAGAAACCTACAAGGCCAGGGATCTGGGCACAGTGTGACACCATCGGCTTCCACAGGGGAGGAAGGAGGGCCGAGGGGGGCAGGGACCAGGGTGGCCTCCAGGAAGCGGAGGCTGGAGGCATGGGCTCAAGGAAGAGAAGGACCCCCCAATGCAGGGGTCCCTGGATCACTGGCCAACATGACATCTGCACAAAAGCGGCTAGCCCCACTCATCATTTGTAGCCAATTTGGCTTCTTCGGGAAATTCTAAAGCCTCCCCCGCAGGGCCTTCAGCCTTTACCCTACACCACCAGCACCATGATGATAATGGTGATAAGGACAGTGTGTAGTAGGCACCCTGCTGGCCCTCCCAACAATTCTACCAGGTTGGTATTCGTGTGTCCCATTTTCGAGACAAAGAAACTTGCAATCCAGAGAAACCAAGCAACTCGCCCCATGTCACACAACTGGGAGCCACGGAGCCACCATTTGACTTTAATGCCAACGGCCTTCCACAAGATGACATTGCTTCTGTGGCCAATGGTACAGCTCCTGGGCCTGCACACAGTAGGGGGCTCAACACGTGTCTGTAGGCTGATTTCTTGTTGAAAGACCATGAGCAACACTGAGTGAATAATCAAGACTAAGCTAGTTCAAGGCAGACTTCACGTTATTTTCATTTTTAAATTTTTTTGGCTGCACACCAAGGCAAATGGGACCTTAGTCCCCCATTGCAAGGACTGAACCAGCACCCCCTGCATTGAGAAGCGGAAGCTTAACCACTGGATCACCTGGGAAGCCCCGTGGTTTTCCTTCTTTAAAGTTAAAAGCCTACATTTTCTTCTAGAAATCCCCCACAGCCTAGAGTTGCTGCTCCTAGAAAGAGTTAAGGCTTTGGCAAGCGGTTCTCTCCCACAAGGCAAATGAAATCTCTCCTGTCCCATCAGTCCGTGAGGGTGCAGGGCACGGCGGCATCTACTTTCTGTGAGAAGTCTCCTCGTAAACGTCACCCTGCCAGGAGGTGGGGAGGGGGCTTGATTTATTATATAGCTTTTGGACAGTCCTGTAGAAATATTGCCAAATAGAGAAATAATCAACTCTTTCACTCAAGCCCCCTCATACTCTTTTTTTCTTTTTTAATGAAAGAATAAAGTACGCAATGAGCCTGAGCTAAATAAATAAAAATGCCACACTTTATGCCCAACAGAACTTTCTGCGTCACTGAGAAATATTTGCAGACCTCAACAATCTTTTATCTTCACAATGATGTTCCTGCCTTCCAAGCTCTGGATATTCTGAGAACTACTTTGATTTGGGCTCTCTCTAATTATCTTACAATTAGCTTACTAACGAATGCCATTATTCGATGTTTCATCAAGCAGATATTAGAGAACACTTCCTCTTCTCACAATCTGTCTGCTCTCTGCCAGGACTGTCTAAAATTGGTTACTGATGTCTGGGGCTCAATTGGAAGTAGATACATGTGGCAAGGAATCTCTGTCTTAATACTCATTGCCGCCATTCACAGTTAGTTACAGTTTCCAGGCTGGGAAGGAGGGCAGCACCCATTCAATCACTTGATACATCCATCCATCCACCTACTCCCAGTACCAGCAATGGAGACCCAAGAAGGAGGATGTGGTCCACGTCTCTCGGGAGCTCACACAAAGAGATGCCCCGAGAGGCTCAGAGTGATGTCATTTCCTCCAGAGAAGTTCTTGATGGGTGGAAGACCCACAGCACGGTTCTCCAGCTCAGCAATCTGTCCCTCCAACATGAAACTTTCTCAATTTGCTAACACCTATTTCTGCCAGCCTCCTGGGTTCAGCCATGAGTGAGCTTGAGGGCGGCGGCAGGGGTCGGGGTGGGGGGGGGTGGTCAGGAATCAGGCCTGTTTCTCAAGTGCATAGCATACCATGAGGGCCCAATAAACTTGTACAGTAATCTGATGAACAGGCAACCCACACTTAGAAGATGAAAGAAAAAAAGAGACAGAAATGTCTCTTTTTCTGAGTGCCTAAGCAGTCTCTCTGCTTTGGGTACTGGCTGGGGGCTGATGCCAAAAAAATGTTTGTGAGTCAATATAATGCTGGTGAATGGAGAGTTGCAGCTGAGGACCAGGGGCCTGGACTGTCCAAGGCAGGTCACTTCTCCTCTCAGAGGCTAACAGACTCTGAAATTCAGACTCAGGTCTGAAAAGGGTGGTTGGACAACATGCTCTCCAGTTCCTTGAGTTGAGAATTCTGTAAAAGTCTAACCTCCCTGTAAGAATCATTTTAATTGCTGCCTCAGGGGAAATTGGCCTGGGCCAGGAGTCACCACGTCACCTGCCCCTGTGACTTGTTCATCTATCTGGTAGGGAATGGGGGAATGGCGTGTTAAAACAGATGCTTTCTAAGGTACCTTCTAAGCCTGAACTTTCAGGACTTTTAGTTTTAAACCATGGGCTACATTAAATTTGGGAATGCCAAGTTCATGTTACAGATTTTCTAAACAGAGCCCCAATTTTCAAGATTTCACTTCATTGACTCTCCCAGTATTTAATGAGCCCCTACAGTGTGCCAGGCACTGTCCTAGTGGTGACCCACACAGTCACTGTGGTCATGGGACATCCAGTCCAGTGAGGGAGAGAAAAAACACACAGGTCAACAACTAAACACAAGATGACTGCAGCTGGGGTCATGGGCCAAGAGGATTAATAGACAGCACTATGTGAAAGATAGCAATTAAAAGGAGAATACAGTCCCTTTCTAAAGATTAGTTGGAAAGGCTTTTCTCTTCTTTTTTAAAAAAATATTTATTTATTTGGCTGTACCGGGTCTCAGTTGTGGCAAGCAGGCTCTTCCATCTTCACCGTGGCATGCAGGATCTTTGGTTGCAGCATGTGGGATCTAGTTCCCTGAACAGGGATGGTACCTGGGCCCCCTACAATAGGAGCATGGTCTTAGCTACTGGACCACCAGGGAAGTCCCAGAAGGCTTTTCTATGGAAGTGCTATCTGAACTGAGACCTAAAGGTCCCCTGAATGTGGGGGAAGAGCATTCTAGGCAGAAGGAACAGCAGGTCCAGTGGCTCTAGGCTAGAGACAAGCTTGGGGTAGTCAAGGAAAAAGCAACCAGCACAGCAAAGTCAATAGAGGTGGAGGGAGTGACTGAGACCAAGGTGAAGGCAGACTCATACAAGGCAGCATAGGAAGGGCATTGCCAAGAGGTCCATGGATAGGATTTAAGAGGTCCTTGAACCTTGACTTGCCTGGTGGCCCAGCTGGTAAAGCGTCTGCCTACGATGCGGGAGACCTGGGTTCAATCCCTGGGTCAGGAAGATCTCCTGGAGAAGGAAATGGCAACCCACTCCAGTATTCTTGCCTGGAAAATCCCATGGATGAAGGAGCCTGGTAGGCTACAGTCCATAGGGTCGCAAAGAGTCAGACACCACTCAGCGACTTCGCTCACTCACTGAACTTGGATGGAGAAAAACATCGTCTCTCTATTCATCAGCCTGTAACTGGAAATGAGTACTTCCTTGAGTCACAAATGTCAACAACAACCCACAGTAACATTAGCAGTGCCTGGGAATGGTCAACAACAGAAATCTCACACCCATTCATATTACCATCATTGCAGGTATCTGGAAATATTACTTATCAGTTCAGTTCAGTTCAGTCGCTCAGTCGTGTCTGACTCTTTGCAACCCCATGAATCACAGCACACCAGCCCTCTCTGTCCATCACCAACTCCCGGAGTTTACTCAAACTCATACCCATCGAGTTGGTGATGCCATCCAGCCATCTCATCCTCTGTCGTCCCCTTCTCCTCCTGCCCCCAATCCCTCCCAGCATCAGGGTCTTTTCCAATGAGTCAACTCTTCACATGAGGTGGCCAAAGTATTGGAGTTTCAGCTTCAGCATCAGTCCTTCCAATGAACACCTAGGGCTGATCTCCCTCAGGATGGACTGGTTGGATCTCCTTGCAGTCCAAGGGACTCTCAAGAGTCTTCTCCAACACCACAGTTCAAAAGCATCAATTTTTTGGCACTCAGCTTTCTTCACAGTCCAACTCTCACATTCATACATGACCACTGGAAAAACCATAGCCTTGACTAGATGGACCTTTGTTGGCAAAGTAATATCTCTGCTTTTTAATATGCTATTTAGGTTGGTCATAACTTTCCTTCCAAGGAGTAAGCATCATTTAATTTCATGGCTGCAATCACCATTATGCTCCTCACTAATTCAGAATTACAGTAGCTATTAGAACAGTTGCTGAGCCTTGGTTAGACCAGTTGCTGAGCATTATTAAAGCTTCCCAGGTGGTGCAGTGGTAAAAGACTCCACCTGCCAATGCAGGAGACACAGAGATGCAGGTTTGATGCATGGCTTGGGAAGATCCCCTGGAGTAGGCAATGGCAACCTGCTCCAATAATCTTGCCTGGAAAATTCCATGGACAGAGGAGCCTGGCAGACTACAGGCCATGGGACCTCAAAGAATCAGACATGACTGAAAGACAAAAAAGCTCATATACTTCCAGATCATAATATTTTAAAGTACCTAATTATCGGAAAAGAACTGGTTTCCTTTGCAACACCATGTACTTTATTTTCTGTATATGTAAAAACATTATTCTGAGAGGGGATCCCCAAGCTTCATACAACGGCCAAAGTGCTCATAAGGCACGGTGAGAAGTTTGTGTTTCATTCCAGGGGGAAGGAGAGGCGGCTGTTGTTTCAGCAAGGGGTCCACTGGGTGCTGTTCTCATTTCTTAAAATCACCCTGGGGTCTCTGCTGGGGGAGATGGCTTGCAGTTATCAGGGCCATGCTGAGCGCAAGAGAGAGGGTATGGCTTTAACAGACCACTGTTCTGGCCAGTCCAGGGGATCCTAGAGGGCTCCGTCCTCCCCTCTAATGAAGAGCCTTCCCACACAGCCTTCCAGGTCCACAAGGGCTGCGTCACCCTGGCCCAAAGCCTGTCCCGGGACATCCTCTCCAAACCTTTAGAAAATGAGCTCATGTGTGCGCAAGAAAAATAAATGCGGCATTTGCCACTGTTTGGTTTGTGTATTGGTCTAGAAAAGAAATGAGATTTTTATTTAGGAAAGCCTTCCAGCAGGACCCCAGCAGAGACTGGGCAAACACCAGGGCGACGGACTGTAAACACGCAGGAAGGCCCGAGCCCTGGGGCCCGTCCCCGCGAGCAGTAGTCCCTCGGCTGGTTTAAGGCGGCCTTCCTGTTTTCCCGGCCTCTCTTCACACTGCCCTCACACACAGAGCCTTTTCAATGCCCTCAAGGAGAACAGAAGAATTCATTTTCACACGCCAGCGCACACGTTTCTCACACCCTCCCAGGGGAGTGGACTGTGCCAAGAGGCTGGTTTATGGACCTAGACAGACAGATGGGGCGGGGGCCCGTGGGGTGGGGTCCACTGGCAGAGCAAAGCTCAGAGGTAAAACCTAGGCTCCCGGGTCCCCCAGGCCGGAAGTGAAGAGGGTGGGGCCAGGCCAACCGGAAGGTGACGGGCCTTGGTGGCCTGGGGCAATGGTCTGAGGCCTCCTGGGGAGCAGGGTTAGACTTGGGGGGACTGAGAATCAGGGGGCAGGGAATGAATCTCAGTAGAGCTCGCTCACCTCCAAGTGTCAGGATCAGAGATGAGAGACATGGAGAGGGAGGGAGCACTAGATCTCTGAATCTGGCTCAAGGGTAAGTGAGAAGGAAGGTAGAAAGTGAGGTGTCCACATTGTTGGGGTGAACAGTGGCCAAAGTGTGACCGTTCTGGAGGGGCCAGCTCAGCTCAGCTGTCCCTGTCCCTGGCCATTGCCCAGAGAGAACACGATTTTTATTTCTTTATTTATTTTTGGATGGGAGGTGTTGTCTTTGTTTGCACCCACTGGCATTTCTGGGTGGTGAGTGTCTCCGGGGATATAAGGGAGGCAAAAAGGAAAGCCAGGAGCTCACTGGCACATCATCACTCCCCACAGCCCGAGGTCTCAGCCAGTCTGCCTCTCCCTCATCTTTAGGAGGATAGAGGAGCCTGGCGGGCTACAGTCCATAGTATTGCAAAGAGTCAGACATGACCGAAGCCACTTAGCAGGCACATACAGACACATAAAGTAAGGGAGGCAAATTAACAGCCTCAAAGGGTAATTGGGGGTTGATCCCACCCAGCATGCATCAAATGCTCCATGAATGTTGGATGAATGTTGGCTGTATCTTTATGCCAACTGGCAAAGGCATCAGCTTGGAGCTCCTACCTGGCACCACTTTACAGCATTGTCCATTTTGACACGCTGGACAGATGACTCAGCAGTGACTGGGCTCCTCGCTCCCCTCCCAGCTCCTCCCCGCGCCCCCTGGAGCAGGACGGCTTACCTATGGTCCTTCGGAGGTCTTCACACTGGCTAATGTGAGGGAACTTTAGGATTTCCTTCCACTTCTTGCTTTTCCCTTTGCGCTTTCCTCCGCCTCCTGCAGAGATGGGAGAGAAAGATGGGGAGCTGATGCTGGTGTTGCCTGAAGTGCCAGAGCCCACGTCCCATCCCAGTGAGCCTGGGTGCAGCTTCCTACCCAGGAGACTGGGACAAGCCCCTCCCTAGCCAGCCCCTCCCATCACCCACTTCTGCACCTACACCGGGTACCCGTTCTTTGCTGATATCTTAACCATGTTGTGCAGCCCCACTGGGGACCTGGCATCAGCCCCAGACTAGACCTCAACCTTACTACAGCTGAACCTGGCCGACTGGCTCAGGAAAGCCTGGTGAAATGGATTCACAAATGGGTGAGATGGATTCACAAATGCGCCCCCCCCACCACCACCTCATTTTGTCCTCTTGTTTCCTGTGGACAGTCCCCATCCCCAGCTGGAGGCCAGGTACTGGGAACAAGGACGTCAACTCTCCCTCGCCTTGAGTACCCCCTTCTTCTCCCGCCTCACAAACCCCAGAGGACACATTTCTCAAGGCTGGAAGGACTCCTGATGGACCACATCAGCTGCCCATCCCTCCCCGTATCCTGCCCAGCATGCCCTATAATGAACACGTGCTAGGGACACACATGCGATGAATATGCACATGTGATAAACATACAAACACAGTGAACAAACATGTAACAAGCACACAAAATGAATACATGGAGCTGAGGAAGGTGCACACACGGGTGTTCCTGTCGCCCCAATACTTCTTATCCCTGGCCGGTGGACAGACCTCAGAACACTCAGGTGTGTAAGCAACAAGGGGGTGCTGACTCCGGCCTGCATGTCCCTGAGCCCACCACCACTTGGAAATTGGACCTGGAGGCACCTCTGTACCATCACATGGTTAGGACCCTACAAGAACCTGAGATGCATTTGTCTGACCCCTGTTGCCAGAGTGGTCCTTAAATTCCACTGGTCAGTCACTCATCAAAGGTCACATAGCCCTTTAGGCCCCTTAGCATCTCAGGATTTTAAGGGCCTTTTATCCTCTTTCATGGGATCAACACCCCAAGTATCTGTGGGGTTTGGGGCCTGGTTACAGAGACACGGGATCTTGGGCAGGTCCTCGGCACCCTGGGCTGCTCCCTAAGCTGGGTGGGTATGATGTCCCCCTAGTCTCTGACCCTCAGAGAGGGTCCAGGCAGGGCAAAGGCCCTTTCTCCAGCCAGCCAACCCAGGGTATCGTGAAGGAGCTGGCCTCTGGGCCCATCCCCAGCAAAGTATGTGTTCTGGGGCTGGCATGGAGCTGATCTCAATAAATGTAGCAGCTTCCCTGGTGGCTCAAATGGTAAAGAAGCCTCCTGCAATGCAGGAGATGCAGGTTCAATCCCTGGGTTGGGAAGATCCCCTGGAGGAGGAAATGGCAACCCACTCCAGTAGTCTTGCCTGGAAAATTCCAAGGACAGAGGAGCCTGGCAGGCTACAGTTCATGGGATCTTGAAAGAGTCGGTATCAATAAATGGAGATTCCCAAGTTATTCAATTGCCCTGGAAAGCTGAGACCACCTTCCAAAACAGCCAGTGTGTGGGCTTCTAAAGACAAAACCAGGACCATCCTCAGAGCCGGGAAGGAGGAGAGAGAGCCAGTGCAGAGGGGCAGGACAGAGTCCATTTCCTGGCTCTCTGCTCGTTCTGTTTCCAGCCCTGACCAAGCAGCCCCAGCTCCCTCTGCTCAAGTCTTCGCAAAGATCAAAAGCATTGGACTACAAGGAACGAAATGAATGTGTACGGGGCACATGCTGTGGCCAGACACTGTTTGGACATTATCTTATTTAATCCCCAGAATGACTCTTGGAGGAGCAGATCACCAGGTACATCACAGACGCAGAAACAGATGTCCAGGTTGTGTAATTTCCCAGCTGATGGCCTGTGCTGCTTCACGCATGCTGGGTGCTCCCACCGGAGCTGGCACACATCACCGCCCACACACACCTCGGGGCCCTTCAGCTGGCCTTCCCTGAGGCCCCACTCTAACTCTCCCAGGCAGAGCTATTACTATCCCACTTGAAAGACAAGGAAACTGAGGAAACAGGGAAGAAAGAGGTAAGTCTCCTACACCCCACAGCTCACAAATGGCAGACACGAGACCCCAGCCTGAGCAGAATCCAGACCCCAGGCACTCATATGCATCCTTCTGTCTATAAAGCTCCCTTTCAGGAGCCCTGTAAGCAAGGGAAACTCCCAGGGATCACAGAGAGAGCTGGCCCCGGACCTCAGAAGTGACAGGACATCTGGTAAGAGCAAGCAGAACTTGGAGGTCTTCAGCGGAGACCCAAGCCTCAAAGAAAACACGCCACCCCACACCCGAGGCCTCAAGAGCTGTTCTGTTTGACCCACAAGTGCCTTGTTGACTTGTTCACCTGTTCACTGAACCAGGTGTCAAGATTTAAACACTGAGGTTTTTCATATAAACCCAGATTCGGGACTTCTCTCCCGTAACCAGGTACATGGCAAGGCTCAGACAGAGCTGGGTGCAGCTGCCCGTGGACACGACATGTGGCCTCCATTCAGTGGCCAGCCTGGCCCCTTAAATCTTAGTTATGTGTATGTCCCAGGGGAGGGCTGCCCCCTGGAGAAATTAGCCAAGTCTGCTCCCATCCCCATCAGCTCCAGCTCCAAGGCCTAAAGGAACGGTTAGAGCTCATCTAGTATGCAACCCCACCCCCACCCCCCACCATTCATTCCACATTCTTCATTCCCAGATCTGGCTGGGATGAAGCACTTTTGTGTGCGTGGTAAAATATAAGTAACAGAAAATACACCATTTTAACCATTTTTAGGTATACAATTCCACGGTACTAAGTACATTCACAATGCCATGTAACCATCGCCACCACCCCGCTCCAGAACCCTTTCATCATCCCGAGCAGAAACTCGGTGCCCATCCAACACCGGCTCCCAGCCCCCTCCGCCCTGGCAACCCCCATTCTACTTTCTGTCTCTGGTTTGACTGCTCCAGGGACCTCATGATGACAGCACACAGAATGTGCTCTTCTGTGACTGGCTGATTCCACTTGGCATGATGTCTTCGAGGTTCATCCATGTTGTAGCGTGTGTCAGATTTCACTCCACTGTACGGTGGAATGATCCTCTGTTGTGTGTGTACATACCACCTTTTGTTTATCCATTTGTCTCTTGGTGGATGCTTGGATGGTGTCCACCTTCTGGCTATCGTGAATACAGCTGCTCTGAATATCTGAGTCCCTGCTTTCAATTCCTTCGGGTATATGCCTAGGAGCAGAACCGGTGGATCATATGGTCATTCTATGTTTGCCTTTTTGAGAAATTGGTGAAGAACTCTTGGCCATACAGACTCACAGGTTGTACCTCATCAGCCTGAACCCCAACTCTGTGAGCGGAACCCAGGAATGGGGCTACTTAAAGAATATAGGCTAACTTCTCCATTAAGAAAGTTAACACAAAATAAAGAAAATTAACACAAACCCATTAATTCATTCAACGAGTATGTTGAGCATCTACTAAATGCCAATCAGCACACAGGTGCTGGGGACACAGGGATGGAGAAGACCAACGGGGTGTCACCCTTCTGGGGCTTCCATCTTGGGGTGCCCAATCTGGTAAGGAAGACATTAAGTCTTGATATCAGTGGTTCTCAACCCCCGGGGCAATTTGTCCTCCAGAAGACATCCGGCAGTGTCTAGAGATATTTGGGGTTGTCACACCCAGATAAGAGCGCTGCCAGCATCTGGCAGGTAGAGGCCAGAGACAGAGTTAAACATCATACAAGGTGTAGGACAGCACCCCCACACAACAGAGAACTAAGTGCTCAAAGTGTCAATAGTGCTGAAATGGAGGATGCTGCTTTATTTATGACCATTATGACCAACATTCAGGAGAAGTGCAGAGTTTGGGAGAGACTTGCTAGTAATGGGGCAGTGGTGGCAGTGGGGAGAGGGGAAAAGTGAGTCAAGGCCACCTGGAGAATGTAACACAGAGGCTGGAGTGATGAAGAGAGGGTAGGTACCACACAGCCTCCTGGGGGAAGATTCCTCTTCCTCCTCACCCCCTCAGCCCCCAGAACAGGGCAGGGACTATGTAGGCAAAATCATACTCCTCCAAAGTAACCCTTAACTGCTGGCACCTGTGAATACATTAGGTTACAAGGCAAAGGGAATTATGGTTACAGATGGAATTAAGGATAGTGACAGGGATGTTATCCTGGATGATCCGGTGGACCTGATGTAACCAGAGGCAGGAGAGTCAGCTCAGAGTGATGTGATATGAGAAAGACTAGATCAGCTACTGCTGGCTTTGAAGAAGGAAGGGGCCACAAGCCAAGGGATGCAGGCAGCCTCTAGAAACTGGACGAGGCAAGAACAGATTCTCTCTTAGAGGCCCCAGAAACATAACAGCCCTACCAACTCCCTAGTTTTTACCCAGTAAGATGCAGGTTAGACTTCTGACTTCTAGAACTGATGCCTCTGCCTACTGAAGCCCTGCTCCTTCTTCAAGACTCCCTTCTAATCCCCTCTCCAGGGCTGCTCTTGAAAGGCAGATTCCCTTGTCTGGCCCACAACCCCCTCCCAGCTCAGTCCAGATTCTTGCTCCATATCCTTCCAGAGGATGGGGCAGCTAACACAATTGGCCTGGACAATTGCAAGCTTTTGTTATGTTATGCTGACTGGGTAAATGAATATTTGTAAGGATCGCCCTCTGGGCTTAGCACTGAGCTAAGTGCTACATGTTGTGGTCCTCATTTAGTACTAACCCCATTTCACAGATGAGAAACCTCAGGCTCAGGGAAAGGGGCTAATGGGTCCAATGAACAAACCACACAATGCAAACAGAAGTCCATATCTTCTCCAACCCATGCTGATTCACAGCCACTTCCTATCTCGAGCATCCCCGGGCTTTCTTTTCTTCACCCACCAGCCCACCGCTGCTCATGGTTTACCTTCCATGTGCTGAAAGTGAGGTGGCCAAGAGGACAGAGTGCCCACCTTCGTGGAACTCCAGCTCACCCCAGGCTTCAGAGAGCAGAGCTGAGTGAGGCTGCTGGGGGTGTGGTCAGGCAGGTGGGGGGCTCATGGAGGAAGGGGGCTCCCTCCAAGGAGGGGTGCCAGCAACACAGGCTGGTCGTCAGCCTGGAGGGCTCCCACCAGAAGTGAGAAGAGACCACGATGTCGGGCTTGGGGACATGGGCTGAACTCCCCCGCTCGCAGCTCCGGGGAAGGCACCAAGGGACCAAGGCAATGGGCCTCTCTCCCGAGTGGACATGAGTCTAAGCACAACCTGGAGAAAGTTGGGCGGCAGGAAGATGCAGCGTTCCCCAGGAACAGCCTCCAGGGACGAAGTGGCTTAGCACATCACTCTGCTCGCTCCAGCCTCCAGGGTCCCCCCTTGGCTGCCAGCAGTGGTCTCATGCAGGTGCAGCCCAGATGGGCTGAGAGAAGCATGATAAGTGGGTGGCAGGGCAGGGGAGCGGGGAGAGTGGCCAGCAGGCGGGCAAGCCCCAGCGGGGATGAAACGCAGGACTTGGGAAGAAAGCAGAGTAATAAAGAGCTATCACGTCTTTAAGCGCTCAGAACAGGCTGAGCTACTGAGAAACTAATTGGCATTTCTTTCATTCCCATAGACACCCCCAGGGAAGAATGAAAGGATCATGCCAAAAAGCTACCATGAGAAAACTGTCATTGTGGGGGAAGAAATTGACTGTTATTCTCGTGGCATCTACTGTTTTCTAGGAAGGTGTTTGCGCTTTGAGGGCTGAGGACTGAAATGAGAATGAGGGGGAGAGTGTCTGGGAGGGGTAGCAGGGGGAAGGCCGCGCTCCAGGAAGGCACAGTCCCCGCAAGATCCCAGGGATGAGGGACTCTGAGCAGTGAGGGACCCGGGGCCAGCCTGACACAGGGGAGCTGACGTCGAGACCCCTCCCCCGAAGGACACTGACAAAACAGGCAACAGCAGTGACCCCAATGGTCTGAGGTCTTATTTTGGGGACTCCTTGGAGCCTTAAGGGCTTCCCTGGTGGCTCAGATGGTAAAGCGTCTGCCTGCAATGTGGGAGACCTGGGTTCTATCCCTGGGTCAGAAAAAATTTCCTGGAGAAGGAAATGGCAACCCACTCCAGTACTCTTGCCTGGAAAATTCCATGGACGAAGGAGTCTGGTAGGCTACAGTCCATGGGGTCACAAAGAGTCGGACACAACTGAGAAGCTTCACTTCACTTCACTTTGTGGCTCAGAGGGTAAAGAATCTGCCTGCAATGTGGGAGGCCTGAGTTTGATCCCTGGGTTAGGAAGATCCCTTGGAGAAGGGAATGGCAACCCACTCCAGTACTCTTGCCTGGAGAATTTCATGAACAGAGAAGCCTGGAGGGCTACAGTCCATGGGTTCGCAAAGAGTCAGACATGACTTGAGTGATTGATACAGGCTTTGGAGCCCTGGGACTTTTTGTGCTATCTTTGGAAGGGATAGGGGAACAGACCTTTGCAGAACAACTGACCTCGAACTTCTCATTAATCTTACAGGATATCTGATTTGGAAGTTAAAGAAATGTCGCATTTCCTGTACTACCAGGGTCAGGGAGCTGTTTGTTTAGACATCTTCTCATTTAATCCTCTCATTAACCACACAAGGTAGATCCTCTTAATGGTCCCATTTGACAAGTGAGGAAATAGATTCAGAAAGGCAAGAACTTTGTTTCAAATCACTCAAGCAGTTTGTGTTATATCTGAACCAGGACCCAGGGACTTCCCCAGTGGTCCAGTGGTAAAGAATCCATCTGTAATGCAGGGGACATGAATTCAGTCCCTGGTCAGGGAACTAAAGTCCCTCATGCCAAGGAACAACCTGGCCCTTGAGCCACAACTAGAGAGTCTGAATGCTGCAAGGAAAGATCCTGCATAACGTGATGGAGATCCCGTGTTCTGCAACTAAGACTCGAAACAGTCATATTAAACAATAGATAAACCAAGACCCAGGCATCCTGACTCCTGGTCTACTGTTCTCTTCCCTCCTGGTAACAAATGAGCAATCGGTCAGAGAAAGGTTCCTTGGGTAGAAGCTGAGCAAGACTCCGCATGTGTTGCAAAGACTTGCCTTCACGCCCTCCAATCAGTGGTTCCCAGTGTGGTCCTTGGACCAGTTGCACCAGCATCACTGGGGAATTGGTTAGAAATGCAAAATCTTGGGCCCCACCTTAGATCTACAGAGTCAGAAATTCTGGAAGGGGGCCCAGCAATGCGTTTTAATGAGCCTTCCAGGTGATTCTGATGCAGAGTCAAGTTGGAGCAAGTCCTTGAGCATCACGTGGGAAATGGTATGACTGGACCACCCTTTCTGGAAATTTCTCTGATTATTATTTCTGCTCTGCCTACTTCTAAAAAGGATCTGAAGAAACACACAGGTGTTTGGAAGTTCAGTAATGCTGGGGTGTGACTCTGTTAAGAACCCAGGTCCCTGTCCCTGCCTGACTCAGGCATTCTTCTCACACGATGCCCACAAATCCACTTATCTGGCCACTCGCTGGGGTAGGGGGACAAACTGGATATGGACCCAACGGTTTCCAGAAAACTAGAGGGAGACGCTGGAGAGAAGCTCACCACCGGCCTTGGTGGGTAAAGGCTGCTGAGATGGCCTCAGGGACCCACAACTCCAGGCCCCAGTCTGGCTCCCTAAGGAGTGGGAAGGACTCCCTTCAAACACCACCCAAATCATCAGCACACACACCATATACTTCCTGGGTGCCTTGTCCCATTCTGATGGCCCTTGGACCTTTATTGTTCTACAGACTCCATAGAGAAAAGCATCACCCCTGGAGATGGCACACCAGGATCCATAGAGGACCTGATGCATTTTGTGGGCCCTGAGGAAGTTGGAGGCTGGTTTTCCCATGGACTACATTCCTCCAGGACAGACTTGGCTCAGATTGCAAAACTGTGTTGGTGAGTGCAGTTCTAGCCAAGGTGAGCAGGATGAGAGACTCATTCAACTTGACTCTCAAAGATGAGGATTAATACCAGGGTCATAAGGAGCTTCTAGGCATCCAAGGAGAGGCAGTCAAGAGCAACAGGGTTTGTAGGAACAGGAATGCCATGGACACATGGAGAATCTGGGGCTGGGGTGTCTCTGCCTCTCTGCAGACCATGCCACGCTCACTCACCTCTTTGCATGGAACCCAACTGGCCATTGTTGTATAATGAAAACACTGGCTTGGTTCTCGGCTCCTGGGAGGTGACCTCCCAGTCCTGGAAATTTTCTGAGTGTTGGGGATGTGGGTTTTATTCATGGTGGACCCCCAGAACTGTATCTGAGCTTATGCTAATGAGATGACTGGGGCTGAGGCTGGCCATGCCAGAATGACCAACCATGGTTGGTTAGAGGGTCAAGGCTTTGAGCCAAATGACAGTGTCCAAACTTCGGGGTGGGGAAGGAGGCTGGAGGCTGAGTTCAACCACGTGACTAATGATTCAATCAATCATGCCTAAGTAATGAAAGCCCAATAAAAACTCTGGGCACCCAGTTTGGGTGAACTTCCTGGTCAGTGCTCACACCCCGGTGCTGGGAGGGTGACGTGTCCATCACAGACCTTGCCTTGTGCATCTCCTCATTTTGCCGGTTCAGATTTGTATCCTTTCACTCTAATAAAATTGTAAATCTAGAGCTCTCCTGAGTTCTGTGAGTCGTCCTAGAGAATAATCAAACCTGAGAGGGGTTGGGGGAATTCCCAAATTTGTAGTCAATTAGTCAGAAGTACACATGGCCTGGGGATGCCCAAATTCGCATCTGGGGTCTGAAGTGAGGGCGGTGGTCTTGTGGGAACTGTGCTCCCCCTGCGGAGTTTTTGCTCATTCAGGGTAGTCAGTATCAGAATTGTGCTGCAACCAGCAGGCCCCAAAGCCCCCTCCCTACCCATTGGCCAGAATCCTGAGTCCAAACTCCCAAGAGGGGCTTCCCTGGTGACTCAGAGGGTAAAGAATCTGCCTGCAAAGCGGGAGACCCAGGTTCCATCCCTGGGTGGGGGAGATCCGCTGGAGAAGGGAGTGGCTATCCACTCCAGTATTCTTGCCTAGAGAATTTCCAAGGAACAGATCCGACTGGCCGATACATCTTTTCCCTACAGGCAGCCCACATGTGGACAGGGGTTTGAGCAAATTCCAGGAGATGGTGGAGGACAGAGAAGCCTGGCATGCTGCAGTCCACGGAGTCACAAAAAGTTGGACACGATTGAGCCACTGGACCACAGGAACAACAAGGCTACATGTCTCAGGCCAGCCTTGACTCTGAAACAATCTGATCAGTTCTGGCCCCTGTGGATGGGGCGAGACAGAACGGCTGAGTGAGACTTAGAGAAACTCAGTAGCGTTTCCCAAGGTAGGTAGTGCCAGGCGTGACCAGAGGCAACACAATCAAAACCACAGAAATGGCCAGCCTCCTGGCCAAGACGGTTTAGAGCGCCGCTGGCTAAAGGCACCGGAGCACGGGTGTTGGGGGAGGGCCCGGGCCACAGGGGGCTCCAGGATGCTCCACAGGGCCTCTTCCTCCTTCCATCTCAGAGCCCCTCCCACAGGGCCTGTGGGTCACCAGGGGACCAGGAGGTTGGAAAGGTCATGATAAACTTGGAAAGGTCATGCTAAGGGACCAAATTTGTAAGAAACTCAAATTGTGTTGCAAAGCAGGTCTTTAGGATACACATCTCGGTGCAGGGGCAGGGTGGGGGGTGAGAGCCATGAAAAGCAGAGGTGTGGCTCTCAGCACACTTGGATCAAGGTCTGGGAGGGTCTCGAGCATCCCTGGGTGTGCGTGGGAAGGCTCCCTCCCTCTGTTTCCAGCCACAGCGGCTGATGACTCAGCAGCTCCAGCCAGTCAAGTGGAAGGCTCTGTGACAACACTGCCTGTGACGTCAGTAGAGTTACAGAGTCTGTCCATTCCTTTCTACCCAGGTGAGCTTGCAGGACTGTTTCCGCAGCATGACCTGCAGGGCTGGTTTTCCAGAAAGTCTCACCGCGGGGAGGCTGTGGGTGTTCTCAGAGGCCGGTTTTCCTCTGAGGAGGCCGGTTTTCCTGATGGGGGGGCAGGTGATGCCTGGGTCTGCTCCTTCCTCCGCTCGCCCTCTCTGCCATCAGCCTTTCTGTCCGACCCCCAGGGCTCCGCGACCTTTGATGCTGCCACAGCGGTACCCACAGCCCTGGCTGGTGGGGGGCTGTGAGGCAGCCCATTGGTTCAGTCTTTCCATGCAGCCCCAAACAAGTCAAGAGCCCAATTACAGGGCCATTTGGGACTGCGTCACTGAGTGACTCAAGCCTTTTCTAAAGGGACTCCAGACAAATGTACTTGAGGTGACCTCAGCCTGCAGGTGACTTTCTCCAACCCAAGGCCCTTGGCCACCGCTGTGGGAGGAAGACAGGGCCCCGCCCCGCCCCCCACCTCAGTTTCCTCACCTGGGAGGGGAGGGGGAGAAGGGGGTGGGGAGGGTGGAACCAGGTCAGGACCCCAGAATCTTTTTATCAGAAGTGTTTCTTGACAATCCCATAGGTACAGATAAGAAGGGAGCTGATCAGGTGGGTAGGGCAAAGGGGACGGAGCTGGCAAATACAAGGGCCAGGGGCCTCGTTCTGTTTTTGGAGGTCTCAGTTTCTAGAAATAGCCAGTAGTCACAGGGTCTCTGCTTCAGGGTACCCTCCTCTGTGAAGTTCCCTGGACGACGCCTGAGTCTAGGTCACTCCTCCTCCATCTTCCCCACCCCCATCGCCCCCACTCCTCTGTTACCCCCCATCCCCAAGTGCTGGGGTTGAGATGTCAGGATTCAGGGGAGCTGAGTGGACAACTACCCACTGATGGAAACATTTGAAAGAAAACACAACTCGAGGGGCTGCCAAAGGCACCTCTGGCCCAGCATCTCCAGTGATGGGAACTGTGTCGTTCATGCTGGGCAGCCGCGTCCACGGTTTCCCAGGACAGGAAGACACTTGGTGTCTTCAAGTGTGTCCAGCGCCTTCCCAGTTTGATTAAGACCCCAGGGGTGGGCAAGAGAGGCAGGAGGGCAGAAGCAGGGGACACAGAGCCTCTTCCCATGCAGAGGTGCTGGCCATGGCCTGACCCTGCCCCACCTTCACCACTTGGGAGCACTGACCCTTCCCACAGGGGCAGAGCCCTGAGGGAGGGGCTCAGGATGCAGGAGGAAGCCCGGGCTTGGTTCAAAAGGCGAACACTGGTGCAGACGCAGCCAGTTCAGGGAGGACCCAGCCCAGATGCAGAGAGGCAAGGAGGGGCGGGGCGGGGGACTGGAGGCCTTTCTAGGGCCTGTTAACACACCTGGGAGCTGAACTCGGCGGCTTAGCTGGGGCTGCTGTTGTTCACAGGGACCCCGCCAGATGGGTGGGCAAAAACCATGATGGGCAAACGGGGAGCAAGTACATTCCCACAGCCCGGGCCTCGGGGCCGGCTCCACCCTCCGTGGGACCGGACATGGTGCAGCAAAGACACACAGTGATCCTGACCACAGGACGTTCTGCGGTGCCCCAGCTGTCAGCTCCAAGCACCTAAAACCTCCAGCATGTTCTTCAAAGGAAGTGCAGTGTTGAAGTGGTGGGAGGCGTCGGGGGCAGCACAGGGCAAGCGCCGCTGTGGCCTGCGGGCAGGTCCCAGCACCTCCTGGCCCCACCTCATGGCCACACCGCCGTCCGGCTTCCAGGGCAGAAAAACCTCAGCCACAACCAGAAGGATCCCACAACCTCAATTAGGAAAACCCACACCGACACAAGGCCTGGTAACTGGTTGCCATGGGGATGGCGGAACGTGGCCCCTCCACACCACACGGAGCCTGAGAGAGGCGAGGTCTCTGCAGTGGTTTGGGGGGGTGGGGGTGGGGGTTGCAGAAGGGCAGGGCAGCCAGGGGACCATCCCTCCCAAGAAACTCTTGTTCCCAAGGACAGTGCTAAGAGTGGGCCACCGTGACCAGAGGCTGTGGCCCTTGAGTGACAGTTGCACTGTCACCAGCTTCCCTGGTGGCTCAGATGGTAAAGAATTCGCCTGCAATGCAGGAGACCCATGTTTGATCCCTGCATCCAGAAGATCCCCTGGAGACAGGAATGGCAATCCATTCCAGTATTCTTTCCTGGAGAAATGCATGAACAGAGGAGCCTAGTGGGTTACAGTCTATGACGTCGCAAAGAGTCGGACATGACTGAGCAGCTAACACTAATTGCCTCCAGGTCTCTTCACCAGAACATAAGTGGCTGTCAGAGCAGGTTATCTGAGCCCTGCCATGCACATGGCCTTCCTTAAGTCACTCAGCGTTTTCTCTCGCAAAGGAAGATGCTGCTACCCAACTCTCCCTGCTGTAGGGTTAGAGTCAAGTGTGCAAGTATCTAGCACACAGTAGGGGCTCGCTAAACATAGCTACTATCAACACCACCACCATCATCACCACTGCCATCATCATCACCACCATTAATTACCATCCCCACCATCCCCATCCCCCTCAACCAACCCCACCATCAACATCACCATCATCCCCCATCCCCACCACCACCAACTTCACCATCAACATCCCGTTATCCCAACCACCACCATCATCATCACCACCATCACCATCATCACTTTTGTAAATGAGATATCTGAGGACACAGAGCTGGTAAGGGACAGACAGCAGGTCTAAAACCCAGGTCTTAGGACTCACAAGTTTGGCCATCTCTGTACCCTACCACACCCCTCCTCAACACACACACATACACACACACACACACACACACACACACACACAACTCCATCAACATGATGTCGGCATCTGTCCGGACACTGGCCAGAGGTGCTGTGGGAAAGCCACACAGAAGGGCTACAGGATTCGGCTCCGTGACCTCTCTGACCTCACTGGCTTCTACTCCCTCCTTTACTCCAGCCATCCTCTCCTCACATGTTCACCACATACCCAGGCACCTTCCCCGTTGAGGACCTTTGCTCTAGCTAAGAAGTCGAGAACTTTTTTCTGTAAAGACCCAGCTGAAGTCCCTGGGTCCCAGACAATAAAAGATGTAAACAAATGAACGTGGCTATCGTCCAATAAAACTTTATTACAAAAACAGACAGCAGGCTGGTGACCCCAGGGGTCATGGTTCACCTAGGTTCATCTGCTACTGCTGTTCCTTCTGCCCGGAGCCCTCCTCTTTCCCTGGGAGAAAACATCTTCACGTTAATGCCTTCCCCTTCTTTAGGCTTTTACACAAATATCACTTTCTCCATGAAGCTCACGCTGACCACTTTTTTCTCCTGATAAATAACTTTTCCCTAATGAATAAAACTACTTGGGGACATCTAGAACATTCATGATGCTGTGCTAAAACCACTTGTGCCTAGTTCCAGGGCATTCCCCTCCCTCCAAAGCAATACCCACTGCTTACTGTTCTAACCCTACAGCCTCTACCCACCCTTCTGCCTGCCTCTCCAGATCCCTCTATCTGTTTATACATATATTTACATTTTTTTGATGTGGATCATTTTTAAAATCTTTCTTGAATTTGCTAAAACATTGCTTCTGTTTTATGTTTTTTTGGGGTTTTGGCCCCAAGGCGTGTGATATCTTAGCTCCCCGACCAGGGATTGAACCCTCACCCTCTGTACTGGAAGGTGAAATCATAACCACTGGACCACCAGAGAAGTACCCCTCTACCTCTCTGTTACTTTGCAGTTTTAATTTCTACTGCCTGCATCACCTTGTAACATTCTATATGGTTTATTGCCTGTCTCCAACCCTCCTTCCCCTGGAATGCGGGCTTCACCAAAGAGGGGATCCTTATTTTGTTTCCTACTGTCTCGCAAACACCCAAAGCCGTGCTTTGGCACATAGTAAATACTCGATAACTTGATGATGAAGAGACTGATAAACAGATGGGGGGGCAGGACCACAAGGGAAGAGAGGGCTTCCAAATGGACTTTAAAACAATGAAACCACATCACACACTGTCGTCTTTCCTGAGTCTGCACTTTTCTCCCTGGAAATGGGAAGGCAGGGCACACACCACCTCCCCAGCCCTGCCCCTTGGTGTGTCCCCTCCTATCTTACTGGGTCAGTTATCCTGACCAGGACCAAGTGCCCCTTTTCCTGGGGCATTGAGCAAACAGTAGGGGCTCTCATCAGATGGGCATGGCTGGACTTCTGGGTCCTCTGTCCACCAGGTAGCCACAGGACACCTCCCCAATCTCTCTGAACCTCAGTTTCCTAAAGTGAAAGTTGCTCAGTCGTGTCCGACTCCTTGTGACCCCATGGAGTGTAGCCTACCAGGCTACTCCATCCGTGGAATTCTCCAGGCAAGAATACTGGAATGGGTTGCCATGCCCTCCTCCAGGGATCTCCCCAACCCAGGGATCGAACCCAGGTCTCCCGTATTGCAGGCATGTTCTTTACCATCTGAGCCACCAGGGAAGCCATGTTTCCTAACTGGTGTAATAAAATAACCAAATGCCCTCTGTGAGGCTCAGACTGAGAGCATGATTAGCACAGTGCCACGCACTGGGTGGGTGAACACGATTTTCAACCTTCCTGCTCTCCATCTTGCTCCCCAAACATCCCCTCCCAGTGGCTTCACCCCTTTCCCTCTCCTTCTCTGTCTCTTCAGTTTAGTGAACATTTCCTTCAAGAGAAGACAGATCCCCCTGTCCTCTTGCAAACACTAATGACCTCCTTAAAAATGTCCTTTCCAAGGAAAAGCCTTTTCCAAATGTACTTTTGGGCTCACTATGATTTTGCCCACACTGGTTTTCACAGTTAAGAAAGTTTGGCCACAAAAATTAACTTTTCACTGCAAAAGTAATCCCCATCACTCAGCAAAGCCCAAATTTGGTCACTTTTGTCTTCACTATGTTTTCCCTGGGTTAAAGAAGAAAAGAAAGTGTGGGGAGATTGGGGAGGAGGAGGGAGGTGAGCTGACCCCTGAGAAAAGCCACTGGCATTGACAGTTGGCCCCTGAAGCACAGCTGTGGCTATTTTGTTAGAGACATAAACAGGACTGTTTGCTCATGAAAAAAATGCCCCAATTTTTCATAAGATATTCATAAAAATATTTGCATTTCCCTGTGAGTAATAACTACTTCTGCTGTCCCCAGAATTTTTGCATCATCTACTTAAAAGAAGCTGAACAGACTATTTAGAAAGCCTTCACCATCAAATCCACCCAGCAACCTAGGCATGTTATGATGTAGCTATGACTGCACACGGAAGGGCTGGGAGTCTGAGGTGTAAAGAGATCAGGGCGAGCCAGGCCCCAGCCTGAACCTGACAGCAACATAATCACCGATTCAATAAAAAATCCACCACAGCAAAGTGGATTTATTTTGCAGATGCAGGAACAAGCCCAGAGAGGCCAAGTATCCAGCCCAGGGTCACACAGCCACTAAGTGGCTAAGCTGGAATTTGAACCCAAGAATACCTAGTTCTTAATTCCCAATCTTCGAGACTCACATGGAGTTAGTTCAAGGGACAGGTGAGAACCAGGGTGTGAGAAAGCTCCCAAGTCTGAGGCCATGGAAGCCCCAAACCAGCACAGCACAGTGGCACCTGTAGAGAGGTTTCTAGTGCAGAGGTCAAGTCTCCTAAGCTGGGGTACAGAAGAGAGTTCTGATTCCCACCAGTCTTCCCCCAAACATGTACTTCCATCTCTCAGTAGACAGCACCACTGTTCAACCAGCCACTTAGGCCAAAAGCCTCAGTGTCATCCCCCCATCCCATCCTCTTCATGGCCTCTGCAGTATAATCAGCCTCCATAATGGTCCAATCTTGGTTTCCAGACCAGGGATCAAACCTGCGCCCTCTGCAGTGGAAGCACAGAGTCTTAACCACTGGACCACCAGGGAAGTCCCACCCCAGGGATTCCTGCCTCCTGGGACTCACAGCCTGTGCAGTCCCCTCCAACAGTGAACCTGTGTAACCAAGGGGATGTGGTGGACACGACAGGACGATCCCAAGGCGAGGTCGTGAAGGCCACTGTGCCCTCTGCCCTGGCACACTCACTCTGAGGATGCCTATGGAGGGGCCCACGTGGCCAGGAGCTGAGACCTCCAGGAAACAGGCAGTGTTCATTTGCCAGTCGTGTGCGTGAGCACCTTTGGAAGTGGGTCTTTCAGCTCTAGTCAAGCATTCAGGTGAGGCAGCTCCAGACAATATCTTGACTGTGACCTAAGACCCAAAGCCAGCACCACCCAGCTGTCACTCCCCAATTCCTGACTCACAAAAGTGAAGTCACTCAGTCGTGTCTGACTCTGCAACCCCATGGACTGGAGCCTACCAGCCTCCTCTGTCCATGGGATTTTCCAGGCAAGAGTACTGGAGTGGAGTGGGTTGCCGTTTCCTTCTCCAGGGGATCTTCCCAACCCAGGGATCGAACCCAGGTCTCCCGAATTGCAGGCAGACGCTTTATCATCTGAGCCACCGGGGAAGCCTAAGAAGCGTGAGTTAACAAATGTTGATGGTTGTCTTAAGCTGCTAAGTAACCTTTTACATGGCAACAGCTAACAGTCTTCCACCTGCAACCATCAACCAAGTCCTATAGATCCTCTTTCCCAGTGACATTTTGACTCTGCCATCTCCCTGCCCTTCCACAGTGCGCCACTGCCCTGATCCAGGCCACCACCACATCTCACAGGACGACTGCAGCAGCCTCCGATGGCCTCCCTGCCTCCACCCAGTTCCCATCCAACCCACTGTCCATGTTGCAGCCTAGGTCAGTCTACAAAAGCAAACCACTTCCGGTCTCTCCAATGGCTCCCCATGGTCCTTGGGGTAAAACCTGAACTCTTCACCATGACCCACAAGGCCTGCAGGCTGAAGCCCACCCGTGTTCCTCCCCACCTCATCACCTGGTTCACTCGTGCCAGCCACAATGGGCTGTCTTTGGTTTCCCAAACACATCAGTTTCCTCCCTCCCCTCCCCCCTGACTCTGCGTCTGTGTTCTCCAGCTGTTCCTTCTGCCTGAAACACACTTCCTATGACTCTTTCTTTGGTTTCCAGCTAAGAGGTCACCTCCTTCCAGAGGTCTTTGCTGATTACTTTGTCTAACAGATACTCCCTATTACATCTTGTTTACCCACTCCCTTTATAAACTATGTGTGCATGCATGCTAAGTTGTTTCAGTCGTGTTTGACTCTTTGCAACCCTATGGATTGTAGCCTGACAGGCTCCAGTCCACGGGAGGATTTCCCAGGCAAGAATACTGGAGTGGGTTACCATGCCCTCCTCCAAGGGATCTTCCCGACCCAGGGATCAAACCCATGTTTCCTATGTCTCCTGCATGGCAGGTGGTTTCTTTACCACTAGCACCACCTGGGAAGTCCCTTATAAACTATAATGACCTTAAATTATTTTATTCATTTAGCTTTTAAGCTTGCTTATTGTCACCCACCCCTCCCACCCCTTAGAAGGTTACTCCTCAAAAGCTAGCACCATGACTATATCTAGTGCCTGGCTGAGGAGGTACACAATAAAATGTCCTTAAATGGATGAGTGAATGAACCCCATGTCTTAATGTGACCCCAGAAAAAAGAAAATCCCTATAATTTCAGAGCTTGAAATGCCCATCAAGAAAACCATTAACTTACTTCCTGTGTGGTCCTGGGGAGTCCCTTCCTCTCTCTGGGTCTCAGTTTCTTCAGATGAGGAACTGGGTCCATGAGTTCTCAGGTCCCATGGATCTTTGTGGTTGACATATGAGCAGTTAAGCCACACTCTGGGGAAGGTAAAAGAACCCCATTTTTTGTGCAGTTGGACAGGGCCAGAGGGCCTCACCTTGGGTTCTATGGAGCCGGCACATTGTCCTTAAAGATCAACCCAAGATAGCATCTCTACAGGAAGAACTGCTTTCTTTAAGGACTGCTTAAATTCCTGACCTGGGGACTTCCCCGGTGGTCTAGGGGCTAAGAATCTGCCTTGCAATGCAGGGGACACAGGTTCGATGCCTGGCCTGGGAACTAAGATCCCACATACCATGGAGCAACTAAGTCCACACGCTACAACTACTGACCCCGAGCACCACAGCAAGAGTCCGGGAGCCGCAACAAAAGATCCTGCACAGGACATGGAAGCAGCCTAGATGTCCATCAGCAGACGAATGGATAAGAAAGCTGTGGTACATATACACCATGGAATATTACTCAGCCGTTAAAAAGAATGCATTTGAATCAGTTCTAATGAGGTGAGTGAAACTGGAGCCTATTAAACAGAGTGAAGTAAGTCAGAAAGAAAAACACCAATACAGTATATTAACGCATATATATGGAATTTAGAAAGATGGTAACGATGACCCTATGTGCAAGACAGCAAAAGAGACACAGATGTAAAGAACAGACTTTTGGACTTTGTGGGAGAAGGTGAGGGTGGGATGATTTGAGAGAATAGCATTGAAACATGTATATTATCATATGTGAAATAGACTGCCAGTCCAGGTTGGATGCATGAGGCAGGGTGCTCAGGGCTGGTGCACTGGGATGACCCAGAGGGATGGGATGGGGAGGGAGGTGGGAGGGGGGTTCAGGATGGGGACACATGTATACCCATGGCTGATTCATGTCAGTGTATGGCAAAAACCACTACAATATTGTAAAGTAATTAGCCTCCAATTAAAATAAATAAATTAAAAAAAAAAAGATCCTGTGCAACGCAATGAAGACCTGATGCAGCCAAATAAATAAATAGTGTATTTTTTATTTTATGTTATTTTTTTTTATTAGTTGGAGGCTAATTACTTCACAACATTTCAGTGGGTTTTGTCATACATTGATATGAATCAGCCATAGAGTTACACGTATTCCCCATCCCGATCCCCCCTCCCACCTCCCTCTCCACCCGATTCCTCTGGGTCTTCCCAGTGCACCAGGCCCGAGCACTTGTCTCATGCCTCCCACCTAGGCTGGTGATCTGTTTCACCATAGATAATATACATGCTGTTCTTTCGAAACATCCCACCCTCACCTTCTCCCATTATACAGAGTGAAGTAAGGCAGAAAGATAAAGAACATTACAGCATACTAACACATATATATGGAATTTAGAAAGATGGTAACGATAACCCTATATGCAAAACAGAAAAAGAGACACAGAAGTACAGAACAGACTTTTGAACTCTGTGGGAGAAGGTGAGGGTGGGATAAATAGTGTATTTTTTAAAATTCCTGACCAAGTAAAGTCCAGGGCTACTTCAACCACAAGCACAGGTACCCGCAGATGAACCAGAGCACCTGTGTTCTCTGCAAGGATCTGGCCGTGCTTGTTCAGCCCAGAAAGATGTGCTGGGCATCTGGTCAAGACCCCACTGTAGGTGATCACTCACAGAAGACCAAAGATGGTGCCTGGGAGGTGGAGCGTCCCCCTGGGGACTTTCAGAGGCGGAGTCTATGTGGGTCCCATAACCCTTTCCCTCCTCCCCTTCCCTTCCTAATTCCCATTACACAACAGAGAAAATGGGGACAAGGTGGTTGACCTTACAAAGTCTTTCTCTAAAATGCTCCTTTAATTGTTAAATGGCCAAGGAGAGCTGTATTTGGCAGATTAAATTTCTACCCCTAGGATTTCAGAATCTAACTTGAATACAGAGAGAGAAAACTGCTGCAAGGAGATGAGTGAGTAGGATGTGATCATTTTAATTTCTTAATGATGCTATAACAAATCACTACACATTTAGTGGCTTAAAAATAACATGAATTTATTATCTGAAAGTTCTGGAAGTCAGAAAGCTGAAATCAGATTCACTGGGCTAAATCCAAAGTGCTGGCAAGGCTGATTCCTTACAGAGGTTCTAGGGGAGAATCTTTCTGATGCCTTTTCCGATTCCTAGAGGCTGCTTACATTCCTCAGCTTGTGGTCCGTTCCTCCATCTTCAGAGCTGGCTGTCACTGGTTGAGTGTTTCTCAAGCTACATCACTCTGGCCTCCTTTTCTGTAGTCAAATTTCCCTCTGCCTTCTTCTTGTAAAGATCTTTGTGATTACATTGGGCCCTTCAGGATAATCCAGGCAAACCTCCCCAATCTCAAGATTCTTTAATTAATTTAATTAACTTAATTAACTGAAAAGTCCCTTTCCCGCTGAGTAACATATTCATAAGTTGCAGGGATTTCAGATGTTGACATCTTCAGGAGCCCTTGTTCAGCCTGCCACAAGCAGTGATTTAAGATCACATTCCCAGATCAGACTGCCTGGGTTTACATCCTAACTGTGTTCTTTCCTAGCTGTGTGATTCTGGGAAAGTCACTCAACCTCTCTGTGCTTCCACT
The DNA here is from genome assembly GCF_033118175.1 of Dama dama. Classification (NCBI taxonomy): domain Eukaryota; kingdom Metazoa; phylum Chordata; class Mammalia; order Artiodactyla; family Cervidae; genus Dama; species Dama dama. The sequence goes on along the minus strand of NC_083695.1, from coordinate 85,044,863 downwards.
GACTCTTCTGTGACCTCATAGACCCAGGAGTCAGGAGCGTGTAAAGCATTTTAGCACAGTGAAGAAAGCTCAGTGAGAAAGGGCTGTAATTTATTCCCTCCTCTGCACCAGACTCAGCACTAATGGATGCCAGAGCTGGGAGGGGCCTTGGTGATCACACAGCCCTGCCCCTCAACAAACAGCTGGGGACGCAGAGGCCCAGAGAGAAGTGAGTCATGTGGGGCACACACCACTTTCTCAGGCAAAGCCCGGATGCCCTCTAATAACCAACCTGGCACCAATGCTGGAAGGAGGGTCCAGCCGGGCAGAGGCCACAACCTGCTGCACCCAGCACCCTGCCCTGCACCCAGTAGATGCTGGAGGATGCTGCAGCCAGACAGCCACAGGGAGGGGGTGGGAAGCTCTCCCTGCAGAACGACAGCAGGAAGCACCTGCAGGCGCGGCCCCCTGGCCTGAACCTCACACCCGCGGTTCCCACCCCACCCAGCGGGCTCGGGGGCCAGAATCAGACTCAACACGTCTCCCCCCAGGAGAGGTCAGAGGACTAATCTCAGCCAGGGACGTCAAGACCCACGTTCAGGGCCAAGAGAAAGCTCTGGACTGATCAGTTCACACTGATCAAACATCAGTCGGGCCCCTTGCTTCCTTCCCTCTCTGCGTGACCTCAGATGGGACGCCTCCCCTCTTCAGGCCTCTGTTTCCGCATCAGAAAAGAGAAGACCAGATCAGTGATCCTCAATCTGCAATCCCTGCTTCCACAGATTTCAGAGGGTTCTGGAAGAGCTGTCCCTGGACACAAAGCCGGAGCATGTGCCCAGCTTGCTAGTCCAGATGTCGAAGTTCACCAGCGTGTGCAATTCAGGCTGAACAGACGTGTTGGAAGGTGTCTGCGATCAACAAAATGGGGGAAACAGTGACTCACCCCACACAATGGCCGGGTGAGCAGGCAAACTCCTCCACAAAAGGAGAGAAGGATCAGCATGGGCCCTTGGCAGAAACTCAACTAGGCTCCACTATCTAACCAAAGAGGGCTGACTCACCCCAGGGGGTTCCCCTCCCACAGGCTAGCTTAGGCAGGCAATGCCACAGACAATCCAGTTTCTGCGACCATCACACTGTCCCCCCGGCTGAGGATTCCCACAATCTCATGATTGTGGGATCATGATCCTGGGAATTTCCCATGATCTCAGGGGCAACTAAAAGCAGATATTCAAACAGGGAGGTCGTAGGGTAGCCTGCAGGGCAAAAGACAGCCATCACTTTCTTCCTCACTGGGAAAACTTCCTGCCTCAGGGCCTTAGCACATGTCATTCCTCTGGTCAGATACACATTCCAGTATCTTGTTTTTTTTTTTTTTAATGAAATATTTCAAGTTAAAGAGAGTTAAAAAAAAATTTTTTTTATGTATATACCCATAGGTTTTGTGAAAATAATTCATTCACCCACTCTCTATTGACAGTAAGTTATTTCCAAAATTTTACCGTCACAAATAACGCTGCTCTGAGCACTCTGACACACATCACCCCCACCTCCTCCAACAAGTATTCAGGTCTCATTCCTCAAACCCGTTCCCCGTCATTCCAAGAGTTATGTCTCCATGTTTCTCCCCAATGGCTCCCCAGTCCCTCCATCAAAGCACTTATCATGATTTATGTCTTTATTAGGTCCCCATCTAAAGGAACAGAGGCCATGTCCCCTTTGCTCTCAAGCACTCAGTGCCTGGAACACCCTTCCAGGCTCACAGCAGTCCTCAGTTAGTGTCTGCATTGCAAATGAGTGACAGAATGAATGAATGAGTAAGCGAGGTATCACCCCAGAAGCAGGCTGTGCTGGGCTCCTTTCCACCTAGGACTCTGAGAGATGAACTGGCACATCTTCTGCCTGCCTCTTGCTCTGCCCTCAAATGGACAGGAAGAGGGACCAAGAATCCCCTGGAGATCTTGGGTTCCTGAAGCTTCAGAGAGCCCTGAGCCCTGAAGCAGGGAGCCCTGGGAGCTGGAGGGTCCGCAGCCCTGGGCCAGGCCCTCAGTGCCAAGCCCAAGGTGAGGTTCAGGAGACCTTCGCCTGGGCTTTCCCGGGGCTCCTTGCGGCCAGGCACCTGGTCCTGCCCAACCTTGGCAGGTTTGGGAAACACGCTTCTGCTGGCCAGCCCAGTCGTGAGAAGCCGCTGCTCTGGAACCCTACCTGGGCCAGGGGCTGCCCCCTCATTCCTGGCATCCCCGTGCTGCTGAAACAGACCAGCTCCTACCTGCCAGCCATACCTGATCTTGGGTTGGGCCAAGGGGCAGGGCCGGGCAAGGCATGTTCAGTTCAGTTCTGTTCAGTTCAGTTCAGGCACTCAGTCGTGTCTGACTCCTTGCGACTCCATGGACTGCAGCTCTCCAGGCCTCCCTGTCCATCACCAACTCCCAGAGTTTACTCAAACTCATGTCCATTGAGTTGGTGATGCCATCCAACCATCTCATCCTCTGTTGACCCCTTCTCCTCCCACCTTCAATCTTTCCCAGCATTGACGAGGTCTTCTCAAATGAGTCAGTTCTTTGCATCAGGTGGCCAAAGTACTGGAGTTTCAACTTCAACATCAGTCATTCCAATGAATATTCAGGACTGATCTCCTTTAGGATAGACTGGTTGGACCTCCTTGCAGTCCAAGAGTCTTCTCCAACACCACAGTTCAAAAGCATCAGTTCTTTGGCACTCAGCTTTCTTTATAGTCCAGCTCTCACATCTATACATGACTACTGGAAAAACCATAGCCTTGACAACGGACTTCACTTGCTATCAATCACTTGGGGTCTCTGTTCCCAAAACAAGAGAAAGTGCTGGAAATAGAAAACTGGGTGGCAGCCAAAAACAACAGTAACAGTAATAGATGTAGCTGGTGTTCCTGAGCAGCCTCTCTGCAGGTTGGCCCTTCTGCATCCTCCCCTCCTCTCGACAAGGAGGAGGCTGTGACAGATGAGGACACTGAGGGCGGGGAGCCATCCTCCCCTTACTCTGGGGGATGCCAGGGCCTTAACCAAGCAGGCTTCGGGACCAGCCCCTGAAGCAGACTGGACATAGAGGGACAGACAGGCCATGATGCTAAGAATGGAGATATTTTATTTTATGATATTTTATTTGCCTGTGCTGTGTCCTTGTTGCAATGTGCAGGTTTTCTCTAGTTGTGGCATGCGGGCTTCGTTACCCCACTACATGTGGGATCTCAGTCCCCCAAGCAAGGATCAAACCCGCATTCCCTGTATTGGAAAGCGGGCTCCTAACCATCGGACCACCAGGGAAGTCCCAAATGGTGATATTCTTAAAAAGACAAGCAGCATGAGCCTCCTGCCAGTCCATCCAGGCCCCCCTGCTGCAGATTTCTGGGCGCTCTGTCAGAAGTCCACCCTCCAAGCACGCAGCGCAGACCCCCATTCAATTCCTGGCCACCCACCTCTTTTTAAGAGTGTGGCCTTCAACTAGTTGCATCCCTTCCGGCCTCCATTTCCTCCTCTGTGAAATGGGCGAATGCTCGCTGGTTTGGGAAGGTCAGCTGAGGAAACGCCCAGGAGGCATTCAGTGCTGAATGGATCCTGGCAGCTTCCCAGGTGGCCAAGGGGTGGGGGCGGGGGAAACCATTCTGGTCCTGAACCTGCCCTGCCCCCTTCAAGGACAAGGGCGCTGAACCCTGGGGATGGGAGTGACAGGAGTAACCACTACACACACACACACACACACACACACACACACACCTCACTCACACAAGACTAGCTTCGTTCTGAGCAGAGGCTGCTGAAGGGCACCCACGCGTCTGCCCGCCTGGGGTGGAGAGCACCCTAGGGCCCCAGGGGAGGGTGACAATCACGGGCCACCCCCTGCTCCCTGCGTTCCCCGCTCTGAGGCTTGGGGCTCCTGACAAGAAGCTTGCCTGCCCTCCTTACTCCATCCTTCTGACGCAAGTGCTTCCTCAGGACACAGTGATTTTCTTTTCATTCTACTCTTTTCCAACTCAGCATCACAGCCTGAATTCTGAGTCTCAGGAGCAGGGCTCAGTCGTGGCCTGCCAAAAACCCCCAAATCAGAGACTACCTCCTCAAGAGGCGGAGAAAGCCAAAATGCCGTGGGTCCCCCACACAAGGCACTGCTGTCTCCTCTCGCTAATGCTGACTGTGATTCATTCAACATCCCCATTTCAGAGGTGAGAAGACTGAGGCTCAGAGCTCTGCTGTGTGGTACACAGGCAGGAACGGGAGACGTGGGATTGCAGCCCAGGCCTCTTGGCCTTTCAAAGACAAATGCCTCGGCTGAGGCCAGCGCAGTCTGAGAGGAATAGAACTTGAGCCACACTTAAACTGCCTGGGAACCACATCGGATGAGGACAAAGAAATGAGCAAAATAAATTTTGGTAACATTTCACATGTAACTCAGTGTATCAAACATCATTCAACACGTAGTCAGTATAAAAAAATATTAAAGAGACACTTGACTTTTTTTGGTCATACTTCATCTCTGAAATAGTATACACTCAGCGCACATCCCAGTTCAGACTGGCCACATTTCAGAGGCTCCATGGCCATAAGCGGTGAGTGGCTACCAGCTTCGACGGTGCAGGTCCAGAGGAACAGAGAAGCAGCAAAGACCAGGGGTGGCCCGTCCATTCATACAAGCATTCATTCACTCACTCAACCTACCAACCAGTATTTACTGGGTACTTACAAGGGGCCAGGCGGGGTCATACAATGTGAATGAGGAGGAAGCAAGCCCCACCCCCACGGGTTTCCACTGCGGAGCTGGGGGGCATGGAGAGGATGGCAGTCAGGAAAGTCACACCCCACTGGCTCAGTCCAGGGTCCTGTCCCCAGGATGACATGCTTGGACGGTCACCTGCCAGGCCAGGGCCCCTGAACTGAAGGTTTGGGACATGTGGGCACATGACACCTCCTTTTCGGGACATCAGAATAACAACCCCTCCCCACTCCCGGCTACAGCACAACTGGCACAAAACCTCCTGGCGTGACTTTCATCCTCAGACCCTGAGGGAGCCCTTCGGATTCGTCCAAACCTGATGGAGGAGCTTTGCTCTCCACCCACCAGCAAGAACGGGCAGCGGCAGATCATGTGGAAACCGGTCAGGCGTGCCCCCGTGGGTGCCAGGGTGGCGGCAGGCGGGGCCAGGGGCAGCTGCGGTGACCGCCCCCAAAAGACAGAGCTGACACCACCCCTGTCAGGCCCAAAGGTCTCCCGGGCCTGCAACTCCCACCGGGCCTGAACCCTGCAGCAAGCCCTCTAGGGAAGGAAAAGGAGAAAGGGAGGGAAGGTGGCAGGGAGGGACTGCTCCTTCTGCAAACTCCCCGCGGTCCTCCTCCACGGAGAAGCAGGGGTTCTCTGGCGCGCCCGCCCTAGACAGGGACATGGCCCTCAGCATACAACGGTTGTATGCCGGCCCTCAGCATACAACGGGTGAGGGGACAGCGTGGTACACAGGCAACAGGGTTGGATGTTGGCAACAGACTTAATACCAGGAGTCAGGGGGCTGTCAGTGAGCTTGGTAGCTAACTGCCTAGATGACCTTGGACCAAACCCTCTGAACCACAGTCTCTGCATCTACAAAATGGGAATAAGATCGTCTACTCTGCTGCTCGGGGTTGCGAGGAATAACTGAGAAAATGCACGTACGGCTCTTGGCCCAGGGCAGGGTGAGCACTCAGTCAATAACAGCTCTCTCTCACTGTTGTCCCGAAGTTGTTGTCACTGGGGACCAACCACAGCCCCCGGCCACATCCTGCTCACTGGCCCATCAGCCAGGTTGCCCTGGGATGCCTCTCGGGCATTAAACCCTGAGTTTCCCAACTTCCCCAGGCTCCAGGTAACATGACACTGTCCAGCCTTCTGGATTCAGAAAAGCAGGTGGAGTCAACCCCTTCAGGTATGCTAATGGGCGTCCACGGGAGCCAGGCACCACGTGGCACTTGAGGGTAGGTAAGGACTCTTTCGGGTAGGGGACACCACAGACCATTCAACCCCTCGAGGAGGTGAATGAATCAGAGGAGCCCTACTGAGTCCCAAACCCAGGAGACAACCCACTCTTCACTCCTCCCGCCCCCAGCGTGTATATTCCACTCTGGGTCCATGCACACATCTGTGGTTTCTACAGCAAAACACACGTCTGTCCCCTCTCTGTCTCCACAACTGCCACTCTGGGCCAGGCCAGCGTCCGCTCTGTCCCCAGACAGGAGGGACCAGCCTCTCCCCTGCTCTCCCTCCTCTGTTTTCACCGCTCCAAACCATCTCCACCCAGCAGCCTGAGCATCCAAACCCAAATGGAAGCGTGGCATTCTCTCACGCAAAGTCCTTCAGCAACTTACAACGAGCTTGGAATAATGTCCAAAGCCCCACACACAACTAGCCCCCACCTGCCTCTCACCTCGGCCCCCACGGTCCACACACCCCTCCAGCATCCTGACCTCATCCAATTCCCATGCAGGCTTTGCAGTTGGTGCCCACCTCCGGGCCTTTGTTCCGGCTGTGCCCCCTTCCTGACCACCCCATGCGGGTCCCTTTCTGACACTCCTAAGTCACGTGATCCCCGTGGAGGCTGCCTGGGTCCCCACCTGCGGTAACACCTCTACCCACGGAGTTGGCCTCCTTCCCTCATCTGGTCCTGCTTTATCTCACTGACTCCACAGTTCTCATCACTATCGGGAATCACCCCTGTTTACGCATTTATAGGTTATTTCTATCTGACATGATCGCATTTGCTTCCTGGTTCACTCCCGGTCACCACCCTGACCCAAAGGCAGGGATGGCATCTGCCTTGGTCACGGCTGACCCTGGGAGTCCAGGACAACAGCAGACACACAGCCCTCTGTGAATGCCTGTGACTGTCTTCCAAGTCACTGAATAACCACGGGCCAGAGACCCCCTCCGTGAAATGCCACTGCCTCAGAGTGGGTGTGGGTGCAGGGGGAGGGGGGCCAGGTAGGAGGAAGGGAGCAGATGCCGGTGCCACCAGAGCAACCTTTGCCCCAGTGACCGAGTCCTCAAGCAGCGATGGGGAAGGCGGGGCGTAGTCACCCTGGCGACAGTTGGCTCCTGCAGAGGCCCTGGCGGGGGCCCCAGGGAACCCCTGGCTTCTGTGTGGAAGGAGCCCTGGAGGCCCCGCCCCCTCCTCAGGCTCCCAGTTCCCAGTCTCAGCTCAGACACCTGGACCAACATGCTTTCTGGCCCTAAGAAGTATTTACGTTTTGATTAAGTCTGGTTTTAAGCCACCAGGTAGGCTGGCCTGAGGCCTCGGCGGCCCAGCCAGTCCTGCTGTAGTAACAGCATGCTGGGGGGACAGGCAGAAAGTATGGGGCCGAGGGGGGGGCTTGCCCATGCTCCCAGGAGCCCCCTAGCCCCACTCTCCACCCTAAACTCCCTGCCAGAGGGAACCACTGACTTTGCGAACAGTATTGGTAAGCAGTGTGGGGAGCCCCAAAGTCCTGCCTGGGAAATAAACACTCGGGGCAAGGAACAGGGGTGCCCCAACCAAGCCAGGCCCCCAGGAGAGTGGCCCTCGGACTGCCCCGCCCCTGACCAGGGCCTCCCTCCTGCCAGGTGGCGTCTCACCCAGGAAGCAGGAAGCGAGTCTATTCCAAACTGGGGACTTGCGCAGGGCACGTTTTTATCCTGTTGGATGTACTCTGAGACCTCCAGTAACAACCAACCATTGTGAGACCTTGGGAGGCAGGGAGAGAGTCCAGTTACTTATTTACAACCTTCAAGTCTCCTTCAAACTGTGATGCTGAGAGCAGCAAGTGACACCCTAAAGGAATGTGGACTCCTGGATTCAATATATCCAGTGGGCAACACATGGTCCCCACACCTGCTCCCCGCCACCCCACCTGCAAAGGTAAAAAGTCCAGATAACTAAGAAATGCTTCCAAAAGGTGATTTCCTTCATTTCGGGCCCCTTTCAAAGGAAATCAAGCTTCCTTACCAGAAAGCAGGATTCTGTCTGTTCCACCCAGAGCTGCAATGGCAAAAAGATTTTAAGCCCGTGAGCTCCAAACAGATGGCAATGACTGCCTGGAGTTCCGGGACCCAAGACAGGGTTCAGGCTCGCTGGACAGGTGTGGGGCAACTGATTAGCAATGTCTGCCACTGGCAGGAGGAGGGGAATAATGCTATGCATGCTCCGTGCATGTCTGCAGTTTAGGGCTTAGGTTTTAGCAAAATCAGCAGTGGGAATTCAGAAAACCAGGGATTCAATTGGTAAGAAAGCATGGTCAAAGTAACAGCAACAACAAAAAAAAGGCAGAAGCTTTTGGAGAACCAAAGAGAGAGCCTGTGGCAATTTCTTGGGAAAAGGGACAAATCACTTCCAGAAAGATCAGGCCACTTCCGAGGCAGCTGTCAGATGGGACATGTCCCAGAGCCACCCCATCTGAGCTGTCAACCACGGTCCACTCTCAGTTCCTCAGATAGACTCAATTCCAAACTTCTCACGAGACAGCTCATGTTTGACCTTTAAGGGCACAGAAATAAATACCCAGACTTATAAACAGGGTTTGCTGCCGCTGTGGGGAGGTGATGGTGTGTACGTTGTCAGGAGGAGGTCTCCTTGATGACAGGCATCCGTTTAAAATCAGGGGGAATAAACTATAATGGAAATTTTGGTTTATCCAGCTATATGTAACCATATCACTTTGCTATACACTGGAAACTAATACAACACTGCAAATCAACTATACTTCAATTAAAAATACTCATTGAATGCTTTCTCTATCCTTATTGGGTTGTTATATTAAAATGGCCAAGTTAACTAAAAAATAAAACAAAAAAGGGTTTGGGAAAGGAGGAGCTGTAGCACAGAATGTTCCATCAGTTAGGCTTCCCCTAGGCAGGGCTGGGCGGGACTGGGGCACAGCAGGAGAAAGTGACAAGCCGCCTAGCAGAGCACCGTGGGCATTTTCTCAGGACAAAGGAGGCACCTCTGCCTGTTCCTTTCTATCTCAACAGAGGACAGAGGAAAAGGCTCCCAGCATGACTACCTGAGGCATCTTACCAGGGGTCCAAAACCTGCTGGGGTTGCTAGCTGGGTCCCCAGTTTGAGAACGAACGGTTTGAGAATCACGGCTAAGGAAAGGCTTACACAAGAGCAAGCGGGGTAATGACAGGGTTGGTAGGAGGTTGAGTTCAAAGTGGCCACATCCCTCAGCCGGCCATCCCAGGGTGACTTCCAGGGAATGCAAGTTATTTCCCAGAGGAGCCAAGGAGACAGTGTCCATTTCTACACAACAAAAGGAGACCTGGAAAGGAACTTCTGTTGCAACACAAAGCATTGACGTGAAACCGGAGAGGAAGGTTCCAGAACGAGCTACATTAACTAGGAGGAGAAGGCTGTGATGTGGGGTCTGGGGTGTGGAAATCCAGGGGACAGCCCCCCAACCCGCATACCTTACAGGGCTGTCAAAGGCATGGGAGACAGTGGAAGACCGTGAGAAGGCGCCAACTGCAAGTGCCTGCAACCACGTGACTGAACCTCAAATGCAGTGAGCAGTGAGTCCAAGAGGCCAGACCCAAACAAGAGGTAGTATGTGATTCTGTGTATCCAGAATTCAAAGGTGGGCAAAATCAACCCCAGGTGTTAGCAGCACCTTGGAGCAAGCAGACCCTGGAGGGGGCTCCTGGGGGCTTCTAGGGTGTTGGCTCTGTGATGTGCACACTTTGCAAAATCCCATCCAGCAGTGCACTGACTGTTTCTGCCTTTTCTACACAAATAGTGAAGTGAGTGAAAGTCGCTCAGTTGTGTCTGATTCTTTGCAAACTCATGGACAGTTCATGGAATTCTCCAAGCCAGAATACTGGAGTGAGTAGCCTTTCCCTTCTCCACGGGAATCTTCCCAACCCAGGGACTGAACCCAGGTCTTCCACATTGCAGGTGGATTCTTTACCAGCTGAGCCACAAGGGAAGTCCAAGAATACTGGAGTGGGTAGCCTATCTCTTCTCCAGGGGATCTTCCCAACCCAGGGATAGAACCTAGGTCTTCCACACTGCAGGTGGATTCTTTACCAACTGAGCTATCACCTCAATAAAGACTTTACCCCCCCAACAAAAAAATTGTCTGAAAGTCTTTTGCAAACTTCTGGGTCACAGTATTAATATAAGAGACAGTGTTCTAAAACACAAGTGCTATCAATCTCCTAGAAAAGAAAGGCAGGTGAGACAATTTCCCAAAGTCCCAGTTCACCCAAGGAGATGATAGTGTTGGAGAGATATCAGATTGGAGGAGGTCAGCAATGTGGTCAGGATGGGTCAAGGAACAGGGTGATCAGAGCACAAGCCTGGAGGTGGCTTCTGCACTCACCAGGACCGTGAGCTGAATAAGAAATCCCAGCTCTCTGCTTTCTGCTACAGCCGATGAAGACTCCCACTAGGGTGGTGGTGGTCCCTCTCTCAGTCGTGTCCGACTCTTTGCAACCCCATGGACTGCAGCACGCCAGGCTTCCTTGTCCTTCACTATCTCCTGGAGTTTGCTCAAACTCAAGCCCATCGAGTCGGTGATGCCATCCAACCCTCTCATCCCCCGTTGCCCCCTGCTCTTCCTGCCCTCAATCTTTCCCACCATCAGAGTCTTTTCCAGTGAGTCGGCTCTTTGCATTAGGTGGCCAAAGTACTGGAGCTTCAGCTTCAGCATCATTCCTTCCAATGAATAATCAGGGTTGATTTCCTTTAGGATTGACTTACACTAGGGTGTAAGCTCCCAGACATAGGACTTTGCCTTATTTGGCACCTGGAATCATATCTGGTACACAGGGCAAGCTCGATAATCTTGATGAATGAGTAAGGGAACAAAGGAGCAAACAGTAGTGATCTTAGACCTGCACTGTGAGGACCCAATAAGACACCACAGGTACGGTGCTAAGCAGAGCATGTGCAAGCAGTAAATGCTGGATAAACATTAGCTGGGATTCGAACTTGGGTCTGTGAAATGTTCTCCCACCACCATAGAGGCATCTCTCCCAGACCCAGGTGCCCTTCTCTCCCCACTAAGAAAGGGTCAGGAGCAAGTGCAAATGCATCTTCTCAAACTATGAGGCCTGAGTCCCAGTCCCCTCCCCACTCCCATTCTGCTGCTCCCCAGCCCTGTAAAGTAAAAGGAGGGTGTGAAAATACTGCTTCTTCCAGACCCCAGGGGATTAGCAGGTGACTGTCAAGCATCTGAAAAGACAGAGTGCTCTTGTTATTACTAAACCAAAATAGATGCATCTCACTCCCTCCAACCAAAAGCGTCTATTTCAGGTTTAACATAACAATAGTCTTGTTCCCACTCCCTGACTTGGGTACCACCCTGCAGAGACATTTAGAGTGAGGGATGGGGCTGCACCTGCATCAGAGTTTCTAGGCACCATCCACTCCCATCCACTGCACCACCAGGGGCAGCAAGGCACCGGCATGGCATTAAGAAGCCTGCCTTGTGCCTGGAACTGGGCAGGTTGACATAAACTGATCTCCTGCCACCCATCGTCAAGAGTCACCACGGTGACAGCCACATGGGCAGTGCTCCAGGAGGGCAAGGGGTGGACAGGAACGTGCTCTGATTCTTTGCGACCCTATGGACTGTAGCCCACCAGCCTCCTCTGTCCATGGGATCATCCAGGCAAGAATACTAGAGTGGGTTGCCATTCCCGTCTCTAGGGGATCTTCCCGACCCAGGGATTAAAGTCCCATCTCCTGCATCTGGACAGGAACAGAAGCCCCTTAATGCCCAGAGCATTTTCTGTGTACCCTGCTATTACTCCACTGAAGGCAAACCCTGCCTTGGAGCTTTACAACTACCCCATGGGACAGCGGCATCTGTCAGTTATTAATAAATAACACAGCAGCATGGCCAGAAGAAAGCGGACCAGATCACACACCAGGAGCCCAGGTTCAGGCTGAATGTGCCTCTGTATGACTCTCCAGGCCTCTACTGTCTCATCTGTTAAATGAGAGAGAAAAAAACTTCCCCTGCCTCATTCACAAGAGTCAAAGAGCAGTGTAAGTGAGTCCCACACTCAGGCTCTTGACCTTAAACTACAAGTGATACATACTTTGTTTAGGCTTTAGTTTCTTTATCTATAAAACGAGACAGTTCTTGTCCAAAAGGCTGCCAGAAAGATGACATGGGCTGATGCCCCTTGGCACTTGGTGCAGGGCTGACCCGGAGCTAGAGCTAACTGTCACTGGGATTAAGTTAAAGGCACTTTGTCAACCAGAAAGTCAATATGACTGGAGAGCCTCTCCCTGCCTCGGCTGGCAAAAGACATCCCTGAGTTTGTGTACCACTTCAAATGTACGTATCCTTTGAGGGCAAAAAATAAGTTTGGAACTTATTTATTTTTTTTAGAATTCTCTGAAAGACCCCCAAAATAGCCACCCGCCTGAGGCAGGGACCCAGAAACAATGAGCGGATGAGCACGAAGCGAAGGCACCAAGAGATTGTGAAGGCCGAGGAGGAGGACTGAGAAGGCAGTTCCTTCCTGGCTCCAGGAAGCAGCTCTGCGCCCACCAGCGCCCACGGCCGCCGTGACCACGCCCTCCAGAGCCGGTCCTGCCGGCGGGATCCACCCACCCATCCACAACCGAACAAATGACCCCAAGAGGAGCCTGGGCCCACCTGCCTGCTTCTCCAAGGATGCCAGACTGAACCACTACCTCGGCGTGTCGCTAAAAGGACAACACAGATTTCACCAAGTTTTCTGCTGAGTTGTGTCACTTTGGAAACCCAAGGATCCCTCCTTTGTGTTGCAGATGCCAGCTGGCACAAAGTGAAAGAGATTAAGCCACAAAAAAACTTGAAGGTCATGGAGAGAAAGACCCCCCCCCATTGGATGATTCCCCACCCTGTCATTGCCCACTTGCCACCACCTGCCCACAGCCAGTTCCGGGGGGGGGGGAGTTGGGGGGCCTCTACCACTTGTTTCCACTGCCTAAGACTTCGCTCACCCGCAACCTAATGTCTACTCACCCCCCCAGGGCCAAAAAAGGTTCACTTTTATGCAAAGTTTCTCCTACTACTTGCCAAAGGGACCACCTCATCTAGTTAGTTAGTGTCAGTCATTCAGTCATGCCCGACTCTTTGCGACCCCATGGATTGTAGCCTGCCAGATTCCTCTGTCCAAGGGCTTCTCCAGGCAAGGATACTGGAACGGGTTGCCATTCCCTTCTCCAGGCTATCTTCCCGACCCAGGAATTGAACCCGGGTCTCCTGCATTGCAGGCAGATTCTTTACCACTGAGCCACCGGGGAAGCCCCAATCTAGAATCTAGAAGTTTCTCCAAAGGAGGAATGCTTCATCATGACCTGAAAGGACAAGAAAGTGTCCTCCAAACAGAGGTGGGCAAGAGGGCATTTGAAGCAGAGGCTTCAGAAGGTCGGGGGTCGTCGGGAATGACTGGATCGTAAGTGTCTGGGAAGGGACAGGAGTCTGGGGGGAGAAGATGGAGCCAGTTTGTGGGAGGAAAACCATGATCAGATGGAAGTTTTATAGTCACCATGATGTTGGCAAGACCAGGAGGTATTGGGGAGGCCAAAACGTTCGTTCGGATTTTTCCATAAGATGCTACAGAAAAATCCACATGAACTTTTTTGGCCAACTCAGTATTTTGGGGGCCACTGCAAGAGTCCAGGCAAGAGGAGGAATGAGACTCTGAACCAGGATAGCGGCAGCAGAGGTGAGACCCAAGGACGGAGGTGATGAGAGGGAGCCAGACGTGGGGAGACTGGGACAGAGGCATCTTCCAGAAGCAGCTCAGCACGTGGAAGTGCTTGTGCTTCGACCACCCCTGCTAAGCAGGTGCTTCTTTCCAGAAGTGGCCAGTTTTTCTACTTCTCCTGAGCACAGAGCAGCCTCCCAACTGTTAAGTACTGGGCTTCCCAGGTGGCGGAGTAATGAAGAATCCACCTACCAATTCGGGAGATGCAAGAGACGAAGGTTTGATCCCGGAGTCAGGAAGAACCCTTGGAGTAGGAAATGGCAACCCACACCAGGATTCTTGCCTGGAATATTCAATGGACAGAGGAACCTGGCAGGCTACAGACTGTGGAGTCTCAGAGTCAGACATGACTGAGCACACACATGTTGAACTACAAGTTTTAAATCCTAGAAGGATCCCTGAAATGTAGGTATTTGACATGCCAGACCCCGATCGGAGAGAAGCAAAGATCACGGTTGCACAAACTGATAGAAACAAGAGAACCTACCCCAATCAGGCCAAAGACAGCTCCACTGAAGCGTAATGAAACTGCTTCCAGGAAGTCAACCAATAAACAGGTCCTGGGTCATGGGGAGACTCAGGCATAGAGGACATCTGGCACAAAGACCAAGGCACAGGGAAATTACCCTCTTCCAGGCCTCTGATCATCAGTATCTGGGAGGCTGTGTGACTACGGCCAAGTCACCAACCCTCTCTGGGCTTCAGAGCCTACATACGGGATCTTCCCAACCCAGGAATCGAGCCCCATTTTCTTACAATGCAGGCAGATTCTTTACCATCTGAGCCACTAGGGAAGCCCAAGAATACTGGAGTGGGTAGCCTATCCTTTCTCCAGAGGATCTTCCCGACCCAGGAGTCAAACCGGGGTCTCCTGCATTGCAGGCAGATTCTTTACCAGCTGAGCTACCGGGGGAAGCCCAGATGAGAATTCAGAGGCTACAAATGTGCCCACAGGCTGCTGCCATCCTTGACTCCCACAATGGGAGGGATAGCAGGCCAGGCCCCACCTCCCACTCTGTCCCACACTCTGCCCAGAATACCCGCTCCTCAAAGCAAAGACATTAAGCACTTCCTGCTGTCGAGGGAGATGCCTGCTTACAGCTCTCAGTGAGTGGGTCCAGTTTGAGGTCTTCAGAAGCAGAGGAAAAGGTGCTCAGAAATCCTTGATCAAAAGGTTGAAAATAGCTACAGGCTCAATATTCAGGAACCTCTCAGAATCTTTGAGTAAGGGCCATACATACACGTGGTTCTGGGCAGAAAATAGCTCCAAGGAGCCCTCACAGCACCAAAAAACAAAAACAAAGCAACAAAACAACCTTACTTTCCCCATCCCTCAAACCTTTTTTTTTTTAATGAAAAAATTCTTTTAAAATGACAGTTCTGCAAAGAAAATATGCTCCCTTACCATATTTTCTCATGCAGTTAAAAATACAAGTGTTGCAGAGAAAAAAGTTTTGTTTGAGGTCAGAAGGGGGGGAAAGGCATGTTTTTTTGAAATCTTGGAAAATAAACAGACTCAGCCCTCATCTGCCGGCTCTCTGGGAATGTGACCTGAAGTGCTGCTGGGGGGTCAGAGAGCTGTTTAAAGGAAAGTTCAAGGGCACGCCGGAGGCTGGGGATTAGTAGCTCGGACATTGCGTCCCCCTCTCCAGATGAAAAGCTGAGTGAAGGGGTGAGACGGCGGGGAAACAAGGGCCCCATGGGGCAGGTCCATATCTGACCAGGCCAGACTGTGGGGACACGCTACAGGCGGGCCGGAGCAGTGACACCAGTTAGGCGTGGTGGAGATGCTGTCCACTTGGGGGCCAGGGTCACACTGGGTGGTCCCTTGGCCTGGCCCATCCACTCTCAGCAGTGGCTCAAGAACCCACAATAAAGCCGGCTCTGGGGAAGGTCAGGAAGCAGGGCTTGGAGGCGACTCGTGCACTGGATGTGTATTTAGTAAGCACCTACTGTGTGCTTAAACCGAACAACTGGACACTGCAGCTACAACCAACAAGAAAAGGCCCTGGCCTGCATGGAGCTTACCTCCGGGTGCCTAGAGCCTCTCCACTCTCTCCTCCCCACCGCCCACCCTGTGAGCCTCCTGACAAACCTGGTGGGCCCTGATGTGTGTCAAGCCCCCACCAACAAGGACTGGGGTGGGCCACACCCCTGGGCTCAAAGCTCATAAACTCCTGGCGGTGGGGGTAATCCTGCAGGTAGTCAGGGTCGGGAGGAGAACAGACCCGGCACCTGGGGTGGTGTACGGGCAGCCAGAGAGATGTGCCCGTGTAAGAGCTAGACATCTCCTGCCTCCCCAGCACTGAGTTAACCCTGGGACCAAGAAACGGAGGCACGGGCTCCATTCCTAAATGTGAGAACCACCCAGCCCAGAGAGGGGGAAGCCCAGAGAGAGGGAACAGAAAGCCAAGGATGCGGACGCACTGGGGAGCAGCAGCCTCCAAGCAGGACTTTGGAATTGGTCAAGCCTTGGTTTGGATCTGAGGCTCATCGTTCACGAGCTGTGTCTACCTGGAGAGTCACTTCGCCTCTCTGAACCTGAGTCCTCTACGGTTGGCAGAGCCAACCTCCCAGAGACCAGCTTGCCACGGGCCCCTGACAACGCAGAGAATGACGTCCCTCCTGCCTGGACTTTACAGAAGTGTGAACAGCGGTGTAAGAGACAGGTGGCCATGCATTTTGACAGAGAGAGTCCAAAACATTTTAAAAGATAAAATGTCACCTGAGCTAAGTCTGAAATAGGAATACAATTTGTACAAGAAGAAAAAGAGAAGGTATTCAAAGCCCAGAGGAAACAAACATGTTTTTTTTTTCCCTGAGGGCTTTCTAATGACATTTCTAAGTCCTGAAATGAAAGATTTTCGATGGAGAGAAAAAGTAAAAATGATAATAATAATACACAACATTTTTAAAAGAAATTTAAATAAAAGATTTGCAATGAATTATGACTAGATGGGCGGATGTAGCTTTTCGTTCCTTCCTTCCCCTCCTTCCTGCTCTTCAACATAAATTTATTGAGCACTTACTATGTGCTGCAGAAGGAACAGATCGGTGAGTGAGACAGACACGGATGTCTCCGGGAGTTGACATCTGACCCGTTGACATCTGACCCTCACAACTACCCAGAGTTGGTTTGGCCAAGTTAAGAAAGAAGCTTGAATTACACACAGCAGCTTTGAGCAGAAACAGATCAAAGGAAACTCCATCAGCCTTCACCGCCCCGCCCCCCAACTCCCCACCTCCCCACCGTTCCCACCGAAACCACCACACCCAGACAAGGGAATGGGTAACCGTCTACGTGGAAGATTAAAATGATCAGAGACAACCGACTTTCTGGCTCCCTTGAAACTCCCCAGCTCCTCCTGTAAATAATCATTTAGACTGCAGAACAACCTTTTCCCTTCAAATTATAGCAAGTTGAAAAACAGATTCCACAGAGGCCCGCAAACTCCTGGGAGAATTGATCTTGCTCTTGTGGCTTAAGGAAGGGTGAGGGGGCCACACAGGCCCCAGGTGGGAGTCCCCACCAAACCCATCGGACCTGGCTGAAAAGTTAATCACAGGCTGTGGCAAGCGCGTTAGGGCAAAACACCTAATAATATACAAACACACTCTTTTTCCCAAGAGGGCAGATTTTACTTCAAAAGATTTAAAGCGTGGGGAACTTGATTAATCAAAGAAATTTATTCACCCAGATTAACTCAGCCTGAAGACTTCAAAATCGCCCTGATGAAATATTCAGGATGGTTGAACCAGCTGAAGGGTACAGGAGCTTCATCATACCATCCTCTCTGTGTCTGAGTACAACTGAAATTTTTCAAAATGAAAAGTTTTAAAAAGATGGCTGAAAGAACACCACCATACCTTAAAGCTATAAGATAAATAAAAATAAAAGATTCACAGTACAGTTAATAAATATAATAACTGCCTCCCCCCCAACATGGGAATTCCCTGGTGGCCCCGGGGTTAGGACTCATCGCTTTCACTGTTATGGCCTCAGATTCAGTCCCTGAATGGGGAAGTAAGATCCCACAGGCCATGCAGTAAAAATAAAACAAAAAATACACAAACACAAAAAAGACAACTGGATTTCTGAGGTGTTTTGCTCTATAAACTACTTCTACCTACACAGCATCTAATTTGAACTGTAAAATAGGTATCATTAGTCCCATTTTGCAGACAAGACAGTCTTGCCCGAGGGCTTTCTGCCAAGAAGCCTAGGTAGGAACTTGAAGGCGGGAGGAGAAGGGGATGACAAGAGGATGAGGTGGTTGGATGGCATCACCAACTCAATGGACATGAGTTTGAGTAAACTCCGGGAGTTAGTGATGGACAGGGAGGCCTGGCGTGCTGCAGTCCATGGCGTTGCAAAGAGTCAGACATGACTGAGCGACTGAACTGAACTGAAGAACTTGCACTAGGCCCCAGGGCCTGTTACGTGGCCTACATCCCTGGCTCTGGCCCAGCCCAGGCAGCTCCAGGCTGCTCTATTTCTGCCTCAGGGCATGTGGCCTTATCAGTCAGTTGCTATTTTTTAAATGCTAAAATATTTTGCCCACCTCTACTCCTTTTCCCAGGCCACCTCATCCTATTCCTGAATCACAGGGCAGGATTTTAAGAACTGAGCCATGCCCCCACCCCCAAGCCATGCGGGGCTGACTATTCAGTCGCCCGCCAGGGCTTCTCAGTCCAGCATCCATCTTCCCGGCTGGATCCTGGGGTCAAATTCTTACTGGGCTAGTGAACGGTCCTCAGTATAAAGTGCCTCCAGTGGTCAGGAGATGGTGAAGGGCAGGGAAGCCTGGCATCGCAAAGATTCGGACACGACTGAGCAACTGAACAACAAGAATGGCCTAAGTCAAGTCATCATAACAGAGCGCTTCCCAAGGCCAGCCTGAAACATTCCAGCCCCGATGATCTTTTCAGAAACCTTGTCTGGGCGGGAGACTGGCCACAGATTGATCTCTGCCCTGAACCAGAAACCAAGACCAGAGAAGGGTGTGGTGGGGGGTGGGTGGGTGCAGTGGGGTGGGGATGGGGGGTGCAGTAGGAGGGTGGGGGGAGAGGTTGGCTTAGGAAGACCTTTTCTTCCCACCCACCCTCTTCTCACTGCATCTTTAGACCACCCGGGAAACATTTTAAGGGACAGTTTTAACCCCTTTCATTCAAGGCCTATTTGAGAAAACACTACTGCATTACTGTCCCTGTTTCTGCTCACCTACCCTTCCCCTCGCCGGGCCTGTAATTTCTAGTCTCCCTGCCTACAGGTCACCTCCAAGCCCGAGGGGCCCTAAGTGCGTCAGCCAGCGCTGACCCCATGATGTATGGGTTTGATGACTTCACTCCTGACACCAGCCCGTAGACATCCTCTATTTGTATACTCAGAGCTTCTGTTATGTCTGAAACCTCGTAACCTTTCCCGAAGAACACATCGTACCTGTTCTGAGCTCCGGGGACTTTTGCAACGGCCTTGGGCCAAAAGCAACACGGCTCAGAGCCAGATCCCCACGCAGACAAGCAAAGCCTCCCCACAGCGCGGGGCTAGGAACTCAGGGTGTCTGCCCTCCGCACAGCCCTGCCCAGGCCCTGTCCCAGACAGCAGGAGAGATGCTCTGTCCCTGGGGACAGCCCCGACGGGGACATCCCTTTTCGAGCCGCAGCTTTCACCTGGCACACACAACTGGGGAAGTCTAGCAGGCGCCTTCTAGAACCCAACACACATGCTCAGGCCTGCCATGCCCTCTCTATCTGTTATTCCTGTTGACCACTTCCTCATGCTTCCTCAGCTCCAGATGACAACAACTCCCAATATTCATTCATTGACCGGCAGAGCGATCCAGAGCTACAACGCCCAACATAGAAACCACCAGACACGGATAGCTACTGAGCACCCAAGAGGCGGCCGCTCCAAACTCAGACCTTAAAATACATATTGGATTCTGAACACTCGTCATGAATCAAATCTGCCAGATATCTTACTAGGAAGATTTATACAAATGACATGTTAACACTAATCTTGTGCATATAGTGGACTGAATAAAATATTAAAGTAATTTCAGATGTTTCTCTCTTAATTTTTTTTTCTTTTACTTTTTTTTAATGGGACTAGACATTTTCAGTTTCACAGGAGGCTCACATGAATTTCCAACTGGCCGGCGCTGGTCTAGACAGTGACCGTGAGCCACTACCTGGGTCCAAACCTCAGCTCCATTTACTAGCTGTTTGTTGTTGGGCAGGTTTCTTCCCCCATCTGTGCTCCAGCTTTCCCACCTGCACACAGGAGATAAAAGTACCTAACTGCCCAGAGTTGGGGGAAGCTTCGATGAAATCACATAGACTTGCAGCGACCATAGTTGCTGGCATTCAATAAATGTTGGCTGCTATTCATTCAACAAAGATTTACTGAGCTCCTGGCATGCTAGGCTCCAAACTAAGACCTGGGGACACAAAGATGAACCTTAAAACATTAACCTGCTGAAGGCATTCGCCGTCCCACCCACCCTCAGCTCCAAACCAGGTCTTAAAGAACCAGTTTCACCTCTCAGCTGTGCTACTGTGTGACCTTGATCGACTTAGGTTGCGAGGCAGGGGACTCAAGGTCCCATCTGCAGAGTGAGGGGTGGGACGTCCAGCTGAGACAGACGCTTGATGACTGACAGCCCATGTAAACCAGGAGCACAATCAGGTCACCTCACAGCAGGCCTAGCCCCCAGAGGGCGGGCACAGAGCTTCGATCCATCCAGGAACAAGCCTCCCTGGGTAACAGCATTTGTGCCCCAGGCCCCATTCACTCTTGGCCAGGGAGTCCAGGGAGGGGGCGTTCCAGAAACCGGCAACTCCCGGCCCCAGGAATGCATGTGAGTTGCTGCCTCCCCCAGGCCCCACCCCAAGTTCCTCATTTTCCAGCCAGAGAAGGACTTGCAGGGCCTGAGGGTGGGAGTGGGGAGGTGGGGATGTGAGCATGGGAGGAGGGACTTGGCTTCACTTTCATAACATAGACATCTCAAGATCAACTATTTTATATCATCTTCAAATGAGACTACGCTCACCCCCGGGGAGAGGGGACACTTCTATTTGATCCCAGCTCCACCCCACGTGCAGCACACTATGAATCAGTATTTCTTCTACATCCCGTCATTACCTCGTACCTAGAGTGGCTATGCAGTGTCTGTTTAAAAAGCACCATCTTGAAAAACATAAATCATTTTAAATGCCATAACGTTTGTAACCTTCTTGTGGAATTTTAAATTTTGTTAATGAACACGCAGCTGCAGAACAAAACAACTGAGAGCAGGCCAGACCTCTTGCCACCTCCAAGAGGCCTTGAGATATGCCCACCTTTGCAGACGAGCCAGTCTCCATGGGCACTTGTGACTGTCCAGGCTTAGAGGAAGGACCCAGCAGCAAACTGCTCATGCTCACCAGGCCCCCAACCAGAGTACCTGCTGACTCTCCCTGGCCCCACAGATCTGCCTTCGTACAAGAACTTGATTTTACGATTAGACACTCAACCTTGTTTGCTCAGGAGATAGCAGCTCAAATGCTTCCAAGAGAGCATCCTCAAAGCCTCCAGGCTGGTGGAGGCCCTGGAACCTACTACAACCCCCAGGGTGCTCGTCTCTACTCTGCTTAGCTCTGTGCCTGGCTGCTAGACATGAGACCAGGAAGCTGGACGTGAGACCAGACCCCAGGGTCAGCCTTTCCCACTCCCAGTGAGAAATCTGGAGCCCCCAGAGGCCTCAGTCCAGCTGTCCTAGAGGCCTGTCCAAAACCCCCACAGTCCCCATTTCTGTAGCAGCCGCCTGGCCCAGGTGCGGTCTAAGGAGCTGGGGATGCAGTGGTATGAACAGGGCTTGCAGGACGGGTGAGAACAGACCATGAAAAGGTGGGTGCACAAGCCATGGGAACCACAGAACTGGGGCCAGAGAAGTGTCTCCGGGGAGCAATGCCAGGACTGAAGCCTGAAGCACAAGTGGCACCTAGCCTGGGAGAGAGCTGGGAGAATGTTCCAGGCCCAAGAAACAAGACAGTAAGAAGGGAGGGCCCGTGCCCTCCCATACCCAGGGAACTAAAGTAGCACAGGGACCTGAAACCCACGCGGGGAGGGGCTGTGGGTGACTCACTGGGGTGGAGGGTGCAGCTAGGATCTGAATTCTCGAAAGCCTGCATACAGAGGCAGACCGGAGCGGGGCGCAAATCAGAAGTCGGGGAACCACGGAGGAAGCCACAGTGATCATCTAAGCTAGACACATGGACGAAGAGTTCAAAGAGAGAGTCACCAGCATTAATGAGAAGTAGGACAGGGTGGAGAGAGGACACGGGGTTTCTGGCTTGGCTGACAGGCCACTCTGGCTGTTTTCTGTGCAACGAGACAGGCCCTAAGGCATCAGAGGCTCGGAATCCACCAAACCCACCCTGTAAGCTCAGTAAGTGGGCTGCCTGCTTCTCCGACAGTAGCTCACAATCCCTGCGTTCAGCCAGGCTTCCCGGTCCCCGTGGGGGTTCAGACGGCCTGCTGGCTAGATTCAGGGATGGCAGTGCTCGAGGGCACGCTTCCAAACGGGCAGGGACCCAAGAGGGGAGGCAGCCAGGCAGCACCCCGGGAACCCGAGGCAGCCTGCCAGCATGAAAGGCTCCGCACGCTCATGCCAGGGGCCAGGCAGCATCCCTCCCTGTGAAGATGGTGCCACGTGGAGGCTGGCTGCAGAGCAGCAGCTCACCCACAGGCTGGCAGTCACAGGCCGGACAGGCAAGCGTGGGCCACGCCACAGTGAACGGTCCGTGGTCGCCTTCGGCAGAGATTATCAACCCAAATTAGTCTGTAAATCAGGATCTGGGTCACTGAGTCAGACCCACAACTGCAGTGGGAGCTGCAGAGAGGGGTGAATTTTCTCCAAAGGAGGTGGAAAAGGCAGGATGTGCATTAAATCTGAGAGGGAGGTAAAGGGGTATCCTAGGGGAAAGGAATGATCCAGCCAAAGGCGTGGAGACAGGACGTGAATGATCCAGCCGAAGGCATGGAGACAGGATGTGACGATAGATTCAGTCTCGTTGGAGTAGATCCTTGTAGTAAGGCAGAAAGAGCAAAGTTCTGAATGCACGAGGCCGGCCTTGGGCTTTAAAATGCAGGCAATGGGAAGCCACTACCTCCAAAGCATTCTGCAAGGAAAACAGCTTAGCAGCTCCTCAAAACGTTAAACATGGAATTTCGTTACCATCTAGAAATTCCACTTCTAGGTGTATATCCTCAAAGAATTGAAAACAGGGACTCAAACAGATACTTGTTCACCATTGTTCATAGTAGCACTATTCACAGCAGCCAAAAGGTAGAATCCACCCAAGTGTCCATCAGCAGATGAATGACTAAACAAAATATGGCGTGTCCATAAACAGGATGTTGTATATATATGCCACAATATGGGTAAACCTTGAAAAGATTATGCTAAGTAAAATAAGCCAGACACAAAAGGACAAATACTGTATGATTCCACCAATATAAGGCACCTAGAATAAGCAAATCCATAGAGGCAGAAAACAGAATGGAGGTTACCAAGAGCTACAGGGAATAAGGAACAGAAGTTCTTGTTTGATGGGTACAGAGATTCTATTGGGGATGATGAGAAGGTTCTGGAAATGGATCCTGGTAACAGTTGTACCACATTGTGAATGTAATTAAGACCACTCAACCGCACACCTTAAAAAGGTTAAAATGGTAAAAGCTATGTTTTGTGTTAGTCCAGCACCTGGAGAGACCTGGCAAGCAGGGTGGAGCTGAACATAGTACATTTATTCCCTCTCACCCCTGAGACCTCTAAAGTAACAAAGAATAAGACAGGTATCAATCTACAAACAATGGGGTCACACAGAGTCAGACACAACTGAGCAACTGAACTGAACTGAACAACCTACAAAGCAGAGGGGACTTGAAAGGAGATAACAGTGGACCAGAGCTGTGAGAACCACTTTTGAACGATGATGGAGGGATAGACAGGAGAGACAACTGATATTTACGTCCCTGCAGGCAGCAAAACCAACGAGAAAAATCCCATGGCGGGTCAGTGGTAAAGAACCCACCTGCCAATGCAGGAGGCATGAGCTGAATACCTGATCTGCAAAGATCCCCAGGAGAAGGGAAACGGCAACCCACTCCAGTCTTCTTGCCTAGAAAACTCCATAGACAGAGGAGCCTGGCAGGCTACAGTTCTTGGGGTCAAAAAGAGTCAGATACGACTTCAAGACTGAAGAAAAACAAAAAGCAGGGGGCCCCAAGCGTGCTGGCCCACAAGCTCAGAGTGCTGACTTCGTATACATCCTAGTATGAATTGTCATCATCACTCAGACAAAGCAGGCTTGGGATATTTCATTATCAAACATAACTGTCCCTGCACCAGTATTTTAAAGTCAGGATTCTTCACCTGCAGTACAGTTGTTCTGCAGAGACAGGGAAAAGCCTTCAGAGTTAAAGGCGCTCAGGTGTCCAACGCCCTGGGTACAGCCCAGGGGCATCCCACTGCCTACAGGTAAAGTCCCATTACTGCATTCCAGGCTTCTCCCACTCCAGGCCCAGACCAACTCAAACACAGGATTTGTGGGGCCAGGACAGCAGGAATCCAAGTGAAAAAGAGGCCACCGGATCAAAACAGCCTGTGCGGGCAGGTGGTGGGATTCACGCCCTCCAACACCACCCGCACAAGTTGTGTGCAAACCAACCCGCTCCTCTCCAGGAACAGAACCAAGACTTCACACTCTCCCGAGGTGGCTCTCTTTCTTCCCTTCCGCTTCACTGCCTCCAGGAAAGGGTGTGAGCGCCCCCAGCGAGAGCACGCGCTGCCCACCAAGCAGCTCTGACGTGCATGCGCCTGGGCGCTGGCCCGCAGCCTGGAACACCTCGCCTTCTCCTCACCCCGCAGGGCTCGAGGCGGCCCCGAGTCATAGAACGGCAGGCAGCCTCGGCCCATCACCACTTCCTCCCCAAGAATCCTCAAGAGCCGTCTGGGCCGTGAAGGACACGCATGGGCAGAGGCGAGAGGCCGTGCTGTTGCCACCTGAATCCAGTCTGGCTTAACCACGACTCCCTTCCCGGGCCCATCCCAGGAGTGCCCAGCCTGCCCCACCCAGGCCTGCTTTCGTCAGAAAATCTGCCTCTCTTGCCCTTTCTTCATACACTGAGCTCCCCGGGGATAGGTCTACCCTGTCCATTTTTCTGCGATGAGCACCTTAGCTCAGGGCTTGGCACCTAAGGGGGCAGGTTAAGTGCTGGCTGATGGGTAGAAGGGCTGGGACGAGGCAGCAATGAGCTCTGATTCCCCGCTCAGGCAGGTCAGACTCCAGACTGTCTCTGCAGCAGGCGCATGTCAAGCCAGGGGTCAGCTGAGAAGTGAGTCCAAGGCATCCAAGCGTTTCACGGGGAAGTCACAGGTGCGCCCACCTCTCTGAGGTCTCTGGTGGGACACTGTCGCAGTGGACAAGGCAGTTCCTTGCCACGTGGCTTGTTGACCCCAGAGCAAGTCAGTGTACCTGCGAGACTTGGGTGGGTGGGAGACAGCTTTGCAGGTAAAGAGTCTCAGTCTTCCCTCTGCTCCCCAGGGGCAGCTTGCAGAGAGAGGCCAAGGCCAAACCAGCCCTGAGAGAACAAGTGGAGGTGACTGGTTCACACAGCCTGGCACCCAGGGCCAACCGCAGGCCGTTAGCTGACTGCAGGAAAGAAAAGGCTACAGGAGAATTGCTGGGGAGGGTTATTTAAAACATACAGATTCCGGGGACTTCTTCCCTGGTGGTCCAGTGGCAAAGACTCCGCACTCCCAATGCAGGGGGCCCGGGTTCAATCCCTGGTTGGGCAACTGGATCCCATATGCACCAACTAAGAGTATGCATGAAGCAACTGAAGATCTCACAACCAGCAACAGAGATTGGAGACCCTGTGTGCTGCGCCTAAGACTCAGTGCAGCCAAATAAGTATAAAAAAAAAAAAACAGATTCCTAGTACAGCAATGTAATCACATAGAAACTGACAGTTTGTCAATTTCCAGAGAAGTTAAACCTATACCCACCGTAGGACCCAGTCATTCCATGCCAGGAATTTACCCAGGAGAAAAGGAAAAATATATGTTCATAGAAAGACTTTCACACAGTGTTCCCAGTCACTTTATGTGTAACAGCAAAAAAAAAAAAAAAAAACTGGAAATAATCCAAATGTCCCAACAGGGGAGGAGATAAGGAAAGAACTACAGACACATGTAACAGTGTGAATGAATCTCAAAACACTTACACTGTGTGAAAGAAACCAGGTGAAAAAGAGTACTAATTATGTGATTCCATTTATAGAAATCTCTAAAAAAAATGTCAACTCATCCATAGTGACAGAAAGCAGGATGAGGGGTGGCTGGGGGTTGGGGTTGGGGTTGGGGAGGGGGTAGGGGATGTGGAGGGAAGGATTACAGGAGCATCTGGAAATTCCCCGGGGTGACAGACAGGCTCACTAACGTGCGGTACAAGTTTCACAGGTAGGTGGATATACCCAAACTTTTCAAATAGTATACATATTATAAATATGCATAGTTTACTGCCTGCCAATTATATCTCAATGAAGTGGCTTTAAAAGAATATAGGGGACTTCCCTGGGGGTCCAGTGGTTAAGAATGAGCCGTGCAATGCAGAAGACAGGTTCATTCCCTGGTTTGGGAAGATTTCACATACCACGGAGCAACTAGGCCCATGGGTCACAACTCCTAAAGCCCATGTGC
Source organism: Dama dama (assembly GCF_033118175.1). Classification (NCBI taxonomy): domain Eukaryota; kingdom Metazoa; phylum Chordata; class Mammalia; order Artiodactyla; family Cervidae; genus Dama; species Dama dama. The sequence continues at coordinate 85,018,398 of NC_083695.1, read as the reverse complement.
CCTAGAGCCCGTGATCTGCAACAGGAGAAGCTACTGCAAAGAGAAGCCCAGTTGCTGCGGAGAGAGAAAGCCCACACATGGCAACAGAGACCCAGCACAGCCGTAAATAAACAAAGTTAAATTTTAAAAAAGACTATGGATCCCTGGATGCCAGTCTGGAGAGTGGAGCCCAGTCATGTCGTGGTGGGGGTATTGCAGAGAAAAGGGGGTGGGCTGCAGGCCTTCCTCAACACTCCGAGCAGAACGACAAGGACCAGCCACAGGGACCCCAGGCTGCCGTCTTCCTCTACCATGTCTGTCCGTTCACAGGATATACAAGGGGACCACGTCTCAACAGCATCAGTTATCCCTCCAGGGAAAGTGTGCGGACATCTCTGTTTTAACCTCTGGAAGCCCCGCCATGTCCCCCAGAACTAGTCTGGAACACCACTGGGGAGAGAAAAGTGCACACAGTCACCCAATTGTATGGTGTCTATGCCCCAGTGCGGCGGTCTGTGAGCTCTCTCATGCGTCTGGCTGAACCAAACCAGGTATCAGTTACCCATGCTCCATGTCTAGCAAGTGGATGCCAAACAAGCTACCTTCTAGACTGTCACCACCTAATTTTTCACTTGAGAACATTTAAGCTAAAATGTATTCACCCAGGTGAGGCTAAAACCTGGTCATGTTATCTGGAGATTTGGCCCAGGAATCATATATTTTTCCAAGTCACGAGGACAAGGGATGGCAATATGGCCATCAAGGGATTCCAACCCAATTTCTAATACACTTCAAGGTCAGGCTGAATAAGTCAGATATTATTACAATTATTTCTGCCTGTATATTTACTTTGTGGGTCTTTTACTTTCTCGCCCCACTCACACGCTCAGGCACAAATGAAGACAGGAAAGAAAAATGCCAAAACATTAATGACTAGCAGAGTTCACTCCTTGGAGAAACTTTTCTATGTTTTATGTTCACTGTTTTAAAAAAGAACATATTGTAAAATAAAAACTTCATCTGCCAAAGTTACTTGGTACAACAGTGACAAAGAGCAGGATCACAGTTGATCACTGTGTAAGACCTGTGAACTACAGCATGCATAGGCCAACCATAGAAGAGCCCCAGATTAGAAGTTAAGACCTGGGTTCAGGTCTCATCCTGGCCTTAACTAGCTGTGTGCTGTTAGGTCTTCCACTCACCCTGTCTGGGCTTTTTCTCGTCTATGAAAGGAAGACTTCATCCTCCCCAAAGTCCCTCTTCTCTTTGACATCCTAGGCCTCATTTCACATCCTACTGGATCTCAGATTTGTTGGGAGTCTTCCATCCCGATCTGCTAGCTGTGTTGCTAAAATGTCAAAGGTGACTTCAAGAAAACCCAAAATACCCTCTGACTTTTCTAAACCTCTGACTTTACAGCAGGCTCTGAGCCGCAGGCCTTTCCAGCAAAAGCCCAGAGTATCCCACCTCTGGCCTAACTATTTGTGTGAAATGTTAATCTGGCAACAGAGAAGGAAAGACACAAGACTTTTCATCAAACCCCAACCAGTGGATTCTCAAAACCCACTGAGGTGCTGTGACAGCCGCAGACAATTGCATCCTAGTCCGTATCTTCAGCAAAGATGAAGATCATCCAGCAAGACGGTCCCCAGCTCCTACAGCCTTTCTTTTCTTGTCTGAGGTTGACCCTAAGCATGTAAGACCCGTTTTCATAATGCTCAGTCCTCTCCCTGAACAAATGTTGCATTTTTACTCCAGTGAGTAATATCTGAATGCCTTCCAAAGGCACCCATTTCATTTATTAGCATCTCAATTGGATCATAAGCCAGAAAGACCAGCAGCCAAAAGCACAACATGTCGTGACTTTAAAACCACAGCAGCAAAAAAAAAAAAACTCTGTCTTGGAGAATTTGGACTTGACCCCAGTTCCAAAGGTCATCATTTATCACAGGAAATAAAGGGTTCACATATGTTTTTCTTCCTCTGTATCAAGTCTCCATCAGAGGAAAGTTTACATAAATGAAACACAAAATTGAAAGGACTGCCTGTCTCCAGGAAGTGGTAACACGATCCGTGGTCAGAGATCCAGTCCTGGCCAATGTAAGGGAAGCTCTCTCAGGTTGCCCTCATCTGTTTCTAAAAGGTCAAGTGCAGGTCACAGTCACACAACCGGTCCAGGTCACTGCTCAGAGAACAGAAACCAAAGATGCTGATCAACCATATGCTCTCCTCACTTCACTCCGGGTGTTTATCTGGGCTGTATCCCCAGCAACAGTCAGGAAACTTGCTCTCCACTCTGGGCGATGGTCACACCCATGATGACGGTGATATGAAGCACTAGCTGCCACTTACTGGGTCTTACCAACATGCCAGTGACTATACTCTGTCTGTCTCATTTCATCTTCCCCAAATGCAGCATCATTAGCCCATTTTACAGATGAGGAAACTGAGAGCCCTAGGAAGCTAGCATGTGGCCAAGCCATAATATAAATCCCAGGTTCTGAACCACTTTTCAATATTGCACTCTGAGAAATTTCAAATTACAAGGGTCTTTGCATTTTCACAGCGACTCCCTCATAACAGTAGGAACCTGCTGCCCACAGAGGCCACGAGATTTGCCAAAGGCCACCTGGTGAGAGCTGGAACTGACGCAGGAATCCTCAGGTGCTGACTCTCCTGGGAGTGTCCTTGGGGCTGCAACCTAGTCCTCAGAGCTCATCCAGGGGGGACTAGCTCTGTTAAAGGACACGAGGAAGCATCACCCAAGGAGATGGAGAAACCTACACTGTAGCTTTCCTTCAACTGGCAAAGATGCACCCCATTCCCCTCACCCTCCGACCACTCACCTCCCACCTGAGCTGCAGACAGCGGGCGGGAGAGGAACAGGCCCAGCCTTGCTTCAGAAGCCACAACACTGTCATCAAAGGAAACAACCACCTAGGCCAACCATGTAAAGACACCTGCACTGAGGCTCTAGGTTTCCTACCAACCGGATACCACTTACAGTACCAGGGTGGTGACACGCAGAAAGGATGGCCTGATCGCCTTCTGAAGGCAGCCCCGTGGCTAAGTGCAGAAGGAAGCCGCACAATGAATGTGAGCCCTGGGATCTCTCCACACGTCTCCCCCTCGCCTGCTTTCCCTCCCACATCATGCGCAGTGGGAACTCTCATATGCTGCTGGGGGGAATGCAAAATGGTCCAACCACTTTGGGAGACAGTTTGGCAGTTTCTTATAAAAACTCAACATCCTCCTACCATGTGATCTAGTAACTGCATTCCTTGGTATTAACCCAGAGTTGAAAACTTCCATCCACACAAAAACCTGCACAAGGATTTTTACAGCAGCTTTATTCATAATTGCCAAAACTTGGATGCAACCACAATGTCCTTCAGTAGTGTGAGTACTAAGTCATTTCAGTCGTGTCTGACTCTGCGACCCCAGGACTAGCCCGCCAAGCTCCTCTGTCCACAGACTTCCCCAGGCAAGAATACTGGAGTGGGTTGCCAAGCCCTCCTCCAGAGTATCTTCCTGACTTAGGGATCAAACCCCCTGTCTCTTACGTATTCTGCATTGGCAGGCAGGTTCTTTACCACTAGGAATGGATAAATAAACTACGGTGCATACAGACAATGGAATATTAATCAGCTAAAAGGATGTATACTATCAAGGCATGAAAAGACATGGAGGAAACTTAAATGTATGTTACTAAGTAAAAAAAAAAAAAAGAAAACCAATCTAAGAAAGTTACAGACTATATGATTCCAACTATATAACATTCTAGAAAAAGCAAAACTATGGAGATAGTAAAAAAGATGAGTGGTTGCCAGGGGTTTGGGGTAGGGAGAGTTGAATAAGCAGAGCACAGAGGGTTTTGGGGGCAGTGAAACTATTCTGTGTGATACACAGAAAGGTGGGTACATTTGTCCAAAGCCACAAAAGTACACCACCAAAAGTGAACCCTAATGTAAACTACGGACTTTGTATAACTATGATGTGTCATGAAGGTTCATCAGTTGTAACAAAGCTGCCAGTCCAGTGGGGGATGTTGATAATGGAGGAGGCTTTCCACATCTGGGGGCAGGGAGTATGTGAGAATGCTCTCTAGTTTACTTTTAATTTTGTTGTGAAGCTAAAACTGTTCTAAAATCTTAAAAAAAAAAAAAAATTAAGTATACGGCTCAGCCACTTTTCCCATCATCAAACAAACCCCAAAACCACGGTCAAAAATTCAGCGGCCAATGGGAACAAAGCCTGAGGAAATAAGCCCTGCCCCGTGGGTCCGGGCAGCGTTCTACCCACACCCGTGGTCGGAGGTACCAATGCCTGGGGCATCTTGGCTTGAGAAAGCCTGGGGCCGGAGTATTGAGGCTGGTACCCAGCCCCCGACATCCAGTAATGACCACCATGGATTGCTCATGGATAAATTTACTTTAAAATTTACTTAAAATGTGTTTTAGGTGGTCATGTGGAGTCTGCACACTCTTGAAGTCACCCACCCCTGAACTTTACCACCTGCTGTACCAAGGCCAACGGCAGGGCCCCACCATGCGGGCTCCATTCGGAAGAGGTCACAGCAAAGTCCCCTTTGCGCCGCTGGGGTCCATCGTGGCCTCCAACACTCCTGGCCTCAGGGCAGGCACCAGTGGGTACATCTCAGGGTCACTTCCTGTGAGCTCAGGGTGGAGCTGCCAAGGCCCCCTTCTGGAAGTCCACAGTCTCCCCCTGACCTAGTGCAATCCCCTCTCTGATCGGGCCTTTTTTTTTCACATGAGTATCGATTCGTTTGGCTGCACGGGGTCTTAGTTGCAGCATGTGGGATCTAGTTCCCCCACCAGAGATCGAACCTGGCCTCCTGCACTGGGAGCTCGGAGTCTTAGCCACTGGACCACCAGGGAAGGCCCCTGACTGAGCCTTTAAAAGTGGTTAAAGTTGCCCCATTAACCCATTAGTTGCCCTCACATTCTGAGGCAGGGGGACTAGAATATGCCTGGTGTTGAAGGGGAGGACCATCTCTGGTTCTGTGCAAGAATCCTAGAAGGTCCAGGGTGGAAGGACTTTGAAGACTATCAACATGGACCGTTGCATCCATGTCCCTCCCCAGGGGCCATCCAGCTTCTGCCTGAAGCCCTCTGGGAACAGGAATCGACTCTTTCCAGGGCAGCTCGGGTCCCAAGGCAGCAAGGCAATAGTCTTGCCTCCTGTGACTCCAGGTCTATGAGCTGGACCACAGATGACCTAGACGATCTGATGGGGTCAGGCTTTGAGAAGTTCAAAGGCCGTGACCACTCCGTCTGCTCCTCACTCCCCACCGTTCCACTTTCTTCGAGATTCTCTTGTATCCACAATGCCCTTTTCTAAGAACACTGCACACTGGCCTTTTGGGACGAAGCTCACCAGTCAGGGCAAAGCCCTGACCCATGGTGTGCTGGCTCTGTGCCCGGCCTCACCTAAGCACCTTACAAACTCAGGCGCAGTTCACGCTCGCAGTCACTCTGGGCAAGAGGATGAGATGCTCAGAGAAGATAAGTGGCGCCTCCAAGGTCACACAGCTGGTAGCAGCACGAGTGGGTGTGCAAACCCACGTCTGTTTCCATCCAGCATCTGTGCCTCCTGTACAAGGCTGAAGTCCAGAACATTCTGAACTGTTTCTGATGAACAGACCATCGCCAATACATCTGGGAGGATCACATCAACTTACAGTGACAAAAGCTTTGATTTCACTTCTAAAGTGAAGTGGGTCTACTGGCAAGCCTTTCCCAACAGGATCTCTGAGGACAGTCCACAAAACAGGGCCCAACAGACAAATAACAAGAGCAGCTAGCGTGTATCAACCATCAGAAGGTCTCCAAATATCAACTCCTTTAAGCCTCCCACCAAGGTCAGTACTGTTTGTTTGTTTGTTTGTTTTAAGGGAGACTTTATTTATTTATTTATTTGTAATTTTATTCATTTATTTTTGGCTGTGCTGGGTCTTCCTTGCTGCAAGGACTTTTCTCTAGTTGCGGTGCTTGGGCTTCTCATTGTGGTGCCTTCTCTTATGGAGCACAGGCTCTACGGTGTGCAGATTTCATCAGTTGTGGTTCTCAGGTTCTGGAGCACAGACAGGCTCAATGGTCATGGCGTACGAGCTTAGATTCTCCGTGTGTGGCACATGGGATCTTCCCAGACCAGGGATCAAATCCATGTGTCCTGCATTGGCAGGCAGATTCTTTACCACTGAGCCACCAAACACACAGATCAGGTAAGCAACGTCCCCAAAAGTCACACAGCTGCTGGAACAGGGGCTCAACCCTGACTAACCTCTCTCTCAAATACGGTTTTTTCTCATTAGAGTCAGAAGCCCGATGTCGCCCTCCATCACCGCCGCCAGCAACTGAACGTCCGAACGTGGGCCAGCCCTGACCGTGTGAGTCATTTACAAGCTCTGGACCAGCCAAGGTCTTCAGACTCAGTGACTCAGTGCAGACGCCCGGGTCCAGGGCTCCAGCTCTCTCTTTGTCAAGTGCAAAGATCTGTATATGCTAAATGTCTGTTTACCGGAGCAAAACAAAGAAGTCAGTGCAGGCAAACAAAATCTGTAGGAAACACATGGTTTCAGCAAGTCACTGGGGCAGCGAACAATAGAAAGGAAAAGGCCACGCAGAATCTCTGCAAAGAGAAACTGCCTTGCGGGTCCCAGACCTGCACACCCCTGACTTGTGCCAGCAGCTGGGGGTGGGGCCTGGGAGGTGGAAGAGGCTCTAAAGCGGTTGAGGCCAGCGTCTGAGGGGCCCCGGGCCTCCACGGCGCCTCTCTGAATGACCAGAGCCCCAGAGGGCGTGGAGGATGTGGCAGAACACGTGTGACCCGGGTGGAGCTTCCGGCTGAGCATGCCGTCCCTCCCAGCCGTGTCTATGGAGCCGGCGCCTCCCCAGGGTCCACGGTGCTGTCAGACCGCGAGCTTAGGAAAGCGCCCGTCTGCTATTATTCAGCAACTTCTAGGCGGGTCCTGTTATTATTATTAACAAAGATAAGATTACAACTAATAATAACGCATGACATTTAAATGCATTTCGTACTATCGCTTCAGCCTTGTTCTCTGAGGCAGGGTAGAGTTCAAATTCCACGTGTGTATTGCTCCAGTGGCCTCGAGTGCCAATTGGCAGATGAAATTTCCAGAGCCTTCTTAAGAATGGATTTTTTTTTCTCCTTTGAACGAGTATGCCAGGTACCCTGTACTTGGAGCTGCTGGAAGGAAAAAGCCTGTTGTCTTACTTACAAAAACAGTACCTAACTCTCTACTTCACGCCTCTCAGAAGAAACCTTTGGGCATCTCCTAGAGATCCCCCAGGACACACACACACACATACACACTAATCCGTGCCTTCGCCTTTGAAGGTCTCTGAGAAGGTCGGCTCCTGTTGCAAACTCAGCCATGGGCAGCATGAACCAGATCTGCACCAACCAGCCCACGTTCCCAGGTAGAGGAGACAACACACAAGTAAACCCACCGACGCACGATCACAAATGTTGGTGAGCTCTGGGAAAGGAAGAAATGAACAGCAGGGCTATAATTGAGAATAATGGGGCTGGTGGGGGGCTCCTCAACGGAGCCCAACTACTTAGGACAGCAAATGAAGGCCTTTCCAAGAAGGTGAGGTTTATTAGGCCAGACCCCGAAGGTCAAGCGAGGCATCGAAAGTGTGAAGGGCAGGGAGAGAATGCATGCTAGGGATCCAGGCAGCGGGACCGGCAAACAGGAAGGTCCACTGAAGGAACTAATAGGCCCCTCGCCGGCAGAGGGGAGGGGCAGGCCCAGCCAGGCCCCTTTCCTCCTGAAGGTCAACATCACCAGCTTGGAGCTGGCGAGCCTCTTCCCTTTTCCAGGGAAGAGGCCTGGAGAGCGGAATCTGGTAATTCCCGTTAGTTCTAATCGCCGCCTCTGGACCAGCTCATTCAAGTGTGTGAGGTCTTGGAAGAGGGCATGCCCACGGGGACCCTCGGCAGTATTAGTCCTGACTGCTCTTGTCCCAGGGCCACTATGCTAAGGACTACAGGATGCTCTCAGGAAATCCCTTTCTTGGGGACACCTCCGGCCTCCCACCTGTACCCGTGCTTCCCTCCTCACAGGAAGCGGCCACGACTATTGTTTATTGTCTCGAGCAAGTCACGCCAATTGTCAGCAAAGAGGCCACGCGCCACAGTAAGCAAGAAGGTGTCAGGTCTACAAACTTCCTGTGAAAAGTCCCTCTTTGTTTAGAAATGATGCCGGCTCGTTTCTACCATTTCCATTAAAGAACAAACAGAATCTTTGCCCAGAAGAGTGTGCAATGAGGTACAGTTATGATCCGCCCAAGACACAGGCCCCAGCTTTACCCTGATGAGGGGCCAGAACACCCAGAAATATAAAGCGTTGGATTTTTATTGTTGTTGATTTTTAAGTCTTATTTTATTTTTTGGCTGTGGTGGGTCTTTGTTGCTCCACGTGTGCTTTCTCTAGTTGTGGCGAGCAGGGTCTACTCTTTGCTGCATGGGCTTCAGTAGTTGCAGCATGGGGGCTCAGTTGCTTAAGGCTCTAAAGCACAGGCTCAGTAGTTGTGGCCCACAGGCTTAGTTGCTCCGAGGCATGTGAGATTTTCCAGGACCAGGGAACAAACCTGTGTTGCTTGTGTTGCAAGGTGGATTCTTAACCACTGGACCACCAGGGAAGCCCCCCTAGATTTTGTTTTGTCTTAAATTATTTCTTTCTACCTAATGAACACAAAGGTTGTTTCAAAGCTGACTATGCTAATTCAGTTTTCCCATCAGCTGCTTCAGCACAGGTGAAAGATACACGACACATACAAAGAATTTCTCCACCTGGGAGCGCACGGGGCGGTGGGTGAGGCCAGGGCACAGAACAGGAGTGGGGTTGGTACCCGTTGTCCATCCCCTGTCCTCTGCCACCTGGTGACACACCCTGAGTGTGGACAGTGTCCCTTCAGCAGCGACACTCATCTGGGATGGGCACAAGTAAGGGCACCCGGTCCTCTTCCTCCTGTTTGCGGAAGTTGCATTGGCTTGTATTCCCATCCTCGGGGACTCCATTTCCTGTGAGGCAGCACCTAGGGTTCTGGACAAGGCTGGACAGATGACGCAGAGGATGCAGTCTCTGACACCTGAGCAGCTTCCCCAGTCCCACATGACCATTCATGCGGCTGAGCTGGGACATCGCTCCGTCAAACCCACAGCTTTGAAAACACTCCCAGAAACCTCTGATCGGACCCCCTCATTTCATGGAAGACAAAACCCAGGCCCACAGCAATCACTGGACCTACTTGCTGCAGAATCCAAGGCTGGTCAAGGGCTTTCCCCCTGTATTGCCACAAGCGCCTTCTAAGAGTGGCAGGATGAGGTCACCTTGGTTCTGCCAACAGTTGAATGACCATGAGCAGCATCTCCTGGGCAGTGAAAGAAAGTGAAAGTCGCTCAGTCATGTCTGACTCTTTGCGAGCCCATGGACCACACCATCCATGGAATTCTCCAGGCCAGAATTACTGGAGTGGGTAGCCATCCCCTTCTCCAGGAGATCTTCCCAACCCAGGGACCGAAGCCAGGCCTCCCGCGTTGCAGGCGGATTCTTTACCAGCTGAGCCACAAGGGAAGGGGGAGGACCTAAGCCATCCTCCCTTACCTTCCCCTCCACTCCTCCACTCCTGCCCAATCTTGATCTATCAGTTATAAGTGCCAATCATGTGCCTGCTTGGACAAGATTGGACGCCTGACCTTGGGCTCTGTGTAGAATCTGCCTTCCCTGCTTCCTATCCTGGCCACAAGGATTGGATAGCATGTTCCCATGGCTTGACCCTACAGCCTTACCAATTAATCTTCTTCACCTTTAAAAACACACAAGTCATGAAAGGGAAGGAAAAGCTCATTGGATGGTGGCTGAGCATCTGGGAAGGGCTCTCCTTGGGAAAAACAACCAGCATTGTTTCTAAAAGTAGGTTAAGAATTCAGACTGCTAGGGCCCACGGCAACCTCAGATTAACCTCCCAAAGACAATGGACACAACTGTTCCACTTCGGGACATCCTCCGAGGAGAAGCCAGCGGTGTCCTCTGTCTCCAGGGGGCCCCAGGCTCAGCTAAGGACACAAATTTTCAGCATGAGGTCCCACTCTCAGGACCTCATTTAAATCTGATCACCTCCCAAAGGCTCACCACCTAAATCTTATCACAATGGAAGTTAGAGCTTCAACGTGTGAATTCTGGAGGATACAAATATTCAGTCTACAACCCAAACTTGAAATTAAATTCCTTGCTGTTCCACTCATCTACCCAGGAGCCTCAGCAAAGGCCTGCTCTCTATCCTGAGCCTCAGTTTCCTCATCTGTAAAACAAGGCTGGTGATGCCTGACTCACAGAGGAGTTAAGATTAAGGAGGGTCTTCCCTTGTGGTCTGATGGCTAAGAGTCCACGCTCCCAATGCAGGGGGCCCAGGTTCAGTCCCTGGTCAGGGAACTAGATCCCACATGCCTCAACTAAGAGTTTGAGTGCCACAAGTAAGACCCAGTGCAGACAAATACAAAAATATTTAAAAGAAAAAAAAAAAGAAAATTAAGGAAACTAAGGAACAGAAAGCAGTGAAGACAAAGCCCGACACATGAGCAAGACAGTGTGACTGTGTGTTAGTCGCTTAGTCGTGTCCAACTGTTTACAATCCCATGGACTGTGCCTACCAGGCTCCTCTGTCCATGGGATTCTCCAGGCAAGAATACTGGAGTGGGTTTCCAGGCCTTTCTCCAGGGGATCTTCTCAACCCAGGGACTGAACCTGGGTCTCCTACATTGCAGGCAGATTCTTTACTGTCTGAGCCTCCAGGAGAGGAATATAAAAATTATGGGCGGGGAAAAAAAAAATTATGGGCGGGAAGGGAATACTTTGAGACCAGACACATGCGCTTGATTCCCAGACGGAAGGCCCCTGGGCTCCTGGCAGGGAGGGTAAAATAAGTGAAGGCTGCTGGGTGTCCAAAGGGGCTGCCGTGAGTCCCCTCCCCACAGTTCAGCATAGAGACACACAAAAGGATGGAAGGAGTCTTGAAGTCTGCCCCCCAACTAGATGCTGCACACCCTAGGATAGGTCTGCACCTTCCTCTTTGGATCCTAAGATGCTATACAAATCACTGGTTTTGGCCAGTAATAGCGACAATTAACATTTAAGTGCATGGTAGAGGATAGGCCTTGGGCTAAACCCATTCTATGCATTATCTCAATCAATGGAGCCTCAATCTTCTTTCCATTTTGCAGATAAGAAAACTGAGTACAGGGTAGTTGGGGAATTATTAAGATCAGACAGCTCCTAAATAGTGGGTAAAAATTCAAACTCAGTTCATTTGACTCCAAAGAGGACCCCAATCTACACTCTTGATCTACACCCAATCAGATGCTGATTGGGCGGCTGAAGATGCTGTGAAAAAGACTCTGGCAACAGCCCCTCAGCCAGTGACTGAAGGGGGATGGTTTAGAGAACCCAGCTACCTGGCCCCTCGGGTGGAAGAGACCTCAGATGTGTGCTCTGTACTGCTTCTCTGAGTTCCCCGGGGGATAGAGTGTGGGCTGCCACAAATGGTGAAAGCTTTGATGGAACACAATTTTTCGGCTTCCTTTGTTTTCCTCCCTTCTCCACTGCCCCGCTGGTGTTTCCTGGGACCGTACCCCAAATAAACCACATACCCTCCAGTCACTGCCTCAGAGGCTAGTTCTGGGAGAACCTGAAGGTGAACAGAGCAGCTTCATGTACGTGGCGAAGAAAAGAGCCAAGCCTCTCATGGCTCTGAGCAGTTTGGAGACGAGACTATAGCCTCATCACTGGTGAAAATGCAAACTGCTACAGCTCTTTGGGAAGCAGCTTGGAAGTTTCTTATAAAGTTAAACATACACTTACCATCTGACCCGGCAAACCCACTCCTAGATGTTTACCCAAGGGAAAAGAGAATTTACGTTCACACAAAAAGCTGTTCATGAATGTTTATAGTGGCTTTATTCATAGTTGCCAAAAACTGGAAACAATCCAAATGGCTTTCAACTGGGGAACAGATAAACAAACAATGGAATACTACTCAAAAATAAAAGGGAGCTTATACACATGGCAACACGGTGAATCCAAATGCACTATGCGGAGTGAGAGAAGACAGACTCAGAAGGCTACGACTTGTGTGATTCCATTTATATAACATGCTTATATTGACACGACATAGGGATAGAAAATAAATCCAGGGTTGCCAGAAGCTGGGGGTGAGAGAAGAGGTGACTATAACGGAATCTGGGGGAAACTTCAGGGCTGATGAAAATGTTCTTGATTGTGGTAGTAGTTATATAACTGTATATATTTGTTAAAATGTACAGATCCATGCACTCTAAAAAGGTGAATTTTATACCTTAATGGAATAAATAGGGAAAATAAAAGATAATAAAGGAAACAGTCTAAGCAAGGGCCCCAAACATGCTCCCAGACCAGTTCTCCAAGATGCTCTTAGACTATCTCAACAGTGGCCCAGGTGAGACGTAAATAAAGATTTGCACCCAAATTGATCAGACGGCCCAGCCCATCCACAGCATCCCTTCATCCGTAGGCTAAGCCCCAACTTGGCGCCAACATTCTCAAGATAAGACGTACCCCCACCTGTAACAGTGCCCCAAGGGCAGTCAGAGCAGACTTAGGGAGCTGGGGGAAAGGACATTTTCCTTCCCAACTCAGAATCACTGCTTTCGTTTCTCCTTAGGCAGTGTATCCAGTCTACCAGGGAGAGAATGTTGACCTAAGTTTCCATCAGACAAATTAGAAACAACTTCTAAGCACTCACCAGAGAACTCAATGAGGCTAATGGGGCACCGTGATTACAGTTCAAATGAAAGGGGCATCTGGATTTCCCTGGTGGTCCAGTGGTTAAGACTCCACGCTGCCAATGTAGGGGGCACAGGTTCAATCTCTGGTCGGGAAACTAAGATCCCACATGCCAAACAGTGTGGCCCAAGAGTATAATTAATTAATTATCATTAATTTTTAAAAGGAATTTAATTAAAGAAAGTCGAGCACTGAAGAATTGATGCTTTTGAACTGTGGTGTTGGAGAAGACTCTTGAGAGTCCCTGGGACTGCAAGGAGATCAAACCAGTCCATCCTAAAGGAAATCAGTCCTGAATATTCATTGGAAGAACTGATGCTGAAGCTAAAGCTCTAATACTTTGGCCTCCTGATGCAAGAACTGACTCACTGGAAAAGACCCTGACACTGGGAAAGACTGAAGGCAGGAGGAGAAGGGGACAACAGAGGTTGGATGGCATCACTGACTAGACGGACATGAGTTTGAGCAAGCTCTGGGAATTGGTGATGGACAGGGAAGCCTGGCATGCTGCAATCCATGGGGTCGCAAAGAGTTGGACATGACTGAGAGACTGAACTGAATTAAAAAAATGAAAGCAGCATCAACAGATACCTAAACAAAATGTGATATATCCACGCAATGGAATATTACTCAGTCACCAAAAGGAACGCAGTACTGACACCTCCCACCACATAGATGAACCTTGAAAATGTTATACTAAGCGAAAGAAGTCCAACGCAGAAGGCCATAGAGTGTATGATCGATTTATGTGAAACGTCCCACAAGAGAGGCCACAGACTAGAGGTGGCCTGGGGCCACAGCGGGGCAAATGGTGCGTGCCTGCTCACGGGGGCAGGGCTTCTTTGAAAGTGTTTTGGACACTTTCCTGGAAAGTGTTTTGGAATCAGTGTTGATGGCTGCACAACATAATGAATACATTAAAATTCCCTGAAATGCACACTTTAAATGGTGAATTTTATAATATGTGAATTATATCTCAACTTTTTGAAAAAAGGAAAGAAAAGATAGGGGTTCAGAGGCCAAATGCTCATTACCAGAGACCCAGCCACTACCCCAGAGTCCAAGGAAAGTGGCTCAAAAGCCTAGGGAATGGGTCAGGGTGCGAGTGGGGAGGAGTTGAGGGGTGCCGTGGTCTGGGGCCATTTTCCCAGACCCATAGGCCTTGACCCAGCCATTCCAACCTCAGACGAGTTCCCTAAATTCTCTGAACCTAAAAGCCTTTCGGCAAAGAGCAGAGAGGGCCCGGAGGCGGGAGGGAGGGGGCTGGGGGTGATTGGGGACCCCTGGAGCTGGGGCTTTGCCTCCGCTCATATCCAACACGCAGCGTCCTGTTCACAGCTGTTTCCCCATTAGACCGTGAGCCCCCATGCAGAAGGACGGGCTCTGCTTTGCTCACCACTATGTCCTCAGTCCCTGGAGCCTTATGTGACACAGAGGGACTGAACGAATGAGACCAGAGAGGAAATTAAAATCCAATCCAAAACATCACAGTATATTGTCTGAAGACTCCAGTTGCACAGAATAGACAAAATCTTTTTCTGGCCTCGGAGGGACAGGATTCAAGTTCTAGTTGTGCAACCTTGGGTGGGTCATGGGTCTTCTCTGACCTTCAGTTTCCTCTTCCTTTTAAAAAGGGCTGTGTGGCTAAGATGACCTTTCAGTACTTCCCCCAAACTCAAGCACTGTATGCTTCTGAAAGCATTCTGTATTTTCTGAAAGCTCAGAATTAAGACAGTGCCATTGCAGAGGGACAGTCACCAGCCAGAAGACCCCCGCCCCTGCGCACCTCCCCACTTCCACCCCGTCTGCCTCATCCTTTCTGGTTAAAGTTTAGTTTAGTCTAAAGGCAAGAGTCAGAAGAGATGCATCAGCCACACTGACTAAGGCATAATCCTTTCCATCAGGTGTCACAGCATTCTGTACTTTCTCCTTTTCCCAGGGGGACTCGGAAAAACTATCCACACGAGCATCTGAAAATAAATGTGTTCTGTGAAAAATCATGCGCGCGCGCGCACACACACACACACACACATCCCCCTGGGGCAAAGAACAGCCAAGAGCTCAAACACGAAAAACCCTCCAGGCCCCCCTCCCCCAGGCCAAGCTCCAGAAGCTGCATCCGGAAGATGCTGCATTTTTCTGGAATTGTGTCATTCACAGAGAAGTTCACTCTCAGGCCTCGCATCCACCCTAACACTGGGCTGGGCGGCCCAGAGCCACAGTGAAGAAAGAGCTAGCCACTTGCACCATTTTTATGGTGAGTTATGACCTCCAAACCAGCAGGGTGTGTGCCGAGGACAGAGCGGGGGTGCTGGTCCAGCCGTGGAGAGGCCGAGCATCATACATCAGGGACCAGGCGCACACAGAGCTTGGACTCAGTCAACAGCGCACATAAATCAGAGCAGCTATACCGTGGACTCTAAGCTTCCAGTTAAAGGGGAACACGGGGTGGGGTGGGGGGGGGCAGGCTTGTCCCTCTCCTCCACAGGCTTCCCACAGCCAGCAGGGCCCAGGGGGCTGTGGAGACCACCACACCGGGAGAAGCTGACATCAACGACCTGCCATGATATGTTTTCTGATGCAACCCAGAAGCCGGGATAGTTCATGGCTGCCCCAATCCCCCATGCTTGTCCTTAAAATTTGAAAATTCCACCAAGGGCCAATGTGATCTACTCAACCGCTGAGCTCAGAGGGCCATGGGGTGGTGTGTCGTTCCTGGACCGTCACTGCCGAGCCATCTCCAGGTGGAGGAGGACATAGCAAGGGGTCTTCCTGGTGGTTCAGTGGTTAAGAATCTGCCTGCCAATGCAGGGGACATGGGTTTGATCCCTGGTATGGGAAGATCCCACATGCCACGGAGCAACTAAGCTAGTGTGCCGAAATTACTGAGCCCTCAAGCCTTTTATTTTTCTGGGCTCCAAAATCACTGCAAATGGTGACTGCAGCCATGAAATTAAAAGACGCTTACTCCTTGGAAGGAAAGTTATGACCAATCTAGACAGCATATTAAAAAGCAGAAACTTACTTTGTCAACAAAGGTCCGTCTAGTCAAGGCTATGGTTTTCCCAGTAGTCATGTATGGATGTGAGAGTTGGACTATAAAGAAAGCTGAGCACAGAAGAATTGATGCTTTTGAACTGTGGTGTTGTGAGAAGACTCTTGAGAGTCCCTTGGACTGCAAGGAGATCCAACCAGTCCATCCTAAAGGAGATCAGTCCTGGGTGTTCATTGGAAGGACTGATGTTGAAGCTGAAACTCCAACACTTTGGCCACCTGATGCGAAGAGCTGACTCATTTGAAAAGACCCTGATGTTGGAAAAGATTGAAGGCAGGAGGAAAAGGGGACAACAGAGGATGAGACGGTTAGATTGCATCACCGACTCAATGGACATGAGTTTGAGTTTGGGTAAACTCCGGGAGTTGGTGATGGACAGGGAGGCCTGGCGTGCTGCGGTTCATGGGGTCGCAAAGTGTTGGACACAACTGAGCAACTGAACTGAACTGAATGTGCCCTACAGCCCACGCTCCGCAAGAAGAGAATCTATCACAGTGAGAAGCCTGCGCACTGCAATGAAGAGTAGCCCCCACTTGCCGCAAGTAGGGAAGGTCAGTTAGTACAGCAAGTTAGGACAGCCAGCCAGAGTGATGAGACGGTCAAGGAAAGCCAGGTCAGCTCACCTACCAGGCATAGAACAGGGCAGTCCACACTGACTATGACCCTTGCCCTCCAGCGTCCATCACTTTCTCTAAAAACTCCTGGCCTTTGGGATACTTGATTTACTGGCTGTTTACATGGAAGCAAGATGACTTACTTGATAAATAAATCTGGACAAGTTACAAAGTTCAAAACTTCAACCGTGGCCTCATCTCTTGGTTTCTTTAAGCAAAAGAAATGCTATTTATTGGGTTCTCCTCTAAGACCCAATACACCCAATCAACAAATGACCCCTAAGCCCCTCGCTGAATCGCACTAGTCAGGAATTCACAACTAAAAGCAAATTCAGGAAGGTCACAATTCCACCTGTTAAGAGTCCCACCTTTGCCTGTAAGTCAGGAGAAAAAGAGAAGTGGAGAATGTTCTACAGGAATACGGAAAGGTGGCTTGATGGGAAACGTGAGGACAGAAGGCGGATGCTATTTGCCTAAGGCCATGCTGCTACCCGGGGAAGAGTGGAAACCAACTCAGGCTTCATGATGCCTGGACCAGTGCTCTTCTCCCAGCACCCCGCTGTAGCCACTGCACCCAGGTGTCGGTCTTCTGGGGGCCAGTGGAGCCTCCATCCCAGAGACAAGCATTCATGGAACCTCCCACCCTTCAGCCCTGGGAAAGGGCTGCCCTCCTACTCGCTGGGATCCAGCTGAGACCTTCTGGAGCCTCACCATCTCTACCCTCAGATTCCAAAAGTGGAAAGAGCAGGGCAGCTCTCTCATCTATCAGAGGCCTGGGCTGCCAACAATGACAGCATGGTGGTCAGCTGCTCCCACCATCAGGACCAGAGGCTGGGGCCACCAGTCTCCACCCCACACTGACCACGCGGTTTCCCTTTCACGCGCCTGTCTCCAAGATGGTCTAGCTACTCACACCTGCCCAGCAGCACACCTTGCAGGACCAGCACCCACAAGGACCTCCCAGGGGGAGTGTTGGCTTATTCCAGGTCCCTGGGCCTGGGCTGAGGTTGGCACACCTGTCCAGAGGGAGCAACATCTCAAGGCAGTGAGGGTAGGGTGAAGAAAAGAATGCAAGCCTCCCGTTCATGGGAGAGCTGCAAGGGGTAGATGCACAAGGCAAAGGAGCAGGGTGCAAGTTCAAGACCACCAAGATCAAGGCCAGTGGCTCTCAGTGGTATCTGAAGTCATTTTTAGTTGTCATAACTACAGAAATGCTACTAGCATCTAGGGATGCTGTTAAACACCCTCCAGGGCACAGGACAACCTCTACAATCCCAGAGGATTATCTGGCCCCAAATAGCAATAGTGTTGAGACTGACAAACCCTGCTTTAGGCACATATCCTCTGGAAGAAGTGGGTTTGAGGTTTGTTTGTTTGTTTTTTTAACATTTATTCATTTGGCTGACCTGGGTCTTAGCTGTGGCACACAAGATCTTTGATCTTCACTGTGGCAGTTGCAGCACGTGGGCTCTTTAGTTGCAGCATGCAAACTCTTAGTTGTAGCAAGTGGGATCTAGTTCCCTGACCAGGGATCGAACCCAGGCCCCCTACATTGGGAGCTTGGAGTCTTAGCCACTGGACTACTAGGGAGGTCCCTGGAAGAAGGTTTTTTTCTTTTACTTTCTTTCCCCCAGGCCCCTTTCAACACTGCTGTATAAGATAGCAAGAAAAGAACACGAGAGCCTGACAGTTACAACATCAGATAAACGCTCACAGCCTGTCAGAATAGAAGTTTGGGCTTTTCATCCATTACGGTGACTATCAGTCACTGGGCTGCAGGAAGGCAGGCCAGCCTTGGGGAAAATAATTCAGAGTAGAGACAGCTTTGAGAGGAAGTTGTCAATATCTTCTCAAAAAGTTTGAGCATCACAGAGAGGCCATGGTGATGCCATCAACATCCAACTTGCGCAGCCTTTTTGCTTTGGTTAAATAAGTAGCCCTCTTCCAGAGCCTTTTGGGTATGGCCTGCTTTTGGTTTTAATGTGGTCTTAATCAGGGGATTGTGGCTCTTGGTTCCTTCAGGAAATTCTGTCAAATATTTCACATTCCTCATAGAGAACAACTGTCTGTGCAGGTTAAGATCCCAAGTTTTAAATTGTGGGGTGAGTGGCGTTTTGTTGTTTTTTAATGTCAGTATGAGGGAAAAAAAGAAGTGGAGAAGGAAAGAATGCGAATGTTCGTCATTGAAAACACACACCAAACCAGAAACATTCTTGCCTTCATGCACAAGGTCAAGAATATCTGGGTAAATTTGCTTCATGTTCTGCAGACGCGCTAATGGAACATGAGAAATGCTACTGCAAAGGCCCTTGACAGGAGCCCCGGGAGATGCCTAAAAATAGCCATTTCACCCAAAGGAGGGTTATCTGTTAGAACTACATCATTCCCAGCGTGACTGAGCAGCATAGGCTGTGACACTGGGGCATGAAAAATACAGTAACGGACACTCTGACAAATTCCCTTTACTTAGAACGAGAGATAAACTTGGCCGTGACTAAGCCACTCCTTTTGAAGCTCACTTCCAATTTTCCTCGTACCCAGTTGTCAAGATGCTGATCTGGGAAAGTGAGGGGAGAGGATGGAGTGTCTGACACCTCCTTATCCCTTCCTGGAAGTAAGGGAGTGGCATCAAAATTTTTGTGGACCGTTAAGATTTTTTTTAAGATGCTTACTTAAATTTGTGCATGCTAAGTCACTTCAATCGTGTCCAACTCTTTGTGACCCTGTGGACTGTAGCCCACCAGGCTCCTCTGTCCATGGGATTCTCCAGGCAAGAATATTGAAGTGAATTGCCATGCCCTCCTCTGGGAGATCTTCCCGATCCAAGGATCAAACCTGCATCTCTTAGGTCTCCTGCATTGGCAGGCAGGTTCCTTACCACTAGCGCCACCTTTTATCTTTTTTTTTTTTTTGGCCACACCGTGGGACATGTAGGCTCTTACTTTCCCAACCAGGTATAGAAGCCATGTCCCCTGTGATAGAAGCGTGGATTCTTAACCACTGGGTCAATGGGGAAGTCCCTTGAAAAAGCTTATAATTCCTCTGAGACCCTCAGTTTTCATCTGTAAAATAGAGGTGGCTCTGAAAGGTCAGGAAGCAACAATTAGAACTGGACATGGAACAACAGACTGGTTCCCAATAGGAAAAGGAGTACGTCAAGGCTGTATATTGTCACCCTGCTTATTTAACTTATATGCAGAGTACATCATGAGAAATGCTGGGCTGGAAGAAGCACAAGCTGGAATCAAGATTGCCGGGAGAAATATCAATAACCTCAGATATGCAGATGACACCACCCTTATGGCAGAGCGTGAAGAATTAAAGAGCCTCTTGATGAAAGTGAAAGAGGAGAGTGAAAAAGTTGGCTTAAAGCTCAACATTCAGAAAACTAAGATAACGGCATCTGGCCCAATCACTTCATGGCAAATAGATGGGGAAACAGTGGCTGACTTTATTTTTCTGGGCTCCAAAATCACTGCGGAAGGTGACTGCAGCTATGAAATTAAAAGATGCTTGCTCCTTGGAAGAAAAGTTATGACCAACCTAGACAGCATATTAAAAAGCAGAGACATTACTTTGCTAACAAAGGGCCAGCTAGTCAAGGCTATGGTTTTTCCAGTAGTTACGTATGGATGTGAGAGTTGGACTATAAAGAAAGCTGAGTGTCGAAGAAATTATGTTTTTGAACTGTGGTGTTGGAGAAGACTCTTGAGAGTCCCTTGGACTGCAAGGAGACCCACAGTCCATCCTAAAGGAGATCAGTCCTGGGTGTTCACTGGAAGGACTAATGTTGAAGCTGAAACTCCAATACTTTGGCCACCTCATGCGGAGAGCTGACTCACTGGAAAAGACCCTGATGCTGGGAAAGATTGAGGGCAGGAGGAGAAGAGGATGAGATGGTTGGATGGCATCACCGACACAATGGACATGGGTTTGGGTGGATTCCGGGAGTTGGTGATGGACAGGGAGGCCTGGCGTGCGGCGGTTCATGGGGTCGCAAAGAGTCGGACACAACTGAGTGACTGAACTGAACTGAACTGAAAACTAAAAATGAGAATGTCTGGGTCCAGGGCTCAGTACAGAGGAGGCCCTCCTTCAACAACTGTGAGCATCTGTTGATTGGAGGAGACAGCTTTCCAGGGAGGGTCGACCCAGAGGTCTGGGCACAGCGCTCAGAGGGGAAATTCTGCTTCTCAAGACCGTGTTTGCAGCCCTAAAGAACCTAACTCTTCCTTAACTCAGTTTTTTTACATTTACTCTGCTAGTCCCTATCCAGCGTGGTCACAAATGTGGGACAGCAGGGATTCCAGGGAGCAAAAATTGGGGAAGTTGTTCTGGAAAGCAATCTGGTAGCACATATCAACATCCCTCCACCATCAAGTCCACTTCCAGGTGTCTGGGATGTCCACATCAGCATCTGCAGGGTCCCTGCCCATGTGCAGGAAGTTATGATAAAGTTAGTGACAATGATGCTATAATAGTAGCCAACGTTTATGGAGCATTTAAAAAGTTCTAAATATCTTACATGCAATTTATTCACACACATTTGACATGTTATAATCTGGTATATTCTACACGTAATATTTATTTGATATAGTTAAGTAATTTCACCCTACAAAGTAGGTCTTGTTTTTTTGTTTTTTTTCAACTATAGTTGAATGATAAAAGAAGGTTTTATCATTATCTTCATTGTACCGAAAAGAAAGTGGAGACATGGAGAGATCAGGAACTTGCCCTAGGTCAGGGGCCAGCAAATGTTTTCAGTAAGAGGCCAGATGGTAAATATTTTAGGTGGCCCAGATGGTTGCTGCCACAGACTATTCAACTCTGCTATTAGAGCGTGAAAGTGGTCCCAGACAACAGGTAAACAAATAAGCATGGCTGTATTCCAACAAAACTTCACTGATGGACACTGAATTTTGAATCTCATATAATTTTCATGTATCAGGAACATTTTATATTTTGATCTTTTTTGCCAACCATTTAAAAATAAGAAAATCATTCTTGCCTCACGGGCCAAACAAAACGTGAAGAGGGTGGATTTGGTTGGAGGGCTGCAGTCTGCCAACCCCTCCCTGGGTCGTATAGTCCCCTTTCCCCCACCTCTCGCTGAAGGACCGTTTCAAAGGCAGACAGCAGAGGTCGAGAAGGCAGTCATGTCTGCACACTTTCGTTACATTATTTAACACCAAAAAGGACAGCGAAATGGTTCAATAAATCACATGCATATTATGAGACATGTTGCTGCATTAAAAGGTCACACACACACGGACTGACCAGCCGCAGCTCTGGGTATGTTAAGTGAAAAAAGCAAGCTATCCATCAACATATACATCATGACCCTGTATGTGGATTAAAAATTAAATAATTGTGTATGTGTGGTTTAGTCACTAAGTCGTGTCCGACTCTTGCAACCCCATGAACTGTAGCCCACAAGGCTCCTCTGTCCATGAAATTTCCCAGGCAAGAATACTGGAGTAGGTTGCCATTTCCTTCCCCAGGAGATCTTCCTGACCCAGGAATCGAACCTGTGTATCCTGCACTGCAGACAGATTCTTTTACAACCGAGCCACCAGGGAAGCCAATTGTGTACATTGCGTGCACCTAAATACACACTTGTTTGTGGACATATAAACAGTGAACATAAAGAAATAGGTCTAGAAAGAACAGGGGCCTTTCATGGCCAGGGAGGGGGGTGGGTTGGTAGCAGTGAGGGGACTTTTGAGCTCTCCTGTGCATGTATAATTTGAACCTTTTATATCCCAAGTGTATCCATTTGTTGTATAATAAAAGGAAAAAAAGTTGAGGTCCCTGTTACAAGGTACTACTACCAACATACTTTGAGCTCTCCGAGCAGTTTCCATGTACTTGGATCTAAACAAAAGCTGGTTATAATTAATTACCAAAGACCAAAGACATTCTTTCCAGAAGGGAAAACAAGCAAGCCAACAAAGGTTATATAGTAAGTAAACACAGCTATGTCTCTATCAATAGTGACTTTTTTAATTGCACATATGTACAACCTAACCTCCTCGAGACATCATTAACCTTCAAACCAAAGATGTCAGTTGTAAACAAAGCTCTCAAGGTTTTCATCTGGTGTGTGATAGTCCAGGCCTAGCTTCCTTGCCTGCGTAAACTTTAATTTATGAAGTTATTTTGGTTTGCTCCATTGGCATGCACAGCTAAAGGGGGAGTCATCGGCTGGGGAAATGAAATTTCCCTCGGTGCCAATTTTTAAATCTAGCCTCCAGGTCATCTTATTTTTTGGATGCTTCCCACAGTCACATTTTTTGTTTGTTTTACATGAAAGAGCACATTCCCTTTCCCCGAGCCAGGTTTACCATTTTCCATTGCTCTTATTAAATGCATCTTATCCAAATGGAATGTTCTCAGAGTTTCTGCCTTTCACTGGCCTGGATAGGGGGCCCAGGACAGACACACAGACCCCGCACTCCAGGCTGCCTCCATGCGCCATGCAATTGCATCTGCAGAATGAAAGAAGGTTCAAGATCCTACTGTGACCCCAGGATCCCAGACTCTTCTCATCACAAACAGACCCCGTGGGGCCCTCAGCCAGTCCCTCTGTGCCCATTAAAACAGCAGCTGCTGAAGCAGAGCCTGATGGTGCTAAAATGCAAGCCTGGGAGGAGCCTGGTCCTTTTCATGTGACATTCCCATCAGGGCTGCGAGGGCCTTCCGTTGACCAAACAATGAATGTTTTTAATCCTGAGCAATACCTGACTTGGAGGGCATGGGAGAGACTTTAAACCTCAAGTCAACAAGACATGCCAGTCCCAAATCCACGACAGCTGTATGAATTGCTAAAACTGGCAAGACAAAGCTACCCTAGCCAGGATTTGAACCCGACCAGCCGTCTCACAGGCTCTCTTCGCTGTGGCCTCGAATGATTTCCTCAGTTGACTCATCTGTGATGGAACATTACTTGCCCCTTTGAACACGGCAATTCTAATTCTTTGCTTTTGTGACGGGATCAAGTTTACATTTTCCAAATACTCTCCTGCCATATTAGGGGCAGGAAATAAACTGTTATATAATCTACCTTAGATATATGGTTTTTAAAAGTGACACTACCCTCCTAACACACTTTTAAGTGCATAATAAATGTTGTTGTTGTTGTTGTTCAGTCGCTCAGTCGTGTCCGACTCTGCGACCCCGTGGACGGCAGTGCGCCAGGCCTCCCTGTCCATCACCAACTCCCGGAGCTTACTCAAACTCATGTCCATTGGGTTGGTGATGCCATCCAACCATCTCATCCTCTGTCACCCTCTTCTCCTTCTGCCTTCAATCTTTCCCAGCATCAGGGTCTTTTCCAGGCATAATATAATACTGTTTACTATAGGCACTATGTGTACAATAGACCTCTATAATTATTCTTCTTGCATAACTGAAAATCCTGTACTTGTTAAATAGCAACTCAGCATTGCCCTCCTCCCTCCAGCCCCTTGTGACCATTCTACTTTCTGTTTCTATCAATTTGACTATTTCAGATTCCTCATACAAGTGGAATCATACAGCATTTGTCCTTCTGTGAAGGACTTATTTTACTTAGCATAACATTCTCCAGATTCATCCATGTTGTTGCAGGTGGCAGGATTTCCTTCTTTTTTAATACTGAATAATATTCCAGTGTGTGTGTGTATCACACTTTCTAAATCCATTCATCTGTCGAAGGACATTTAGGTTGTCTCTATCTCTTAGCTATTGTGAATAATCCTGCAGTGAACATGGATGTGCAAACATCTATTTGAGATCGTGATTTCAATTCTTTCTGATAATTACCCAGAAGTAGAATTACTGGATCATATGGTAATTCTATTTTTAATTTTTTGAGGACCCTCCATACCGTTTTTCACAGCAGCTGCACCATTTTACATTCCCATCAACAGTGCACAAGTGTTCCAATTTCTCCGCATCCTTGCCAATACTTGTTATTTTTTGCCTTTTCGATAATGGCCATCCTAATGGGTATGAAGTATTGTCTCACTCTGGTTTTGATTTGCATTCCTCTGATTAGTGATGTTAAGCATCGTTTCATATACCTATCAGCCATTTATTTGTATGTCTTCTTTGGAAAATTGTCTATTCAAGTCCTTTGCCTTATTTATTTTTTTTTTTTAAATTTGACTACTCCAGGTCTAAGTTGCAGCGCATGGGATCTTTTTCAGTTGTGGCATGTGGGATCCAGTTCCCTAAACAGGGATCGAACCCAGGCCCCCTGCAGTGCACTGAGTCTTAGCCACTGGACCACCAGGGAAGTCCCAGCGTTTTTTTTTTTAATTGGGTGATTTGGATTTTTGCTATTGAGTTGTAACAGTTCCTTATTTTGGGGGGATATTTATCCCTTACTAGACATGTAGTTTGCAAATATACAGTTTACTTTAGAGCAGAGTCTTAGGAAGGACAGGGAAGCCTGGCATGCTGCTGTCCATGGGGTCACAAAGAAGCAGACACGACTGAACGACTGAACGAGTGTCTTACGGCCTATTCGAACAGAAGATTTTCAGACTATCTATACCAGGGGCTGGCAAGATAATGTCTGTGGGCCAAACCTGGCCCAACACTTGTTAAAGTTTTATTGACACACTGCCACGTCCATGTGTTTAGGTTTAGGCTATGGCTGCTTTCAAGCTACCACGGTCAAGTTTAGCAGTTTCACAGAGACTACACAGCCCACAGTAGAAATACTTCCTATCTGTCCTTTTCAGAGAAGGTTTGCTAAACCCTAATATACAGGATCAAGGCTTAAAAACATATGTCTATTCTGGCCTCTATAATAACATGACAACAAGGAC
Organism: Dama dama; assembly: GCF_033118175.1. Classification (NCBI taxonomy): domain Eukaryota; kingdom Metazoa; phylum Chordata; class Mammalia; order Artiodactyla; family Cervidae; genus Dama; species Dama dama. The sequence continues at coordinate 84,993,066 of NC_083695.1, read as the reverse complement.
AATTCTGAGTCAGACAACTCTGTTTAAACACTGTGATTTCTGTGACTGGAAACAGCTTTAAAATCCAAGCTCCTATCACCCAGGAATACAAGTTACTGACGAGTCTCTGGTGCTACCAGGAGATGCCTAGTCTTACACGGCTGGGGTGGACAGTCTCCACTTTCACCCTGTGGCTCTCCTTCCTCCCCTTCTCGACCCTTCTCCAACTCGATCCCCACCCTCCACTCCAGCCATTGGGCAGGCAACCGATACCATGCTACCCAAAAGTGTATTTTCTAGGACTTTCCAACTGGTTCTCAGAACAGATGCCCTCTTTGCCCTGGGGCTGCTAAGAGAGCTAATATGGGACCCCCTGAGCAGTCAAGTTAAGTGGAGGAGAGCCCAGCAGAGCTAAAAGGGACAGAAAGAACCCCAGGGACACTGTTTGAATGCTGGATCCAGAAACCCCCAGCAATACTCTAGATCCCCAGACACAAGGCCATAAATTCTCATTTCTGTTTAAGCCAGATTGGTATTTCTGTCACTAGCTAACCAAGGATTTCTGAGTACTGTAGTTGTAATCTTGTTTTAATATTTATTTTTATTTATTTGACTGTGTCAGGTCTTAGTTGTGGAATGTGGGATCTTTGATCTTTATTGCATCTAGTTCGATCTTTGTGGGATCTAGGTTCCTGACCAGGGATTGAGCCCAGGCCCCCTACACTGGGAGCACAGAGCCTTAGCCACTGGAGCACCAAGGAAGTCCCCTGATCTTTTCATGTTCTACTCCTTGTAGTTATGAATTCATATATCATTTTCAATGTTTCTACCTTATCTTAATAATTTTCACCTTTGCTGGGTATATAACCCACTAGAAGGGACAAACCTGACCTGACTACCAAGCCTACTGCTACAACGCAGACCCCACTGGCTGCCATAATCCTGACTCGGAAAATCCTGCTCTCAGCAGGCCCAACCAGCAGGGCACCATGATGTCGTGGGCAGCCTTTGTCACGCAGGAGACCACCTCCAGCCAGCCCAGTGCCCATTTAACCAACAAGCCGAGGCATTGCCAGCCTGGCACCAATGCTAGTGAGACAGTCTTCCCAGCGTCACTGAGCTACCCTCCCCCACCTAGACCGTGTCCCTCACAGCCCAGACTCCATGCTGTCGGGAGTCCCTGAGTAGCAGTAAAACTTTCCCATTTAGTGCTCAGTCTTTGGTCTCTTGACCTTTGCTGGTGCTCGATGGTAAAGAATCCACCTGCAAATGCAGGAGACCTGGGTTCGATCCATGGGTCGGGAAGATCCCGTGGAGAAGGGAATTGCTACCCACTCCAGTATTCTTGCCTGGGATATCCCATGGACAAAGGAGGCTGGTGGGCTACAGACCATGGGGTTGCAAAAGAGTTAGACATGACTTAGCAACTAACCAACAACTTTGGCCTCTTGGTCTTTATTTTTTCTTTAACAGAGTGCAAGTTACTTGTGTCATTTGCAAGCTTTCCCCTCAAGAAGGCAAGTTCCAGGTCAAGGCAGAGACCACGTCTGCCTGGCCACCCCAATCACCCCTGTGCTTGGGACCAGAGTGGGCGCTTAGTGGCTGTTTGTTGAGTGGGTAAATTAAATGAATGAAAGAACACACCCTAAGTGCCAGCCACGACACCATTCTTCACAATCATACTGGGTTGGCCTGAAAGGTCGTTTGGGTTTTTCTGTTAACATCTTATGAAGAAGCCGAAGGAAGTTTTTGGACAACCTGGTATATAACACTGCCTCTTTCTACAGCTATGCCAGCTTCGTTTTGGCAAAAGACATTCCCGGAGAAGTTTGTGGTCAGCAGTGTGGGACAGGATTTGAAGAAAGACCTGTGTTAGGAAAAGCTACACTTTGGCGAAGCCTCATTGGAACTGTCAGCTGCTGACAGGGCTGGGAAGAGGGTGCACTGGAGGCCACCTGTCACGTGTTCCTGCATGAAGTTGCTCGAAGGTTACGACTCCCCCTTGCCCCAGGAAACAGCCCTCCCCGTGACAACACACGGACTGCAGGCCAACCCCTTGCGTCGGCACAGCTCATCCAGGTTTGTCCTCCACCATCTGTTCTCAGAGAAGCCCTGGAATAAGTGGTGGTACCATCCCCAGTTCACAGATGAGAAAACCAAGGCTGAAAGAGAAGGATTTGTTAAGTCAGCCTGCCTAGGAAATGTTATGTTAATTAAAGAAAGAGGTAGTTAGGCTGAGGCGGCCTACATCAGCAAATCAAAATTGAAGCCCGTTAAGTGCCTTGAGGTTATGAAATTAAAAGGCTAAGGACAACCAGTCTAGGCTTCAGTCAATCAAATCATTTCCTTTCTTCATTTCTGCACTTTCTCCATATAGGTCTTTCCCCCACCCCTATCGGCGGAACACTCCTAACCACTTCTGGTTTGGCACTGCCTAATGGGAAGTGATTTTTGCTCCAGTAAACTCTTATTAAAAATTTTAATATCCCTCAGTTCATCTTTTAACAGAAGTGACTAGAGCCCAGGTTTTTTCAACCCCTAATCCCCACTCTCGCAATCAACCATGGTCGAGGACAGACAAGTGACCCCAGGAAAGGACTGAAGGTCTGAGGTGAGCCTGCTCCCTCTGACCTCAGGGTCCTTTGGCCTGGGCATCTGCATCCTCGGTGTTCTAGCTGGGCAGTCATGTACTTCTCTGCATCCTCTTTCCTTTCAAAACCCTGCTTCTGAGGGCCTGTCTACATGGACAGACGGCCGCTCCAAGCCCTCTTTCAGCCCCCACAACTCCTGTATGGTTTGAGCCTCATACTTAAGAAGATCTAGGTTCTTGTACTTCATTCTACTTGTCTCTTTTTAATGTGCTTTCTCAATAACAAAACTTCCATCCTGTCTTTTCAGCAAGAAATTAGGCTCTGAAGGTTGTACATGTCACTTAGTTTACAAAAAGAAATATATATATAAATGTATATATTCATGTTTTTCAAATGCCTTGGTTTCAGCACCACCTCACCAAACAAGTTTTCTGCTGAGCATCTTCTGCTTTTTCACAGTAGAGTGACTATGTAACTTATCGTCCAAACAGGGACCCTTTTAAGAATGAAAGATGCTATGCTTAGTCGCTGAGTCGTGTCCAACTCTTTGTGACCCCATGGACTGTAGCCTGCCAGGTTCCTCTGTCCATGGGGATTCCCCAGATCAGAACACTGGATTGGGTTGTCGTGCCCTCCTCCAGGAGATCTTCCCAACCCAGGTCTCCCACATTGCAGGCAAATTCTTTACCAGCTGAGCCACCAGGGAAGCCCAAGAATACTGGAGTGGGTAGTCTATCCCTTCTCCAGGGGATCTTCCTGACCCAGGAATCAAACCGGGGCCTTCCTGCATTGCAGGTAGATCCTTTACCAGCTGAGCCGGTGGAGAAGCAGGGACACTATGAATCCTGATACTGGCCATATGATCACCCTTCTTCGTGGGGGTCACCACTTCTTGACAGGGCCCAGGAGAATGTATCAAACCACTTCCAGATACAAATTGCATTCAGTTATTTAATGTCAGGCCCTGAAAGAGGCAGCAGCCATGCAATCCACTTTTAAATAAAGAAGATTCTCTTTGCTCTGCTCTCTGACACTGAAGCTTGAGTATCTAATAGAAGGGAGGTGTTCTCCAGTTTGTTGCCCAAGCAGCCAAAGTATCCAGCTTTAAGGATACCGTGTTCTCTAGTAGGGATTCTAACCTGCTGAGACTAAACCTTTCAGGAGGAGAAGGGTGGGGTAGAGTCTGGTCCCTGAACAAAGATGGCTGGGACCATCCTCGCCGCCAAGGCACGGCCACACCCATCAGTACAGATGGAGAAGAAGCTCTACCCTTTATTTTAAAACCTCAGAGGAAATCATGCCACCTCCCCAGGGTGAGCCAGTCCAAAGTTTAACTGAGCTCTTCAGGGCTAGGCACCCCTCCTTCCGGTCTACCCTCCACCCAGGAAACCAGTAACATCTGATCCTCCGGCCTGTCATCTGGGCAGCCTCCATCCACTGTAAGGGGCATCCTCTCCTCTACAGGCCAGAAAGCCCTCTCTGGGCCCAGAAAATACTCAGGATATGAAACAGAAACACACACACACAGAGATCCCCTTCCTCTTCAGCTCAGCGGGCTCTCCTCCTGGCCTTGTAATCCCCAGGCCCACTGGAAATGGAAAGACAGGAAATGCAAAATGCAGTGCCTGAGCCGTTTTCATCTTAACTCCTGCCCTCCCCCGCCCCGGCCTCTCTTCCCTTGACAGACAGACAACCCATTAAGAGCTTGCTCATAATAGTCTTTCCTGTAAGAACTTGTAAACAGCATCCTTGGAGCTTCGACTTGGGTATTTCCCAGCTCACTTACTTCCATTTCCTTTGCAGGGGAATGTTCTCATGGGGAGTGGGGGAGGCTGATGGGAGGGCCTCTCCCCCTCTACCCCCTTCACCTGCTCTGCCCGGCTCCCTCCTTCCTTGAGTATCATAGAAGTTTAAGTCTCTTCTCCTTGAACACCACTTCTACTACTTAGATTGGTGTGTTCCTTTTTGTTTCTTTGAAGGAAGCCCTTCCTTTCAGTAAGCTGAGACTCCTGCCATAGCCTTCATTCCAACACATTCCCACCACTAGAGAATCATACCAGGTTCTTGCCAGTTCTCAGCATTAAATGAACAAAATCTGTGCCTGCAGAAATTATGTTTTAAGTAAACACTGTATCTGCAAAATTGCTTTTTTTTTTTTCTTTCTACAGGAGCACTTGTTTTTATATAACTTAAAGTTTGCAAGGTAAATACACTATAGTAAAGGACAGAGGCCCCAAACCCAGGGCTTGGTCAGGTGGCCTAACTGAGTGAAGGAGACTTGGTATGGGGCAATAGGGAAGAGTGGGGTCTGTGGGGAAATGTGGAGCCTGGAACCTAGCCCCAAAATATGCAACGGTAGACAGATATTGTTATGTAAAAATCCTTACTTCATATTGCCAGAACTTCCAACATTCTGAGAGAAGTCTTAAGTCAGGAATACTACGTGAAATTTTCTGACTTTTAAAATAGTGTGTGGGGAACTTTCCAATGATCCAGTAGCTAAGACTCTGAGCTCCCAGTGCAAGGGGCCTGGGTTTGATCCCTGGTCAGGGAACTAGATCTCACAAGTGGCAACTAAGAGTTCGCATGGCTCAACTAAAGATCCTGTGTGCCACCACTAAGAGACCCGGTGCAGCCAAATAAAGAAATAAAATAAATATTTTTTTTTAAATAGTGTGTGGGCTGAACAGTCTGCAAACCCTGAACTAAATGATAAATAGCCCCCACTACAGCCCGCACCCCAGCACCACTGGGCACTGCCACCATCTGCACCAAAGAAGACAACACGGACAGCAGTACCCACGGAGAGATGGCAAGGGGCATGGGGCACCCAGGCAGGGGGATGGCAGGGGCAAAGGCAGACCCCAGACCCCCACTCCTCAAAGCCCGGCTCCCCTGGAGGCTCCGGCCTCCTGGGACACTTTCTGGGAACGATCTATTATTTTTTAGGAAGGAAACAATAAGGAGCTAGGGTTCACTCTAGAGTCATTCACTCTAATCACGTTCACTTTACAGAAATTCACTCTACAGCCGGTTTCGCTGAAAGAGATCTGTAAGAGATATGATGGGCCTTTTCCCAGTAAAAAAATACAAGATACGCTGAACATAAAGCCCTGAACTAGTCTGCAGGCCCCTGTGAAGGAGCAGAAACGAGTAACTCAAATAAATAATCCTACAAAACAAAGGCCTATACCTTCCTTCCCAAACTCAAAGCAGTGGGCTGGGCCCGAGACCCCACAGAGAAGAAAAGTGCATTCTAGAATTATCACTTGCCTGGTTTAAACCATTGAGAAGACACACAATACTGACACGTTACTTATTCTCTTTCAGTTGCAATTGCCTCATCTGTGAAATGCAGGTAACAGCAGCACAGTTCTAATAGAATCCCTGCAAGCATAGAAACCATCCATCAGCCTTTGGCCAACAGCCAGCTTCAGGAGTTTCCTGGGTGCTCTAGGGTTCATAATTCATCCTGAAGTATCTACTGAGCACCTTCTGTATACAGATGCACAAAAAAGAGCAATACATAGGCACAGGTCCCAGTCTCCCCAAATCCACTTTTATTTCTAACAGTAAATCCTAAATATAATACATTTTCAAAAAAAAAAAAAAGCTTCAGAAATTACTCAAGCAGATGTCCTTGCACCTTCTTATTAAAATGATTCATGCTTTTTGTTATGGAACCAATTCACGAGTTTGGGGGAGTTTAAGCAGCCTGGGTGTGTCTTATAAATGGGCCCTCAATGAAAAAAAGAAAAAAACTGTCACATACTCCCACTCCACAGCATTTGTAACACGTCCAGTCAGCCCACAAACAGTAGTACATTGGGTTTTTCCTTCACCGAGGATCTAATTTACATAGACTTAATGGTGTGATTTTGTTTTTAAAACTTACTCTTTTGCTTTAACATTTTCCAATTAGTTACACATTAGTGAATCTCAGGATATGGTTTCCCAACCATAATAGACAAACCAAGTCACTATTATTCTCTGTCCACAATGTTCGTTCTCCTGATTTATTTCTTTAATATAAATCTACACATGAAGAACATCACAGTCAATGAAAGCCAGATTTAGAAAACAGTTCTCACCCAACCTGGGTTTCTAGATCAAATTCAACACACAGCAGCATTTCAAATCCATCTAGGAAAAATAAAAAAAAAAACCACCTCAAAATATATTTCTGCCTCCCACTGACTGTGGGACTTGACAAGGATTCCTAAATCCTCTGTGCCTCAGTTTCCTCATTTATAAAATGGGGAGATCAACCCTGAATATTCATTGGAAGGACTGATGCTAAAGCTGAAGCTCCAATACTTTGGCCACCTGATGCAAAGAGCCAACTCATTGGAAACGACCCTGATGCTGGGAAAGATTGAGGGCAGGAGGAGAAGGGAGTGACAGAGGATGAGATGGTTGGATGGCATCACCGACTCCATGGACATGAGTTTGAGCAAACTCTGGGAGATAGTGAAGGACAGGGAAGCCTGGCATGCTGCAGTCCAAGGCATCTCAAAAAGTCAGACATGACTGAGCGACTAAACAACAACCAGCTACCTACCTCATGGGTCTGTGATAGGGACTCAAGGAAATAAAACATATTTTAACAACTTTTTTTTCAACACCAACATGAGATAGTGGAACACAGGGATAGAAAGGGAACAGACCCTGGGGCCTGGGTTCAAATCCCAGCTTTTCCATTAATAACTATAACCTTGGACAAGTTAAGGAAATTCTCTGAGCCTCAGCTGTGGAACTGCAATTAAAAACAGTATCAACCTCAAAAGGCAGTTGTGAGGAGGGCCCTGGCAGACATAACACTGTATTAAGTTTATAGCTATTTTAATGATGATAAAACAAAGGCTTATCAGAGGTGTTACCTTCTCCAGGGCGAGTGACTATATAATGGGTTTATGGACATATCCAGGCTCCCACAAGGAAACAGATTTTGGGATCAAACCACTGTCGGCATAGACAAATCCACTTCTGGGCTCACACACGGCTATTGTTCCTGAACACCTTGGGTTTCCATTTCCATGGTGACCAGTATGTTTGTTTACTTGTTTCCTGATTTTTTTTTTTCTACAACTGAAGTTCCACAAGGGCAGCCAGGTTGGAGACTGTATTGTTTGTAGCAAATATCAAATGCACCTGCCCCTGTGCTCAGGCAAAGCCTGAGACAAACGTTTAACCAGCCTTCCTGGACTCAGAGGATCCTCCTGATCAAAGCCCTCTGAGCCTGTCTTCTAGGACCACGTATTCCCTAAAGACATGGCTTCTAACCCTGAGGGAGTCAGGACCCTTTGACTGTTAGTGTCAAGTCACAGGTCTCCCCAACAGGAAGCCCATGGGGATACAACTGGCTCCCAGGACCTATGGAGACCAACATCATATAAACGACATAAGGAATTAATCTCTCTCTCTCTCACCCTGTCTCTCTCTCTCTCCCCCTCCCTCTGTCTCTCTTTCCCGCCCTCTCTTTCTCTCCAACTCTCTCTGTCTCTCCCTCTCTCTCTCATGCTGCCTTTATTCTCAAGCAGGATGCAGCAATAGCCACCAGCAGCTTCAAGTTTTCCTTCCGCTGGCTTAGTAACCCCAGCTACAGAAGAGCAGCCCTTTCTGGACCATGAATCACATCCTCATCTCTGGTCCCTGAGGGTAAAGAGAGAAGCAGTGCTCTGATTGGCCAGGCTTGGGTCACATGCTCACCGACAGAGCCAATGAGAAGTTACTACCACCCAACATCATGAAGCGAATGAGGAAGGAGTGGTCCCCCAAGAAAAATGGATGTGCTGTTACCAGAAGAGGGAATGGGTGCTGGACAGGGAAAAACAACACAGCCATCTGCTCCCACGTCTCTTCAAAGCTGCGGCTTGCTGCCACCTCACCCAAACTCCCCGCTGGCCTCGGGGCCCCTACAACCTTCTAGACTGGCCATTCCTCCACTCAGTGAGGCCCAAACCATACCTGCATCTTTTCCTAGAACCAGCAACATTTTCCCAGCTGCTCTGCAATGCTGTCTGGGTTCAAACTCAATAGTGTTGTTCACACATGTCCATATCCCATTAGGGGCCGAGTTCTATAGATTCAGCCTCCAAGGCCATGCCTACCCACTCCATCCCTTCTTTTGGAGAAGATCTTGGTCAACTCCCACACGCTTCTCAGAACCACTAGGCATTTGGCATCACAGCCTCTGCTGCCAGATCCAGTCTCTTCCAGCTCTTGAACAGCCTCCTCTGTTCAAGAACTCAGTGACACCATTTTGCCTAAAAATTTAACTCCCGAGCTCTCAGCCTGGCGTTCGGAGACCTCCCCACTCCCCATTTGACTGTCCACTCTTCCAGCCTTTCTGCCTGTTGCTGCCCGGCAACTACTCCAGACACTAGGGAAAGCACCACCCCATGCCACTCCCCGCTCCCCGCCCCGTCACCACCATTTGGCTCGAGCCTCCCCACTGCCAGGAACCTCCGTCTCCACCACGCTCCACCCTGTAACCTCATTAGGTGGAATTCTTCCCATAACACTGGCTTTGGAGTCAGATCCAAGTTCCAACACTTACCAGCTGCACGACTCTAAACAAGTACAGTAGCCTTTGTGTCAATTTGTTATGTACAACGACACCTAACTCACCGTGACACCTAACTCACTGGATTGAAAACTACATCTCTATAAAGCCCCCAACCAGGGACTTCCCTGGTGGTCTAGCAGTTAAGACTCCATGCTTCCACTGCAGGGGGCACAGGTTCAATCCTTGGTCACAATACAGCCAAAAAATAAAAATAGATAAAAAATATGTTAAAGTCATTAAAAAAAACAATTTTTTTAAAGCCCCCTTCACAGAGCCTTGCTTCCATCGCCAGTCACATCCACAACTGGGTATTGTTTTTGCTTTGGCTCCATCTCTTCATTCTTCCTGGAGCTATTTCTCCACTGATCTCCAGTAGCATACTGGGCACCTACCGACCTGGGGAGTTCCTCTTTCAGTATCCTACCTTTTTGCCTTTTCACACTGTTCATGGGGTTCCCAAGGCAAGAATACTGAAATGGTTTGCCATTCCCTTTTCCAGTGGACCACATTTTGTCAGAACTGTCCACCATGGCCTGTCAGTCTTGGGTGACCCTACGCAGCATGGCTCACAGTTTCATTGAGTTAGACAAGGCTGTGGTCCATGGAGATCCAACCAGTCCATCTAAATGAAATCAGCCCTGAATATTCATTGGAAGGACTGCTGTTGAAGCTGAAACTCCAATACTTTGTCTACCTGATGCTAAGAATTGACTCACTGGAAAAGACCCTGATGCTGGGAAAGACTGAAGGCAGGAGAAGGGGATGACAGAGGATGAGATGGTTAGATGGCATCACCAATTCAGTGGACATGAATTTGAGTAAACTCCGGGAGTTGGTGATGGACAGGGAGGCCTGGCATGCTGTAGTCCATGGGGTCACAAAGAGTTGGACACAACTGAGCAACTGAACTGAACTGAACTCACAGAGTCAGGCTAAATGTCTGACTCTGTGACCCCATGGACTGCAACCCACCAGGCTCCTCTGTCCATGAGATTCTCCAGGTGAGAATATTGGAGTGGTTCACCATTTCCTTCTCCAGGGGATCCTCTTGATCCAGGGATGGAACCCATGTCTCCTGCATGGCAGGTGGATTATTTACCGCTGAGCCACTAAAGAAGCCCACTTCCTTTACAGAGCCTGGCATCCAGCAGGGGCTCTGTAAATGATGGCTTCACACCGTCAACCACCAACCTCCACGGTCCAGCCCAAACACCCAACTCTCAGTGAAGCCTTTACTGAATGCCCCCATCAAGACCAACTTTGTACTTATGTTCTACCTTGTAATGTAGTTGGTCACATACCTGTCCTTCCCCAACTATCCTAGAGCTTCCTGAAGCAGAAAGCTGTCCCTTTCATCTTTACATTCCTAGAGCACCTCACCTGGCCTTGCACACCTAGGAGATGCTGGAATCGTACCAGTGAAACTGACTCCAACTGTGTGCATCCCAAAGTATTCCCACTCATGAGCTGTTCATTGGTTCACTAGATAAAGCTGACAGGACCCCAGTCCCAGGCACACATCCCTGGTTACAAGATTCCAGAGAGTGGAATCCACAGTGTCTCTTTATCAATTTCCCAACTTGTCACACAAGAATCCAAGGGCTCACACCCCACCTCACATCCCACCCCACACCGCCACGTGAGGATAAATTAGCCTAATGGTGGTGGTTGCTGTTGAAGGAAACACCTTCATGTTTCCTTCCATGGAAGCACCCACGTGTCCCAAAGAACGCAGCCAAACAAAGCAAGTGCCCTGGAAGGAAAAGGAAATCAACCCTGAACACTCATTGGAAGGACTGACGCTGAAGCTAAAGCTCCAATTCTTGGGCCACCTGATGCGAAGAGCTGACTCGGAAAAGACCCTGATGCTGGGAAAGATCGAAGGCAGGAGGAGAAGGGGATGACAGGGGACAAGATGGTTGGACGGCATCACTGACTCAAAGGACAAGAGTTTGCGCAAACTCCGGAGATAGTGGAGGGCAGGGAAGGCTGGCGTGCTGCAGTCCTTGGGGTTTTGCAAAGAGTCGGACACGACTTGAGACTGACCAACAGCGACAACAGTCCTGCCCAGGGCGCTGAGAAGAGTCCCGCTCTCCGCTCTTCCTCCTACGCCCCGCCTCCAAAATTCCTACCCAGAGGGGCTGCTTGCCTTACATATCACGCCCAGCAATAAAATGGAAGGTTTTCCCAAAAGATCAAATTCACATTCAAAAGACAAAGATGTTTCCCCACCCAGCAGAGTCAAAGGCACTAGATGCAGCAGAGTCTCGATGCACTAGAGTCTAGTGCATCTTAGTGCACTAGATGCACTAAGGCATTTATTCAAAGAAGCTAGTCAGTCAGCCAACAGATGGGTCCAAAAGGGGAAATTTCTAGAATCATTTGGGCAAGATGGCTAGAATAATCTTATGACTACCATAGTGAAATGCTAAGGACAACCCTTGGTGAGAGCCAGAGGGCCTGGCATGTTTATTTTTCTTAATGTTCCCAACAAATGGCCTTACAAGACACAAATTGTCATTCCTCACCCCCAAATGGAAATGCCTTTATTTTTCTAAATATAATGAACGCTCAGTATACAAAATCCAGGTTTTCCTAACTTCCATTCACTGTGTTATGATCATCTTGCTGTGTCAGTAAGAATAAATCTCCATAATTTCTTCAGGGCTGCATATGAGTCCATTTTTTGAATACACCAAAATTCATTTCATCAAGCCTCTACTGAAGGTCACTGAAATCATTTCCAATTTCTATTAGAAACATTCTCTACTGAATGACCACCTGCATAGCACTTGTACATTGATTTTTCCTTTTTCCAAAGAAAATAACTTTTTATGCCATGTGGCATGTAGAATCTTGGTTCCCCAACCAGGGATTGAATCCACACACCCTCCATTGGAAGCATGGAGTCCTAACCACTGGATCGTCAGGGGAAGTCCCAACCACTGCACAGCCAGGGAAGTCCCTAAGAAAATAATTTAGAAATAGAATTTCAAGGCCACGGGTTACACAATATATATATGTATGTATCCCAAGCTGTCCTTAAGAAAGACTCATTAATTTACACTCCTATCAGTAGAGGAAGTATGTTTGAAAGAACTTATTTACCCACATTTCCTTAAAGAGGCATTATCAATGCTTAAAAATTTTGCCAAGCTAAGATTATGTGCATAAAAATAAGATTCTGCTTACTAGTGAGACTGAGACTGTTTTCTTGTAGAGTGAATCCCTATATACCACCTATCTGACCAGTACCCTTTTTATTCCACTAGAAGTGACCTCCCCACTAATAACCTCCATCCTCTTTGGAGCCACCACGTTCTTAGGACTTTACCTCGGTGGCCGGCAACCTAAGAGTCTAAGAACTGATGCCTGTGATTAATGTTAATTGTCCCAGGGTGATCCACTAACAGAAAGCAGGCCAATGTAGTCCTTCCTTAGGATTATTTTTGAATCAGAATTGGGGAGGGAAGTACCAGTCTTGCTGGCATCTAACACGCCTTTCTCAATGACTAGTTAGCTAGTTATCTCAACACCGTTTTCTGAGTAAGCTGTTCTTTTCCCATTGATTTGAATGCATCCTTTATTATATACTAAATGTTTGCATATACTTCGGTCTGTATCTGAACTTTGTATTCTATTTATATTCTTTCTTTGGTCTCTGTAATCTTTAGGGCATTATCCCCACGTGATGACCAAGATACAGAAAGGCTACCTGATTAGCTTTGTGACCTCAGATGAACGATCAGCAAAGCAAGGACAGAAGCCAAATTACCAGTCTCCACCTCGTACCGATTCCAGCTGTAGGAAGCTTACACAGAAGAGGACCACCAGCCCTCTCAACATCACGCTAGTCTATGAAATCTGTGTCACCAGCCAAGCTAAGGCAGATGTCTAGACAGGATGTTGCAGGGGAATAAAGAAGCGGGTCAGGATTTGCCAGGAAACTGACAAGAGTGCCTGGCAGCTCCCATTCCCATCTCTAACCGATTTCCCTGTAGGTGACAACAGTGTCCCCAACTAGAGTCTGAAAAGCAAGCGATGCCAATAAGTCTATCTCTGACTCCCTGAGGGACGTCACCAAGTCCACATGAAAATGTTCACATCACTCATGCCTACATGGAAAATTTACATTTTCTCAACACTATTTCCTTACAGGTTTTTTTTTAACCAGACAGAGCACTGTCTCTTTTTAAACTTTCCAGGAAGACTGTTACAGGAAGATAATCTTCCAGGAAGATAATACAGTGCAGAACAATCAAACTGTTTATTTTTTACTTTTGATTTAATTTTCCTTTCTACAATCCACTAAAGAAAATATTAAAGAATCATGCATTTGCCTTTCTTAGATTGCAGACTTCAGTCAAATTAACAGCAATGGATTTGGGGTTTTTGGTTTTCTTTTTTTCCTGTTTGTTTCTATTACACACATAACCCCTCCCAGCTCCAATCCTTTCCTTAGGGTAATTTTCATTTTAATGTGTAATGCCTGCTCTTCAAATTAACATCAAATCTTATTATGAACTAACCACAGATGAATCATTATCAGTGGACTATGCACCAGCAAATTCTCAACATTTGAAGGGTGAGAAGAGCTCTGGAATTCTTGTAGGCTGAGGTGTGCATTTAAACAGCTGAGGAAAGTTTGGCTCAGAAAGGTGAAGCAGTGAGTCTAAGTTCACACAGCCAGTGGGTCGGTGGCATATTCTTCCTCCCTTTCAACCTTTTCACTGCGTGAAAAGTCACTTCGATTATGTCCAACTCTTTGCAACCCCACGGACTGTAGCCCACCAGGCTCCTCTGTCCATGGGATCCTCCAGACAAGACTACTGGAGTGAGGTGCCGTGCCCTCCTACAGAGGATCTTCCAATCCAAGGATCAAACCCATGACTCTTTCGTCTCCTGCATTGGTGGGAAGGTTCTTTACCACTAGGGCTACTTGGGAAACCTTGTCACTAGAAGCCTTAATTGAGCTTTCAACAGAAATGGCACATCTTGATGTGGTGCACTTAACAGCAAGAGAAGATACCACATTATCCTGAAAAGCAAAAAAGTGGATGTCTCAACGCTGCCTCTAGGAATTTATGAAGCGGCTTTTCCCTGAGCTGTGCCAGGTACGAGCAACACGGCAGCCCCATGTGCTAGAAGAGTCTGACCCCTGGTCGAACGTGTCTGTTCCTTGAATGTGACGCACAAGGGAAGCACAGACCTGGGAATCTAGTTCTGGTGCCAGTTCTACAGCGGGCATCCCAGCTGTGTTTTGGCATCAGAAGGGCCCGCTCAGCAGGGCAGCCCACTGATTCCATTCACCGATGCTGCCAAAGCAGAACCAGGACTCGGTGGGTCAGCGCTGCAGCAGGCATTTCTGGGCTTGAACCGCAGACCTCAGTTTGCCATTAACATTTGGTGAGGCCAGGGAGATACAAGGAGAGAAAAATCCCTCGTCCCTGCTCTCAAGGAGTTTCCTGTTCAGTGGGTGAAGCAAAAGGCCTACCTAATATATATATATTTAAAATCCAGCTTGACAGAGGGTACGAGTGCCCCAACACTAAAAGACGTGAGCAGAGGGGAGAAACCTACTGCGGGGGAAGCAGCAGAGGGTCCTATCTAGGGAGCCAGGTTGGAGCTGAGTCTCCAAGATCATCTCCGAAGAGAGTGAGAAAACTTTAATTTTTTAATTATTTTTTATTGGCGTATAATTGCTTACATTGTTATGTTAGTTTCTGCCATACAACTAAGTGAATCAGCCATACGTATACATATATCCCCTCCCTCCTGGACATCCCTCCCATCCCACCCCTCTAGGTCATCACAGAGCACTGAGCTGAGCTTCCTGCGCTTCACTGCTCTGAATTTTACACATGATACTGTGTATATGTCAATCCCAGTCTCCCAATTCATCCCACCCTCCCCTTCCCTGCCGATGTCTACACCTCTTCTCCCTGTCTGGTCGCTATTCCTGCCCTGGAACTAGGTTCATCTGTACCCTTTCTCTGGATTCCACATACGTGCATTAATATACGATATTTGTTTTCTCTTTCTGACTTACTTCACTTTGTATTACAGGCTCTAAGGCCCATCAGAGTGGTGGTCCTCACACTTGGCTGGTCCTCGGGAGTTTCTAAATTACAGCTTCTCAGGTGCTTCCCATGAGCTTCTGATTCAGAATATCGTGGGCAGGACTTGATGTTATGGGTTGCACTGTGTCTGCTCCCCCGTGCCCCCCCCCCCCAAAAACATATGTGGAAGCCATAACCTTCAGAATGTGACCCTTTTGGAAACAGGGTCTTTATAGAGGTAATTAAGTTAAAATGAGGTCACTAGGGTGGCCCTCAATCTAGTAAGACTGATGTCAATAAAAATTAATTTAAAAAAATAATCAATGTGTTAAAAAAAAAAAAAGTAAGGCTGCTGTCCTTATAGAAGGGAGAAGTTTGGACCCAGAGACAGACGAGTACAGAGAGAAAACCGCCTGGAGAGACAGAGTCAGAGGAAGACCGCCATCTGCAAGCGAAGGAATGCTGGAGGCTACCAGAAGGGAGGTCTGGAAAATCTCTTTCCCCAGCACCTTCCGAGGGCGCGTGGCCTGCCCACAACTTGATTTTGGCCTCCAGAACTGTGAGACAATAAACTTCTGCGGTTCTAAGCTGCCCATGTTGTGGTCCTTCGCAGCCCTGAGCGGCCCTGGGGACTTCATGCCGCCTGGGAATCAGGATCAGACCCCAACTGCCGCAGAGGAGCACCCTCGGGTCCCACTCTGAAGGCTGCTTCCACGCTGGCCCTGCCCTGGGTGCCCATGGGGCTTCCTTCGGTCCTCCCTCTGGGGAAGGGAGGAGTGGGCTCTGGTGGTAGAGCTCCTTCCTGCAGATGACAGGGAGCCCAGGGCCCTGTGAGGACATCCTCCAATTAAGGGACAGCCTTTCTCCTTCCCCTGTGGCTTCCAGGCGCGGTGAGCCCTGAGCCAAAACCTCCGTAAATGCTTCCCGGAAGAAAAGGCCACTCTCTTCTCCAACTGCTACAAAAATACTAAGGACCCGGGACCTTGGACTTTGCTCTGGAGCCAAGCTTATCTCAGAAGGAGATAGACTAGGGCGGGCAGGGCCAGGACTTGTTCTCTTTTGTACTGTTTTCATTTGCGCTCTGGAGGCTCAAGGTGGAACCCACAGAACCCTCACCCAGGTAAATCACATGCAAACCGGCAGTCAAAGCAGTTACGGATGGAAGAACCTGCAGGAGTCCACAGAGGAGAGAGCCCAACCGGCTCAGTGACAGGAGGCAAAGGACATTATGTGGAACCAACAGCAGCCCCTTTGAAAGAATTAGGAAATGGTGCCCCCCTCTCCATAATACAGTTATAAATCTACTTCCTCTGAACAACAGACTCTGAACCCCAAGTTCAGATGCCTCCGTAGAGTTACTCAACATTCAACAAACATGGAAGTCCTTAAAGCTGGGGAAAGATGCAGTGAGTTAGCACCAGAGGAGGAATGGAGAGAAGTGGGTCCTTGCTGTGTGACTTTGGAAAAATCACATCACCTCTCTGAGCTTGCTTTTTCTCAACCTGAGATAACAATAATAATGGCTGCCAAGTCTGGCTGGTGGTGATGAGCAAAAGAGAGAAATACATGAGAATTCCCTGGCAGACCAGTGGTTAGGAGTCCTCAATTCCACTGCCAGGGGCCCCCGGGTTTGATCCCTGGTTGGGGTACTAAGATCCCACAAGCCTCGCAGTGAGGCCAAGAAAAAAAGACAAAAAGAATTATGGGCCCTTATCTGAGCCTGTGTTCCCTGCTGATTCACACATGCAAAACCCAAGAGCAATTACAAAGCTGTTGCCAAGTCAGTCTTTGCCCGAACTTATTTC
This sequence comes from Dama dama, assembly GCF_033118175.1. NCBI lineage: Eukaryota > Metazoa > Chordata > Mammalia > Artiodactyla > Cervidae > Dama > Dama dama. The sequence continues at coordinate 84,976,064 of NC_083695.1, read as the reverse complement.
CCTAACTGAGGCTTTGAATACCATAGAAAACATGACTGAACACTCACATGGGGGTGTTAAATCCTAAAGGTTTCAAAAATGTTGCATCACGTGTCCTCATGTGTATCATGTTTCTTCCTAAGAAAATGTGCTCTGTACATCCCTAGGGTCACTTAACTCCATTTCAGAAATTATCACTATTCTTCCCAAAGTGGGGGGTGAAGAATGGGGTGGTGGGAGACCCTATTAGACAGATACCACCATGTTGGGGGTGGGGGGGCATGTAGGCAACTACGTGTTTAAGCATATAATGTTATCCAATGAGTAGAATAGTCCCACACTGTTTACAATATATTGAAAAATTGGAAAACCTAAATTGTTTGTTGTTCAGTTGCTAAGTCGTGTCCAATTCTCTGCGACTCCATGGACTGCAGCATGCCAGGCTTCCCTATCCTTCACTATCTCCTGGAGTTTGCTCAGACTCATATCCATTGAGTCAGTGATGCCACCCAACCATCCCATCCTCTGTCGTCCCCTTCTCCTCCTGCCCGCAATCTTTCCCAGCATCAGGGTCTTCTCCAATGCCTTTATGGTAAATGTCTTGGTTAAATACATCATTCAAACTACTCCAAAACAATCAAAGACACAGACCTGTTTACAAACAGATAACCCTTAAGGGTCTGTTAGAAAAACACCCAGCATTCCATTGAAACGACACTCCGTTTCCAGAGTCTTTCACAATTTTTCCTTACACCCCTCCATCCCATGGGAAACTATAAACACAGATATGGGACGGCACTACAACTTACTGTTGACCGAGAACAGCTGCAGAAGCATGTGTATACTAAGATCCCATCGGTGTCAAATGCATCTGTATGTTCATACGTGCGTATACACAGAGATCGGGGGAAATGTCCACCAGAATGCTGATAGTAACCGTCTCTGAGGGGTGGGACAGGTAGCAGGAGCACATGGGAGGAGGGAGATTTTTACTTCCTTCTTGATGTTTTGCATTGTCCTTTGCATTTGCTTTAGTAAGCAACTACTGTCTGTGCAGGAGCTTCCCAGGTGGCTCATTGGTAAAGAACCCACCTGCGAGGCAGGAGCCACGGGTTCCATCCCCGAGTCGGGAAGATCCCCTGGAGTAGGAAATGGCAACCTGCTCCAGTATCCTTGCCTGGAAGATCCCACAGACAGAGGAGCCTGGCGGGGTACAGCCCGTGGGGTCGCAAAGAGTCAGAGACGACGGCGCGACTGAGCACGCACACACACAGCATACATTGTCTGTGCAAATGTTTGAAAGCCTTCAGATTAGGTAGAATGATTCATACTGAACCATGAGTCACAGGGCCACACCGATTATTTTACATACACGTTAGTACTGATGCTCCTATTAGCTGGTAAGATTATTGGGGGCAGCGGCTGCGATGGAGCAGAAAGACTATCAGAGTGGAGACTGGGTTTTACACTGGGTCCAGGCTGTGGAACTAGCAGAATGCACCAGGAAAAGGCATGTACCTCTCTTAGCCTTTGATTCTTCATCTATAATACTGGGAGGGATAGAACACACCTCACAGGACTGTAAAGAGTAAATGAAACCATGGGTACAAAAGATTGTATAATTCCTAAATGATTCCGTTAGAAAGAAGGGGGGAAATCCCTGGCGGTCCAGTGGTTAAGACTCCACGCTTTCACTGCTGAGGACGCTGGTTCGATCCCTGGTCAGGAAACTAGTTCCAAAGTCGTGCAGTGTGGCCAAAAAGATAGATAAAATTAAAATAAAACGACCTTTACTTAAAAAGAAAGAAATGGAAACACCATTGTTTCCTGTCCTCCATTCAGAGCCTAGCATGGGGCCCCACACACAGTGGGACTTAACTAAATATTGAATTTATGACACTGGGGAAGATGCAGAAACCAACGTACTCCGCTGGGAATTCTGCTTGCGGTGATTTCCCCCAAGCTCTCTGCTTAGGGCAGACAATTAGAACACAGAGGCCCACCATGGGAGAATGAAATTATAAGCAGACGTAAGTCCACTTCTCTGATTAGGCCTCTCAAATGCTCGACCCCCTCACAGGCATTCCTGAAACGTTTGTAAGCCGCCCAAAAAGACCAGCGACAGTACCAGGCACTAGGATATAAAACAGTTAGCCACCTGATAGTAAACGGAAGGGAACCGGAAGACCAACCCTTACCTTAGTCACCCGTGGAAACCTCAAGGAAATCAGGTTTGTCCTTCTTTAATTTGCATCCTGCTCTATGTTATAAGAAATTAAGCTTTAATTTTAAAAAACCCTCTAATTGGATACTACTGATGGGAAGACATCTGGGGCAAATATCTAGGTCTGGTGCATTCCACCCCAAGCAGTGGTTAGTGGTTTGGGGAACGAGTGTGCGGCAGAATAAGCAATGGTTACTAATTATTATACAGCACAGGGCTTGGCATCGTCCATAAAGCCCCATCGTCAGGCCCCTTCCACTCCAGAGAGGATTACAGGATTGACTGTTTGGACATTTTTTTCTCTGAGTGAACATACATTTTCCTTGTCTTAATTGGATCCAGCCTCTTTGCCCCTGAGCAAAGAGGCCATTTTTCTATAACAATTCTATCCTTCAAATGCCAGGTCGGTCATCAGCCATCCCCGGGTCTAGAAGGAGCAATGTTTGGCTTCCTATTTTCTTTCCATTTGCTCAGCGTTGTTCTAGCAGTGATGCGAAAAGCATGTGAGGATCGTGTCCTAAGCTACCTCCGATTTAGCCAAAAAAGGTATGAGTGCTATCAGCGTGAAACATCTTCGACCCACACAAAGCCTTCAGAATTGGGGCAAACTGTTTGCCCCAAATGTTTGGACTAATGCAAATATTTATTTCTTCCAAAACAAGTAAAACAAACCACTTTCAACTTGGGGGTGGGGGTGGGGAAGTCTGCCAGACATTTTTCACAGTTAAGACAAACATTTGGAAAACATTTTCCAATTTGCCCTATACCTTTAGTTAATCTTTCTTAACCACGTTGAATCATCTCCTAATTTGCCATCTACTGTGACATGAAGGCCACGTCTTTCTTTTTTTAATATTTATTTATTTGGCTGCACCAGGTCTTAGCGGCAGCACTGAGGTTTTTCCTTCTTTGCTGCAGCATGCAAGATCTTATTTTAATTGCGACAAGAGGGATCTTTAGTTGCAGCATGGGAGCTGCGATGGCCCCTGCACTGAGAACTCAAGAGTCTTAGCCACTGGCCCACCAGGGAAGTCCCCCAAGGCTACTTCTTGAGGACCTTATTTTCTTGGCTCTTCCCCTCCTCCACATAACAAACACAGCATCAATCAATCATTCCCAGATCAAGGTTAGCTGAATACCTATGTTGCAGGCACACACTCATCTGACTGACAGTCTCCTTAATCTGTGACTGTAGGCTTGGTGGCATCAACTCACAACAGCCCTCAGCTTGAGAAAAATGGGATCTTGAGACATCTTTGCATTCTGTAGCCCAATTGCATCTGTAGCCCAATTCTCTGTCTGCACCCAACTCCCTATTTTGGGCTTCCCTGGTGGCTCAGTGGTAAAGAATCCACCTGCAGTGCAGGAGACACAGGTTCAATCCCTGGGTCAGGAAGATCCCCTGGAGGAGAAAATGGCAACGCACTCCAGTATTCTTGCCTGGGAAATCCTACGGACAGAGGGGCTTGGTGGGCTACATACAGTCCATGGGGTCTCAAGAGTCAGACATGACTTGGCGACTAAACAACAAAAACTCCCTACTTTTCTAGAGCTTGGGATTCCTTCTCAGGGGATGTTATCTAAGCATCCCAAGGAGCTCTTCCTGAGTGTCTGAACAGACAAGGTTAAGATGGAGCAGAGCGCGTTCCTGCACAAGCCATGAGGGAGCTGTTTTCCATGGCCCGTTTGTTGACCTTCTCCAGCTTGTTTCCATTTCACAAGTGGTGCTAAGACCCGTGCCAAGATGGAATTCCATTTCAAATGAGGTTTCATAAGGCCTTTTATCAGATATGCAGACCAATTACACTGGCTGGGTTTTCTCTACCCTGTAGCTGAATCACTCTATCCTTCAACCCCCACTTCCTTTCCTGTAGTGGTTAAGTTCAGAGCTTCACCTTCTCTGCAGGAGCAGATCAAAGGCTTGACTTCCTGTCCCCTCATCAGGGGGCTGGTGACATCCCGCTGTCTCCTCTCCATCAAGACAGCAACCCCCAAGAGACTCTCAGCTCCCAAAGAGCTTTGAAAAGTTGCTAAATTAATGCAAAACGCATGCGCACACACATGTTCTGGTTTCTAAACGCAAATACCCATAGGGTTACCCCTGTAACATCTAAAAGGTTAACCCTGAGAGCGCTTTTTCTGGGGGAAAAAGACTGCTTCACACATTCTCTTTGGGAGGGAGAAAGGATGTGCCCTGCGATGTGGCAGGGAAATCACTCCAGTAGGTTCCCCCCTTCCCCTTACCCCTTCCCCCTTCCCCTTCCCAGCCCCCTACTTTTTCCTCTTTTTAACATTTATTTATTTGGCTGCGCCGAGTGTTTAGTTGTATTGTAGTACCTGACCTTTCTAGTAGAGACACCTGTGCTTTAGTTCCCTGACCAGGGATCGAACCTGTGCCCCCCAGCACTGGGAGTGCAGCATTCTAGCCACTGGACCACCAGGGAAGTCCCCCTACATTTTTTTTTTTTTTTTTTTTTACATTTTTATTAGTAAAGAGAGTTGCAGAGTCCTGAGCATATACCTGGAGAAGGAAATGGCAACCCACTCCAGTGTTCTTGCCTGGAGAATCCCAGGGACAGAAGAGCCTGGTGGGCTGCCGTCTATGGGGTCGCACAGAGTCAGACACGACTGAAGCGACTTAGCAGCAGCAGCAGCAGAGCGTATACCTAAGGCGCCACCATCGGACAGAGGTGCTTGGGGACAAGGATCTCCCGGGGGGCAGCAGGCACCGAAGGACGCGGGGCCCGGGGCAGACGTGACCTGCACGCGCCGGGTGCTCACCGGGTGCTCACACCCGGCCCTGCCAAGGAGAGGGCTGCCGCCACTGACACGCGGCTACTACCGTGCATCTCCTTTAAGCTCCTGTCCCTCGGGGGCAATTCTTTGGCTACTCAAGATTCTCCCCAAGCCCTGCCGGGAAAAGAATGCCAAGAGGCTGACTGGCCTTGCTCTTCGGTGTGCAGGTATGCATGAGGATGTGGGGAAGGCAGGTAGGAGAACACAGGTGATGCGGCTTCAGAAAGAATCGCAGCCACGTGTGCGCGCACGCACGGGCATGTATGTTATTTGCCCCCTCCTGCCCCCACCCCGTCAATCACAGATTTATTTGCGTTGATAAAGAGTTCTATTTTTTGCTTCTCTAAATCATCGCTTTTATTTATGTATTTATTTGGTTGCGCCAGGTCTCAGTTGTGGCAGGTGGGATTTTCATTGCCACGAGCAGGATCTTTTCAGTTGCAGCACACCGGCTCAGTAGTTGTGGCAGGCGGACTTAGTTGCCCTGAAGCATCTGGAATCTTCCTGGACCAGGGTTCAAACTCAGGCTCCCTGCCTTGGGAGCATGGAGTCTTAACTGCTGGACCACTGGGGAAGTCCCAACAGTTCTACTTTTAAAATGGAAACGCTGACTGGGAGGACTCACCTTATGGCAGTCATTCACAGCCTAATAGGAATTACATCCTCCAACTGCTCTCAATTTGGCTGAAATCAGGGTCTGGGAGAGCAGTCAGATTCCCATTTTTTTTTTTTTTTTTGGCCCCTTTCCCCAAGAAATCTGTTAGAGACTCTTTCTCACCCACAATGGCAACCTCAGAGCATTTACATTTAGGAACCATACCGCCCTGAGAAATGGGTTTGGTTTGGGGGGTTTTGATTTCTGTGGGAGTTTGGGGCTCATGTTAATATGATTATAAGGGAAGGGAAAGATTTCTTTGGGAATGTTAAAGGATTTTGGAGGGCTTCTCCAGAAAAGTCCACATTTCAAGTAACCTTGGACAAGCAAGTCCCTTTCTTCCATCTCACTTTCCCCATCTGATAAGCAGAGGTGATTCTATTCTGGAAAGTGGAGAACAGATGAGGAAATCCCCTGAGAAGCCTTGGGGCAGCCCAGATCCTGGCCACCCTGTGGGCCTCTGCAGCCACTTCCCAACCCAGGAATGTTTGTATCTGTTTATCTCAGTTTCTTTTACTTTCTGCACAGGTCCCAGAAGTTGTCCTTTGAGGTTTATTTCATCATTGCCTTAAAAAAAAACAACAAAAAAAAAAAAACTGATACTCCACAGGCTACAGATTCCTAGAGATAAAACAGGCCCAGTGGAAATTAGCCTAATTTATTACTGACTCCTGTCAGGAGGAGGTTTCCAGTTGACTCCTTGGCACAACTTCAGATAGCTATTCTTTGCTTCTGACCCCAAGAACAGCAGCAAACTGTTTTATTGTTTCAAATAATCATGCTGCTTTCTAAGTGTGTTCTAACAGTGTTGTTCTTAAAATTGTTTCAAATCTCACAGGAAAAGTTTTTAAGGAGAAATTATTTTAAAGTGGATGCAAGAACAGTGTGTTTTTGGACATCTTTCTCCATGATCTTCTTGCAATCTGTCCTGTTCAAAAGAAATCATCTTGCTCATTTTAGACCACATTTTTTGAAGAAAATAGAAAGAAGGTTTTTTTTTTTCCTTCTTTCTGTGGATTTACTGTACACACTTTTTTTTTAATTAATAAAATTATTTTAAAATATCCTCACCTCAGGAGTTTCTAGAAGAAACATGGGGCCCTGTGTGTATCTGCATGCATGCTAAGTCACTTCAGTCGTGTCCAGCTATGTGTGAGTCTATGGACTGTAGCCTGCCAGGCTCCTCTGTCTACAGGGATTCTCCAGGCAAGAATACTGGAGTGGGTTGCCATGCCCTCCTCCAGGGGAACTTCCCAACCCAGGGATCGAACCCAAAACTCATATAAGTCTCCTGAATTGGCAAGCAGGTTCTTTACCCCTAGCGCCACCTGGGAAGCCTATAACACACACTTAGTTTGAATCGGGACAGTCAGTTGCTCAATCGAGGCCAACTTCCCAAAAAGATATGGAAAAAAGGAGGGGGAGGTGAGAAATATGAGTGGCTTATTACTACCACCAATATTTATGATTGTCTTTGAACTGTGTTTTTCTCTGATTAGGACTCAGTCCTAATCTCCAATCCCCCAGCCCCCTGCCCCCCAGTCCTCCCTCTGTTTCTCGCCTCCTTCCCCCTGCCCCCTCTCTTACCTTCTCCCAATTTTCATGTCAGAAGTTATGAGGTTCTCACCTTCATTTAACTCAATGTGTGTAGAATCCTAGAAGTTACGTCCAAGGAACTTTCTGCAGAGCCGGGGGGACTCCACTTCTGCACCATCCTGCAGGGTAGCCACTGGCCTCTTGTGACTGCTAAGCACTTGACACGTGGCTGGCACACTTATGGAATGGAATATTTCACTTTAATTAATTTTTTAAAATATTTGGCACACCAAATATTTGGCACACCGGGTCTTAGTTGCAGCACTCGGGCCCTTTAGTTTTGGCACATAGGATCGAGTTCACAAACCAAGAATCGAACCGGGGGCCCCCTGCATTGGAAGCTCCGCGTCTTATCCACTGGGCCACCAGGGAAGTCCCTCACTTTAATTAATTTAAATATAAACAGCCACATGCAGCTAGTAGCTACCATGTTGGAGTGCGCATCTTCAGAGGACTAGACAGACACTTGAACATTTTCAGGTCATTCCAGGTGACAGGCTCTACCAGGGGACGTGCTCAAACCCAAGAAATCCCAAGAAAAATCCAGAAAGGAAGGCGGCCCATCAGTTCCGCCCAGGCTGCTGCCCTAGGAAGACCACCAAGGTGTTACCTGGAAGATACCTCTCTACACCAGTTTCTTCTTGGATCTTCTCATTCCCCAACCAAAGGGACCTCTTGCAATTGTTTTAAGTGGTTTCCATTTGTAGGAACTGGCCTTCATTAAAAACACCCGTCTTGGAAAATCAGCAGTTGTCTTCCAGATTCCAGCCTATCCCTCAAATATGACCTCTGAGTTATCCTTAAATCATGTTTTGGTCCCGCAGGCTAGTGTCCAAGTTCTAGGCATAGCAGAGTCAACAGAGTTCCCAGCTAAGCAGGTTATACCACAATCAGCTTCAGCTCCTTGGAGGAAAAATCAGGTTCTACTCAGATCTATTAGTTTAAAAGCCTAAGAAGTTAATGATGATGTCCAATTCCATCTCTTAACCCACCTCCAGCTGTGCCTCTCCAAGGCTAACATCCAAAATGTCACCTCTCACAGGGTCCTTCAACAATCAAATGCTGAATGAATGAATGAATGATTTTAGCCTTTTAAGAATTTCAAAAGACAATGTAAAAATGGTTTTCACAAAACAAGAAACTGGGGGAGGGGGCAAAGTCTAGACAGGACAGAACTGCTTTCTCTTTAAAAGGTAACATGAATAACTGTTCGAATATTTGATAATAATAAAGAATTTGTGCTTAAAAAAAAAAAGTAAGCACGAGTTATACCAAATGGGGTGCTTCCCCCACTGTCTGGATGGTATTAAGTGCAACAATATTTCTTTATCCCCAAAAGATAAAATTTTAAGAAGCTTTATGGATTAAAATCTTTTCGATATTTAGGATATTTTAAAATAAAATTTTCCCCTGAAATGTAACAGCATGTGTTTCAAAGTAAAAATCATTCCTATTACTTAAGCCCACATAATCTATTTTTAATCATTTAAAAATCACATTTTAAAACACTTTATCTTCACTATTCTATTTTGAAGTAAGGTGTGGGGGCTAGGGGTTGCAAGACTGAAGAAATTCCCTTTCCTTTCCTATGTGTCACCTGTTTTTAGTCACCTTCTATCATCTTCTCAAGTTTCACCTAAAATTGTATGATCTATTGTAATAAGATCTTTTTGTAACCATAAGACTTGTTTATTTCAAAAATGTTAAGATATTATAATGCTTTACCATGAGCTACAAATATACCAGCAACAAATTATTAACTTTAAGTATTGACCAAAGTCCTGAAACCATTTCATTAGAAGACTGTGAGTTCCCAAGTCTGGGTTGAATGGCCCTTGGTAAAGGTCAACTTGGTCCTTCACTGAGCTCTTTCCTGAAATTCACTCGGATGTTATTGAAGTCTTCGGCCCACACCCAAAGGGTATCATTTAGCAAGCCACTACAAGAGTTATGGCTGCTGAAGACATAATTCAAACAAGGATTAGTCTGGGGAGTGGAAGAATCAAGCTTTCTGGAGTTTAGAATCTGACAAGAAGCAGCTAAGCTATTGAAAGATGAGAGTCTTGAGGGCATTTATCTGATGGTTTTAAAAACCGGCAGCTAGATTAATTAAAAGCATCATTTGAAACCTTTCTGTAAGAAAGCAAGGCCTCTGAAACCATTTGCTTTTGGTTTCTCCACGTCCAAGTTGTCAGTACTGAAAAGAAACTCAGAAAAAGTAAAAGGCAGTTTTGTTTAATAATAGCATTGTACTTAATAGGCCCAGCAGCTTTAACACACGATGAGCTGCCGGCGCCCAGGATGCAAAAACTGCGGCTCTTCTGTGTGGAGAAGCTCTAGGGCAGAAGCAGCCATGGGGGTGGATTAAGTACGCCTGTTAAAACGGCTGCGGGCTTCAGAGACATTCCAGTGTTCTAATAACGATATTTCAATTTTGTCATCATGAACTAGGGGTGCAAGGAAAAGAGGGAAAGGCTTTCAGCCTTGCTGTGGAATGCTGAGTCTGTCCCAGCAGGCTGGCTGCATGCAAACCCCCTCCTCTCCCCTGCCCTTCCCAGCCTCTGCGGTCACCTGTTTCCAGGTCCCCAATCTTAATCATCAGGAAAATCCAGGCCAACAAATTTACAGAGATCTGTGAGTGAAAGGTTCTTGCACGTTCTGATTTTCGACATCCTGACCAAGGGCAAAATCATGACGTTTCTGACTTCTCAGTTCCTGTAGTCGTGCCTGCTAGTACCATGCTCAGGAAAATGTGATCGATACTCCTTCTCTGTCCTCTTTATTGATCAAATATGGCTACTACTGCCCTGGGAAGAAAGGAAGGGTGGGACCTTACAAAATTTCTTCTCCCCACCGTTCAAAGAAGTGAGACAAAACACTAGAATATGACAAAATCACAAAAACCTTGACTGCAACAATAAAATCAAAAGGAAACACACAAAAAGCCCTCTGCAAACACTCTTTCTCACTACTATGATTTCAGCACTAGTGTGCTTGCCAATTTTCTGAGATTCTGAAATGTAAATAGATAGAATTAGTCTTGGGTTTCTTTTCATTAAATGCTTAATCACTTAGCTCATTTCCATAAATTGGCATGAATTCAGTCTCAACTTCTTTTCTTTTTTCACCCTTAACCACCTATTTTTTAGGAGAGTAATCTAAAGTTCCTAAGAGTGATCAAGTTGATGCTTTCTCTTGAGTCCAGAACAAAATACATTTGGGTGGTTTATAATTTTGAACCCAGATCTCCATCTTATTTCAGAAAACAGTCACAAAGGTGCAAGCTATTTCCAATGTTTTCTAATTTTTAATGATGAACCACTGTAATTCACTCACAGATTTTCTATCTTATTGCTATACTCATTTTTCCACTTTATAAAAGTATTATTATAGTAAGAATTTTAAGTTACAATGAATTTAAAAGGCATCTGCCTTTGAGAATGCATAATAATAACAAGAGATAGGCCCCCAAATTACCCACCAACATAGACAACTACAAATTCATAGCATTTGCAAAGTGTGTCTGTCTTTCTTCAAGGCCTGTTTCTCTATTGTTTGGGACAAATGTGACTTTTACTTGAAAGCCGCATTTTAAATTGTTTACAATGTATTTTGTTAACTGAACTAAATTAAATTTCCCATTCACCAACCATATTTCTCATTTATAACCACTCACAAGAATCTTCAAGGAAGAAGTGGTTTTAAACACTGTAAACAATTCAGATTTTTAGAGATACTACAAATTTTATGTTAGATTTTTCATTACACTGACTGGAACTTTCATTTCTGAATATGTGGGTAATGTGATTACTAGCAGAATTATTTAACTGAAAAGAATGACTTCAACTATGTAAGAATTGAAAAGAGAAAAATAAATTGCTTTTATTTCTAAAAGCTTCTACAGTAAATAGAATACATGTGCTCAAATCTTTAGTAAAGACCCAGAGAGAAGAAAGTGGAAGCACTTAAAATCATGGATTCTCTTTAGACATAAAAGAGAAAAACGGGGAGAAATGCAGATTTCACAATGAAATTTCCATGTAAGTGATTAGTTTTTCTCATTCAGGTGTCAGTTTCTCTGTATTCTTACTGGGAAGGCCCCCTCCATTTCAAAGGAATTGCAGGAGCTATTTTCTCACCCTGAGATGATGACCAAACTCTCAAAGAGAAATTGAAAAGACTTTAAAAGGAAAAGGAAGTAAAAGGCACATTCTTGAGAACATTTTAATCACTGTAACTCAGTCATTCCATATAAGCCTCCAGACTGTAGCTCTCTTTTCCAAGGCTCTAAAAAAACCAATTTGTTAACCTGACAGACAAAATTACCAAGCGGTGCATTCATTTCAGTGAAAAAATCTGGGGAGACCAAACTGGGGGAGAAAATTAATAATACTCTGCCCACTCCAAGCAAAACATTTTAAAAGAAGCAATCAAATGCTAAGGAAAAAAAAAAAAAAAAGCAAGCTCTAGGCAAATAAGTGTGTAGAGCAGCAAATGTAGGCAGCAGAATTCCCCGGGCAACAGGAGAAACCAGGAAAACTTGCAAAGCCTCCAGTATCGTCACATCCAATGATTTCCCAGGAAAAAATTTCAGAATGGAGAGGGAAAACTTTCCCAGCCCCCGAGCCCTCAGGTGTACAACCATATTCCACCACTAGGTGGCGGCTGCAAAGGCTGTGAGCCAGGGGCTGTTTTCTCCGCTTTTTCCCCCTCCAGGACTCACTGCCCTGTTCAGGAGACAGCCCACTAGCCTCTTGGCCCAATTTGCTAAAAATGTTGGGTTAGGAAAAAAGAAAATACTCGGGCTTTAGAAACTGAAGTCACCAGGAACAGCCTCTGTTAAAAGTCTGTTCACACCAATGCTGGGCAATGGGAAGAACAGACCTGCACATTTTCAACTCGGCTGGAGTTTCCGAAGCAAACCTTCCAGGCTGCTGCTTTGGAGACAAGCGAAGCTGAAATTACGACATGAGTTGTTGAGTTGTACATCACCTACTCACACACCGTGTACAGTGCCACAAGGTGATGGAGTCGGCTGAATAAACATGAACTGCTGGCCAGCAAAGTCTTCCTTCATTCATCAAAGTGTGTGAATGAAAAATATTAAGAAGTAAATAGGGTGTTTTCATGGACTGCTCGCCGTGTACTCTTCTGAAGTCAAGACCTTACCGAGACTGCTTTCGACCTTGGGTGTCAAATAAAGCCTCCTCCCATGAAAGGGAAAACCACTTCCCTTTTCATAAAAAGGCTGCACCCAGAGCTCAAATCTTGGCAAAAGAAATGTTACATAAATTCCAGGTGTTCCTAAATATGTATGCTTACCCGCACGGAATCATTTTAGGAAGCATCTAAGTTTCTGGGGCACTTTCTCTCTCACCCTCTCCCTCTCTCTTTCCGTCTCAAGGAAGAGTCAAAAAGTGCGTTTATAGTCTCGACTTAGCTTCTTACCCACTCCATTTAGACGATATTTCCTGCCAACCTAATGCAGAAAATCTAATGATTTGCATCCAAAACACATCTAAGCACTGGCACACTTACCTTTCTTTTCTTAATTAAGCCCCAAACCAACAAAATCCACTTATCTCTCTCTCTCCTCAATGGGGGAAAATACCACCCCTGAAATCATGAATTCTTTTCTACATGATTTGTACAGCCATCCTCTCGTTATGTGAACAGGCTAATTCCTCAACATCTTACTTTGCCTTTAAAAGGCTTCCTTCCACACGACGGGATTTCCCTAAGAAACATTCCCAGCGGATGGTTTCCAGCAATAACCTATATCAACTATGCCGGAGCCCCTCCACCGCTCCCCCCTACACACACACACACACACACACACACACACGAATTCACTCACAGAACCATCCCGGGCCAACTCGGAAAAGCTGTTTGATTTGCATGTTTGCCCATCTCTTCCTGAATGAATGCCTTTCCAACTGACCTTTCAACAGCTGCCGAGAAGGCACGGCATGGTAAGGTTAGAGCAGGAAACTAGGGACTCTTTCTTAGCATCCTAATCCTTGCAACCTCGACGTGACGTTTCCCCTTCTCCGCCCAAGTCCAGGTTCCCCGAGCACAAGGGCAGGAGCCGTGAAGCGTTTGCCGAGCACTCTCCGAGGTGCCCTGCTCCCGACCAAACTCACTGCGGGCATCCCGCACCCGCCCGGTACCCCGGCTCGCGGCGAAGGCAGCAGGCACGCACCCGCACCGCCTCTTACCTTCCCTGGCTTTCAGCAAGACCGTGTTGGCCACGATGTTTTCCAGCTCCATTGACAGTCGGCGGTCAGCGAGGGAGCCGGCCGGCGGGGCTGTCAGCGCCTGACGGTGCTGCCGCTGCTGCTGCTGCCGCTGCTCGGGCCGCCGCCGCTGCTTGCCGGAGCCGGGAGCGAGCAGCCCGCCTAGCCTACCGCATTATTCTTTGCTCTTATCCCTCGGAGTTTCCACCTCTGCAAAGAGGAGCCGCCGCCGCCGCTCTTCCTCCCTCTGTGTCCCCCCTCCCCCCCTCCCTCAACAGTTTCCCCCCCACCCCCCACCCTGCGCGCTGCTCTGTCACTCCATTCTCCTCCCCTCGGGCTCCCGCGGATGCTTTAAGGCTTCGGATGCTTCTGCCTCCCCTCTGTCCGTCCCGGGGGTGTGGTACTCGCAGGCTCGGGGCGCCCGTACTGCGCAGGCGCTGGGCCGGGCCGCGCCTCCCGCTCCGGCCCTCGCGGCGCGGGGCCTGCTGGGACTTGTAGTTCGGCCCCGCGCGCTGGGCTAGGGCCGGGACTGGCGCGCGGCTGCGGGAATCCGAGAACCGCCCCAGGACGTGCCTTCGGAGGGAAGGCGTTGGGGGCGTGCAGCTGGCGAGTCAAAGGCGGCTCGGCGGAGCTGAAGCCCCCCTACCCACCCACTCCAGTCCTGGGGCCCGTTCTCTCACATCCACGCCCGGGGGGGAGGGGTGGTCCCGCTCTCCCGCTTCCCGCCCTGCCGAATGCCCAGAAAACGAAGTGCACGGGCCACGGCGAGAGCGGGGCGAACCGCTGCGTCCGGCAGGAGCCGATGCCGGTTCTGCACCCCCCGCTACCCCGCGTGGCGTGCTCTGGGTGTAAGGGAGGTCAGGACTGCCGGACCTGCAGCCCGGCTTCCTCCGGGGAACGCCAAGCCCACGCGGACGGGGGTGGGGGCTGCAGCCCAAAGGCGCCCAGGCGTGCCCGCGGGCCCAGCACGCGGCGGCCGACCGAGATGCTGCTGTCGCACACGCGCTGAGTGGATGACAAAGGTGTACTTTGTTTCTCGTCCGAGGGCGCGAAGGGGGTCTGCGACTCGGCACTGGCGGCCGCATCGGTACCCGCGCAGCCTGAGCGCCCCTCGGCGGCCGCGGGGTGGAAGCGCTGCGGCGGGGCCACGCGGATGACGGATCCAAACCCCAGCCCTCTCTGCGCCCCAGGACACCCGTTTGCGACTCCGGGGATCCCGGCGTGGGATGCCGACCGGTTCTGCTAATAACCTGCCTTCCACCACGCGGGGCTGCGAATCAAATGTCTTCATTCCAACCCAAACTGATTCATATTAATAAAAACGCAGAAAAAATCGCCGGGGTCAGAAACATGAGTGAATTAACAGCACCAAGTGTGTGTTGGACATTCGTTTTCCAAGTCCAGGCTTTTTTATCTTGGGGCTGTTAGTGCCTTCCCACTGTATGCTCAGAACGTCGGACCCCAGATCTGCGTTCAGCGTCGCCTCCTTGCTGCCTCCGAAGGCCTCGCCCCGGGGAAATGGGCGGTGGGACACCCCGGGTCTGCGACAAGTGTCCTCGGATCTGGGAGAGGGGCGGGCTGACCCCAAAAAAACAGTGAGGTCTTTGCCTTTTGCGCACCCCGCGGGCCGGATATCCGCCCGGAAGCCGGCTCTGGGCCTTCTCGGTCCAAAAAGAGGAAACCTTCCACCCGCCAGGGCTGCCAGGAAGTGGCAGGGAGGTGCAGAGAGAAACGGAGAACAATTACTATGCATTGGAGAATATAAAAAAATTAATAGACTTTTCAGGCCTTGGAAACTAGGATGGTCGCTGATTCTAACAGCTCTGGATTGTCTTGTTTCCTGATGGAGTGTGTCCATCATCACCACTCGCTAGTGTCTGTATTTGGGTCAGTGGGTCTCCCTGGACCTCGCTTGTCTGCGAAGTAGGGGAATAACAGTTTGCCTTTCAAAAGGCAGGGAGCTGAGCAGATGATTTCTTAGGCATCTCCCACTCTAGGCATTACTATTCTAAGCACCCCACGCTTGGTCTTGGCTACATAGCCACCTACTTAAAATGAAAGCCCTAACTTAGAATGAAAGAGTCTCTTAGAGAGACAGAGAATCAGAGCTGGGAGCATCTAGTGCACGTGAGTACTAAGTCGCTTAGTAATATTCGAAGGTTTGCGACCCTATGAACCCTAACGTAGCCCGTCAGGCTCCCCTATACATGGGACTCTCCAGGCAAGGATACTGGAGTGGGTTGCCCTGCCCTTCTCCAGGGGACATTCCGCATCCGGGTATGGAACCCGAGTCTCTCAAGTCTTCTGAACTGGCAGCCGGGTTGTTTACCACTAGCGCCACCTAGAGCTCACCAACTGCAGTAGGCATTTTGCCCCTTACCGGTAGCCTAAGGCCTGATCCAGTCCAAACTTGACTTATTTGACTGACAAAAGCAACTAAAGAGCCCCCTGCTTCCAGTTCAAGATGGCAGAGTAGAAGGAAGTGCGCTCATCTCCTGCGAGAGCACCAAAATCGCAACTAGCTATTGAACAACCATCACAGGAAAATGCTGGAACCCACCAAAAAAAGATACCCCACGTCAAAAGACTTTACATGGTTAATTTCACTGAACACAACATCCAGATGAGATAGAAAACATAGCTGCATTTTATAGATAAAGTCACCAGGTTAGGAGATGTTTTATAACTTGCCCGAAGTCATACAACTAATAAGAAGAAAACCTACAGAAGACCTGCCGAAGAAGACCTACCGACTTGAACCTAGCAATCAGCCTCGGAGTCTATGCATTTAATTTCTGGCAAACAGCCTACTGAACTGGGTTGCAGTTGTTTTGTTTGGCTCCCAGAGTAAACTTAAACTGTATTGTAAGAAAGCAAAGTAGGCTGTTGGCTAAGTGATTAAGAGGAGGGGGGAGGTTTCCATTCCAGATCATAACACCAGCATTATAACTTCATTCCTTCCCATTAAATGATTAATGACGCATAGTCCTCTTGAAAAATGGGTTTGATTCAGGAAGCATCGTCTATTAAATATCAACAGGTAAGTTGGGAATCTCATTGGCAGAGAGCAAGAATGGAAATCCAAATGGAGAGCAGGCCATTTTGGGAAGGATGGGAATACACCATAGACAAATACTGACTTCCCAATCTACTCAGGATCAGCTGGGCCAGAAATGTGAAAGAAACAGGGAATCTTCCCATTCTTCCGTCAGCACCTATATTGTGTGAATAAAGCTGCTTGGTCAGAGCTCTTATTCTCAAAGTCACAAACCTATCTTTGTCCTAAAACATGGATTGCTTTTGCTTGAATAATCAAATTGGCTTTCTGAGCAGTGCTGGAGCTGGAGTTTCCTTCCCTCTCCTTGTGTCACTGCTTTCTAATCATCAGGAAACACCTGGAGAGACAGTGCTTTCATTCGCCCATTTTTTTTCTCTTTCTTCAAAGTTTACCTTTATGTGTGAAGCACAGCAGGGAATACCAAGGTGATTTCCCAGGAGAGTCCACCGCTAAGAAGACTAGCAAACTGGGAGGAAAACCACTGAGATAAAACGGAATAAGAGTCACCGTGGACACAGACACAAAGGACTTTGGAAGCAGAAAGGAAGTGATTTCAGGCACTTAGGAAGAATCCGAGAGGAGAA
Organism: Dama dama; assembly: GCF_033118175.1. NCBI lineage: Eukaryota > Metazoa > Chordata > Mammalia > Artiodactyla > Cervidae > Dama > Dama dama. Next base: position 84,958,936 of record NC_083695.1, on the reverse strand, counting down.
ATGAGAGCTGACAGTGGGACTGGAGGCATCAAGGAGGTTTCCTGTTATGTTCCCGCCTCTCTGAGAACTCCCTTCATCGATGGACCCAGTGGTGACCAAATCTGACATTAAAAACTTTGCGGACTTCCCTGGTAGTACAGTGGATAAGAACCTACCTGCCACTGCAGGGGACACAGGCTCAATCCCTGTTCTGGGAAGATTGCACATGCCTCGGGGCAACTAAGCCCCTGCACCACAACCCTGCCCACACTCCTAGAGCATCTGCTCTGAAACAAGAGAATCCACAGCGGTGAGAAGCCCTTGCACCACAAAGAAGAGTAGCCCCCCGCTCACCGAAACTAGAGAAAGCTGGTGAAAAGCAATGAAAACCCAATGCAGCCAAAAATAAATCAATACGTTTTTTAATGTTTTATTTTTTTAATTTTTGGCTGTGCTGAGTCTTCTTTGCTTTCTCTAGTTGCAGAGAGCAGGGGCCACTCTCTTGTTGTGGTGCGTGGGTCTCTCTTCCATTGGTTTCTCTTGTTGCGGAGCACAGGCTCCGGTAGCTGTGGCGCATGGACTTAGTCACCCTATGGCATGTAGGATCTTCCTGGACCAGGGATCGAACCAGTGTCCTCTGCATTGCAAGGCAGATTCTTAACCACCAGACAACCAGAGAAGCTCTAAATAATTTTTAAAAAAAACAAAGCACTTTGCAATATTGTAGACCACAACTCTTCTTCCCTTTATTTAGTACTTTTGTTTAAAATCAAGTTGCTTGAAAAGAAAAAAAAAAACTTCTATTATCCTAACCAAAACATTTTTGACATGTGAGTAGTAGTAGAAATATCACACTTTGGAAAAAACTGACCTCCAAGCAACACGTGGGACAGTAACAGCCTACAGTTTCCAGATAAACTGGCTGATTGTGATAAATCTGTCTGGAGGCTTCACCTTGGTGCTGCCAGATAATTATGGCCTGTAGACATCCAAAAGCTCAGCTTTGTAACAAGACTTTACCGAGTCATCTGTGGGGTTCTCGACTGCAAGTTCAGAAAGAAGATTCCAGCCACAAGTGATCTCCGTGTTCCTCAAACTGAAGCAGTTTAGCATGATCTTTAGTGAGAAGGACCCTCTTCCTGATGCTGTGTTCTGTTGGGAGGGTCCCCATAGTAGACTTACTTGAGCCCTGAATTGTTACAAACTTGTCTCCATTGTAAAGGAAACTGAAAATGTTAGTCACTCAGTCATGTCTGACTCTGCAACCCCATGCCCACCAGGCTCCTCTGTCCATGGGATTCTCCAGGCAAGAATACTGGAGTGAGTTGCCATTCCCTTTTCCAGGGGATCTTCCCAACCCAGGGATTGAACCCGGGTCTCCCATATTGGAGGCAGATTCTTTACTGTCTGAGCCACCATAGAAGCCCAAAGGGTACTGAGCCTGGGAGAATTAGGCCAACGGATGAGCCATGGCAAGGCTAGTTTTTTAGGTGAGTGCCTGCCGTCCCTGAGGGCTTCCCCAGTAGCTCAGCAGTAAAGAATCTGCCTGCCAAGCAGGAGACCCAGATTCGATCCTTGGGTCGGGAAGATTCCCTGGAAAAGGAAATGGCAACCCACTCCAGTATTTTTACCTGGGAAATCCCATGGACAGGGGAGCCTGAAGGGTTACAGTCCATTGGGGTTGCAAAGAGTCGGACAGGACTTAGCAATTAAACAACAACAATCAACTATCTTCCCTACTTAAAGGCCTGAAATGTGTCTTTTTCATCTTTCGATTCCATTCTCTGTAGAACCTAGTAAGTACCTTATACACAGTATTTGGCAGTATTTGCTGACTCAGAGCACAAGCCAAGACACAGCCCAGCCTAGGCCTCCGGGGTGCTAGTTATTCTGCACTAGTTAACTGTCAAAATTTCTTCATCACTGCCTGATCAGAGATTAAAAGGGAAACGTAGGGAAGTCTGGCCTTCTGGTCTGAGAGGTCAATCTAAAAAGCCACGACACTCAGTCCCTGGAATGATTTCACCTTCTGCCAATCAGAGTTAAGCCAATCACACAATTTTAAGGAAGACTAAGCAGACCAATTTCAATTCACTTTACAGACTTGAATAAGATACAGCTATTTACCCCTCCAAAATGGGCATTTTTTGTTTGATTCAGCGCCGAGCAATCAGGTAGATTTACATGACAGGAAAAAATGCTCAAATTGGTAAGGAAATTACACAGTGAAAGCATAAAAATTAATTCTGAGAGGAAGGAGAAAAAACAGACTCTTTCCTAGTAATCTGTTTAAAAGCCAATGATTTTCTGTTAGTATGGATGAGGAAAGAATCCAAGCCATCACTGATGGTCTTTTTATGATTAGCATCTATCAGGCAGGTCATTTGTTTGAGCATGGTATCCTACCCTGGAAATGGAGATAAAATCTTGACAACAAAGGTAGAATTGCTTTTTAAAGAGAAAAAGGTGAGCTGAATTAAATTCAGTGTTAGAAGCCTTTAAAGCCTGATGACTCATGGATGAGAGGGCTCCAGCAATTTCGACCTTAATGCTGCAATAACATAAACTTTATCTGACTCCAAAGACTCTGAGCCTAATTATCTCTGAGACTTTGATATACAGTTTGACTGTCCTCAGGCCACTGTGAGTAGGTGAAAATTTAATTGACCCAATAAAAAGGAGGGCATTCTTGCTCCCTTACTAAAAGTCTTAGCTAATCAGTTATATGCTAAAGGAAATCTAACAAATACTTGGAGTTTAAAAAATATAATGCTTTGCACAGATTGGTTTTTTTTTTTACAAATATGTAAAATAGAACATAGTCTATAATTTAGAACAGCTTAATTTCCTCCTATAGGAGCAAAGGTGTGGGTTCCCTGCCATTGACATGAGCTTGCACAGGAACCTGGCAGGTTGGAGCACTCCTTCCACTTCTCTGTCATTCCTCTCCTCTATGGAGAGAGGATGCCATCTAGCACAAACTCTGGAGAGCTGCAGCGAGCCCCCAAATGGCAAAAGGAAGCCTCAGGTTCCACATTTGTAAGCTAAAATGAGCCCCTGAGTGTGGTAGGTGACTCAGTACAACACAAACCATCCTCACCTGCTACAAAGAGAATTCTGCTTTTGACATGGCCATCGGGTTATAGAATGTTTCAGTGACTTATATCTCAAGCTCCACAACCCTCCTGTGTTCCGGGATCCAGCTGGGATTCCAGAGAATCCCCTCTCCAGGCTCAATCTGGCCTGTCTGTGTTTCAGGGAAGTGGAGGAAAGATTGTTGTTGTTCAGTCACTAACTCATGTCTGACTCTTTGCGACCCCATGGACTCAGCATGCCAGGCTTCCCTGTCCTTCACCATCTCCCAGAGCTTGCTCAGACTCATGTCCTTGAGTTGGTGATGCCATCCAACCATCTCATCCTCTGTCGTCCCCTTCTCCTTCTGCCTTCAATCTTTCCCAGCATCAGGGTCTTTTCAAATGAGTCGGCTCTTTGCATCAGGTGGTCAAAGTATTGGAGCTTCAGCATCAGCATCAACCCTTTCAATGAGCATTCAGGACTGATTTCCTTTAGGATTGACTGGTTTGATCTCCTTGCAGTCCAAGCGACTCTCAAGAGTCTTCTCCAGGGCTTCCGAGGTGGCTCAGTGGTAAAGAATCTGCCTGTAATGCAGGAGACCCAGGTTCAATCCCTGGGTCAGGAAGATCCCCTGGAGAAGGAAATGGCAACCCACTCCAGTATTCTTGCCTGGGAAATCCCATGGACAGAGGAGCCTGGTTGAGTACAGTCCATGAGGTCGCAAAGAGTCAGACACGGCTAAGCGACTAAAAAAAAAAAATCAAGTCTTCTCCAACACCATAGTTCAAAAGCATCAGTTCTTTGGTGCTCAGCTTTCTTTACGGTCCAACCCTCACATCCATACATGACTACTGGAAAAACCATAATTTTGACTATACAGACCTTTGTCGGCAAAGTAATGTCTCTGCTTTTTATTTATTTATTTATTTATTTATTTATTTATTGTCTCTGCTTTTTAATACAATGTCTAGGTTGGTCATAGCTTTTCTTCCAAGGAGCAAGCATCTTTTAATCTCATGGTTGCAGTCACCATCTGCAGTGATTTTGGAGCCCAAGAAAATAAAGTTTCTCAGTGGTGCTATTGTTTCTCCATCTATTTGCCATGAAGTGATGGGAGCAGATGCCATCATCTTAATTTTTACAATGGAATATTATTCAGCCACAAAAAGGGATGAAATATTGATACATGACAAAGTAGATGAACCTTGAAAACATTTTACTAAGTGCAAGAAGCCAGATGTAAAAGGACAAATATTGTATGATTCCATTTATATGAAATATTCAGAATTCAAAAAGACAGAAACATGGATTGGTTATCAGGAGCTGGGATATAGTGATAGGGAAGAACTGCTTACTGGGCCTGGGGGGTTATTTGGGGGTGATGAAAATGTTTTGGAATTAGATAAAAGTGGCAGTTCCCCAACATTGTGAATGTTCTAAATGTCATTGACCTGTTTCCTTTAAAATGGTCAAATTTATGTTGTGTTAATTTTATCTCAATAAAAATAAAAATTTTAAATCCAAGTAATAGTTGGAGAATCCCTAGGTTGGATTAAGTGGTTAATAATATTAATATGCTGGACTTCCCTGGAGGTACAGTGGATGAGAACCCTCCTGCCAGTGCAGGGAACACGGATTCGATCCATGGCCTGGGAAGATTCCACATGCCTCGGGCAACAAAAGCCTATGAGCCACACAACTACTGAATGTCGTGTGCCCAGAGCCTGTGCTCTGCAACAAGAGAAGCCTCTGCAATTAGAAGTCTGTGCACCACAACAAACAGTAGCCCCCATGCAACTGCAACTAGAGAAAGCCCACACACAGCAACAAAGACCCAGAGCAAACAAAAGTAATTAATTTCAAAATAATAATAATATTATTAATGTGCAAAGGAAATTAAAGAGATATTAAAGGCCAGAGAAATGAAAGATGCATAACCAGAAAGTTGCAGGACTGGGTCCCAAGACCAGTCTCTGATTCTTTATGCTGCGTTATTTCCATTCTACTTATTGCATGATCTTCCAGAATGAGAGGAAAGACATAGCATTTTTACCAAGTGCACCAATCTTGCAGGAAAGAGAGAATGTTGGCAGGAAGCCTAGAGTCCAGAGAATAGATAAATGGACAGAGGGAGAGGCAGAGGGGAGGGGGAAGCAATTAGGAAATGGAGGACCGACCGGAACATGCATGCTGAACAAAATCAGGAGAAGGGGCAGGAGGGACACCGGCAGGCTGGTTTGCGTGGTGGTGGGGTGGGGCTCCACTGAAGGAAAGGCCTTGAGCCACGGTAAGCACTCCCCAGTTAGGAAACTGCGGATTAGGAACGCTGCCACCTGCTAACCTGCAGGAGCTCATCCACTGCTCCCTGGCCCCCAGCACCCTTCTCATCCTCTCTCCCCTCTGATATGTCAGTTTCCCACTTGGGAAGGACCAGAGACAAGACAAAAGCAGGAAAGCAACTTTATTTTCAACACAAACTCTGGTCCCACTTCACTCAACCTCTGCCCACTCTGGCCTCCAGCATTTCCCACCCCTGGGAAAATTAGAAGCAGCTTCTCCTTGCCCAAGACTTGGGGCCCCTCCCCTAAGTGGCTTTAACAGAGCGGGGAGCTGGAGCCCATAAGAATGCTTTGAAAATGGTGAGGTTGAGTGGAAACCTTCCATTCTCCATGACGAGGCACCAGTATTTCTGAACCATTGATGACTAAAGGGAGTCACAGAAGACTTAGGCAAACAGTACTTTGTTGTGGTTGTGGTAGGGGTGGAGGAAAAATTCATCTGAAAGGAAAGAAGCCTCTTTTATTTTGGGAAAACACATTCAGGGGCTTTTAGTTACTTGAGAATCAAGCCACTACCCACTCTGGAATGGGAATAAAGAGGAATTGAGCTGGGCTACACATTCTCTAAAAACTGTCTTCTTCAGGGGAGGCTGATCACAGGATGCTTTCTGGGAGAAGTCGGGGGAGGGGGTAGTGGGGGAGGGCTGGGATGGGGAAAGAAAGGTGAGATCAAGGGTGTTCCCTGTGATATTTTCCCAAGGGAGCAGATCCCTGCAACGTGGGAAAGGAGGGCTATTGCAAAGGAGGAAAGTGGTCTCCCAGGGGTGCCTAAGGAGCTGGGAAGGTGACAGAGAACATTAAGGCATAGCTCCCACCCTGCTTTACGTTTGTCTTGTTTGTATTATAATCCCCAGCTGTAATCCCCAAGCCTTCCATTTAAGACGATCGCTCATCTCTGCTGGCATCCAGGAATTGAGAGAAAGACATGTGACCATCCTGGGATCCAGAAGTATAAACAAGAAGACAAGCAGCTCAGAAAAGCTTCTGGGCAAGAGGGGAGCTGAGAAGCCCGGAGCAGTGCTGCTGCCCGAGGTGCAGGGCCTGCCTAGGATCCACACGTGTGTGCTGAGTCGCTCAGTCCTGTCCGACTCTCTGCGACCCCATAGCCCACCAGGCTCCTCTGTCCATGGGATTTCCCTGGCAAGAATACTGGAGTGGGTTGCCATGCCCTCTTCCAGGGGATCTTGCCAACCCAGGGATTGAACCCAGGTCTTGCAGGCAGATTCTGTACCATCTGAGTCACCAGGGAAGCCCAAGAATACTGGAGTGGGTAACCTATCCCTTCTCCAAAGGAAGAACTTTCCAATCCAGGAATCGAACTGGGGTCTCCTGCATTGCAGGTGGATTCTTTACAAGCTGAGCTACCAGGGAAGCCCCAGGATCAATATGGACAAGATATAAAGATGCTTTTGGGAATCCCAAGAGGTCCTGGGAATGGGGACTGGTAAAAGGCCATACCACTTTCTAATCTAGGCTAGAGGGGTTCTGGCTGTTGGACTTTGCGATGCTAATTTCAGTGACATTTTTAGTAGCCCAACATGCCAGAGAAGAACCTAACAGTCACACAAGGTGTCATCGTTACCATTTGTTCCTTCATTCCTTTGACATTTACGGGGTGACTGTTAAGTAGGAAGCATAGTTAGGCACCATGGGATGAGTAGGACCACAAAGATGGGTAAGACACATAGGCTCTACCTTTTAACAGCTTCTAGGTGTTTTGGGACAACCAGTCACATGTAAGCAACTGGAGTGGAAGACAGATCAACAGAAGAAGTGCAGAGGGATGAAAGAAGGCTGCTTTAAACTGCCTGGATGCAGTGTCGGCAAAATCTCCTAGAAACCACTTATACTCACTGTGGAGGGAGTGTAAACTGGCACAACCCCTCTGGAAAGCAATTTGGCAACACATAACAAAAATTACTAAAGCACACACAGCCCTTAGTCATAGCAGTTACAATTCCAGAAATATACCCTAAAGAAATAGGTAAGAATGTCTGCAAAGGTTTGGCTACAAAGATGTGTCAATATCATAATATTAATTATAACATAAAGAAAATTTTGGAACAACACAAATCTTCAATAATATCAGGTTGGTTAAGTAAATTGTGGAACAACATTCCAGTGGCATTCCTGTCAAAAATATTTAACCTGAATTGAATGGTGAGGAAGTATCAGACAAGCAAGTGGAGGAACATTCCACAAAAGAGCCAGCTGCTGTCCCTGAAAACTGTGAAGGTCAAAGGAAGATAAGGAAAGACTGAAGGAGACTAAAAGACAACTAAATGGGATGTGAAGTTTTTGGATTGGATCACTGGGGACAGTTGATAACATTTGAATATGGACAGTGAATTTGATAATAGTGGATCAATGTTAACACTCCTGATTTTGATCATTGTATTGAATATTATGATTATTATATAAGAATGTACTTGTTTTTAGAAACTATACCCTCAAGTATTGAGGGGTTTTTAAACAGTGAATTAGCTAGTTATGAAAACTGCAAACCAGGAGAGCCATCAGAAATCATTCAGAAGTGAAACATGACTCAAGAAACAGTTCAAGGCAACAGTGAAAGATCTGTGATAAAACACAGAGGATTGATTACTGAGAGAATTATGTTGATGATAACTTTCAAAGGCATTTAGGGGAAGGAGATGTCAGCTGGGGTAGGGGAATGGGTAATCAGAAATGGCTGCACATTGTGAGTTTCTAGCTAGATCTTCAACCAGGTCCATCTACATTTGCTAGGGGTCTGCCATGTGCCAGGCACAGTGCTACAGGCTGGGCATGTAACAGTGAGCAAGGTGGGCATGGACCTTGCCCTGGTGGAGCTTTTACCTTGGGAAGAAACCCAGCAAATAATTAGTAAACAGACAAAGTAATTATAATTTCCAATCAAAGGAAACAAGGGCCAAGATAGACAATAACAGACTGGGTCATTAGGAAAGTCCTCTTGGTGAAGATGACAGCCAAGCCATGTCCTAAATAAGGAGGAGGAGGGACTTCCCTGGAAGGCCAGTAGTTAAGAATCTGTGCTTCCTGTGCAGGGGGCATGGGTTGGATCCCAGGCCGGGGAACTAACATCCCACATGCAGTATAGTATGGCCAAAAAAATTTTTTTAAAAGGAGGAGGAGGTAACCAGACATGTTGTTTGTTGTTCAGTCACTAAGTCATGTCTGACTCTTTGCGACCCCATGGACTGCAGCATGCCAGGCTTCCCTGTCCTTTACCATCTCCCAGAGTTTGCTCAAACACATGTCCATTGAATTGGTGATGCCATCCAACCATCTCATCCTCTGTCATCCCCTTCTCCTCCTGCCTTCAATCTTTCCCAGCATCCGGGTCTTCTCCAGTGAATTGGTTCTTCACATCAGGTGGCCAAAGTATTGGAGCTTCAGCTTCAGCATCAGTCCTCCCAGTGAATATTCAGGGTTGATTTCCTTTAGGACTGACTGGTTTGATCTCCTTGCAGTCCAACGGACTCTCAACAGTCTTCAACAGCACCACAGTTAGAAAGCATCAATTGTTTGGTGCTCAGCCTTCTTTTTGATCCAACTCTCACATCCATACATGACTACGGAAAAACCATAGCTTTGACTCTACAGGCCTCTGTCAGCAAAGTGAGATCTCTGCTTTTTAATACTCTCTCTAGGTTTGTCATAGTTCTTCTTCCAGGAACAAGCATCTTTTAATTTCATGGCTGCAGAGTTTATTTTCTTGGGCTCCAAAATCGCTCTGGACGGTGACTGCAGCCAGACACGAGTGGAGAGAATTGCAGTCAAGGAGCACAGCAGGTGCCAAGGTGTGGGCTGGGTGCTGGGGAAGGAGGAGTAAAGCAGTAGGGCTGGGTCAGGAACGGGGTGGATGTCGGGCCCAAAATGAGTGGTCTGGAGGGAGGCAGGGGCACAGACTGTGTGAATTGGGGTTTTACCCTAATAAAAACCAGGAAGCCACTGAAGAGTTTTATGTAGGAGATGAAATGACCTGGTTGGTGTTTGCTGCTGAGGATGCATCGGAAGGAGGCAGTGAAAGCAGAGACAGGTTAGGAAGCTTCTGGGCCCATCATGGGAGGCAGGGAGGAAAGGAGACAGATCGGATGATGGGATGGGCCTCACATGTGACTTTTGTAACATCTCTGAATAAAGTTTGTTACAAAGAGGCTGACAAGACTGAGAAAGATGGCATTCATCCACTATCTTTCTCTCTTTCTTAAATTGTATTATTCTAGAATTACATCATATTCTCATTTATTTATTTACTTTTGGCTGCACTGGGTCTTCATTGCTGCTCATGGGCTTTTTCTAGCTGCAGCGCTCCGGCTTCTCACTGCAGTGGCTTCTCTGGTTTCAAAGCATGGGTTCTAGAGTGAGCTCATAGTTGTAGCTCGCAGGCTTAGTTGCCCCGAGGCCTGTGAAATCTCCCCGGAGCAGGGATCGAACCTGTGTCCCCTGCATTGGCAGGCAGATTCTTAACCACTGGACCACCAGAGAAGTCCATCCTCCACCTTTCAACTTGGTTCCCGAGACCAGTTCTCCCAGTATGGAATGAATTATGACTAAATATTTACACCTAAATCCTGCAGTCAGCCTGTGGATAACACTTTGTATTACAATTTTTGTAGAGCCGTGTTTAAGTTTGGGTTCTCCTAGACCTTCATTCAGGGAAGGCAATGGCACCCCACTCCAGTATTCTTGCCTGTAAAATCCCTGGAGGAGCCTGGTAGGCTGCAGTCCATGGGGTCGCTAAGAGTCGGACACGACTGAGCAACTTCACTTTCACTTTTCACTTTCCTGCATTGGAGAAGGAAATGGCAACCCACTCCAGTGTTCTTGCCTGGAGAATCCCAGGGATGGTGGAGCCTGGTGGTCTGCCCTCTGTGGGCTCACACAGAGTCGGACACGACTGAAGCGACTTAGCAGCAGCAGACCTTGATTCAATGCAAGGAGCTTGTTTGGGAGGTACCAGAAGTGCAGGTGAGGCAGGGGGAGATCAGACAGGAAAGCAGCTGGTAAAAATGTGTTAAGTAACCCCCATGGGTAACTGCAACTTAATCCCTGTGGAAACTCCAGCAAACATACCTCAGGTTATCTACTCAGGAGCAGGGGAGCTTGGCTACTTTGACACCAGCTCTTTCCACCTGGCCACTGCAAGAGCCGAGGTGGTGGTGGTGGTTTAGCTGCTCAGCTGTGTTCTTCTCTCGCAACCCCATGGACTGTAGCCTGCCAGGCTTCTCTGTCCATGGGATTTCCCAAACAAGAACAAGGGTTAATTCTCTTAAATTTGTCTTTCCGCGGGTTGGGTGGTTCAGCCCTCCCAGTTCTGAAAGACCTCAACACAGAGATGCAGGTAAGGGCAGTTAGGAATCTCCAGGGTCCAAAGAAGTAGCGGGGTCTGAGGGATACAGAGACTTGTGATAGAGCTGCATGGACTTTGTGTTCTGCTTTCTTTCCCTTTTAAAATAGACCTCGGGACTTCCCTGGGGGTCCAGTAGTAAGAGCTCATCTTCCAATGCGTGGGGTTTGGTTTTGATCCCTGATCAGGAAGCTAACATCCCCCCGGCCTCCAGACCAAAAAACCAAAACATAAGACAGAAAACCAAAATGTAAGATAGAAGCAATATTGTAACAAATTCAATAAAGACTTTTAAAATGGTCCACATCAAAACAAACAAACAAAAAGACAACCTCACACCGTGGAAGTGACCTAAGCCTTTTTGACCACCAAGAGGCCCTAAGAAGCTGTGAAAATTCCAGGGGCAAAATGGAGATGGCCTGGACTGAGGTGGTGGCATTGGACATAGAGGGAAGACATCCATCCTTTGGGTGCTGGTTGGCCGCGGGGGCAATGAGTAGGTAGTGAGGAATAGGTTTGAGGAGAGAAAGCAAGAGTTTGGTCTTGTGTTTGTTGAGTTTGGGCTGAGTAAGAGATGTCCGAGTGGAGATGTTGGCAGGCTGACTGGGAGACACTGCTCTAAAGAGGGGGTAGGTGGCCTAGGATTAGGAGGAGGATTTTTAGGGCAGTGGACTATTCTATGTGAAACTACAGTGGTGGATATACATCAGCACACATTTGTCCAGACCCATAGGGTGTACAACAGCAGAGTGAACCCAAATGTTAACTCAGGGTGGTCATGACGTTATCAGTGTAGGTTCATGGATTGTAGCAAACACACCACCTTGGCAGATGGTCGGGGAGGCTGCAGGGGAGGACCCAGAGAGTACATGGGAAGTCTCTGTGTTTTCACTCAATTTTGCTGTGAACCTGAAACTGCTCTAAAAAATATAGTCTATTGAGAACTTCCCTAGCGGTCCAGTGGTTAAGACTCCATGCTTCCCATGCAGGGGGCATCAGTTGGATCCCATGTGCCCTGCAGTGCATTCAAAAAATCAAAAAATACACACACACACACACACATATATGTATAGTCTATTGAAAAAGGAGGCGGGGGTGGGAATAGATGCATGCATGCATGCTGAGTTGTGTCTGACTCTTTGCAACTCCAAGGACTGTTGCCCACCAGGCTCCTCTGTCCATGAAACTTTCTAGGCAAGAATACTGGAATGGGCTGCCACTTGCTATTTTCCTGACCCAGGGATTGAACCCATGTTTCTTGAGTCCCCTGCATTGGCAGGCGGATTCTGTACTACTCCTCCAGGGAATAGCTGGGGATAGGCAATAAAGATAGCAGAGGAAAGACTCAGGAAAGGCTCAGAAGGAAGCCGAGGTGTGCTGGGGACAGGATGGGAAGTCTCAAACTCAGGAAGGTGAAATAATCTGTAGGGTTCTGAACAGAGGACGGATTGACCCCATCTGTTACTCACTGCTGTGGAGCAGTGCAAGGTCAGGCAGTGGGAATTCAGATGAGGTTGTCCGGAGAGGCCTTTGCCAGGAGACATGGCTCAGCATGGAGGGTGCATCTTCCCTAGAACCCAGGAGACAGCTGAATCGGGCCCTCGTCAATAGGAAAAAAAGGGGGGAAATGAATGCTTTTAGCCATGGAAAAAGGAAGAACTCAGGAAAACCCAGAGTAATGTCTGCCATCTCTAATTGCAGCCCCGGTTACCAGAATATTAACTTGTGGTTCCAGGGAGGTATTTTCCTAATCATCATAAAACAGTAGCATATATCTTTTCATTTGTCTTTCCCTCGTCTAGGTCCAAAAGTTCTTCTTCCAAACTCAAAAGGGAGAATTTCAGTTATTTTCTACTCTTTTGGTAATGAAGACAAGTTCAGTTTGTCTTTTTTCTCTAGGGGAACAATCTATGTCCTTGTTGTGACAGCTAGAGAAAACTGAATAAAGAGATTTTTTTTTCCCCACCTTGAATGAATGTGGAAAGAACATCTTGGCCACTATGTCAACCACTGCTTATTCATTAGTTCGACGAACTTTTTCTGAGCATTTGTTATGAGCCAGGTACTAGCCTAACCATGGTTGACCACAGAACTGAGTATCATATATGAGCTTTACCTTCATGAAGTTCACAGTGTGGTTAAGATCTAAACAAAACTATGTGTGTGTGTGTGTGTGTGTGTTTTCAGTCGCTCAGTTGTGCCCGACCCTTTGAGGCCCCATGGACTGTAGCCCACCCAGCTCCTCTGTCCATGGGATTTCTCACACAAGAATTCTGGAGTGGGTTGCTACTTCCTACTCCAGGGGATCTTCCCGACCCAGGGATTGAACCTGCGTCTCCTGCATTGCAGGTGAATTCTTTACCTGCTGAGCCATCAGAGAAGCCCCAGAAAAGACTATCGAGAACCCCAGCGTGATGTAGCAAGAGTGAGAATGAGAGATGAGAATGAGAAAAGCTTTCTAGGTACCTTCGAGGTTTCTCTAACGACCCCCGGGGGAGGTAGTCAGAGAAGGGTTGGCAGAATAGTACTCAAATACCAATTCCAATTAAGGTTATCTTTTCTTGGAATGAACAAATGGGGGACCCTGCTCATCCTCCCAGAGGACGTCTTTGGCTCTAGCCAGAGATTAGCTGAAGGACACTCACTTTGCAATTTCTAAACAGGATATTGAAAGGCTCTAATGTGAAATTCCTTCTGGGCCTCTGGGCCGGAGATTCTAGGGTACTTCATTCTTTCTAGGACTAGGGAGATAAGCTTCAGACAAACACCAGCAGACCAATGTGTCCAATGAGGAGTTCTCCATTCTCATTGTCCCCCAGTCAGTGAATCCCTATGTGACTTGAGGCAAGCTGTTGAACCACAGGCAATTGCTTCAGCTTTCTATTTGGAAAAGAAGTGATAAGTAGTGAAAAGTCTCCAATAGCCAAAAGACCTGGGAACTGGGCATCTATGTTGAGCCTGTAAGGGTTCCCAGGTGGCACTCGTGGTAAAGAGCCCACCTGCCAACACAGGAGACATGAGAGGGGGGTTTGATCCCTGGGTCAGAAGATCCCCTGGAGGAGGGCATGGCAGCCCACTCCAGTATTCTTGCCTGGAGAATCCTATGGACAGAGGAGTCTGGTGGGCTACAGTCCATAGAGTTGCAAAGAGTCGGACACGACTGAAGTGACTTAGCATGCACGTACGTTGGACCTATAAGCAGATAGGGTAGGGGTTCCCTGGAGAAAGAGAACCAGACATGACTGTCTTGGTGTAAGAAAAGCCATTTTTGGCCTAAGCTATTTTTGTGATCTAAGGCTGGCCACAGTGCTGTCCTTGAACAGGTCTTAGTAATTTATGATCTAAAGGGAAGAAAAGAATGCAGAAGCAAACGACTTTATCAGGCAATAGAAGTAACTACAGCAAGGATACTTCAGTTATAAACACTTCCAAGTCTGTTTCAATGATAAAGATTGGCCTGAAGTGTTTAACCACCAGATCAACTGGAACCTAAGCGATGAATGATATTGACCTTTTCTGACCCTCGTAACTTCAATCAACTAAAGCTTGGATTCTATCTACCACCCAAGCCCCTTCATGCATACCCACATACCCTTAGCTTGAAACTTCCCTAATTTTTCTATTTAACATGACAATGCTTTGGAAAATATCTCCTTACTTAGGACTTCCCCAGTGACCCAGTGGCTAAGACTCTGCACTCCCAAGGCAGGGGAACCAGGTTCGATCCCTGGTCAGGGAACCAGATAGATCCCATATGCCGTCGCTAAGAGTTTGAATGTCTCAATGAAGATGGAAGATACTGTGTACCACAACTAAGACATGGCACAGCCAAAGAAATATTGAAAAAAAAAAAAGTCTTATTTGTTGCAAGTAATAAACCCTTCCCTTTCCTGATCTTTGCCTAGGTTGTGTCATTTGGTTCCATACCCACCAACCCAGTTTGGAAAATATCCACTTGGGATCTACATTTTGTCACACTTACTTGATTTTTATCATGTTTGATGAACATGCTTCAAGGTACCGTGCTTACCACTGAGCACTTGGCTTTACTAATCAACCAAAAATAAATGTTAAATGTGTCTTAATTCTCCCAATTTTGGCAAGAGAAGCCAAAATGGAAGCCCACACATCATCCCAAAGATTTTTCAGGACAACAAAATCTTGATGTGTCTGACCCACTTGGCTTATTGGTGGTGGTGGTTTAGTTGCTAAGATGTGTCCGACTCTTGCAGCCCCATGGACTGCAGCCTGCCAGGCTCCTCTGTCGATGGGATTCTCCAGATAAGAAAACTGGAGTGGGTTGCCATTTCCTTCTTCAACTTGGCTTACTAACAGAAAAACTGCATTAATGATTTTTTAAAAGAACATTTATTATTTATTTGACTGCACCAAATCTTAGTTGCAGCATGCAAACTCTTAGTTGAGTCATCTAGGCTATAGTTCCCTGACCCCAGATAAAACCCCCAGCCCCTGCACTGGGATCACCAAGTCTCAGCCACTGAGAAGTCCCTGAAATTGCATTCATGATTAATTCCATTTCATCTAGGAGCCAGAAGTCTCTACCTCCGGCCAAAATAGGAAAGGGAGCCTTTTACACTAACAGTAATCCACAGGTTCACAGTTGAGTCAGTTCAGTCGCTCAATCGTGTCCGACTTTTTCCGACCCCGTGGACTGCAGCACGCCAAGCTTTTCTGTGCATCACCAACTCCCGGAGCTTGCTCAAACTCATGTCCATCAAGTCAGTGATGCCATCCAACCATCTCATCCTCTGTCGTCCCCTTCTCCTCCTGCCTTCAATCTTTCCCAGCATCGGGGTCTTTTCAAATGAGTCAGTTCTTAAGTCAGTAGCCAATATGGAAATATCTATCTTCCCACCCTGGATTGGATCTTTTTAGGCTGGGGCGACAGACACAAAGTATCAATTTCCCAAGCATGAAGCTACTTAGGAGTTTTAACAGGACTTAATCCTCCTCTGGGTGGGATCGAGGGACCCCACAACCGAGAGGTGTACCAGGCGGAGGGCCCCGAAGGTCTTAGCTCTTCCAAGCCCCGGCTCCGGCGCGGGCCGGCCCCTGTCCACCGAGGCCACGCCCCTGTCCACGCCCCCGTAGGCTCCGCCTCCTCTGCGTCTCTGTCGGCCCCGCGGTCCCCTGCGCACCGAAGATGGCGGCCGCGGCGGGAAGGTTGCTCCGGGCTTCGGTGAGTGGTTGCTTGCGGGGCACAGGCACCGAGACCCTGCGGTGGCTCCGAGAACGTGCTTCCCAAGTGGGATGCCGCTTCCCTTGGCCTGGGGGTCTTTCACCCTTGGAGGATGTCAGAGGGAAATGGACCAGGGGCCGCCTCCTCTAAGGCAGGCTCCCCGCGCCTGCGCAGAGCCGCCCTTCGCCCCCACCCCCCACCCCCCGCCTTGCATTCTAGTTTCCCAAATCCCTCTTCGCTCCCAGTCGTGGGCCGCTATCCAGTCTCCTGTTCCCTGCTTAAGCACCTGGCTCTGGATGCAGGCGACCTGTCCCCTGGTCCCGGTTCTATAACTGACTCCATGACCTTGGGCCATTGTTTTCTTTTCCGAACCTCATATAACTTCCTTACCTTAGCATGGCCTGCCTACCTCAAGGGTTTCCGTGAGCATCCCCTTAAATGCTGGATGGACACCAAAATGCTAAAGTAACCAAAGTCCTTGAGTGCCTGAGGCTCTTGGCTGCCCGCCCTCCCCTTTCTCGTGGTAGGGTTCCACCCAGGCTCGCTCTTCCCGAGTCATGCTGGACTCTGAAATTGAGCAAACGTTTCCCTTGACCCCTGTCCAGGGGTCTGACCCAGCCCAGAGGCTGAACTTTGCTTTGTTTGTTTGCTTCTGTGTGGGCCGGAATGGCCTTGTCTTTTCCAAGGGAAAACCTTGACATGGTAGAACATGCCCAGCACATCTGCTGGTAAAGAGCTTAATACACAGAGCCTGGCCGGTCTCCTGGGCTGAGTGCTCCGGGTTCCTTTTAAAAGCATGGAATCTTCACATTCTTGTAATTTCCCTCTGCCTTGCAGTCTTTTGTTTCCCATTAATTAATACATATGTGTCGAGTTGGCCAAAAAAGTTCGTTCAGGTTAAACCCAAATGAACTTTCTGGCCAACCCGATAATTATATTTACATATGTATATGGTATATACATATACACTCAGCCACTGGATCTCCAGGGAATTCCCTATATTTTTAAAAAAAATAAAAATTACATATGTGAAGTGTGCATCATGATATAAGTAATGAAATAATTACTATAGTCAAAGTAACATCTCTTCACATGGTTAGCCTTTGTGTGTGTGATGAGTGCACCTGTCTACTCTCTTAGAATAATAATACTCTCATTTTCAACTTCAATACAGTATTCTTAAGTATAGTCAACTTGCTTGTACATTAGAGTTCTAGATTTATTCATCCTCCATAACTGCAACATTGTACCCTTTGACCAACATCTCCCTGTCTTCCCAGTCTCCTTTACAGTCTTAAAGGATAAGGAAGCAGAAGGGAATTTTAAGAACAGTGTAGACTCAATCCATGCTTTTGCAGTTTGGAGTTTTTGTTCATGGGAACAAGGCCATCGGAGGCCACTACTGGCCTGATGCCCTTTCAGCAGGGTTTCAGCCGCCATTCTAGGAATACATTCTGATATAAAGTGTTTCTCTTTTTAGCTCGCCCGACATGTGAGTGCCATTCCTTGGGGCATTTCTGCCTCTGCAGCCCTTAGGCCCGCTGCTTCTCGAAGAATGTGCTTGACAAATGCCTTGTGGTCTGGTTCTGATCAAGTGAAATTCGCCTTTAGCACCAGTAAGTGTTGGTATGCTTTGGTTTGGACTAGATAATGGAAACATTTATCATCTCTGAACAGGAGTTCTGAACTATGGCCATATATTAGACTCACGTGGGGAGTTTTTACTATCGTACCACTTTCCTAGTCCCACCCCAAACAAATTAAGTCAATCTCTGGGTTGGGACCAGAACATTGCATTTTTTTAAAGCTCACCAAGTGATTCTCATGTGCAGCCAAGGGTTGCGACTCACTGAGGCACACTGTCCGAGTGTCACATTTCCTTGGTGACTCCAGAGGTTTTAATCCCCTGGGTGAAGGAACATGAAGGAGGGGTGGGGACAGCCAGAGGTGTCTGGGCCTGCTGTGTGTGAAGGGCATGAGCTGACCGGGGACGGACGGTGCAGCTACTCTACAGGCTTTTGGATTCAGACCTGTGGCCTGGCTCCACGTGGCCACGTTAGGCCAGTCTGTTGGACTCCTCCGTGATCTGAGTGACACGCAGCTGTTTCTTGAGATTTATATACTCCATTCTAAAATATGAGATTTGCTCGGCACAGCTACAGATAATGAGTGGCATTTGAAAAGCCTTCCTTTAGGTTTGTCCCACCTTTAAAAAAGACTATTTAATTTGTAATGGTGGTAGGGGTGGGGGGTGTACTTTAGCAAAACCTTTGTTTGTTGGTAAGTATTCTAAAAAAATTTACAATTTTCTCGGAGCTGTAAGAAGTTTCTAGTATCAACTTGATGACACGAGTTTAACTTTCCTTTTCACCTGTCCCAAACCCCAGCTCCCGGTAGCTCCTCCTGTTTCTGAAGCCAGACATCTTGACACCTGGCCTCCTTTGTCCCGCCTTTCCAGCCTGAAGCCTGGCCTCTATAGTCCTGACACAGCTCTTGCATCCTTTCCTTCCTTTCTGTCCCCTCTGCCGTACCTTGCCCGCCTCACCGCTCACTTAGATAGCTGCAGTCACCTCCTGACATCAGGTTCTCCCTGCTCCTCTCACTCTCCCCTGCCCGACTAATCTTCCTAAGAACAGCCAGCACATCACCCATCTCCTGCACAGAAGCCTCCAGTGATTCCTATATCTCTCCTTTTAAGAACAGACTCATCCGTCTGATATACAAGGGCCCTCTCAGCGTGGCCTTCCACCGTCCTTGCTCTGTCCCCCATGCGTCTTCCTTCTATGCACACCTGTTCTCTACGTCAAGCAAACTCTGCTGCAGGCCATTCCCCGCACCTGCTGTGTTCCTTCCTTTGTGCCATCCGCCCTGGTCTTGGCAAAAATCCAGACCATGTTTAGAACCCACCTTCAGGCTCATTGGTCCTTAATTCTATGTTCATCCATCCCTACTCTCTCCTGTCTTCTTTTATTTATTTGCCTTTTGGCCGCACCTTACGGCATGTGGGATCTTAGTTTCCCGACTAGGGAGCACGCTGGTGTCCCCTGAAGCGGGAGCTGAGTCTTAACCACTGGACTGCCAGGGAATTCCCTCCTGTCTCTTTAGTTTCCATAGCATTTTGAGTTAGTGTACAGTCAGACCTATGGAAAGAGAAACAGTTTTGTAAGATGTACAATTGAACTGAACCTTTTAATTATACTACTGATTAATTACTGTGAGAGGTTTGAGTAAAATCAGAGAAGTGGTTGGTTTAACGAATGAACTGTATATGCATGTTTTTGGGGTATTTTTCAGGTTCCTCATACCATGCCCCCGCCGTCACCCAGCATGCCCCCTATTTTAAGGGTACAGCCGTTGTCAGCGGAGAGTTCAAAGAAATTAGCCTTGATGACTTTAAGGGGAAATATTTGGTGCTCTTCTTCTATCCTTTGGATTTGTAAGTGTATTTTCTGTGATGCTGTAACATCATTCTGGGAGCAAGCAAAGATCGCTGCCTTCCCACTGACACGGCCTGTCTTTACTCTTGTCAAGGGGAGGGTTGCTGCTGACTCTGTCACTGTTGGTCTTGTTGATACAGCTTGCATCTGTAGTTAATTCACAAGTGCTAAGTATAGGGGGTGGAGTGGTATTCCTTTTAATGGGTTTTAATATGGCTTTTTTATTTTTAAAGATGTGTGTATTTATTTATTGGCTGTAGGGGGATTTAGTTGCTGCACGTGGGCTTTCTCTAGTTGTGGCGAGCGGGGGCTCCTCATTGTGTGGCTTCTCTTGTTGCGGAGCATGAGCTCTAGGGCACATGGGCTTCAATAGTTGCAACACGTGGGCTGAGTAGTTGCAGCTCCTGGGTTCTAGAGCTCAGGCTCAATAGCTGCAGTGTACGGGCTTAGTTGCTCTGTGGCATGTGGAATCTTCCGGGATCTGGGGTCGAACCTGTGACCCTTGTACTGCAAGGAGATTCCTACCCACTGGACCACCAGAGAAGCCCTGTGGCTCTTGTTTTACGGCCGTGCAGCCTGGGAGCTGCACTCGTGAACCCACGTGCCTCGAGCCCACGTTCCAGTCTGGAGTAGTGGTTCCTGTAAGCCCGTCAGGGAGGAAGTTTCCACTGCTCTGGGGGAAATGAGAAAAGTAAGGATGATAAAATGAATTTTCTCATGAAGCTACTTATTTAATAAAATTTTGTCTTTATTCTTGGAGTGTGCCTCCCCCACCCCTATTTTTTGATATGATTTTTTTTTTTTATATGATTCTTAAAATAGAAAGTTGGTGGTGGTTTTTTTTAAACTGGAGTATCACTGTGACCAGGAGTTCAGTGGGGATGATTAACCCTTTTGCCTTTTTCTCCTTTAAGAAAATAGAACTACTCTTTAGACAACTGCTGTTCAGATTTTAAAAGTCTTTTAAAAAACATTCTCTGATAAGAATTCCTGCTCTTTTTTCTAGCACCTTTGTGTGTCCTACAGAAATTATTGCTTTCAGTGACAAAGCCAATGAATTTCATGATGTGAACTGTGAAGTCGTTGCAGTATCGGTGGATTCCCACTTCAGCCACCTGGCCTGGATAAACACGCCAAGGAAGGTATACACATATCCACACCGCCTCTGCACTTGTGATCTCAAAAACTGCCAGATTCCATGAAAGACCAACCTAGAAGTTGTTAAAGCATGACTAGTCTGAAATGGGCTATCCGTCAGTCCTAACCTACTAACAGATTCTGTTAAGCTCTATCCATGTCTCCTGTAACACTGCATGTATTTAATCCTCACTACACCTGTGTTTTTCAATCAATAACAGAACAAACTCAGCAGGGCTGGGGAAACAGCTGGACTCCATTGTCTCCCCTCTCAGCTGGACCTTGTAGATCCCCGTACCCTGTGAGGCAGGTGGGACAGTGGTTAAGTTCTCTGGTTTTATTCTTCTGCATGATCAGTATTCTTGCCTAAAAACTTGCTTGGGAGAATCAATTTCTAGCTATAATGCTGGACTATCAAATAATTCAAAGTATTCTTTTTTTTTTAATTATTCCACCTTTATGCTTCAGAAATGAATCTTCAACCAAAAGGATACTTTAAGAATTAGAAAAAGAAAAGTCTGTAGTATTTGCTGGGTTTAAATCCTGCCTCTGCCCCTTTCTAGCTGGGACCTGGAGCAAGCTACTCAACCTGCGTGCGCCTCAGTTTTGTCATCTGTAGAATGGCGATGATGATAGTAGCTACTCCAGGGAACTGGAGGGGGTAGTGAGGCAGTAGAAAGAGCTTAGCGCAGCGCTCGGCCCGCTGTGGGTGCTCAGTTACTGCCGTCTGGCTGTGGTCAGTCGCCCTGTCACCTGGCTGAGGAGGCTGTGGGAGCCACAGTGTAACCACCAGCCCTGTTTGTATCTTTATCAGAATGGCGGTTTGGGCCATATGAACATCGCACTCTTGTCAGATTTGACCAAACAGATTTCCCGAGACTACGGTGTGCTGTTAGAAGGTCCTGGCCTCGCGCTACGGTAAGATCCGTTTTGTATGAACTTAAAATTGTTTTTTGTGTTTAGCGTTATCATACTTCATAGGGAATTTACAGAAACCTGGGTAGGGAATTTTTAGAACCCCAAACCCTTCATTTGTCTTTTGTTGTAATATGCATCAGTGGATGCCTCCTGCGAGGATTGGCAGTCTTTCAGAAATGACTGTGATATGTGTGCCCCCTGCATCTCCCTGGGCCTGTTTCTGAAGAAGGATATCGTACCCTTTTAAAATATATATATTTATTTATTGGTTGCACCAGCTCTTAGTGGCAGCACACAGGATCTAGTTCCTTGACCAGGGATCGAACCAGGGCCCTCTGCATTGGGGAGCACAGAGTCTTAGCCACTGGACCACCAGGGAAGCCTCCAATACCACGTCTTAAATGGTCACACTGCTTCACTCTCCCTGACCACATGGGAGTCATTCCTCGCACTGAAGCCGTCAGACTGCTTGGAGATAGGGGGTGGGGGGCAGAGGGGGCCAGCAAGGGTGGGAGTCAGTTTCCTGGTACAGTTAGTATCTTGTACAAGCACTGGAGCCAGAGCAGAGTTTGAATTTATTTATTTAAGCTCAGCTGCTCAACAGCTATATGACTTTGAGCAAGGTATTTAGCCTCTTCGAGTCCCTTTCTGCCCATAATTAAAATGAGCATGTACCTCCCGGGTTGGCTGTGAGCATTGAGTAAGGTGAGGCAGCTACAGAGTTTGCGGCACAGGTCCTCGGAGCTGCTGTGAGCCCCATCCCAGGCCGTCAGCCTTCCTGGGAGGGACGAGAACTTAGGCATCATGATGGCTGCTGATGAAGGAGGGACGGGGCAGAACTTGACCTCCAGGACACAAGCGAGGATCCCATGTGGATGGGCCTCACAGTTTTGTCGGGGGCTGGCTTGAACCCGTCACCTGCCCACCGTCGTAGCTGATCTCCAGCCTGCTCGGGGTACGCTGGAATTTTGGCTCCAGAATCTACCTGGGAACTTGGGCCTTTTGACTCTAAGGAGATTACTGCCTGCCTATAATAAGTGGAAGCCTAGCTCTGACAGCATTGGCAAGGGAAGGAGAGAGTCCTGGTGTTTTCCTCCCAGAATCCCCTGTATAGTCTCGCTCACTTTGTAGTTACCTCCCTACTGGTTTCACTGTTAGGACTGATGAAAGGGAGAGGAGTCAGTCTGGCTTGTAAGATAAGCCTTTCTTTCTGGAGACTGTGCTGTGGGCCCATCTCCAGCCCAGCTCTCTGGTTCCGCATCTGCACTGTGGACTCCCCCTTGGCTACACCCTGCAGGAACATGCACCAGGACCCCCTTAGCCTCAGAGCCTAGACCCCCTAAGGCCAGTCCTAGGGAGGGAGAACCACCTTTTTATCTTCTGAGTTTTTTCTGACTTGCCTTTTTCCTGAGTGATCAACGTTTGGGATACCACCCTTTTAAAGATGGATTGTTTAAAACCTCTTGAGTTTTATGACCTCTGGGTAAGTCAGAGTATCACCCTCACTTGTATAGAAGATAAGCACAAACTCCAGGGTGGTGGGTTACCTCTTTACATTGCTGCTAAGTGATAGTGATGGGACACTTGGACAATCTGTGGATCAAAATAAGAACTGTAAGTGATTGAAACACATCAAATATATTTAAATCCAAGATTCGAAGAATTCCAGGAAACCAGTTCATTATTTTGAAAATTTAATAATGGAAGAGTACTAAGCAGTCATTCTGTCTTTCCTATACAAATTGTACCTCAGGGTAGCCCAAAATAAAAGTGATGGGATTGTTTTTCCTTTAGATTTCTACTCTGCCTAGACTTAAGGCCAGTAAATTTTCCCATGGGATTTTCTCCCCGCTACTCAAGTCACTCATAAGTATTTACAGAATACAGATAAAATACGTCTCTGTTCCTTCTCAGTCGCTTATGGTTTCTTGCCAAGATTTCATACAGCTGCCCAAAGATGCTTACTGCATCACTAACGAGAAGTCTTTGCTCTGTGTAGTTCAGTGACCTTCAGATATTATGAGACATCCAGGTCACATCTGTGAATGTGAACACACTGCCTGTTTTCCGTGGTGGCCTAGTCCAGTCCTATCTTTGTTAAAGCACGTGTCATCAATAAGAGATGATAAGCTTTTTGTATAAGGAAAACCTGATTTTTAAGCACATGATAGAGTTTAATAAATGCTCTATCAAGGAGAATTAAAGGCAGGGTAGAAGTAGAGTCTTTCTAGCTCTGGTAATGTTGACATTCTGATGAGGGTGAATCTTTATGCAGTGGTCTCTTCATAATTGACCCCAACGGAGTCATCAAGCATCTGAGCGTCAATGATCTCCCAGTGGGCCGAAGCGTGGAAGAGACCCTCCGCTTGGTGAAGGCGTTCCAGTTTGTGGAAACCCATGGAGAAGTCTGCCCGGCCAACTGGACACCCGAGTCTCCTACAGTAGGTTTCTTTCCCAAAAGCAATGGGAGCCCAGCCAAGAGGGTCCCAGGTCCTCACTGCCTCAAGGGCTGCTGGCCTGGAACATCCACGTTGGAGCAAGGGTGGAGGTGGTGTGCAAATGCGTGAAGCTGCTGCGGGTGGGGGTGGGAGCAGGCCCCAGGCAGGCTGTTCATGTCAGTTTCATCCATGTGTTTTAAAGGAAACAGACCAATCTTTTACAAGTTAAATAACTGTAGGTTAAAAATTGAGGGCCTTCAGCTCCCTTTTGAGATCATAAAGTCACTCACCCAGGGAAATATTTTTGTATTTTCAGATCAAGCCCCATCCAACTGCTTCCAGAGAATACTTTGAGAAGGTAAATCAGTAGACCATCCCGTGCACACCTGAAGCTTCCCACACCAGAAAAGAACCACAGTGGGAACTCACTTGTAGCTTTTCAAAGATTAGTATTTATAGAAAGCAAAAAAAAAAACCCAATGATGCTTGTATTCATAAATAGTATTACTCGAAACGTTTTGTTTTTGTAATGTTAGCCAAGGCTTTTAGTTGTTTTTGTAATGTTGGCCAATGTTTTCAGTTACTAATGTAATGAGTCCAGGGCAAGGTATGGATGGATGGCTAGTTTCTACAGAGTGTGTAGTTCACCTATTTCTTGGATCATGTCTTCAGTAGGAAAAGGAAACAGATCTTTTTCCTCAGCCTTACTTGAACCTTTGTGTATACCAGAGTAGTACGACAGGTATTGAAAATTCTGATCAAGGGTCCTGAAATTTTCCTCTTGAATTTCTTTGTATTAAACTGAATTTTCTTTAAAGACCATAGTTTTAAGTTGTTAGTATTAGTGGTCTAATTTAACACTTGCAATGAATGTGTGTATGGTTGAAGGAAATGTGAATCATGTTTTTTTAAAAAAAAAAACAACACAGTGGCAAAGTGACTTAACTGATCATGCATGTTCCCCATTCCTGAGATTTATAGTTTATATAGTTATTTTACTTACTTTGTTAGCTGACTTAGTGTCTACATATATTTCTAATATTGATTGGGTATAATTAGAAAGGATATTTATTGAATCCAGGGATTGCAGTATGAATTTGAATCATTCATGCATTTGAATTATTGTAATTATTTTCTTTCTTGAAGTGTTCCATGTAAAAAATATAATAAAAAATAAACATATTTTAAAATACTTGCCTTTTTAACACCATTAATTCTTGCTTCAGCTTACTTATATTGTGGGGCTCTCTAGTTTTCCTTCTCTGATTATATCAAAGATATTTATTGAGCATTTAACTCAGTGGCTACAAAGATGAATAAGATGCTGGCTCCACATCCAAGGAACTGGACAAAAGAAATATGGAAGCATTTATTCATTTTAATGGCTTCCCTGGTTGCTCAGACGGTAAAGAATCTGCCTATTATGTGGGAGACCTAAGTTCAGCCCCTGGCTTGGAAAGATCCCCTAGAGAAGGGAATGACTATCCACTCCAGTATTCTTGCCTGGAGAATTCCATGGACTGAGGAGCCTGGCAAGCTACAGTCAAATCCTGGAGTGCCTACTATATGCTAGGTACTATTTTGGAGGCAGAACGAACAAAAAAGACATACCTCTTCCTTTTTGCACTTACATTGTAGAGGGAGTAAACAATAACATTACATAGAATGTCTGGAAGGACAATAAATTGGAACAAGGGACTAGAGCAGAGAGGTACAGGTATTTTAATAGGGTTTCAGGGAGTCAATCTCTCCAGGTCTGTATTCTCATCTGCAAAATAATTGTACCTACCTTGGGGTTTTGGTGTCAAATGAGATAAAACACCTAGAAGGTGAGGGAGTTGCAGGGATAAAAAAGGTTCTAGGCAAAGCAAATGACAAGTGCAAAGGCCCTGAGGCAAGAGTGGACTTGGGGTGGGTGAAAAATTGAAGGACAATGTGACCAGACCCATGAAGGAGGAGAATGGTAATGGGGAGCCCAGAGTGCTTTATGGGCAAGCTAAGGACTTCAGATTCTATTCTGAGACAGGAAATGGCAAAAATGTTTTGAGAAGAGTCACATCACCTTGTTCTTAGAGGTTCACTCTGGCTCCTCTCTTAAGACTAGACCCATAACAGTGCAGAGAGGAAAGCAGGTCAGCTGGGCTGGATTTGTGACATACTTGCGGTAGAGCCAGCAGGATAATACAGATGTGCTAAATACTACGGT
The DNA here is from genome assembly GCF_033118175.1 of Dama dama. Lineage (NCBI taxonomy): Eukaryota > Metazoa > Chordata > Mammalia > Artiodactyla > Cervidae > Dama > Dama dama. The sequence goes on along the minus strand of NC_083695.1, from coordinate 84,932,854 downwards.
GCAATAGATGCCTTCCGGGGAACTCTGAGGAGGGGAGCACCTTACCTGACTATGGGCATCAAGAAAGTCTTCCTGGAGGAGGAGACGAAGTCTTGGAGATATGGAAAAGTGATCTGTGGGAGCCGAGAGGCCACATGGGCCTGAAGAAAACCATGAGCTGCTTTCATGTTCCTGGAGGTGAAATCAAAGGGAGGGCAAAGGCCAACCGGCTGCAAGTGGTCCAGACTGAGCACTTCCTATGGACCCAGCACTGCTAGGGCTTTCACATGTTTTATCTCATTGGACCCACAACAAAAACACAATAGGTACAATTATTGTCATTTTACAGATGAGAAAGTAGACTTGAAGATACTGACGACCATGGCCACAAGTATTCCATGGCACCAGGTCCCTAACCTGGGACTCCTCAGGAGCCCCCTGAAGACCCTCAACATCCAGCATTCCACAAACACACATAACCCTCACACACCCCAGTGCTGGGGAAGTGGGTGGAGGCCGAAGGAAGGCACATTTTCCTCTACAAGTGGTCTCTACCCTCTCTCGTGTACAGCAGAGGAAACTGGGTTTGCCCCAGCGCAGGGAAAAACCCTTGGGCAGAGACACTGCTTGGGAGGCAGGGCTGGGGAACCTAGAAGGGCCCCGGGGCTTGGTTTAATGCTCTCAAGTCGACTCTTGAAAATTCAAAAAAGAGGTACCACTGGGCCGCACAAATTATGTAGCACGTCCTATCCCCCATTCCGTGTGCGCTGGAGTTCAGGTGCAATCAAAGAGATTTCCGAGGGTACAAAGCCTGTGCTAGGGGAAGTCAGACGCTGTAGGACTGCAGGGTGAGCCTGCGGAAGGCGCCAGGCGCCCCTGATCGGATCCCCACTGTAGGTCCCGTGATATGGAGTTTACATAGGCGACCCGTCTAGGCCCGGAGGCGGCCAGCCTACCGGAAAGTGAGGAACAAGGTTGGGAAGACCTGGCCTATGGGGGAGGTGGGCTCCCGGCAACAGCAGGCGCGCGGGACCTCGGGAGCTGGAACAGAGCGCACGCGGAAAGGAGGAGCCGAGGGCCCGCGGGCCTGGGAGCCGGGGCAGGGGACGCGCGCGTGCCCGGGGCGGGGCTCGCCGCCCGGCTCCTCCTCCCCGCCAGGCCCGGCCGCCGCGGCCTTTCCTGGCAACTCTTAAGGTCCCAGGAAGAGGAGCCCGGAAGAGGAGGAAGAAGCGCGGGGGGCCGGGCGGCTCCCAGGGTGCCTCGGCGCCGCCGCCCGCATGGAGCCCAACGTGCGCTTCTGGATCACCGAACGCCAAGTACGGCCCGGGCCCGGCGCGGCTGGGGGCGGGGAGGGCGCGGGCCGCCCGGCCTGGAGTCGCCGCTGGCCGCTGTGACCTTGGGCAGGCCACGTGGTCGCAGCACCCACCTTCCCGTCTCAGACCCCGGGAGGGAACGAAAGGAAAGCCGGGCTTGCAGGATGCCGACGGCCACGTCTGTTAGCGTGCGTCGCCTCTGCCGCAGGCTTGGCTAGGGAGGGTAGGTAACACAGTGTCACCCTGCAGATCGCACGAACCAGGAGTCACTCCGCACCCCTCAGGGGTCTGCTTCTGCTGCCTAGGCTGTTGCTGAGCACCAGGCTGGAGAGGCACAAAACAGGTCCTCCCCAGGAGTCTGTAGGCTCAGCCGCCCGACCGTGAGATTCAGGGCTGCGCGAAGCCCCGCCTCCAGGCAGTGGCCGGGAGGCGCTGTCCAATAGAAATAAGATGGCGCCATGTGGGTAATTCCAAATTTTCTGGTAGTCACATTAAAAATATATGACTTTTCACATTTTAATTTTAATAATATATTGCATGTAGCTCAGTAGAAACAAAATATTAACATTTCAACATGTAATTGGTATAAAAAATTATAGATGAGATTTCTTGCATCCTTTTCTGTAGGAAGTCTTTATGTATGGTTTCCACATACAGCACATCTGGAATTGGCCTGGCCACATGTGGTTAATTGGACAGCACGTTTCTAGAGTGTTCTCTTTCCGCCTTGACCTAGAGCAGAGCCTAGCTCGGTTCTCTTAGGTGGGAAAGTCAAGGACAGGAAACTCAAGTTGTCCTAGCAGAGCCAGGCCTCTAAGCGGGAATCGCTGCAAAGTTTGGGGGCTTTAGGGAGCAAACCAGGCCTTCTTTCTCCACATGTGAACCAAACTGCCTGTATTGAGCCTTCACTGGAGTGTCCAGTTCTTTATGACTGGAGTTAAGCCTTATAACCGGTCTTTGCAGGTGACTCTGGTAGAGAATCTGCTGCAGTGCAGGAGACTCCCGTTCCATCCCTGCATCAGGAAGATCCCCTGGATAAGGGGATGGCAACTCACTCCAGTGGTCTTGCCTGGAGAATCCCATGGACAGAGGAGCCTGGCGCGCTACAGTCCTTAGGGTTTTAACGACATGACTGAGCATGCATGCAAGCCTTATAATCACCCAAGGGGTGTGAAGAAACAGATTCCTTTCTAGGAATCTAGAAGGATTGAGACCTTTCTAGGCAGTGCTTCAAGGTGATATGTGGGGTGTGAACATAGGTCCATTTGACCCCAGAGTCTGGGCTTGTAATCCTCAACAGCAATTGGAGGTGAAGAGCACAGGCCATTGGGTCATTTCCTGGTTGGGCTTCCTTGAGTACATTCATGAGCCCTTGGAAGCTTCAGTGTCTTCACCTGTAGGGTGGGGATGTTGTGAGGATTCTAGCAGATGCTGCAAGGAGAAGGCCCTATGAGGTTCTAAAAATGTTGTTAACTGTTATTACCTGGGTTTTTTTTTTCTGCTGCTATTAACCTCTCTGGTGCTCCTGCCCCTCTCAAGTCTTTTATTCAAAGAGTTCTTCAGTGGACAGACTTGTTGGATCCTACAAATTTGGTCCTTTCAATTGTAAGTATTTTCTTGTTTTCAAAAATAGTGAATTTCACACTTTATTCTGAAATGTGAAGGCTGTGTGTCTCTTTTCAAAGCAGTTGAAATAGCAGAATCCATGTATATTATCATGTTTTTATTTCTTGTGAATGAACTTGAGATTGGAAGGTTGCTACATAAGAGCAATCCATTTAACAGGTAGTACCAAATCCTGGCTTCCCAGGTGAGTGACTCAGTGATAGACAACCCGCTGCAGGAGACACAGGTTTAATTCCTGGGTTTGGAAGATCCCCTGGCGAAGTGGCAACCCACTCCAGTATTCTTGCCTAGAAAATCCCATGGACAGAGAAGCCTGGTGGGCTACAGTCCCTGGGGCCACAAAAGAGTTGGACAGGACTTAGCAACTAAACAACACCAACCAAACCCTGGGCCTGGTACTGGTGGTTTCAAAGGGAATCAAAACAGACCTCCCTGGTGATGGAGGACAGAGAAGCAAAGCTAGCCACAGACCTTGACTCTGGGCTCCAAGGGCAAGGTGTAGCAGGGAATTGGGGGAGGTTATTTAAAGAAGGCTGGGAGGGAGGAACTGTCAGGAAGACAGGACTGTGAGCAAAGGGGAGGGCGGCAGGGGACAGGTCACCCAGTTACTGGGTCTTTTAACTCAGGGGAACCGGACAGTTCTGGAAGGCCCTTGTGTGTCATTCAGACAAGAGGGATTTTTACTTAGCCATCTGACGAGTAACCAGAGGGACCCAGACTATGATCAGTTCAGGGGATGACTCAATTATCTAAGTGAAAGATGAGAGTTTGAACCAGGTGTGGCTGAGGGATGAAGAGGAAGAGAAACCCTTCGTGAGAGACCAGCAATGACACTTACAGCCAGATCCACAGGGGCACTCCCATCTTTGTGCTCAAATAAATGTTTCCTGTCGTTTTGTTTATAATAGAGAAAAACAGGAAACAAGCTGAATGCACATCAGTAGGGAAATAGAGAAATATAAAATGGCATACTCATGTAGTGGAATACTGAGAGTGTGGGTTCAATCCCTGGTCAAGAATTAAGATCCTGCAAGCCTCTTGGAGAAGTAAAAAAAAAAAAAAATTAAAATCAGGTGTTAGTAAGCATGTGATTCTTAAATCTGTGGATAAATCTGAAGTTGAGATCATTGCTTGATTTCTTTATACCTAATTGTAGGAAAAAATAGAAAAATCGAGGCAACTCTTGTTAACAAATGAAGATGCATCCAGAGGTGACTTGGAGGACAAAAGGGTATGTTTCTTGTTCCCAGGTGTGCCTGGCTCAAAGCTGGGCTTGGGTGCCTTCAGGTGATTCTAACTGCATGGTCTGAAATCAGGTGGTATTTTGGCATCGTAAACACTGCTCAGTTGGGTTAGCTTTTAAAATACAGTTATGATTCCTTCTTGTAAGCCAGATGAATATGAGTTACTACTGTTAGGAACTAGTATTAAGGGAAAACAGCATAGGGTTCTTCCTGTGCAACAGAGATGGGCAGTTGCAGTATCTATTCTCTGTAGCTGACTCCTGAGCCCCATGGCAAATTCCAGAATTCTGGCAGGCCTCTGAAGTCAGAATCTGCTCCCTGTTAGAAGCAGTGTTATGGGGCGGGGTTACAGCCCCTGCCCAAAGACTCAAGCCCAGTGTTTGTTATCTACCTTGCAGCGAATGGGGCTTTCCAGAGCCCACAGACATCAATCCCTTGAGGCAGCCTGCGGAAAGCTCGCATGTTTAACTTGGTTTTTCTGAGAACTTGTTGGGGCCTCTGAACTCACACCTGGCTCTCTTACAGTGACTTGGCTAATAGCGTGGTTTGCACACAGCCTGCTCTGCTCTGAGCTGGGGGAGGCTGGCGGCATTCAAGGACTCCCCCAAGGGGCAAGTTAGATGTTGGCCTCTCCAAGGTCACAAACTTGGGGGCCTTTTTAATGTTTTGGTCATTTTCGTGTGGCTCTTCTTTTTGCTTCTTGTTAGTTCACTCATTTGATTTACTTGTTTTGACCTGCTCTGCCCCCGTGGTAGAAAACAGTTCACCCTTCACTCCCTGAAAGGTGGAGCAAAGGAGTACCACAAATGAAACTGGAGAGGAGCTATTTTGGCTGCCGGGACACCTTTAAAAACTATTGCTTGGTCTTTCTCTTTTTAGATACAAGAAGCTTGGAAGAGAAGTCTTGTAAGTTTCAGCCCCATCCTAATTTTTAGCCTAAAATAACAAAACCAAACATCAGACTCACCTTTGTGTTTACCCTTCTGAAGTCCACAGTGCATCCTGACAATAGCAGGCTAATCCCTGGTCCTTTTCGACCTGCAGGTGAGTTGATTCTAATTTTCACAAGTGGTTTGTAACCTTTAGAAAACCTTGCCTCCCTCCAAGTCATGTGGTTGGTTCCCCTGGCAACCAGCCCCATCCTTCGGTGCTTTCCCAAAGTCACCGTATTGACATTATCTCAGGTGTGGTTGAAACGGGCTTGCTTTGAAGAATGAGAGGCACTTGGGACTTCCTGGGTGGTCCAGTGGCTAAGACTCCATGCTCTCAACGCAGGAGGCCCAGGTTTGATCCTCAACCAGGGAACTAGATCCTGCGTGCCACAGCTAAGACCTGGTGCAGCCAAATAAATTTTAAAGAAAAGAATAAGAGACACTCCTTTTACCTTTATTGCCCTTCTCACTTAGGAAATTTCAAGGGTTTTAGGATCTCTGGGCCAGGGATAGGGATGAAGAGCAAATACATATGTCTTATTATAAGTCACAGTGTCACAGATGTATTGAATTCACCTGGAAGGATGAACAAAGATTTGCAACAAGTGACCACTTACCCTCAATGAGAGAAAGCCTGGTCAGGTTTTCCTCTGCTGTGCTGGTTTTAAGTTTTGCCTTATGCACGTAGTTATTATTTTTATTAGAAAGAAAAGTGCGTAAAAAATATCCTTTGACTCCCGTGCCTGAGAAGAAGCTTCAGGGTGGGCGGTTTTCCACCCTCTCTGCCGTCACTGACCCTCTTGTCTTTCTCGCCAGCTCTCCTGCCTTTCACGGCACCCACGGTGAGTAAGCTGCCATTCACCACTAAGAAGCCAAGGGGTCAGGAGGACGTCCATGCATCTCCTAAGCTCTCGGCCCCTGTCTCGTGACTGCCTGATAGATGGTTAGGACCTCTCACCTCTGACCCTTGTCCACACCCCACCCCTGCTTATCCCCCCGGGCATCAGGGCCTGTTGAGGATACACAATGTCACAAGGTAACCCTTTCTTTGAATACCTACCATGTGCCAAGCGCTAAGGAGGAGGTTGATGAGTTAGGACATACTCCATGGCACAGGCCCATGTCACTGGCTGTCACCTCCTCTCCCCAAGTCCCCTCCCCCCCAATCAGGCAGGCCCTCCCCTGGGACCCGGAATCACCCGCAGTGAAGCTGTCCACCTTGGCTCTGCCCCCTGCAAGTTTAATTTAAAATAAATTAAAGTGATGCTTCTCAGCCGCCCTGCTCGATTGCATGTCTGGAGACGGGGACCAGTGTGAGGCACCCCTGGGCTCTCACTGCCCATGGGGGCCCATCCAACACCACCTGTCCATGGGCCACTAGCCCCGGGCATCCACATCTTCCGCTTCTTGCCTCTGCTCTTGGGGACTCAGTTCTACATCTCCTTGGGGAGGGTCTGTGTGCCACAAGCCTTCCCTCCCACCCAAGACGCTCTCAGCTATGCATTATTTTCTTTAATTGAAGTATACTTCATTTACAGTGTTTCAGGTTTACCGCAGAGTGATTCATTTTATATGTATTCTTTCTCAGGTTCTTTTCCATTGTAGGTTATTACAAGATCTTGGGTATAGTTCCCTGTACTACACAGTAGGTCCTTGTTTATTTTATATATAGTAGTCTGTATCTGCTTTACTTTCTTTACAGCTATTTCTGTCAATGCTGCCGGTGAAAAGTCTGAAGTCCATGATTTTACCTCAGGTAGCAATTCTTTCTATTTCAAAATTATTGAATTTTGTTGAACTTGAAACCAAAATGTGACGTGTTAGCCTCTGTCTTCCTGTAGGCCTCCTTCTACACCTACAGTACAGTCTTCAACATCGTCAATGGAAATGCAAGTTATGTGAGTATCACGAGGCCCGGAGGGCATGCAGTTTCACGGTGTTTCTTTTGGCGATTTTGTGTGTTTGTTGGAATTATCTTTCCTGGGTAGAACTGTGGCATTTACTAAATATGAGCCTTTGTTTTTCCCTAGGATCGTCGTGCACACGAGAGCTTATTACTAGGTGCAGGAGTGATTGTGTCTTCAACTTTTTTGGGCGTATGTGTTTTTAAAATGTGTCAAATCTTTTACTCTTCAGAATCAAAATTTTATGTTCTAACTGAATTTAGAAAGTATGATTAAGACATGAAGAAAATCAAAGTTACCTGTAATCCTATAACCCCCAAATTATGTGATTTTTTTTTTCTAAGTTTCTAGGCATGGACTCAGTACTGTTATCTTTCTTAAAAAAGTTAATTCAGGGGACTTGACTGGTGGTCCAGTGGTTAAGACTCTGAACTTCCACTGCAGGGGGTGTAGTTCCCTTAGGTCAGGGAACTAAGATCCCATATGCAGCACTATGCGACCAAAAAAAAGAATAATGTCATGTTTGTAAACATGTTATACAAATTATGTGTTGCTTTCAATGTCAGGATACTGTAATGAGTGAAAATGTAGACTTCAGAGCCTGGTGAGCCTGGATTTACCTCTTGGGTCAAATCCTTAACATCTTAGTGACTCTGGACACGTTCTGTAGCCTAAATCTCTAAGCGTTCCTCTGAGGGTCAGGGAGAGCACTTCAGTGTTGCAGGAATTAAAACAAGAAACGTGTGGAGACACTTGCAGGGTCCTGCCCTGTAAAAGGAACTAGGTTGACACTAGCTCTCTGCTGGTCCCATGCAATGATGATTCGTCTCTCTCGTTTTCTAGTTATTCCCTCGTTTGCTCCAAGTAAAGCTTTCAATGAATAGCGTTCTGAGCAGAAACGTCATTCCCGTCATCATTCTCGGTAAGCAGGAGCCTGCCTCCATCTTCAGGGATACCCCAGTCCCCGGGCCTCACTGCAGTTGGTGAGAGCCACCATTTACAGCTTGCTGGTGCCCCCGGGTCCAGATGGGGTCTTTGGTTTGAGAAATGACGCTTTCTCTGTGGGTACCCCTTTAGTTGTCAAAGGATGAACACGAACCTGGAAACACAAATTACATTTTATTTATTTATATTTATATAAATAAATATATATTTATTATTTATAACAAATATACTCCAATTGATATTTTTTAAAATTTTTTCTTGGAATATAATTGCTTTACAATGTTCATTTCTGCTGTACAGCGAAGTGAATCCCTATATATGTGTGTGTGTGTGTGTGTGTGTGTATACACATTTACCCTCTGTCTTGAACCTCCTTCCCACCACCCCCATCCCACCCCTCCAGGTCATCACAGAGCACTAAGCTAAGCTCTTGTGCTAAAGAGCAGCTTCCCACTGGCTCTCTGTTTTACACATGGAAATCTATATATGTCAATCCCAGTCTCCCAGTTCACTCCCCTCTCCCCATCCCTCTCTGTGTCCACACGTCCGTTCTCTATGTCTCCATCTCTTTGTAAAGATTGTACAAGCCTTGTCTATATATTATTTCACTGAATCTTGACAACAACTTAGAGGCAGGTAATATTATCCCTACTTACAGATGAGGAGACTGAGGCGAGGGGCAGTTAGGGAGATTTTCTAGGGTTACCCGTGGAGGAAGTAGTAATCTTGGGGATTTCAAACCAGTAGTCTGACTCCAAGGGAGGGACAGAGATAGTAACCAACTGTTTTAAATTTGCCAGCCTGCAAGTTCAGTAATTCACCCTCAGCATTTGGGCTTGGAAATCAAAGCAGCTTGAAGTGTTGGCAGAATTAGGTCAGTGGTAAAATCTGGGAAATTATGTTATAGAAACTGGGTCAAGCCAGCTTCAGCAAAGAAGGCAGGCATATTTCAAAGGCCCCAGGGTCTTTCTGGGAATCCCGTCAAGGGTGTCGGGACCTGGGGCTGGGTTGTAGTCAGGATCCAAGACCAAGAGGCCAGCAGTTCTGACCCCTACTCCACAGCCCAGGAGAGAGCTGACTTTATATGTGTCAGGTGACCACCCATGGATCGGCAAAGCACACCCATCAGAGAAAGAGGCGTGACCCTCGAAAACATGTCCCTTCACTGGACCCACACTCATCCCTCTGTTTCCTTCTTTACGTCCACAGCCCAGCTCAGTGGGATGAACGTGATCGCCTCCCGAAGTTTGGAGCCCATACGCGGGATCGAGGTCATGGACAAGGAAGGCAATGTCATAGGTTATTCCAGAAAAGCTGGGACAAAGGTAGGGGACCCACGCTGTGAAGCTAAAAGCTGCTTGCCTTTGGGGCAAAGAATTTAATTGTCAGTCTGAGAGCTGGTAACAAATTCACATCTCCCTTCAGCCTTTTCTTATCTGTCTTTTCTCATGGTGCTCAGAGAGAGTTCACATTTGCACTGTGATGTTTAAAAGGTGATGCAGTATCTGGGTTCTCCAGAGAAACAGAACCAATAGAATATCTGACCATCTATCTTTCAGTCATCTATATAAATACGTTAATGTGCTCCAGTCATGTCCCGACTTTTTTGGAGCCCTATGGACTGTAGCCCACCAGACTCCTCTGTGGGATTCTCCAGGCAGGAATACTGGAGTCGGTTGCCACATCCTCCTCTTCCAGAGGATCTTCCCGAGCCAAGGATTGAACCCACATCCCTTCTGTCTCCTGCCTTAGCAGGCGGGTTCTCTACCACTAGCGCCACCTTCTCCAGCGGATCTTCCCACCCAGGAATCGAACTGGGATCTCCTGCATTGCAGTCGGATTCTTTACCAGCTGAGCTACCAGAGAACCCAAATATATATATATATCAAGATTTATTTTATTATTTTTTAAATTTTTATTATTTGGCTGTATTGGGTCTTAGTTGCGGCATGCGGCAACTCTTAGTTGCAGCTTGTGGGATCTAGTTCCCTGACCAGGGATTGACCAAGACTGGGAGCACAGTCTTAGCCCTTGGACCACCAGGGAAGTTCCGCCACAGTCCAATTTTAGAACATGTTCATCCCCCTGAAAATTCTGTCGGGTGAAACAGAATTCTGTTTCAGTCACTCCCCCTCCCACCCGCAGCCCCAGGGAAACACTGATCTGCTTTATGTCTTCATTGTTTTGTCTTTTCTAGAAGTTTCATACAAGTGAATCACAGTATTTTTGTCTGGCCTCTTTGACTTTTGAGGTTCATTCATCTTTTAACGCACTGGTAGTGCATGGCTTTTTATTGCCGAGTAGTCTTCCACTATACCACGTTTTGCTTGTCTGCTCCCCAGGCGATGGAGATTTGGATTGTGTCCAATTTTTGGCTGTTGCCCTTGATGCCACTCTGACTGCTTGTGTACCTACAACTGTGTGTGTGGATGTGTGTTGGCATTTTTCTTCAACTGAATTTTAACTGCAGGGCACAGTGGGAAACACGAGAGTGAATGTTTAATCCCCAAGTTGTTCTTTAGCACCTCCCGCCTCTCGGGTGCTGTGCTGGGCTCTGGAGACCCACCCCTCACTGGTCAGCATTGCTTCTCTCCAGGGGCTGGGAGGGAGCCTCGGGCCCTGCTGGCTACCCAGTTATCTAGCCCATCTTATTGAGAGGAGCTTCCTTGTTTGCAACATGGCCAATTTAGGGTGAAAGAAAGGTTTGGTGATCTTAAAAAAAAAAGTTGATCTTTCTCTTAAGAATAAAGTGTCTGTGACCATGCGTAAGCTTGGTCATTCTTTTATCACTTCCCTGTCACCGGAAGATTTCTTTTCTTCAGCTAAAATTTCAGAAACTGCGTAACCAGCAATATCTGATTGTAATAGAGCACCTTTGATTAGATTTCAGGAGCCCAGTCCACGCTGTTTTCCTTTGCCTGGCCGTGTTGGCTACTCAGTTGCAGGCCGCCACGCATCTCGCAGTGTCTCATGACCGGTGTCTGGCTTGCAGTGTCTTCCCTCCCACACAAGACAAATGGAGAGGGGCCGGCCTTGCCCTGCTGACGCCGAAACACTCCAGGCTCAGCTACCACTCTTTTCTTCTTCCAGCGACTTTATCTTGTATTCCTGAAAGGTTATTTTTAAAAGCCACACCCTCCTTGCAGCCCTCTGTCCTCGTGGGGGAAGGGCATTCCTGCAGGGGATCAGATGAGCCGAGCATTAGTGTCCTGGGCAGAAAACAGGCATGTGGGCCACAGCAGAGAAGCCTGGACAATGGGCTGTAGCCACGGAGTCACAGGAGGCCGGAAGTGCACAGAATAGATTTCAGGGGAGGGCAGGGTGGGCAGAGTGCCTGTCTATCTTACACTTGGCGTGTAGAGTTGTGTCTTACCCAGAGGTCGGGTTCTGATGTTCCAATGCAAGTGTCATCTATAGTCAAAATTTCCCTTGAACATCTCCGATATTGCCCTTGAGTACACGTGATTTTTGTGCATATTAACCCATACTGTCAGTGATATGTTTAAAGGTTCAATATAGAGAGTAACTTATAGAAAAGATGGCAACACAGTATAGACTATACATATATGTTTATGCAAAATAAAATTTTATAAAACACTGTTCATCACACAAGCAAAAGATGGGAGCATGCAGGCAGACTCATGCATGTTACATGCGGACATGATGCCATGCCAGTGCACTGAGAGCTGGGCTTCCCCTCCTGGAAGGAGTGGGATTAGCTGGGGGCAGTTTAGGAGAGGAAGGTGGGTGGCAGAATCCTGGACTGAAAGAAAAATGCGGCGATGTCCTCAGTGGTAAATCAAGCTTTTCTAGCAAAGGGACTGCCATTTGGTTCTAAGTAAGGATTTGTCTGTCAGCTGCTTCTGCTTGTAATTAATGTTTTATTTGGAGTGGTTGGTGGGAGTGATGGAGACCATTGTGGAGTCACGGAGAGGTTAATCTCATCTCCGGTCACTCCAGGCACCAACTCCAGGCATTTTCTGTACGTATGCAGGTCAAGCGCTGCTTCCAGCTCTTTGCACGTGCAAAGAGGGGAGAATGGCAGTTTGCCAGTCTCTGTCATGACTTGCAAGATCCCTGGAACTCGGCCTACTCCATGTGCTAAGCTGCTTTCTTTTCATTTCCACTAGGCCGTTAAAGATACAGCAACATCCAGAGTTGTGCTGTTTGGGACCTCTGCGTTTATTCCTGAAGTCTTCGCATACTTTTTTAAAAGGTAAGAGGTATGCTTATATCCCCGGGAAGGAATAAACATGTTGACCATCAAAACTGTATAAAGTTTGTCAAATACTGAATCTGATGAGCGGGATGGGAAGAAGGTCCTTTAGGAATCTTCCTTCTAAACAGCCTTCATCACCATTAAGATGGTAGGATTGATTTAGGGCAGGTGTGGAAATCCTGATGTGCACATTCCAACAAACCTGGACTCTCCCCCAGTTACTCTGTCCTCAGTTACTCCTTGGGCGTGCCCCTGCACCTGCTGAGGCTCGATTCCTCATTTCTGTTGATAGAAAGATGAGTTTGGAGGATTTGCGGGGCCTGGCAACTCACCCCAGTATTCTTGCCTGGAGAATTCCAGGAACAGAAGAGCCTGGCAGGCTGTAGTCCATGGGGTCACAGAGTCAGACATGACTGAGTGGCTGACACTTTCACTTTTTCACTTTACTTTCCCAGCTCTCATGTGCTATGGCTGTTGCTCAGGTCTCTTTCCCCTCTTCGTTCCAAGCATGTGTTAAATTAGCTTAAGTGGCCCAGAACCAGTTGACTGCCATTCCTTTATTTGTTTATTTTAATATTTATTCATTTGGCCGTGCCAGCTCTTACTTGTGGCATGCAGGATCTTTTGGTTGTGGCTTGTGGATCTAATTCCTCAACCACAGATCAAACCCTGGCCCCCTGTATTAGGAGCACTGCATCTTAACCACTGGACAACCAGGGAAATCCCTGCCATGGCCTGTTAGGAGGAGAGCCTGGGGTCAGCTAGTATGAGAGGCCCCACTTGCAGGAAGCAGCTTAGGGCAGGAGGAGAGGCGTTGGTTTAGATACCAGGAACAGGGCGGGGGGGGGCTGGCCTGCGGCAGCTGATCAGAACTCTTGTGCAGGACAGTCCTCTCTTCTCCTTTGTGGCTGTTGTCTTCCTCCTTTCCCTCTGTACATTGGCTTCTTCACGTTGACACGTGACTGTGGCCACCTCCCAGCTGGTATCCTTGCAGTGTCTTGTCTTTTTTTTTTTTAAATTTTTGGCCATACCCCACAGCATATGGGACCTTAATTCCCCAACCAGGGATCAAACCCACACCGGCTGCATTGGAAGGCGGAGTACTGGAGTGGGTTGCCATGCCCTCCACCAGGGGATCTTTCCAACTCAAGGATTGAACCCGTGGCTCTTATGTCTAACCTATATTGGCAGGCGGGTTCTTTAGCACTAGTGCCACCTGGGAAGCCCCTTAATCACTAGACCACTAGGGAAGTCCTCACAGTGTCTTGATGAGAGAGAAAAACACAGCAAATCTTGGGGGGTTAAGGGTAGGGTGTGTCTTCCACACAGTTCACAAACTCCTGGGAAAGGATCCTGTTGGTCCAGGAGGGGTCACCTGCCTGGTGCTGGCCCAGCCTGCTCTGTCTGGGCTGCTGAGCTAGGAAGCCTCTGCTTGGACCACACAAGGAGTGCATTTCAGGAAGCAGCAGTGTTCTGTCCAACTCCTACTTCCCATGGTCGATCCAGCTGGGTGGCTGTGGGGACTTCTCCAGGGTTGGGTCCCCCTGCTTCTCTCTGGCTGACCTCAGTGTGGGGGATTCTGGGAAAGCTGGGATCTAGAGGTTCATCCTCCAAGGCCTGCACAGTGGTACCACCTGCCTGGTGGGGAGAGGTGGTCCTCATTTCCCGGTGGGCCTTGGGGGTGCCTGGAAGGGACCTCGTCCCACACCCATGACAGTATCCCAGGTAGAGTGGCCGCGGTGGCCCTTCTGATTCAACCCTTTCATTTTTGCCTCTGAAAAGTCTCAGGGCTCAGAAGGGGAAGGCGACTTACCTGAGAGCACAGGGTCTGTCAGTGGCCAAGCCCCAGCCGGACCCCAGGACCCCAGATCTCTGGCTTCCCAGGCTGGGCTTCTTGCTCCTTCTTCCCACAGTCTCAGAGGTCAGGGTCAGAACATCACAGTCCAGGGGAGGGTGCAGGTCCTAGAATCTGACCTCTCACTTTTAAGAATTTGAAGATGTGGCTGCGTCCTCTTGTTGGTGTGAAGGAGATGATGATAACATAGACCTCATAGGGTCGGGGGATAGCAGGTAAGCAAATGCATATGAAGTGCTTGACCCAGGCCTGACATGTAGTGACTGCTCCATCTGTGCAGCTGCTGGTATCACCTGTTGTGGGGTGATTAGGAACGGAGGCCAGGCCTGCGGCTGCTCACAAAACAATTGACTGCCATCTGAGCCCAGGGCGGGCCTCTAAAAGAGTCCTGGAGGGACATCCCTGGTGGCCCAGTGGTTGAGGCCAAGCTTCCATGGCAGGTGGCCTGGGTTCGATCCCTGGATGGGGAACTGAGACCCCGCGTGCCGTGTGGTGAGGCCAAAAAAATAAATAAAAATTTAAGTAAGCCATCTTTAAAAAAATTTTTTTTAATTAAATTTGAAAGCCCTGGTACCTTTTTCTTACAGGACCCAGTTTTTCCTGCAGAATCCATGGTCACTGTGGACCCTGAAGTTTTCTTGTACGATCCTCGTCATGGGATTGATGGTGCCAGTTTCCTTCAGCATCTTCCCACAGATCAGACGGGTAAGTGTCCCCCTTCAACTTCCTCTAAAAAAAAAAAATGTGTCTCTTCTCCTCATTATCAGAGTGAGATAACTCATTCTCTGAAAAAAATCGGGCCAAGTTTACAGAAGAATAAAACAAAATAACATCCTTTACGCATAATCCCACCCTGCAGATGACTTGCACAGTTTTGGATTCTGTTTTTCTTCACTGTGTATCTGAGGTGTTTTTTCTGGGACATTAAAAAAAAAACAACTTTGAGATAGTTTAAAGCTTCATAAGATACTATAGTGAGGGTTCATCCCATAGGGCTTTCCGCAGCGATGGAAACGTTGTAATGTGTTGTCCAGTATATGTAGTCCCTCATCACAGCTGGCTGTTGAGCACTGGAAACATAGCTAGTGAGGCTGAGGGATTGAATTTTTAATCTGTTTAATTTTAAGTGCTCACATGCAGCTAGTGACACCCGTTCTGTGCGTGCTCAGTCGTGTCCCACTCTTTGCAGCCCCATGGACTGTAGCCCACCAGGCTTCTCTGTCTATGGGATTTCCCAGGCAAGAATACTGGAGTGGGTTGCCATTTCCTACTCCAGGGGATCTTCCTGACCCTGATCAAACCTGAGTCTGTCTCTTGCATTGGCAGATAGATTCTTTACCACTTGTAGTCTTTACCACTAGTGCCACCTGGGAAGGCCCTGCTGCTCTATAGAGCAGGATATATTATAATCTGTGATGAGTCAGACTGCCTGGACTCAGATTCCCAGTTCATCCATGACCCTGGTCAATCTGCTTAAACTCTCTGAGGCTTAGTTTCTATTAAAGACAGATGGAGGTCATAATACCTCTGCAAAGGCTTGTTGCTGATAGCAAGGACATTACTGATGTAGTAGATACTGATTTCCGGCATTTCTTGGCTGAAATGCTTGTTGCTGTCACCATCACCACCCCCTGACCTCCAACCCCCACCAAGCAAGTCTTGGCATTTGTTGGATGTTTAAAATAACTTGTTGGTCCAAGGTGGGCATGAGGTGGTTGAATGGTGGTCCTGTCCTGACTGGGTGGCTTGCAGATAGAGTGCAGGGCTGAGAGGTTCTGCCAGGGCCCTGCCCAGGGTACATCCTCAGACGTTGTGTGAGCCACAGCATTTGTTTATATTTGAAATTTTCCATAAGAAAGTTTTTAAGGGACTTTCCTGATCGTCTAGTAGTTAGGACTCTGAACTTGCAATGCAAGGGGCCCAGGCTCAGCCCTTAATCAGGGAACTAAGATCCTGCAAGCCTCACAGTGTGTGGGATTTTAGTTCCCTGACCAGGGATTGAACCCAGGCCCTCAGCAGTGACCACATGGAGTCCTAACCACTGAACTGCCAGTGAATTCCAGGTTAACTTTTTTTTTTAAGACATCACTGAAAAGATTGGACTGAAATAGATGCTTTCTGAACTGTTTTTTTTTTTTTTTTTCTACACTACATGGCTTGCAGGATCTTTGTTCCCCGATCAGGGATTAAACCCGGGGGCCCTTGGCAGTGAAAGCTCCAAATCCTAACGTCTTAACCACTAGAGCACTGGAAACTCCTAAAAAAATTTTTAACTTCTAGGGCAAAAAAACTGAATATGCATATTAAGAATTTAACTTTGTTTTTTAGATACAGTGCAGTGAGCTTGAAAAGGAAATTCAGTCGGCAACAGAAGAAACAGAACTCTTCTATAACAGAGGGGTGTAGGTGTGCGTTTTAGCTGCATTTGGTTGGTTCCTGTGTGAAAACCTTCCTCTAAGGTTTCAGTTTCAAGAACCTGCCAGAAGGGTCCTGGAATCCCCAGAGGTGTCTGTGCCGACAGGATGGCTTACGATGACACCTGATGAGACTGGTCCTGCCTCGGGTTAACAGGCTTGGATGGAAGAAGAGAAACGGGGGCTGTCCTGTCTGACCCACCACATGCGGTTGCTAAGGGGATGTGTGCGTGATGTAAGATTCGGTTTTCTATTTGTCTGTCAGCCTGTGAAAGGATACTGTGAAATCACCAATAAACTTGTCTAGAGTTGAGTATTTGAAAATGAAGGAGAAAGGTTCACGTACCCAACGCACAGGCATTAAACTGCTAGCCCACCTCCAGGTACACTGGTCGGGGGTGGGTGAAGGCCTTCTACCCCCAAAGCAATGGTGTTTCCCTTCTCAGCTTACTCCTGTTTGGACAGCTGCTTGAAACCTTTGCCAGCTGCTACCCAGCTCCTTCTTTCTCCTCCCTGGCAGATGACTCGTTCTCGCCCTCCACGGTGAAAGCCAAGGTTCTCGCCCTCCTGGCAAGAAGCCTGCTGACCTCCGTCCACCCACGCCCAGCCTCCCCTCCTCCCTGCATGATCAGCGGTGTCCTGGGCTTGGGCCCCACCGACCCTGCCTGTTTCCTCGCGGCCTTGCTCTGCAGCCTTCACTGCCCCCTCTGGCTTCAGCCTCCCTCCTCTGCTGCTTCCCAGGAGCATTTCAACTGCATGAGTCACTTGGCTCATGAAAAAACAAACACCCCTCTGTGTAGCCAAAGTTTTTCAAAGAGTTTTCTGCCCTCACTCTTTCCACCCCACCTTCCACTGCTGAGGCTGCTGTCATCCATGCCCCCAGTGCTGTTCACACAGCCACTGCCCACTGGGCGCGCCTGTCACGGGGCTGGCTCTCCCCTCAGCAAAAGGCCTACATCGAGCTGTTCCTGCACTTTGCCATCCGGACATACATTTGGGAGCATCTTTCGCTCCCAGTCTCAGGAAATGGCACTGCCGCTTACCGGCTTAGTCAGGACCACTAGCATCACCCTTACTCCCCTCCTGCCCCCGCCCCATTCAGTAGACCCGGCAGCCCTCTGTCCGCCAACACCCTGGCGCAGTCCAACAGCATCCCCTGCTGGTACTGCTCATCAATCCATTGCTAGCCTGCTCTTCTAAACCACACCTGCTTAAAAGCCTTAAATGGCCTCCCAGTACACCAGGATCAAGTCCAAATTCCTTGCCACGGCAGGTAGAAGACTTTATTCCTCTCCTGCCACTCCCGCTCCTTGCTCTGGACTGACGTCCATCAGTGTCTCTGAGCCTTCCCACACGCTGTTCCCTCTGTTCCAGGCTAACCTCTCCCTGGGCTTCAAGTCTGACCTGGACGTCAATCACTTTTCTCCAGGGAGCCTTCCAGGATTCGCAGGACTGAATTAGGTGCTCCTTCAGTGTGTTCCCATAGCGCTCATGTCTCGCCTAGCATTTGCCACAAGGCCATGCCATGGCCTGTTTGCTGACCCTATGCCCCCACAGATGGTGCATCTTGAGAGTGAGAACCATTGTCCTGGGCATCAAGGAAGCCCCAGGATACGATACACAGTGCACAGTGTAGAGTAGGCACTCACGTTTGTGTACTGGGTGGAGGGTGTTTCTAACACACCCTGCCCCAAGTCATCTCAGAACGCGCCTGTGGGGCTTCCCTGGGGGTCCAGTGGTTAAGAATCTGTCTTGCAATGCTAGGGACACAGGTTTGATCTCTGGTCTGGGAAGATCCCACAGGCTGTGAAGCAACTAGGCCTGTGCCACACAACTACTGAGCCTGTGCTCTCGAGCCCTGAAGCTGAAACCACTGAAGTCTGTGAGTCTACAAGCCCATGCTCCACAACAAGAAGTCACCGCAGTGAGAAGCCCTCACGCTACAATGAAGAGTAGCCACCGCTCACCACAACTAGAGAAAGCCTGCATGCAGTAATGAAGACTCACCACAGCCAAAAAAATAAATCTTAAAAAAAACACAATGCACCTGTGACTTTCAGTTTTCCCTAGGTCACAAAATGACAGTTATCTCCAAATTTGGTAAAAGGTGTTTCACCACGGCCTAAAAGGACAAAACCAGTCAAAATGATCTACCAGTCAGCTCCATGTAGCCACAAGTTTCTACTAAACAAAATGACAAATGTGCAAAGGCTCCAAGTGAAGATTTAGCCCCTGATTGATGATACAGTAGTAATGTGAGGACATCTTTTGGAAGATGACACTTGGACCTTAGAGTCAGCTCCAGGAAGGGGGTGTGGAGGAGGACCCGGTAAGGAAAGAAGGGCCAAGCCAGGGGTGGAAGGAGCCAGACTGCTTGAATATTCATATAGGTCTTTGGATAATCATCCCCAGGGGTCTGCATTTGACAGAGAGGGTTTTTCCTTTCGTTTGGCTGGAGTGGGGAGAAAGGGCACAATTTATGCCTTGAAGGGCTGAATATCAAAATATTTCACTTTATTTCTGTATCATAAATTTGTTATTTCAACAGCTTTGATCATGAGCTAATACAGTAATACAAAAAAAAAAATGAGGGTGAAAAAGACGTTAGTATTCATTTTCATAAAGTGCAGATTTAATTTTCAATTGTTTGCCCCAGTAAACATCATTTCACTTCAAATCCTCCCCTGCCCCCACCCAAGAAGAGGCTGTTTTAAAATTTTTTCCTTAACAAATGTCTACCACCCAGGATAAATGAAAGATCCAATAAATACAAGTTTTTCTGCAAACATTTTTCTGGTTAAGATTTCTGAGGACAAGAGTACTGAGTGAAAAAAATAACCTGTCATAATTAATATGAATACATATAACAAGAACGTAATTTAGACCCCCATGCTTATTTTGCAATTTTTAGGTCTCCAATTATGAAAAAGGTACCTAACTAAACAAGAATGGATACCTTCATATGTGGGCAAATTATTTTTACTGACGTTGTTTGAAGACATTCTCTGGTTTTGGCCTTTATGAGAAGTTAATTCTCACAGTCCCTCACCAATTATATAAGGTTGCTGTTTCAGTCAGACAGACATTTATATTCAAAATGGGCTTCTTCTCTTATGCTACTACATAAGGACTAGCCTCTTTTTTTTCAAAAGAATATTGCTAGCAAGTAGGTTAATTAAAGAGTACTCATGGCTTAAATTTGCCAAATGCTTACCTCTGCGACAGTATAAATATGGATTATTAAAGTTGTCTACTCAAGTATAAAATCTAGGCAAAACCCTTGTAATACAGGCAAAATATTCAAAGGCTAAGAAAAAAAAAATTCTTTTACAAGAAAGTGCAACTGCAAGGTCTTTTGAATGATCTTCTAGACAGTTCTGCAGAGAACTTAGTAGTTTGGCTCAGAAAGTAGAGTTCCTCATGAGGAATGAAAGTTCTTCCTAGAAGAATTCAAAGCAAAATTTCAGGCAGCTTTCTGAAAATAAACCATTAGTTTGTGGTTACACAATGAGATAAACTGGAACTTATAATAATGAAGGCCTTCAGATTTGCTGCGATTTGCAGGAGAACTTGACAGAGCTGCTCTGCTCTTACCCAGGGACGTTGGGCTTTTATAAAGTTACATAGGTGGTTACAGCACTTTGTAAACATTGAGAGTAGGCATGAAATTAATCAGATAGGAGGAAATCAGAAGTGTTTTCATGTGTGTTTCAGTGCTTTTTCAGGTCAAATTACAATGCTTTCAAATAAAACATTAAAAATATAACATTTTCTTGGTTATTTCCAGTATTTTACATAGTTAATGGATAATCGTGGTGCTAGGGCTTTAGATCAGTCATCAGTGATACATTCTGCCCACCGTCAGATTTTTAGCATTTGCTCCGCGGCGGCTAGATGGTAGAGGAAGTTTTCTGTGGCTGGCGGAAACCGTCTTTGCTTTAGTGCCTCATAATTGAGCACTCGCTTTTCTCCATCATCCGAAACTTCTGAGAATGGAGCCAGGTTGGTGAAGATTTCTTTTGTTTTTAGGGAGATATCCTTTAACAGAACAGGAAAATATACAATACGCTAGTATCCAAAAATTTGAATAGCTCTCCAGAAATTTTCCTGCTATTTTTTAAGTTTATCAGACTAATTTATAAATTATAAAAAATGAAACAAATTTAAAACAATAAAAAATAAATGTCACAGCTGACTTTGCGCAGCAGCAGTGGTAGGGGTAGGGGGAATATTTTAACCCTTTTTTTTTAAGTGCACAACTCAGTGGCATTTTAAGTACTTTCATCACGTTGTGCTGCCATCACCACTACCCATTCCCAGAACTTTTTCATCATTCTAAACCAAAACTCTGTACACATTAAATAATAACTCCCCACCCACCCCCGTAGACCTTGGCAATCACCATTAGTACAATGGTGATTTCCGCCGCTATGAACTTGCCTATTCTATTAATAGGTACTAGTGGAATCAAAACATTTGTCCTTTTGTGACTGGCGTATTTCACTCTGCATAACGTTTTCAAGGTTCATACATGCTATAGCACACGTCAGCACTTCATTCTAAGGCTGAGTAATATTCCACCGTATGTACACACCACATTTTGTTTATCCATCCATCCGTTGATGAACATCTGGGTTGTTTTCACCTTTTGGCCATTGTGAATAACGCTACTATGGACATGGGTACATAAATATTTATTTGAGTTCCTGTTTTCAATTTTTAACATAGAATTACCAAATCTATATTAATGCTGTGTTTGGCTTTTTGAGGAACCTGCTATTGTTCTTAGAACAAATCTCTTCCCAGAGTCCCCTCCTGCCTGGGATGAGCAGCCCGGCACCCGCCACACAGGCTTTCCTTCCCCTTCACTGACTGACATTCCCTTCTGGTGGCTGAGGACTCAGCAGGGCTCGCATTAAAGTCATATCTCTTTCCTGGTTTGCTGACATCATTAATTCATTCGGATATTTCTGAATTCTGAATACACACCAGGCACTACGTCAGACATTATACTGAGCCGTCTATGGATCACTTTTAGTCCATGAAAAACACTGTAATTCAAAACTCAAATTTATACATTTCACCAACACTGCTTTCACTCAAATGGTGATGGTGGAATGGGTGGGTAATGACCATCTGCCCAGGAGGAGAGTCTCAAGAGCCTGAGTTCTCAGGACAAAACCAATCCACCCCTCCAGGCCACAGCTGGGCGGGCCACCAGCATTGAAGAGAAAGGCGCTGCTGGTGAGTGCCCACCAAACCTATATCCCCTCTCACCACTTGAGGTTATATCTTCCACAATAACTGCTTGATTTTGGCACCAGCCCCCTGTATCTATCTCTTCCTGGAGCCTGGTAACTGACTGGCTCATCTTCATCAGGCCCATCCTGAAGACCTCCTCTGAGGAGCTGCCCATGGGCCTCTCCAGTCACTTCACTCTGTTCACGTGGACAGCAGATAACCTGCTGCTGCCAAAAGATGCCTTTTCGGGACCCCGTCAGTGGGAAGATGAAGGCATTACCTGTATAACTTGGCTGTCTGACTTCTCCGGATCTTCTGCCGACTGGACAATTAACTGACCAACTTCTTTATGCAGTTTGCCCATTGTCATGGCCTCTGGTGAAATCAAGAATATGTTATGTGAATGTTTAGACATTTACAAAATGAAAAATAATCATCTACATGACAATCCAAGTGACTGTACAGAGGGGATTCTGAAAAAACAATTGACAAGCCCCCACATCTCCATCCTGTTACTACACATAGATGAAGATGAGATGGCTGGATGGCATCACAGACTCAATGGACATGAGTTTGAGTAAGCTCCGGGAGTTGGTGATGAACAGGGAGGCCTGACGTGCTGCAGTCCATGGGGTCGTAAAGAGTCGGACATGACTGACTGAACTGACTACACACAAATAGGACGACACAACAGGAGCTAAGGCATGATCATGATTTATGTACTTCGTGTCCAAAGTAAAAATACATCAACGCCAAACCAAAATTCTGATAAGACAAAAACCTAATGAAAACTGACTACGTGTAGGTTGTGACTGTAAGCCAAGAGCCTGATGTTCCTGTCCATGGTTTCACAGGTGGGAATTCACGTTTATCTTTCTGGCAGGAATATTGTGGAAGCAGTGCTTCCTGTCAGTTCTGCAGAAGCATCTCAACAATCACAGTGTAAAGGCCATTAGGAATGAGCCAAGGCAGCAACCTGGGTTACAGTAATTATGGGCTGACCAAAAAGTTCGTTCAGATTTTTCTGTGACGAACTTTTTAGCCAACCCAATATCTACACTGCTATTTTCTGCAGCAAGAAGGTTAACAGAGATTTCTGTTTTAACACTCGAAAGGGACAGACTCCACTGGGATAAGCCCATTTTATTGACTCAGAGCAGCAGCGGACAGCAGGGAGTGGCCACGCTTTCTGGTCCAAACGCTTTAGCAGTTTCAGTGGCCCTGGCCACAGCTAGATTTCTACCACTCTGGCTTTACAAAAGGCAGCATCTCCTAAAGACCTGATACCATATTTTGAATTTTTCACCATGAATGTGTACTATGCTTGTAATTTCCAAGTGAACTAAAACAAGTTTTAGTTCTATTAATTGGAGGTTGCTAGATAAAACCTCACAGAATCAGAACCTACCTAAAAAATATCCCTCAATGGATAGCATTCAGCTGCTCCCAATTTTCGGAGAAAGATAAATGATAACACAAAAGTTGTTATCAGTAATTCTCTTCTAAAACCAAGACTTCACAATGTTCTGGGCTCAAAATGTATAAAACCCAAATCTTTTCTTCTTCATGCAGCTGTAATTTAGGATGATTTACAGTTTCCAAAGGTGACCCTATGACACCAGAACACCCTTTCTTGGTCTTTAGCCCCCAAGAATATTCATTCCCTGGTGTTTACTGAAACATTGTTCAAAAAGATTTTCCACACAGGAGCCATACTCAACCCTTGTGTAGTGACAGATGTCTGCACACTCTGATACTTTGTCCTTCATGAGGTGGAGTCTAAATTCTTTTCCCTTAATGACCTGCTTTAACAAATAGAATACAGAGGAAGTGACGGTATGTGACTTCCCAGACTAGGTCGCAGAAGACCCTGTGGCCCCCTCTGTCTTGAATTACTGTTGGGGTGACCAGCAGTCACGTGCTGAGAACACTCACGCTGTCCCAGGGAAAGGCCCCTGTGGTGAGGCCGCCTGTCCACAGCCATGTGAGCAAGCTTGGAAGGGATCCTCTTCGCCCCAGTTGAGCTTTCATTTGACTGCAGCCCTGCCAATATCTTGATTAAAACCTCATGAGAGACCCTGAGCCAGAACCTCCTAGCTAAGTCCCTCCTAAATTCTTGCCCATCAAAACTTTGAGATAATAAGTATTTGGTGTTATAAATCACAAAGTTTAGCAGTAATCTGTTATGCAGCAATAGATAACAAATACACCTTGTTTAAACAGAAAAGTGGAGAAACAAGATGAATAGACCATTGATCTTACTTGTATATGTATACAAGTGGAGTCTATATACACACACACACACACACACACACCATACAACCTAAGCACTCACATGTATCCTTAACGGTTAGGTCTACTAGAATGAGTGCTGTGTTCCAGACACAGAAAAATCCCTCCAGCACAACAGGTGAGTATTTGGTATTTAAATACTGAGAATCAGCCTAAAAAATACAACTGCTTGGCTTACATCCAGTGTCAAAATCAGAGAAGAACAGAGAACTAACCTTTTGCGAGGGGGGCAATGGTGATCTCACTGTCTGCCAGATTCACAAACACATCGTACAGGTCTGATCTATTGCTCACCTCCAAGTCCACAAATCCAGCGATGTAACCTGTGTTACAGGGAGGACCAGCGTTACTGGAGAAGGAGGAAATCACACTGTGAACATACCAAAACGGGAGTGAGTCTAAGAGCTCATCAGCTGCTCTTCTCTGCGTTACTTATCCAGGGCATTTAAGCTGTATCTGTGCTATTTCTTAAGGTGACATTATCGCCAACTGTCTGAAGAAACTCACACACCCCTCAGAATGTCCCCAAATTAGATTTTATGTCAAGGAAGAATGCTGAAGTAAAGCATCAGCTTTTCACTTGTCGCTATTTGGGTGAAGAATGACAGGAGGGAATTCCCTGGCGGTCCAGTGGTGAGGACTTGGTGCTTTCTCTGCTGGGTCCCGGGTTCAATCCTTGGTTGGGGAACTAAGATCCCCCAGGTCATACTATGCAGCCAAATAAAAAATAAAGTCTTTAAAAGAGAATGTCAGAGAAAACGTGTAGCAAGAATTCTCTTGACCACTGTCCCCTCCCAGGTCTCTGTCGCCAAGAAGTCACAGCCAAACACTGAGGTTCCTCAGGGATAGCATGGAAGAAATAGCATCATCGTCACCAACTTTAGATCAGATACAATAAACAATAAAGGAATCAAAGCAACTCAAGAATCAGCAGACTGGACTTCCATGGTGGTCCAGTGGTTAGGAATCCACCTGCCAATGCAAGCGACATGGGTTTGACCCCTACTCCAGGAAGACTCCACATGCCGTGGGACAACTAAGCCCGTGGGCCACAACAACTGAAGTCTGCGTGCCCTCGAGCCCATGAGCCGCAACAAAAGAAGCCACCGCAATGAGAAGCCTGCGTACCACAACTGGAGAGTAAACCCCGCTCGTTGCAACTAGAGAAAGCCTGGGTGCAGCAGCGAAGATCCAGTACAGCCGAAAATAAATAAAAAAGAATTAGCAGACTTTTGGAATTGGTGTTAAAACAAAGGTTCCCTGACTTTTTAGATTTCACAGAGAAATACAATTTAAAAAAATTGTTTTTTTTGGACCAATTTTACTTTACCAAGTGAGGACGTTTAAAAAAACAATGGCAGTAACAAAAGCAAACTTACCACAGAGCACCCAGACAAAGATTCCCTCAGGCCTAAGAAAATGTGATATATGATGACCAAAATCATATATCAAATATGATTCATAAAATCATTTCTATGATATATAAAATCATATATCAAATATTAAAAAAAAAAGATACTGCAGATTCCTAGAGAGAGAGGACACTATTCAGTAAGTGTTCCTGAGCCAAGTTGCTATCCAGATTGGAAAAACTAAAATAGCAGAACTCACACACTACCTACAAAAATAGTAATTCCAGGTAGATTAAAGGCTTAAATGGGGAAGAAAAAACTTTATAAATTTTTACAAAAAAAATATAGGAGAATATCTTTCTGCCTTTGGGATAGAAATTTTCTTAAACAAAATATAAAAGATAAAATCATAAGTCTAAAAACATCCCAACACATTAAGATTTCTATTCATCAAAAGATACCACGGGAGGAGACTACCTTGGTAGTCCAGTGGCTAAGTCTATGCTTCTACTGCAGGGGGTACAGGTTCAATCCCTGGTCAGGGAACTAAGATCCCACAAGCCTTGAAACATGCCCCACTCCATAAAAAGGAAAATGAAAAAGGTGGTAACTTGCAGGTGATATTGTATATTTTATAACAATTTTTTTATTTTATAATTTTTATCATAGTTGATTTACAATGTTGTATTAGTTTCAGGTGTACAAATTTTTTTAATTAAAAAAACTTTTTAAGGGAAAAAAAACTGGCTGCATTTACCAAAGAAGTAATAAAATAATCAACATTCTCCTTGCTGTGCTGTGCTTAGTCGCTCAGTCGCATCCAACTCTTTGCGACCCCATGGAGTGCAGCCCGCCAGGCTCCTTGGTCCATGGGGATTCTCCAGGCAAGAATACTGCAGTGGGTTGCCATGCCTTCCTCCAGGGAATCTTTCCAACCCAGGGATTGAACCCAGGTCTCCCATGTTGCAGGCGGATTTTTACTACCTGAGCTACCAGGAAAGCCCAACTTTCCCCTTAGGAATGCTCTAAAATAAAAACAAACAAAAAAATCCACCCCTCCCCTCCCCCCAAACAAACAACAACCCCGGTTAAAGCTGAGCTTCTCCTTCCCTGGGAGTCTGCTGCCTACCTGGGCACATCTGTAGGGCTTCCAGTTCATCGGCATCCAGGTGCACGTAGGAGTGAAGTATTGTCCAGTCCTGTCGATGCCATACCAGGGCAGGCAGAGTCCTGGGCAATCAAAGTGAGAACACAGATGGTTGCCAGCCCACCCCTGAGACTCCACCCGTCCTGTTCCCTCTTCTTCTGGGGGAGGAAACTGGCTTCCAGATGCAGAAGGAGAACAAACTCACTGTGCCGACACTTCCAGGCTTCAGAGTAAAGTAACGCGGTGTTTTGCTGTTGTTTAGTTGCTCAGTCATGTCTGACTCTTTGTGACCCCGTGAACTGTAGCCTGCTAGGCTCCTCCATCCATGGGATTTCCCAGGCAAGAAAACTGGAGTGGGTTGCCATTTCCTTCTCCAGGGGATCTTCCTGACCCAGGGATCGAACTCCCGAATCTCCTGTATTGGCAGGTGGATTCTTTACCACTGAACCACCAGGGAAGCCCAAGTGTTTTAAACACCACTTTTTGGGTTAGATTAGCTACAAAAAACTGAAGGTATTAGTTTCAAAAGATCTCCATGGTGGAAAGGAATGATGCTTTTAAAGTGCTCCCCCATGGTCCAGTGGTTAAGACTCTGCCTTCCACTGCAGGAGGTGTGGGTTCCATCCCTGCTTAGGGAGTTTCCCACATGCCTCACAGGGCAGCTGAAACAATAGCAACAACAATAATAATAAAGTGCTCTTCCCAATGCCCCACTCTGCAGACCACTACAGAGGTGGTCTGGGGGTAAAATCCAAAGTGGGCCCTGCAAGCAAGAAATATTTTTGAAGCCTCCCATTTCATATTTAAAATTCCAGCCAAACTTGCAAACTATACTTTGTGTTTGTTTTTATATGAAAATAAGTTTTCTTAAAAAACCTCCAGTGAAACAGCCACTTCATTCAGGAAGAAGTATGTGTTGAATGCACCTGTGGTTTTGTGAACCCTCTGGTGGCCTACTAGATATCTCAGAAACTGAGGACACTAAGGTTTCAGAAGCATAAATACAGAGGAAGAGGGAAAATGGGTGGAGAAACACAGAATTTGGGAGTGAGAGCAGGATAACAGTTCTGGTCGCATTACTGTGACCTGAGGCAATCACCATCCTAACAACCGTAATCATTTCTAGAGAGCACACTATGAGCAAGGCATGTGCTGAGCATGTTACACAAATTATTTCCAATCCTTAAACCAAGCTTATGAGGTGGGTATTACCAGCTTCATTTCACAGATAAAGAAACTGAGGTGTAGAAACATTACATATCTTTTATGTGGTCACAAGGCTAAGAAGTTATCTCCCAGGACTTTATTGCAGGTTTTTCTGCCTAGCAAGCCTTTTTCCTTCTCAGTATCTTACCACTTAGCCTCCACCTGCTTATCTATAAACAGGGCAGTCACACTTCCTCCCAGGGTTCTTCTCGTGAGTAAGTCCAATACATCTGAGTGATTTACACAATGCCTCACATACAGTGAATAGCATAAATGCTAGCTCTTCTACTTTTACAAAAGAATCTAACAACAAATCTAAGTTAGATTTGGCAAAGAAAACAAAATGAATCTATATTTACTATATAAATAAGAGTCTGTGATAGAACAGAATGGAAGAACAACTTGCCAAAAACAGGGGTCGGGCAACTATGGCCCATGAGTGTGCTGCCCTTCTTTGCACGTAAGGTTTCACCAGAACACAGTCATGCTCATTCATTTACGCATGTGCTGTCCATGGCTGCTTTTGTGCAGCCCATTGCAGCTGAGTAACTGGGACAGAAAGCATGTGGCTACAAGGCTGATAGCTACTCTCTGGCAAGGGAATGTCTGCAAACTTCCTGCTCCAAAATATTCATATTTCAAAATTTAAAGAAGAATCTGTTCAAACTCAGTGACCTTGAATACTAAATCTAAACCAAAGTGGTATTTCACCCCTAAGCTAACACGTCTTATTTATACCAATGTGCAAAGCAACAGGGTCCAGTGACACAGAGGACCCCAAAGTGGCTGCCGACAAAGTTTACACTTTTTAATGGTAAGAGATCATACCTGGTAAACTCCTGGACAGCCTCTATTTTGGGGTGATAGACGACAATTCTTTTCTTTAGCATCAGTGCTGTGTGTAAGATAACAGTTTCCATTCCAAACTGAGATACAATGTCTTAAAACAAAAGAAATTGTGAGTGCATTAAACATTATATAAGAAAATCAAGTTTTTATCAGAAATAATTCTTATCACATGAATGCTTAATTATTTTCAATACAGAGAATAAATTTTGGTAAATGTTATAAGTACAGAAGCACCTTAGTTGGTGGATGGGCGTATCACTCCATACATTTGCTCCCCAGGATGGGTGTTACGGTAGCTACACCCACTCCCACAAGGGACTGGATGCTGGGTGCAGAGGTGAAGCCAGATTCACAAGAAAGGGGAATTATATGAAGGGAATCACCATCTTTGGGGTTGTGAAAGCCTAAGTTTTAAGAAAAAAGGTTCACTGACTCCTCAAACCTACATACACATCACTGCACAAGTCCTTGTGAGAGACAGCTGGACAAACACCTAACACCTCAGCAGGGATGCTTAGAAACCATATGACACAGTGGGATTGGGGATGAGAATGAAGGCCAGCATAGCCTGCGGAATCCTTTCTTTCCTTGTTAAGGACACAAACTCTCGGCTCAGCTCTAGGCTGGACGTTCCAGCAAGGAAAGAGAGGCAGGGAGTTAGACTTGGAACTGGGGCAGGGGCTTTAGCTCCCCCCGAGGAAGAGGTCACTGCTAAGATCTAAGGAAAGGAAAACGATGGAAGTCAGTGGAGACTTCGACCTGCGAACTTCAGCACACTGATGAAAGAACTCTCTATAGACAGTTGGAATCATATGGAAAGAAACACCACACAAGTCTGGTTTCCTGACAGAGTTCTAACCACATAAGGAAATGGAGAACTACCTTTCCGCACAGGAAACAAATATCATGTAGATAAAAATATGTGGAAAGAGGAAATAACAGTCTAATGCAGACTGTCCTTGGCCTGGGGTTTTGTTGGTGTTGGGATGGATTTTTGTTTCTTTTTTGCATCTCTTTTTTTTTTTACCTTTGATGGAACCTGCAAGGTATGCCTTTCGGGCATCAAAGTCCTTGCTAAGGAAAGAGCCATTTTCTTCACTCTGGCATATCCCCTTCGTGAGAACTGCGATGTAGCTCTCCATCATCTTAACTGGGCTCCCGTGCTTCAGGTACATTCTGTGAAAAAGGACAAAAAGCAAGCGTGCTTCTAGTTAGCATGGACCACCTGGAGTAACACACCAAGGCCAGGCATGGGTACGTTCTAGAGAACCTGAGCCAACTTGCTACCACACTTCTGAATGCCTGCATCTTTTCATGACATGGTTACTTCTATAAGTTTACTTGAAAAATAAAACCACCACTGGAGAAAACGTCAACAGTTCTCTGCAGTCAGCTCTCGTTACATCTGGGGAGGCCAGCTGAGGTCCAGTTAGGCAGGAGAATGAACTAAGGACTTCCTGAGGCCCTGCTGTTCTCAAGAATACTGTATCCTTATCTGTTTTTATGTCTTACATTCACAGGTGGTGTCGTTGGGCATAGCAACTCTGTTTTATGGCTAGATTTCCTTTCTTAAGAAAGGAGTTTATGCACTGTCCACAGAGAAAGCAGCAATTAGTTGCAGAACATATATTTACTATTGGAGTTCTCAGAGGTAGCTATATTTAGATAATTAAGAAATCAAACTCCTCTAAATTTCTGGTGATAAATACACACTAGATACATTCATTAAATTAAAAAGGTCCAAAAAATGCTGACAGGAAGCCGGCTACATTTACAGCTCACATGTGAAATCAGGCCCCTCCCCTGCAATCTCTTCCTGTGAGAAACTAAACGTGAATTCTAGAGAAGCAGGTCTGGGTCTACTCGGACATTTTAGCAGCTAAAGGGGTACAAAATTGGGATGAACATAAAATAACTGTTTAAGACAGATCACTTGAAAACTATATTTATTGTAAATTAAGTGAAAAAAAGCATGGGATTTAACTGCTTATTAAATTTCATCAACTGTCAGTGTTTTTAAATTATTTTTGTGCACACACTGGGGAAAAAGAGGCAGAGGATAATGAATATGGTGAACTGTCATGTATAGAAAACAGTCAACCCCATGAACTCATCCAATGCTTACAGATAAAGAAAACAGCTCCAGTAAGACATAAGGAAGGCTGCCCTGGGGTGCGAGGGTCGGGAGGAACTGGAGGCTGGGAACTGGGGAAAATGGGGACTTAGGCTTCACTGTACACCGTACACCCTTTGGTGTTATTTGCATTTCTTTTTACTATTTCTTTTTACATTACCACCACCAAAGCAGAACAGAAAACCAAACGGCACCATTAAAATGATTACATATTTAAAAAATAAAATTTCATTAAAAAAATTAATTTAAAATTATAAAAAGGGGTCATGGCAGTGGGCCCAGATCGCACAGAGGGAATGGACCCAGCCATGTGGGGACTTCCCGGCCACTGTGCGCAGCGTGCTGTGAAGGGCACCTTCCCGCCATCAAAAAGTGCTTTTCTAACTAACACAACATTGTAAATCAACTATACCTTAGTAAAAATAAAAAAGGGAAAGTGAAAAAGTGTTTATCTCTGTGTGTGTAAAGAGGCACATGTGTTCATGGGGAGAACGAGTGTGCATGCAGACAGCATGTGGGTGCCAGGGCAAACACTTGAGGGTGTTAAGGGGGAGCAGACAGAGGAAGTGGTTGGCACCGGCTTGAGTCCTCATTCCTCCTGTAACTGTGACAGGGGGAGGGAATTCAGAGTGTGACAATGTCACAGCACTGCACAAGCTGAGAAACCCTCTGGGCTTCCTCCAGGGCAGGAAGTATATTCTAAAGCTACCTGGCCTTTGGAGGCCCAGAATATTTCCCAGTGAATTCAACTGAGTAACCTAACCTTGACTCAATCAAATGGAATGGGAGTCCACTGTTTGTTCAAAAACACCTCTGCAGTGTCTCTAGTTCATGGCTTCTGGATAGTGACCCTTCTAACAGTAATAATCTCCCTTTGTGTCAGTGCCTTATTTGCAGACAACTGTGTATATTCCACAGCGAGCCACACTCCTGGAATTTATCTCATGGAGAGCAAGAAGTTTTTCTTATCATAGCTGACTGCAAAAACAGTAAAACTTCATTTTGTCAAAATATAACCTAACTGTAACATTTAGGTCATGAGATGGTATTCTTACACTGTGTGTATGTGTGTGTATACATATATAAAAATGGCAAAAATGCAACCATTTATCAGGCTTATAGTGTGAAAAACAAAAACAATGCCTCTTATTCCGCCCCTATAAAAATCTACATATTGGATGTAAATCTGAGGGTAATACATAACACTGATAATTATAATTCTATCTAGTGACAATATTAGGGGAAAAAAAAAAGCAAAACACAAAACCCTGCAAAAGTCTTATTTAAAGAAAAAGATAATGTCTCTCACATATAAGAGAGATTACATTAATTTCACTAGATACACTTATCAAGGCAAGAAAGCAAACTAGTATACTTTAGGTTAATTTTTTCAACACTTGTGAAACTGAAGGAGTCCACTTGAATCATGATTAACCAGTTCATCAGTTTCTCAGCTCCTCAGCATTCCAGCTAAGAAATATTTTCCTGTCCTTAAGCATAAATCAAAATGCCTATTAGCCTTCCCCAAATGACTCCCACACACAGACTGACACAAATGAGCCAGCTCACCAATCCCATCCTAAGGAAAGTTCCAGCTTGGAAATGAGCAGAAGTAAAATACCAAAAGTGGCAAGTGACTCAAAATACCCACCTACAACAGTTGTGCAAACTGCCTTTTCTCTCCCCAACTACCGTTTTCCCTGATAACAGGAGCAGTACCATGGAAGTAAGACAAAATTCCTCTTTATAAAACAATGTCCAAACAGAAGGCTGAAATACGCTTCCTCATGTAGAAATCTGCTACATGACTATTGAGTAAGATCCTCATTTTTGTATATTAGCATTTAATACAGTTTTCATACAGACCTACACAATATCCTAGTGAAGGCGGCATATTTCTCTGGATTAAAATCTTTGGCGGTCAGAACAATAGAAAAATGAGTCACCTGTCCAAAACAAACAAAAAAAAGTACACTCTTTAAAGACACTTTAATAGAATTAATCTTTATTACTACATCCTAACAAGTCTCTTGTATAAGACAAACCAGCATTAAAAAGAAAAGACCAAAATGTAACAAGTCCTCACTTGCCTCTTTATACTTTTATGTGTATATTATTTATAAATATATATACACACATAAAAAATATTTTGTGTGAGTATATATATACATAAAAATTATATATACATATATTTAATTTCCTTTTAGTTAGAATTCTTTTCCTCAAAAACATAAAAATATTTCAAATATCAGAAATGTGAGTTTTTATTTAAAACCCCCTATCCTCATCAAAGCAGAATTAGGAATGCTATATCAGACCTACCACTTAGTGACTATTTTTCATTAATGAAATAGAAGGATGGAAAACAACATATATATGTTTCAGTAAAAATCATACTGTTCCCAAAATATTCAATTCTCTGTAGGATGTTATATAGGCTAAAGGGCATTGTTATAACCTTCATTTATTTATATGCCTCTATTACTACACATACAAATTTCCGATCATCATATACCTATTATTCCCATTACTATCTTTTTACGATTTACATTCTCTAATTATTAATCTGTTTTGTCTTAAACTTCTTATAGTTTCTAAACTGTTGCCTTCCTGTTACTTTAAACATAATTCCTTACATTAAAGCTGGTATCCTGAACATGCTTCACACCATCTGGTGACTGACTACAGAAATAGCCCCGAAATGCTAAAAGAAGTCTTCATCCAGAAACCAACCAGGGGCTCAGCCACTCTGTACTAACACTCTTTTCTCTGAAAAAACCTGCTGGTTATGCGGGACTAGTAAAGTCCAAAACGACCACATACTTACTGGCTTTTAGCCTGTCACCTTGATGGTGTCCATATCAAATGACACATACACAAAGTCTACTGAACACACAAAATTTCCTTAGTTATCCTTTCTATTCTTAACATACCCTTATCAAACATAAACCACTAAAAAAGTTTTCTTAACCAGGATAATTATATCCTTTAAAATAGTTTTTAATTATGGAAAAATATTTCTTCCCTCTATTAATCAAAGTCAAGGCTTTGAAAACCTTTCTACATTTCTACTCCATCCAAGTGTAACCTGGGAAAAGCGTCTGTATACCAACCGTGGGTCAATCAAACAATATATACCAATCAATATAATGATTGAGAGTGAAATGTGAAAGAGAACATTTCCAATTAAAATAATATATTTAATATTTTCCCAAAACATATTATGAATGAGGAAGTGTAAAGCTAAGGGTTATTAGAATAATGTTACATCACTTAAACTATTTCTCCATTTTGTTGACCCTCCTACAGTCATACCTTTTTCAAAATGGAAGAATCTGGAACTTCAACTGTTGTGATATAAAACCATGCTCTTCTGTACTGACCAAAGACAAAGGGATGGAGCAGTTTGTTTTCATCTGTAAGGCAGCATTTTCTCAGCAGCAGATTCCTTAAAGTAGCTGTGGTGGAAGGGTAACACCATACCCACAGAACTTCTCCATTTGTGTCCTTTTCTACGGTGGAAAGATGGTCACTGTGAGAATGTCAAACAGCGGCAAGGAAGTGAATTGATTGGTTACTTAGAAGCACTTCGTGGAATCAGTTTCAACACCCCATTTTACAAAGAAACCCAGAGCATGTGAGATCCCCCACCCCCAACCCCCAGTTCTCACCTACCTCTCCTGGTCCCATTAGCTAGCTCTCCTGATCTCGAATTTTAGGCCACCTGAGTAAGAAGTTTTTCTAACAATTCATGAATGAAAACATAGCTTTAGAGGTTTGGTAGGGTCTTCCCCATCTCCTCCCATACAAATTCTCATAAACTATAAATTTATCTTACGATCTAGTTGGAAGTATGTTTAATAAATACATAGAAAGGGTTTGTTGAAAACTGGAAATTAAGAAAATGGGGAAATCTCTGTCATATCATGCTATGCACTGATAGTATGAAGTCTATATTTAAAATTTTAATAATAATGGTTAAACAATCATACATGAAGTTTCACCACCAAAGTCAACACCTCAGTAACAAAACAAGAGCAATTTGCTAATAAAAACAACTCCAGGCAAAAAACAGCCTAAAATTTAGAGAAACAGTAACTGAACATATACCAGTAAAAATCCAATTTTTCATCTACAGACTTAAAAAAAAAAAAAAAAACCTTTATTATGAAAATGTTAAGTATAAAAAAAAAAGTAGAGAATGAGAAAATGAACCTTCATCACTCAGCTTCAGCAATTATCAACACCTGGTCCTCCTCTGGTCATCAGGGGAAGGAGCTCCACTCACCCCCATTATTTTTAAGCCATCCCTTTTAAATTCATGTCAACATGAAATATTTTTTTAAATGAATTGAAAATGCAGTAAGTCATCTTTTTCTTTGCTGATACCAGATAAAGTCACAGTTTAATTCAGTCTTAACTCGAAAGTACCTTCAAGGACTAAGAAGTCTGAACAACAAAGATCGCTCAGTCGTGGACGACTCTTTGAGACTCCATGGACTGTGTAGTCCGTGGAATTCTCCAGGCCAGAATACTGGAGTGGGTAGCCTTTCCCTTCTCCAGGGGATCTTCCCAACCCAGGCATCGAACCTGGGTCTCCCGCATGGAGGGCTGATTCTTTGCCAGCTGAGCCACAAGGGAAGCCCAAGAACACTGGAGTGGAAGATGTCTTAGGTACATAGGTTTTGTTTTGAACCAGTTTTAAAATCACATTAAAAATGAACACAGTATCTGTTCCCAGATAAATGCACTCCTTTGAGACAGTGAAAATAATCAGCAACATTTAGCCACATTTCCACCAGTTTTGCTAAATCCAAGCAATATGCTTGTGCACTAGGATTTAGGCATATATGAAAATCTCTGGAGAATATTTTTTCAAAGTACAATGGCATGCAGGGAACCGACAGACATTCCCCTAAACCAACCTCGTGCTCACTGTCGCTGTCGGCTGGACGTTCCTTCAAAACCATTGCACAAGTCTCGGGCATGCATTTCCTGCCGCCCGAAGATCCTAACGCACTTCCTTATTCATTGATTTACTCAAAAGAAACTGGGATTCCACCCACTATGATATTAATGCACGACCTCCCTCTTCGGATGCAGGCATTCTCCCCTAGTATGAGGTGGGGCTCTGGGGCTGGACTGCAAGGGTCCCCATCCTGGGTCCACCACTTCCTAGTGTGCCTTCTTGCACAAATGAAACCCTGGGCCTCCATCTGCTCCGTGAAGTGGGCATCAAACATTAGCCAGACCCCCTGGAGCCGAGGTGCGAGTCAGACGGGAAACAATCGATGCAGCACGCGCAGCACCCCGGGCCTGTAGCAGGCCATCGCGTTTGGAACCAGCTCGATCACATGACCGGGGCCAGCCGGGCGCCGGGCTAGCGCCCGTCTTCTGCCTCGCTCAGAGGGACCCCGGCCCTGCAGCCTCACAGACGTGCGGCCTGCAAGCTGCCCTCGGCCTCAACGGGGCCTCGCCTGAGCAGCTCGGTCAGCCTTCACGTCCAGGCTCGTCTGCAGCCCGGGGCGTCCAGGAGGACTCCCCTCATAGAATCCTGGAGGTTTCCGGGGTCCCCCCGCCCTGCCTCCCAGCCCGGGCAGGGCCCAAAACAAGGCCGCGGGCGCACGGGTCCAGGGCTGCAAGCCCGGCCCCTGCGCCGAGGAGGTCGGGCCCACAGCCCCTAGCCCAGGCCCAACTTGGAGGGGGCCGCGCCCTCCCCACCGCTGGCGGTGCTGCGGGCCGCGGCAGCAGGGGTCGCCTGGGGCCCAGGCGGAGACGGAACTGGGTACGGGCCTGCGGGGCAGGGCGCCTGTGTCCTCACCGATCAGCCCGACTCCGAGCATCAGCTGAGTGTCCGCAGCCTCTGTAGCAG
The DNA here is from genome assembly GCF_033118175.1 of Dama dama. Classification (NCBI taxonomy): domain Eukaryota; kingdom Metazoa; phylum Chordata; class Mammalia; order Artiodactyla; family Cervidae; genus Dama; species Dama dama. Next base: position 84,896,330 of record NC_083695.1, on the reverse strand, counting down.
CCATTTTCCGCAGCCGCCGCCGCCTCAGAGCGCGGAACCCAGCTCCCAGCCCGTAGGCCCCGCCCCTTATCCAGGCCCCGCCCCTCTTCCTGACCACCCAGGGGCCCCACCCGCTCGCAGGCCCCACCCTTCAGGCCCCGCCCCCCGCCCTGAAAACACCCTTCCTCCTCCAGGACCCGCCCCCCCGCCCTGAAGACACCTAGTCCCTGACCCGCTCTCCCGGACTTCTTGCCTCTGCACTCACTTTTGCCCCAGGCTCCTCACCCTGGAGTCCTGTCTCCTGTCTGTCATCCAGATCTTCATCCTCCGCCTTCTCAGTTCAGTTCGGTTCAGTCTCTCAGACGTGTCCAACTCTGCGACCCCATGGACTGCAGCACTGCCAGGCCTCCCTGTCCATCACCAACTCCCGGAGTTTACTCAAACTCATGTCCATTGAATCGGTGATGCCGTCCAACCATCTCATCCTCTGTCGTCCCCTTTTCCTCCCGCCGTCAATCTTTCCTGGCATTAGGGTCTTTTCAAATGAGTCAGTTCTTCGCATCAGGTGGCCAAAGGATTGGAGTTTCAGCTTCAGCATCAGTCCTTCCAATGAACATTCAGATTGATTTCCTTTAGGATGGACTGGTTGGATCTCCTTGCAGTTTAAGGGACTCTCAAGAGTCTTCTCCAACCCCACAGTTCAAAAACATCAATTCTTTGGCGCTCAGCTTTTTTTATAGTCCGACTCTCACATCCATACATGACTACTGGAAAAATCATAGCTTTGACTAGACAGACCTTTGTTGGCAAGGTAATGTCTCTGCTTTTTAATATGCTGTCTAGGTTGGTCATAACTTTTCTTCCAAGGAGCAAGCATCTTTTAATTTCATGGCTGCAGTCACCATCTGCAGTGATTTTGGAGCCCCCAAAAATAAAGTCTGTCACTGTTTCCCCATCTATTTGCCATGAAGTGATGGGACCAGATGCCATGATCTTAGTTTTCTAAATGTTGAGTTTTAAGACAACTTTTTCACTTTCCCCTTTCACTTTTATCCTCAACCCACCCTAATCTTCGCTTTTCCCCTCAGGCTTTCCTCATTCTACCTCTGCCCTCTGGTCTGGCTCCAAAGAGGTGTCCTGAGGTTGGAGGGAAGGTCTCCCCATTCATTCACTGGCTTATTCATCCAGCCATCCCCAAACAAAAAAAATAATTGAGGATTTAAACTGGCTTTGGAAATACAGGGTTGACCAAGACAGAGTATTCTAGTAGGGGACTTACTAAAACAGCCCAGAGTGATAAGCCTCTTGCAGTAAAATAGTGCTGTTTGTTAAAGAGTTGAATGGGCATGTGGTGATCTGAAATGGGTATTAAGGAAGGCTTCCCTCAGGGATACTTGAACAATGATCTGAATGATAGGAAGAAACCAGACTATTTGGGTGACTCCAGGATCCTTCCTTCTGAATTCTCTGTGTCTCCAAACCCAAATCACACAAAACTCATCAGGGACGGATGCTTAGAGTCTAGCCTAGCCTGTGCGCTGGCGCTCAGTCATGTCAGACTCTGCCTTTACCTGGACTGTAGCCCGCCCAGCTCTTCTGTCCATGGGGTTTCCCAGGCAAGAATACTGGAGTGGATTGCTACCATTTCCTCCTCCAGGGGATCTTCCTAACCCAAGGATTCAACTTGAGTCTCTTGCATCTCATGCATTGAGATGCATTGGCAGGCAGATTCTTTATCACTTGGCACCACCTGGGAAGCCCTTGGAGTCTATAGGCAAACAATTCACTCTTCATCTCATCTGATCTTTTCAAAAAAATTTTAATATGAAATATTTCATACATACATACCAATCTAAGAAAAACTTAATGACTACCACCCAACTTAAGAAATAAAGTATTACAGGGAGTTCCCTGGCGGTCCAATGGCAAAGACACTTCCAAATGTGCTTCCATTGCAGGGGCTGAGGGTTCCATCCCAGGAAACTAAGATCCACATGCCAGTGAAGCCCGGCAGATAAAAATAAACAGAAATAAAGTATTATAAATGTCCCATCACTTCATGACGAACAGATGGGGGAAAAGTGGAAACAATGAGAGATTTTCTTTTCTTGGGCTTCAAAATCAAATGTGAAAATTAGCCAATCAAAACAGTGGTACATAACAGAATGCTATGAAGCTATGAAGGAAAGTGAGGTGGACATATTTGTACTAACTCATTATAATCCCGTAAACGTTATCATTACAGTGCTGCTAGTTTCCCAGGTGGCTCAGTGGTAAAGTATCTGCCTGGTAAAACTCTAAGTTCTGTGTGTACTTGTGTATGTATATAACATGTATAGGATGGGAGGGATGCACACCCAAGTGCTGACAATTGTTTCCTTAGAGGAGGAGCGTGGGGGCTGTGGCCCCCACATAGTGTGAAGGAAGGTTTGGGGCTGTAGATTGTATAATAAAAATACAAATATAAATATTTAGAAATGTTGTTCAGTCGTTAAGTCCTGTCCAGCTCTTTGCAATCCCATGGACTGTAGCATGCCAGGCTTCCCTGTCCTTTACTATCTCATGTCCATTTAGTCAGTGATGCCATCCAACCATCTCATCCTCTGTTGCCCCCTTCTCCTCTTGCCCTCAATCTTTCCCAGCATAAGGGTCTTTTCCAATGAGTCAGCTCTTTGCATCAGGTAGCCAAAGTATTGGAGCTTCAGCTTCAGTAATAGTCCTTCCAATGACTATTCAGGGTTGATTTCTTTTAGGATGGACTGGTCTGATCTCCTTGCTGTCTATGGGACTCTCAAGAGCCCTCCAGCACCACAGTTCGAAAGCATCAGTTCTTCAGCGCTCAGCCTTTTTTATGGTCCAACTCTTACATCCATACATGACTACTGGAAAAACCATCAGTTCAGTTCAGTTCATTTGCTCAGTCGTGTCCAGCTCTTTGCAACCCCATGGACTGCAGCACGCCAGGCATCCCTGTCCATCACCAGTTCCTGGAGCTTGCACAAACTCATGTCCATCAAGTCCGTGATGCCATCCAACCATCTCATCCTCTGTTGTCCCCTTCTCCTCCTTGCGGAAAAACCATAGCTTTTACTATATGGACTTTGGGGGGCAAAGTGATGTCTTTGTTTTTACCATACTATCTAGGTTTGTCAAAGCTTTTCCTCCAAGGAGCAAGTGTCTTTTAATTTTGTGGCTACAGTCACCATCCACAGTTATTTTGGAGCCCAAGAAAATAAAATCTGCCCCTGTTTCCACTTTTCCCCCATCTATTTGCCATGAAGTGATGGGACTGAATGCTATGATCTTAGTTTTTTGAATGTTGAGTTTTAAGCCAGTTTTTTCACTCTCCTCTTTTACCTTCATAAAGAGGCTCTTTAGTGCCTGTTTGCTTTCTGCCATTAGAGTGATATCATCTGCTATCTGAGGTTGTTGATATTTCTTCCAGCAACCTTGATTCCAGCTTGTGATTCATCTAGCCCTGCATTTTGCATGGTGTACTTTGCATATAAGTTAAATAAGCAGGGTGACAATATACAGCCTTGATGTACTCTTTTCCCAAATTTGAACCAGTCTGTTGTTCCGTGTCTGGTTCTAACTGTTGCTTCTTGACCGGCATACAGGTTTCTCAGGAGGCAGGTAGGGGTATAGTGCATAAATATATATATTTACAAATATTTATAAATTAGTATATTTAGTACATAAAGGCTTTAAATATGCTATCTGTAAGGTCCATGTGTGGGTCTAGAAGCAACAGTTAGAACCCTGTGTGGAACAACTGATTGGTTCAAGATGGAGAAAGTAGTACGACAGGGCTGTCTGCTGTTCCCCTGTGTGTTTAACCTATATGCTGAGCACACCATGAGAAGTGCTGGGCTGGATGAGTTATAAGATGGAATCAAGATAGGTGGGAGAAACATCAACAACCTCAGATACGCGATGATTCCACTCTAATCTTTGGCAGAAAGCAAAGAGGAACTAAAGAGCCTCTTGATGAGGGTGAAGGAGAAGAGTGAAAGAGCCAGCTTAAGTCTAAATATTAAAGCAACTAAGATCATGGCATCTGGCCCCATTACTGCATGGCAAATAGAAGGGGAAAAGGTGGAAGCAGTGACAGATGTCTACTTCTTGGACTCCAAAATCACTGCAGAAGGTGACTGCAACCATAAAATCAGAAGGCTTTGTTTCTTGGCAGGAAAGCGATGACAAACCTAGACAGTGTGTTGAAAAGCAGAGACATTACTCTGCTGACAAAGATCCATATAGTCAAGGCTATGGTCTTCCCAGTGGTTACGTATGGTTATAAGAGCTGGACTGTAAAGAAGGCTGAACGCCAAAGAATTGATGCCTTCAAACTGTGCTGGAGAAGACTCCTGAAAGTTCCCTGGACAGCAAGGAGATTAAACCAGTCAATCTTAAGGGAGGTCAACCCTGAATATTCACTGGAAGAACTGATGCTGAAGCTGAAGCTCCAGTATTTTGGTCATCTGATTTGAACAGACGACTCATTGGAAAAGTCCCTGTTGCTGGGAAAGATTAAGGGCAGAAGGATAAGAGGGTGTCAGAGGATAAGATGGCTGGACAGCATTACTGATGCAATAAACATGAACTTGGGCAAACTCTGGGAGATGATGAGGGACAGGGAGGCCTGGCATGCTGCAGTCCAAGGGGTTGCAGAGAGTCGGACACGACTGGGTGACTAAACAACAGCAAAGGTCCATAACTAAAAATATAGAAAAAAATTAAAATGTTAGTAAAAGTGGTTTTCTTTAGGTAGATAAGACTATGGCAGTTTTTTTCTCATGCTATTGCTTTTATTTCACAATTTTAAAAATGCTATATTTCTTTGCATCCAGGAGTTCAAATTTTTAAATCTCTGAAATTGGGACACATCCTATAATTATAACTGGAAGTGTTTTTCTTCTTAATGGTACATAAAATGATGTGCTTAATCATTGATGGCATTTCTAGACTTGGTGAAACATGGTAAATAGAAAAAAAATAAGAAAATTTGTTAAATCTGTAGCCCCCAGATATCCTGTCTTTTCCACTTCACCACTTTGCTGAATCTTAAAGACACAGTTAGCCCAAAATACATAATAATTTTGTGTGGTATTTGGGCTAACCAGTATTACCACACTAACTGGTATGGTATTTGGGTAACCAGTTTCCATTAAATTAACAAGAATGCAGAATCAGTAAGACTTGATTTCCTTTGCTCAGTGTGCTAGCATCTGCAAAACAGACTGTGACGTGGACTAAAGGCGGGGGAGATGGTAGAGCACAGTTCTTATCTGTGACCATCTCACAGCAGGCGAGAAAGCAGAAGAGAGGGGACGCATGACCAGATCTATTGCTTCTGGGACTTCAGACCTAGAGAGGCCAACTTGTGGAAAGAGAAAAAAGCCTCAGAGGTGGGGCAGGATGAGAGCACAAGCTCTCCTTGCCTGTTCAGGTGGCTCTGCTCTGGGCACCTTAAGTACTTCCTCTAAGAGAGTTAGGGACAGCCCCCTGTGGCCAAGGCCCATGGGTGTCACCTTCGTCTCTGGGACGTTCCGGAGGCATTCACAAAATAAATGAGGATGAGATGATGACAAGTAGATACTGAAACAAAGGATTGGAAGGAGATGGTGGTATATACCGGGAGGGAAGGGGGACACAGGCTATTGAGTGCAGAGGTTGTCTCTGCAAACTGTGATTGGAATTTTCTCCCTCCTCTTTTACTTCCTGGTGTGGTCAGACCTGCCAGACAGGTTCTCCACAGTCAAGAGGAAGAAGCAGAGGGTGGAGAGAGGAGAGGCACCCCAACTTTTGGTGATAACCAAAAGTTATCACACTGGGTGTGGCAACACAAACTTGAGTTCTAATCCTAGCTTTGCCCCTCATTACTGTTAAATCAGTCTTCTCTGGGCTTGTTTTCTTAGTGATCAAATGGAGCTAATCTTATTTTCCTCTGTGTTTGTCTTAATAAGGGTTGGACCAAGAAAAATCTTTATGCTAATGTTATAGATAAGAGTAGCCTTGTGGAGAGAATGAACTAAACTACAGTGGTGGGAGTCATGGCAGGACAGGCATTTAGGAAGTTTCTTTCCTTCTTTGTCCAAGTATTAGTTAAAAAGAGTGCAGCAGAAACTAGCCAGTGGCGGCATTATACTTCCATAAAAAAATTGCAAGGAAAAGTATTGCAAGCAACAGTAGTAGTTGCTGGATTGGGTTCTAAGGGAAGGGGTAGAGAGATTAAATCAGTTACTAAGAAAGTTGGAGATAAATTTCTTCTCCCAGAATATGGAGGCACCAAAGTAGTTCTAGTCAACAAAGATTATTTTTCATTTAGACGTGGTGACATTCTTTAAAAGTACGTGCTAAGTCACCTCTGACTCTCTGCGACCCTTTGGACCGCAGTCCACCAGGTTCCTCTGTCCATGGGATTCTCCAGGAAAGAATACTGGAGTGGGTTGCCATGTCCTCCCCCAGGGGATCTTCCCCACCCGGGGATTGAACCCATGTCTCTTGTGCCTCCTGCATTGGTAGGTGGGTTCTTTATCACTAGCACCACCTGGGAAGCCTATAGACCGAAATAAATCACTATTGAAATGGCATCTGCCCATTCCACTGAAATATTTCATCATGTAAGTAACTTCCACGTCTCTCTTTTATAATAAACTAATGCTATCACCCTGATGTGGAGAGCATCTCCAAGACTACCCCAAGTTCAATGACTTGTGTGGGGCTCACAGGATTCAGCACGTAGCTGTGCTCAAGGCTGTAATTTATTATTGCTGGAGGATCCAAGCCAGACAGCTAAGGGGAAAGGCACAGGGTGATAGCTGGAGGAGACCAGGTCCAGGCTTCCAAGAATCACCTCCTAGTGGAGTCACGTAGGATGCACTTGGCTTCTCCAGTGACACGCAGTGACAGCACATGTGAAATGTTGTCCATCGGGGAAGCTCATTAGAGACGCAAGGCTTTTATTGAGGGCTGGTCACAGAGGCACTTCCTGCCCAACGCATAGCAAAATTCCAGCCTCTCACAAGGAAACAGGTATTCAATGTGAACCCCATTTCGTGTGTGAATAGTTCAGGCACAGTCACTCATCAACTCTGGGAATGGCAGGAACAACCTCCAAACCCGACTTCCCAGACAGCAGCCCTGGCCTAAGCTTCTCAGCAGGCGTCTCTCCGGATGGCGGTCTCTGGCCTGCTACGGCTGGTTTGCACAGCCTGCTTGTTCCTTGCTCCCCAGGAAAAGAGTAAGAAATCACTGGCATTGATACAGGTTTGGAAAATGCCCAAACCCTCTGAGCACGTGGACAAGGGACCCAGTGTTTCCCACAAATGTTCCAATGCCCACGTCCCTGTGCGCCAAGTGTGGCACTTCTTTTCATCTGTTTCAATAATTGGATTTAAGCAGAGATTAGGCACCGTGTCAGCCAAGAACTTCTTTGGCGGTGTGGGTGGCAGCTCTTTTGAGGGATTCCAGGCCTGCCTGGGGACTAGAAAGTCACCTCTGGAAGGGGGTTCAGTCAGCTACCCTGACACTGTCTTGATGGTTAACTGGCTTCCAGCCTATTCGAGGCTTCCAGAATATCGCCAAGAGGAGGTCGTTCTTCTTGTATTCTTCAAGGTTTCGGGATGCTTATATTGGAACCTAGGCCCCAAGAAGTCCAGCTTTGGAGTTGTGTCACATTAAAAGAAACAGTTCAGTAAAGAAAATGCAGTTAAAATGAATTCTGATCTTTATTTGCATTTTTCAAAGAACATTAAAAACCATAGATTTATTGCCTTCAGTGATAATGTCTTAAAATTTATTTCCGCTCATATTTTTTAAACATTTCACTTATAATTTTTAATTAAAAAATTTTTTTGGTGCTGAAATCTGGGATAAACGTTTTGTTTTAGAACAGTTTTCAGTTTACAGAAAAGTTGTACCGATAATACTGAGATTAATATATGTGTGCATGGCACTGTGCGCGCTCAGTCTTGCCCGACTCGTCGGGACATCATGGACGGACATCATGGACTGCAGCCTGCCAGGCTCCTCTATCCCTGGGATTCTCCAGGCAAGAGTGCTGGAGTGGGTTGCCTTGCCCTCCTCCAGGGTATCTTCCCGACCCAGAGATTGAACCCAGGTCTCCTGCATTACAGGTGGCTTCTTTACCACTGAGCCACCGGGGAAGCCCCAGATTACTATATATTCCTCACCCGATTTCTCCTATTATTAACATCTTATATCACAATAGTAAACTTGTCATAACTAAAAAATGAACTAAAAAGGAACCAATGTTGATATATTAGTAACTGAAGTCCATATTTAATTCAGATTTCTATAATTTTTACCTAATTCTTTTTGTTTCGGGTTTCTAGTGAGGATAACCTATTTAGTCAATGTGTGTCCTTAGGGTCGTCTTGGCTCTACTTTCCATGATTTTGATCACCTTAACAGTTTTGAGGAGTGGTGGCCAGGTATTCTAGAAACTGCCCTTCGGTTAGGGTTTGTCTGATGTTTTTCTCATGATAAGACTGGGTTATGCATTTAGGGGGAGGAAGACCACAGAGGTCAAGTGCAGTTCTCATCACATCTTACGAAACCTTGCCCATCTGGCTGAGGTTGTGTTTGTTGTAAAGACACCCCCCCACCCCCTTTTCTGTACTGTTCTCTTTGGATAGAAGTCACGATGCATGGCCCATGCCTAAAGAGTGGAGGGTTATGCTCCACTCTCTTGAGGGCAAAGTATCTATATAAATTATGTAGAATTTTCCTCGGGAAATCTATTTACTCGCATCTATTTAGTTATTCAGTCATGTATTTACATTGGCACTGACTCCCTCGTATTTTGGGAAACTATGTCTCTCATTCATCTGGCACGGGTTCTCATATCTCTTTCTACTCTTCCTTACAAATAACTTTTCCATTATTTTCATTTTCTCTCTTCTTTCCTTTTCACTTCCATTAACCTGTTTTCCCACCCCCTTAATCTCCCTCTGTCTCTCATCTCATTCCTTTCCTTGAATCTCCTACCCAATTTCTCCAGTTGTCTTCCTGATTGGTCAATTGGTTACTCTGCATACCAAATAAAGTATCTGGAAAATAAAGTATAAATAAAATAAAATATCTAGAAAACAGGAGGAAGGGAAGCGGGGAATGCTCATTAGTCAACATCAGAATAGTTTAGCAGTCAAGGGGGCAGAAAGAGGCTATGAATATTTCAAGCACTGATTATTTTATCCATCTTGTATGCATATATGTGGAAATGTTTTCTAGAGAGCTTGTGTCAGGGTTGGTGCTGAGAACCATACATGTAGTATCTCACTCAACCTCACAACAACCTCATCATGCTTATTTCAGAGCTGATACATCTAAGCCTCAGAGAAATTACCTGCTCAATGTCAAGTCAAATGGCAAAGCTGGGGTTTTAAGCCACAATTGACTCCAAATCTGATTGTGCTCATAGGAAGAACTGAGATGTATTTATAATCCTGGTCCCCTAGGAAATGAAACATACTTATACTTCTAAAAACACCAGTGTGGAGTACATGTTCACAGTCTCAGAGAGTCTCAGCTCAGAGCTCTTTGGCTCTGTCTGAATCTGTAGGTACACCTTAATTACAGTCTCGCTCTTTTCCTCCATTGAGCTGGTACCTCAGTTTTCACCTCCTGCAAAGCAGACTCCAGAGTGTTTTAGTCTTTTTTCTTCTGTGAGTTACTGTGGAGAAAACTGTTAAGGACTCTGGATTCGTTTTCTCTTGCTGTGTCACAGGTGACCACAAACAGAGGCTTAAAGCAATACCCACTGCTTAGCTCCCGGTTCTGTAGATTTGGGTGATGGCTCTCTGTTCAGGGACTTGATGGCCAGGCTGCCTTCCTTTCTGGAGGCTTCAGGGAAGAATTGGCTTCCAAGCTCATCCAAGTTGTTGACAGAATTCAGTTCCTCGCAGACTGAGACCTCTGTTCACAGGAGGACTTTTGCCTGGGAGATGCTCTCAGCTTCTAGACCGCCCTCCACCCCCGCCACAGTTTTTCTTCGTGTAGCTCCCTCCAGATACTCTCATGCTTTGAATCTCTTCCCTCCTCTGCCTCTGACTTTGAGACCCAGATTTAAAGACCTCATGTGATTGGTTAGGCCCACCCAAATAATGTACCCGGCCCCCTTTTTCTTTGGCCACATCATGTAGCATGCAGGATATTTCACTGACCAGGGATCAAGTCTGGGCCCCCTGCAGTGGAAGCACGGAGTCCCTCCTATCCACTGGGCCACCAGGGAAGTCCCAATCTCCCCTTCTTAAAGTCAATTGTGACACATAATATAACCTAAAAAAAAAGTGAAAATGTTAGTCGCTCAGTCTGACTCTTTACGAACCCATGGACTGTAGCCCACCAGGCTCCTTCATCCATGGGATTCTCCAGGCAAAAATACTGGAGTGGGTTGCCATTCCCTTCTCCAGGAGATCTTCCCAACCCAGGGATCAAACTCGGGTCTCTTATATTGCAGGCAGATTCTTTACCATCTGAGTTACCAGGGAAGCACAACAGTAATACCCCATCACATTTACAGTCTTAGGTATTACACAGGCTGCGTAAACCACATCTTACAAGTCTGTCTACCACAGCCTCCATTCTTTCATTTATTCACACATCTCATATTTATGGAATGCCTGCCCTGTGCCAGGCATAGTTCTAGGAGTTGGAGATACAATGGTGAACAAGACAAACTTGACCTCTTAAAGCTTACTATGTAGCATAGTAAGACAGATAGTAACCAAGGTAACAAAGAAAACTCCCTGTTGGTGCTGAATGCTCGGCGGAGAATTAAAATGGGCTGGTCTTTAGGAAAGGGCCCTCTGTGGAGGGATTGTTTTAGCTGCTCCGTGAGAAGATAACACAATGAAAAGGTCCATGTGAAGATAATCTAACATCCACAAACCCAAGATAAAAGTCTACATGTTCCAGGGTTCCTTCTAATCATGTTTAACATGCTTCACAGAGAAGCCTTGTTTCAAACCACACCCAAAACCACTATGCACAGTGTCTTACTCATTCTGCTTTCTTGGCTGCAGTTGGTTTGTGTAGCTTTCAGCATAATCTCCCAAGTTCCCCTGCAGTAGCTGGGCTCCATGGCATGCCAACCTTGGCCTGTGTGAGCATGTATTCCATGTCCCATAAACAAGCCCCTGTTTCTCCCTTCAGTTTTCTTCTACAGGCGAGCAGAATATTTTTTAATTCTTTTAAAATTAATTAATTTTTTTATTTTTGGCTGTGCTGGGTCTTCGCTGCTGCAAGGGCTTTTCTCTAGTCGCGGAGAGTGGGGGCGCCTCTTTGTTTCTGCGTGTGGGCTTCTCATTGTGCTGGCTTCTCTTGTTGTGGAGCACAAGCTCGAGGGCACACAGGCTCTAGGTCATATGGGCTCCCAGGCTCTAGCGCACAGGCTCAGTAGTTGTGGAGCACAGACTTAGTTGCTCCTCGGCCTGTGGGATCTTCCTGGACCAGGGATCGAACTCGTGTCTCCTGCATTGACTGGCAGGCGAGTTCCTTCCCACTGAGCCACCAGGGAAGCCCCAAGGCAAGTAGAATGTTAACTGAAGACTCCTGAGTGTAAGATGCATGTTTCCCAATCAATAATAATATATCACCAGGACATGTTTCTGCTAAAAAATATACTCGACTGAATCTGAATTGCAAGTTCCTGCTTTAAATTTGCAGAACTTGAACTTTCAGGGAGGTGAGAACTGCCTGGCATAAGCACAGGGCACTCCACATGTGCCCTGGGCACACCACTGTTTAAAAGCTTCCCAACTCCAGCTGGACATTTTCAAGGTGAGGAACACCAGGCTGTGAGGTTTTGGACCTAGTTTGTTATCATAAAGCATTGGTGCCACCGATTTGCTTTGAAACACACACCAAACACTTTCTGGATGTGACCATGAGCCAGGCACCGTCCAGATACAAAGATGAACAGTCCCAGTCTCTACCTTCATGGGCAATTATAATATAGAAGGCTTGCTTTAACCAACTGTCATTTATTCAAATGACTTTGACTTACTGAGTATTTACTCTGAGTGAGGTACTGTTACTGGTGCAACTGATACAGCAGTTGGACAAAACAGACATAAATCCCTGCCCTCATCAAGCTTATATTCTAGGAAATTCCCTGATGGTCCAGTGGTTAAGACTCCTTGCTCTCACTGCTGAAGGCCTGGAATCGATCCCTTGTCAGGGAACTAAAGTCCCACAGGCCACATGGCACAGTCAAACAAGCAAACAAACAAAAAACTTCCCTTTTAGAGGGGCAGACAGTAAAGAGATAAACTCATAAAATATATCAGGGGTCAAATGGTAGTAAATAAATGTTATGGAGGACATGAAAGACTAGAAGCATGCTAAGAAGTATAGAAAGAAGGGAGGTTATTATTGCTTTAAAGAGGTAAGAGAAGACATCGCTGAAAAGGTGACATTGGCATATAACGTGAGAGGGACGAGGGAAGAGAAGGGGCTCTGTTGGGTCTTGCAGGTCATTATAAGGACTGACTTTCACAGAGTGATCTGGGGGCCTCAAGAGGATCTTGATTAGGAGACTGACACGATCACCTCACTTTTGTTTTGAAAAGGATCCCCCTCCTTGCTTTGTGGAGAAAAACAGGGAGGGGGGCAGATGAAAAGAGCAAGACAAGCCTGCTGGTCATCATACACTCCAGCTCAGAAGTGATGGTGACTCAGACCATCATTGGAGAGCCGTGGAAGTGGTGTGTGTGGGATTTGTTGATGGGCTGATTGGACGTGGGGCTATGACAGAGAAGAGTGGAGTCAAGGATGTCTTTAATGTTTTTGTGGCTTAAGCAACCAGAAAAACAGGGTAATTATTCTCTGGGGGATGGTGAGAAGAAGAGCAGGATGGAGCCAGAGAGACCTGGCGTCTGGTTTGGGGCAGGCTGGTGTACATTGCGTGTCAGACATTTAATGGATGTTTCAAATAGACATCTGGGTGTGAGCTGGGCTTTCAGGAAAAGAGGTCAAGTGCTGGTGATACAGTTTTGTAACTTGACAGCACAGACGTGATTTGTAAAGCTATGAGCTAGTATCTTGGGTGCCTTTGCTGTCAGCTTCTTTGCTGCAAGCATTTTCGCTGCAAATTGGCCATAAGACAATTTTGCCATGAAGGATATAATAACCAGTTGACAGTTTGGGGTTTGACAGTTTGGTTTCAATGAGTTGAAATGCATTAGGCTGGACTGACTGTCCAGTCAGTGACATTACTGATGTCTTTATCGAGCTACCAGGTGATGTCTCTCCTTTACTTTTTGTTCTTTTAGTTTTTTTCCCCCCACTGTTTTTATCTTTTATAGCAAAATTGCCTATGGCCAATTAGTTATGAGGCAAAAATATTTGGGGCAAAAATGCTTGTGGCAAAGATGCTTACAGCAAAAGTATCTAGAACCATGAGCTAGAACCAAGAGATAAAGGCAGTTAGAGGAGGGACAAGGTCCAGGAACTGACCCCCGGGACTTTTCAACCTTAGAGGTCAGAGGGACGAGGAACAGACAGAGAAGTGAGAAGGAAATCAGGAAAGGAGGTTCCTGGAAGTCAAGTGGAGAAAGTCTTTTAGAGAGGATATGGCAGTCATCTCCATATGTGAGAGGAGATGGAATCCAACGCGTTGGTAGGTAAGGGCTGACCCTAGATAGGAGCACCGATGAATGGTAATAGGAGGGAAGGAGTCTGAGCACAGATGAAGGTGGGCAGCAGATGGCGGAGTGCCAAAGTTCTCTAACTTCTCCTCTATTTTCTCTCAGCCATCGATGGAGAGTAGAGAAAGGAGGGCCTGGAGGTTAGAGAGAGGAAAATGTATGAACTGATCATCTAGGAGAGTGAGAGCACGGCCAAGAGAAGTGCAGTAGGATGGGTGAGCAGCAGCATTGGCGCTCGTTGAGGCTTGTGGTCGTGAATTTGAAGTGAGACTTCTCGGCATGGCTGTGCCTTCATCTCCAATCATATGAGGCTGCAGGCAGGAGTAGGTGGAGGGTTGGATTGGCCAGGGTTTGGGGTAAAATAGAGAACTGAGCAGACAATAACTAAATGATGGAGTCCATCTTGGGCCTGGAGGAACTTTCATGGTGGGGGGAAACTCCGTGCTCAATGCAGGGGGCCTGGGTTTGATCCCTGGTCAGGGCACTGGATCCCACATGCTGCAACTAGGGATCCTGCATGCCGTGCCTAAGATTGAGGACCCCACGTGCTGTAGCTGTAGCTGAGACCAGAAGCAGCCAAAATAAATAAATAAGAAGGAAAAAGTTGGGTCTGGAGGAAACAGAGGACATGCGGGATGAGAGCACAGAAAAGAGGTACAATGGATGAATGGATTGCAAATAAATCCCAGTCAAACAGCAGGGTTGTTCCAGTTGGGGTCTGATAGCATTAACCAAACTGCAGGGAGTGGTCAGAAAGTAATATGCTTGAAATCTAGATTTGGGAACTGAGATAGTTAGTGTGACAAGATCTGGATAAAGGTTAGCATACTATGGCCTTGCAGGTTAAATCTGGGCCTGCAGCCTGTTTTTATACAGCCTTGAGATAAGAATGGTTTTTCAAATTAAAAAAGAAAAAAGGCTATTATCCTTTTAGCAAGAACAGTTGCTCCAAGAATTGAAGGTATTTCATGGCCCACAAAATCTAAAATAATTACTACCTGGCCCTTTATAGAAAGAGTGCTGACTCTTGGTCTAGACCCTAGGGTATCAACGGGTGTGTGAGTGGCTGAGGTCAGGTAGAGGACACAATGGTGAAGGCCAGGTGGCCAGGATATCTGCCAGGATCAATTACTTGGGTATAGAGCCCACCAATCATTACAATGGTGGTGTTGGAGAGAGTGACAGGAACCAGAACTAACAGCCAAGGAATGAGGGGGTATGACCTGGGATTGGTAGATGACTGAAGAGAAAGGACCATAGCATGGGGGAAGCACACATGGCCTAGACTGATGTGTGAGCATCAGAAGTGAGAATTTAAGGGAAGAGGGAGACAGGGAAGGAGATACAGAAAGCGTGCTCTGGAATAAAGTTAGTGGGTTGAGCTAGTTGGTCATGGATCCACCTCCAGTTGCCAGTGGTTTGGAGAAACGCAGCCATCCCTTGCCAGGGTTGCAGAAGCTGCAGAGTGCTCACGACTGGCCTGGGTGATGGAGCTAACGGTGACTTGAGCAAAGACCATGGCAAAGGGACAGCCCCGGCTGGCAGAAGAGGCTTTGCAGAGAAAGACTTTGGGTTGAGGCTTGAAGTATTAGCAGGAGTTAGGTAATGATGGTGGTGAGGGGAAAGGGATATATACTGCAGGAAAGCATGGTATCTTTGAACACTGACCTCAGAAAATCATGAATGAACTTGGGCACAGTTGGAGGTCTGGAATCAGTGTAATTAGGAGCTTTGGATGAAGAATATTATTGTTTCTCCTTTAATATTTGCATGTGAAGCTTAGGGATAGTGAACGCTCTATGTAGATGGGTAGATGCTCTATGAGTGAAACATGACATACACTGGCCTTTAAACTTGTTACTGCCCCATGAGTATTATAGGAAAATGTATTCTATGTGTTTACATAAGGATTTATTCATTTCTCTCTCCAACATCTTTTGAGAGCATCTTGCTGCCTGATGCTCTGCCAGGCATTGGGGATACAGTGGTGAACAACATGTGTATGTGGTCCTTCCCCTCTCAGAGCTTAACAGTCTGCAAGCAATTACACTGAAGTATGGTCAGCGCTAAGACAGGATGTTATTGGTGCTCAATGCCTTGGTATCTAAATTAATCTGGGAGCCAGGGAAGAATCCTGGCAGAAGTGACATTTAATGTGAAGGAGAAATAGGTTCTTGTTGCCAGAGTAAGGAATGGGTGGTGGTGAATTTCCAAGTGAAGTGATCGGGTTGGAGGTAGGAGAGGGCTGTTTCAGGCACTGATAGACAGTGAGAGTGGTGAGAGATGGGTCTAGAGAGACAATGGCGGCCTGGGCTGGAGTGGATTCTCTGTCTCCATGTGGCTTTTTTTTTTTGGCTACCGGGTACATCTTATAGGATCTTGGTTCCCTGACCAGGGATTGAACCTGGGCCCTGGGCACTGAAAGCATGGTGTCCTAACCACTGGGTCGCCAGGGAATTCCCTCCATGGAGCTTCTGATGAGTGTTCAGAGTTTTCCTCTTTCTTGACTGCAAAGTCTGAGAAAGCAGGAACCAAATCTGTCCTGCTTAGCGCTGCATACCTACCTATAGAGTGCCTGCCTTTCAAGTCTGACACATAGTAATGGTTTGCTGAATGAATGTATAAACTGAACCTTGGATTAACTCTGAAATTTATTATGTTCATCAGTACAAATATCTTCATTATAGCATTCTTATAAACAATGAATGTGAAAGCATTTCAGTAAATTGTGAAGCATGATACTTGTTTTAAAGCTGTGAAGTATTATGTTGCAAATATGTATAACGTAGTACTTCAGTTGTACCCTTAACAACTCTTTTTTTTGGAGAACCTTATTTATTCCACTCAAGTCAGAAAAATCCTACAAAACACTGTATTAGAGAAATTATCCAGTCATATACAGTATAAACTAGCTTGATTAGGGGGAAAAAACCTTCATCAGCCTGATCACTTCCTTTCGCCACTTCCTGAGTGGCTTTTAGCATTATTCAGGTTGCTTGTTTTCCACTAAGTGAGCATTAATCAACAGCAAGTAATTATGCTTTTCTCCAGGCCCAGAATAGATCCCATCTTGTCCTTCTTTGTGTACTAGTCTATTTTCACTAGTGAATCATCATCTCTGTGAAAGGAGGCATCGTGCTTGTCTTTATCCCCAGCATCTAATGTTATGGCTGTTAGCTAGTACTCAATGCCTGCTAGTTGAGTTTAATAGGTAAATTTATCCCGGAAATTGACATTATACCTTTACTCATTCAAAAACATGGTAACAGACTCTAAATACTTTTCAGGCACTTAAATGGTCCTTTGTTATTGCTGCTGCTGCTACTTAGTTGCTTCAGTCATAGTCGACTCTGTGTGACCCTATGGACTGAAGTCCACCAGGTCCATGGGATTCTCCAGGCAAGAGGACTGGAGTGGGTTGCCATGCCCCCCTCCAGGGAATCTTCTAGACCCAGGGATTGAACTGGGGTCTCCAGCATTGCAGGCAGATTCTTTACCACTGAGCCACCAGGGAAGCCCCATTTGGTGTTGACATATTACCAAATGCTTCAAATGCAGTCTTCCCTTGGTATCTATAAGGAATTGGTTCCAGTTCCCACCACATATCAAAACATGCAATACTCAAGTCTTATGGCATAGGACTTGCAGGTAACCCTATCACATCCTCCTATATAATTTAAATAATCTCTAGATTACCTATAACTCTCAATGTAGTGTGAGTGCTAAGTTGCTTCAGTCGTGTCTGACTCTTTTCGACTCTATGGACTGCAGCCCATCAGGCTCCTCTGTCCATGGGATTCTCCAGGCAAGAACACGAGTGGATTGCCATGCCCTCCTCCAGGGGACCTTCCCAACCCAGATACTGAACCCATGTCTCTTATGTCTACCTGCACTGGTAGGCAGGTTCTTTACCACTAGTGCCACCTGGGAAAAAGCCCTAATGCGGTGTAAACCTATGTAAATAGCTGCCAGTAACAAATTCAAATTAGGCTTTTTGAAATTTCTGGAACGTTTTTTCCCAAATATTTTCTTTCTTTCTATCAGTTGCTCTCTCTTTTAAGGCATTTTATTTTTTTGGCCATGCCACATGACATGTGGGATCTTAGTTCCCCAGCCAGCGACTGAACCTGGACTCTCAGCAGTGAAAGTGCAGAGTCCTACCCACTGGACCTTCAGGGAATTCCCTTCTGAATATTTCTGATGCATGTCTGGTTGAATCTGAGGATGCAGAACTCCACAGCTGTGGGTGCAGAGGGTTGACTGTACTTTTAAAATAACTTCAAAGAGAAAAGGATAAAGATGTAGAAACATTGGATTTCATTTTACCTTCCAATTTTCTAGTATTTTGTTTTAGGTCTACCAAATAATGAGTAATAATCAATAATCATTTTACCATTTTCTTTGAGATTTGAAAATGGAAAGTTAAGAATGTTGGAAAGCTTTTTTGATACTTAGGCCAGGTTTCTTTTTATTTTATTCTGTTATGTACCTCTCTGGTCTACTGAAAAAGTTTTCTATATACAGCATTTAAAAGCTATATTTGCTTTTATGTTTAGCTCTTTAATTTTGACTTAATTATTGAATACACAAATAAGTCTCTTGATCTCGTCCTATAAAACAGTTCCCATGGCTTTTTAATACTTACTGCTCAACTTTGTTCTTATTTTTTGAGGAGTAAGCTCAGGGTGATCTAATCATTTGGAGGAATGAAATGAATTTTAAAGTAAAATTTTTTTTTTTAGAATTTGTGAATTATTTTTTGTCTATGTCTGCATTTCTCAAATACTCTTTCTAGTGATAAGTAGAAAAACCTCTTTGCTGAGGCAGAAGGAATGAGGGGGAAATGCTTTTTTATGTATATACTATAGTTTTTCTCATTCATTAATGTGGTACTCTCATTAATTTACACATCCCATCTATTACTGCGGTGGTGAGTTTAGCCACTAATTTCGTGTCCGACTCTCGTGAACCCATGGACTGTAGCCTGCCAGGTTCCTCTGTCCATGGGATTTCTCAGGCAAGAATACTGGAATGATTTGCTATTCCCTTCTCCAGGTGGTCGTCTCCACCCAGGAATCAAATCCATATCTCTTGCATTACAGGTGGTCTCCTCTTTTGTAGGCAGGTTCTTTATCACTCATTATTACAAAATGTGTAATAAATTTGCAACAATTTATTCCACTGCTGCTTTCTGAATTTTTCTTCTGAACTTATTTTAATTTTTTTAGTATATGTGCTGCTGAAGCGAGCATGAACTTAATTTTTTTGGCCAAGCTGCAGGGCATGCAGGATCTTGTTTCCCTGACCAGGGATGGAACCCATGCCCCGGCAGTGGAAGTGCATAGTCTTAACCATTGGACCACTGCCAGGCAAGTCCGAGAACTCATTTTGACTAATTAGATTAAGTTTAAATGGCTTTCAAGTTCTAGGTATAATGTTTGAACATTAAAGTTGTTCATCAAAAATAGAAGATCTGTAGCGAAGGGCCTATTACAGAATTTTTTCATTAACCTTTCACAAACCTTTTCTTAGGTGTGTATGCAGTATATGCTTAACATCAAGGCGACGACACTCCCACGTATTTTCAAATATTTTGAGGGTCTGGTCTGCTGCATGTTCTTTTCTCCCCACGCCAAACTGTTGTCTCCAGTATATCCCAACCTTCAGGTCTTGGCTCAAAATGAGCCTTTTCTGAGGGCCCGGGCACTCTCTGTGTCACCAACTTTAGAATTTTATCTAGATGTGAAAAAAGCCTGCTTATTTGTTTAGTTACTTACTGCAACTCTCCTCCCCATGCTAGTCGTCATGTGACAGGTCTCCACTAGAGGTGGACATCCTTGGCCTAATGATATGTGCTCAACGCATTTGTGTTAAGTGAATAAATTTGGTATTTTAACTCAGCCAAGTCAGTATCCTTGCCTGGAGAATTCCAGGGAGAGAAGCCTGGCGGGCTACAGTCCATGGGGTCGCAGAGTCGGAGAGGACTGAGCGACTAATTTTCACTTTCAAGTTAGATCATTCCCTTCCCCAGGCGAATGAAACGCCAATACTCTGGCCACCTGATGCCAAGAACTGACTCACTGGAAAATACCCTGATGCTGGGAAATATTGAAGGCGGGAGAAGGGGATCACAGAGGATGGGATGGTTGGACGGCATCACCGACTCGATGGAGAGGAGTTTGAGTAAGCTCCGGGGAGTTGGTGATGGACAGGGAGGCCTGGCGTGCTGCAGTCCATGGGGTCGCAAAGAGTCGGACACGACTGAGCTGACTGAACGAAACCGAACTGAGGCGAATGAGACTTGATTCTAATTTTGCAGGACTCCGCACAAATCATATTAGAGGAAGACAGCGCTTTCTCGCCAGATAGTAGCTCTGACCCAAAATGCATCTTTCTCACCCCTATTCTCACTCGAGGAGCTAGGGGCCTGAGAACCCGGCTCCCCAACGTACGTTTCGCAAAAGTGTGGAGGTGGAATTCGAGCGCCCGTCAGCCGAGCACAGCCGCCACGTCAGCCGGCGCGCGTGACGCCAACGCGCTTGCGCGCGCGGGGGGGGCGGGGCGTGCCGGAGGCCTGCCCCCTACATCCGGGGCCTAAGCGGCGGCGGCGCCGCCGCGCAGGGCGGGTCACGTGGTTTCTTCCTTTCCGTCTTTGGCCGGCTGGGCGCGGGCGACTGCTGGCGAGGCGCGTGGAGCCTCGCGCTGGTTCCCCTTCGTCTCCTCTCCCGGTCCGGGACCCCGAGGATTCGCTGACGCCGGGTGAACTGAGCCTGCCGCCAAGATGCCGGCCTATTTCCAGAGGCCGGAAAATGCCCTCAAGCGCGCCAACGGTGAGAAGGGGATCGGAGCGCGCCGGACTGGGGCGGCCCGAGGCCTCGGAGGTCGAGGGGGCCCGGGCCTGGTGCGCGGTGTGCGACCGCCCGACTGTGGCTGCACGGGAGGCCCCTGCGGCCTGCCCGCCGCCGACCCAGCCTGGGTTTGGGTATGGTATCCCTTCTCGCTCCAACCGACATGGGAGGTTGAGCGGCGAGGGTGGGAGGCGCGGAGCCGGGAACCGTCTCTCTGCAGGGCTGGCCTTCCTCCCGCCGCCGCCCGGTGAGTCTCGGGGGGCAGGGTGGCGCGTCGCGGCTCCGGAGACAAGCCGACCCGGGCCCGAGCTCCTCTCTCTCTCCCCGCCTCTGCTGGGCACCCCCTCACCCGAGACCACGGGGCCTTGTGCGCTTCGGCCCCGCGCCCCCAGCCGCCATCTGGGAGTGCCGGGGAGGAGGAAACATGGCTCCCTCCCGGGGACAATGCACGCGAGAACCTCGGCTCCACCTCCCGCCGGGCCGGGAGGCCTGGCAGGCCCACCTCCGGGCCCTCCTGCGGACGCCTCCGCGCCCCGGAATTCAGCGCCGTGCTTTGCCGGCTCAGGGTCCACTTCCCCCTCCGACCCCTCTTATCCGCTTCGGGGACTCTGACCCATTTAACTCGTTCCCTTTTTTTTTTCTTTTGGCATTGATTATTGGCAGCTGCGAAGCCTACTCCGAGTCACAAGGAAGTTGGGACAGACTTAATACTATAAGAGAGACTTGAAGTTTCTCTCAAAGATTAGGAAAGTGAGGCCTAGGGAGACTGGTTTGCCCAAGGTCACTCTGGGAGTGAGTTGTTGAGCTAGAAGCCTAACACCAAGGTCTCTGAACTTCCAGATCCATCGTGGTTCCCCCCCTCCCCCCCACCTCCACTGTTGCGCTGCTGCTTGCGATTATTTCCATATGTGTGCTTGAGTCGGCGGCACTGTTGGGAAAACTTGTGTGTGTCCTGATCTGTTCAAGAGGCATTTATTACGTTGCCATTACAAGGGGTGCAAATGTATTCTCTGGTCTTTCAATAGATTCTTAAAGGGTTTATAAGTGTTAGGGCGTCCATTGCTCTTTCATTTTCACGCTTCCTCAAGCCAAACGAGTTTTGGGTCTTACCCCTGTTGTGGATCGATGTACAGTGTTTGTTAACCCTTTTATACTTATGAAGCTTATTTTGTTAGTTCGTTTGAAAATCCTCTTAGGAAAAGGTCAGTTTCAGTCAATGCGTACAGTTGGTACTACTGATAATCTGTCAGGGCCAGAGAGCTGTTTGTCGTATGCTTGTTATTTTTACTGTAAATTAACGATTTCGGGGATAAGTAACCGTCTGTGGAATAGGGTAATGCCACATTCTGTGGAATAGAGTAACTGTTCTAAAAAACAATTGAAACTACAACTTTGATCGAATCACTCACTCGGATCCTCCATGTTAGTTTGAACAGGCAGGAAGTTTACACATGCTGATTAATTTATAGGAAAGAAAATAAGATTGAGATGGAAATTTAACCCTACAAAATAGCAAATTTAGGGAAAGCATTATTTCTTGAATGTTGTGAAACTTAAGAGAATAATTATATATTGTGGTATACAAATGGCTTGGGTGAAATTACTACTGTAGATCTGTTTTATAGTCCTTTGAATGCTTTACCAACACATTTTTTTCCCATGTTAATTGGCTGAAGCACTGTAATCTCCGTGGCCTAAATATACTACATGTTGATGTGTTCAAGCCTTGTATCCTTCACTCCTCTCTTTTGAATGTATATGAACTTAATATTTCAGTAACTTTAAAATTAGAAGGGATATGTGTTAACATTTAAAATCTTTTCTCACAATTTCTAAGTTGAAATAGATTTGATTCATGAAGAGCAATTTGTGAAGATGTCAAATTAAAGTAGGCAAGATGACAAAGACATGGGGACAGGGACTTGAATTTGTTAGTGTAGTTTTTGTAAAAGGCCTTTTAAAAAGTTCTTAGATGAGTGCTGGTATGGTAGAGATGCCTTCCCTTTCAGGTAGTATAATTTCTGTACCTTTCATCTTAGAGAGATCCTGTTTTAGTATTAAAGAGCAGAATGTGGATGGCATATGACACTGCTAACAAAATTTTATAAATAGGGTAATCAGAGCACATTTTATTTTTAATGGGAATAATCTCATTTATAACATTGGTAATATCAAATCACATTTAGACCCCATCCATTAGAGTATCTTAATAAGATGTGAGTAAATTTAGGTGTAGAATGGTTTGTCAGAGCAGTATTTTTGGAAGCAATTGGAAATAACAGCCTTTTAACTTACACTCTACAACCAGTGTCTTAAAAATAAAGTTATTAAACCCACAAATAATGTAACATAGCTTATCTACTTGGTCTGTTACACAAATAAACTAGTAAAATTGAAGGGCTGACCTAAACTTTACTGTAGGTAGATACATAGATCACTCATTGTTTCTTTAAGAATGCCTACCCTCCTAGGAATAGTTTCTAATTCCAGATTTTATTTTTAAGACGATATCAATCTGGAAATGAGCGTTTCTTTAAAGATTGCAATACAGCTTTTAGTGTGTGATAGTTTTCTCCAGCCTCCAAAACTTGTTTTTTCCCCTAATTAGATGATTGGTTTGGAATTTGAAAGTATTGAATTTGAATCTTAAATTTTGACTAGCTGTTGAGGAAATGAAAAGTACTTTCAGTTTTATCACTAAACAAGACTTACTTTTTTTTAAAGTGACATTGTTACCACAGTCATTTAAAAATAAGAGATTGGGAATTATTTTTTGATAGTTTGTTATTTTGTCACCACATCATACTGGGGCCAGCTCTTAAATTTAACCCTTGGTGCCTATTTTGCAAAATATTGATAGTGTTTATATACAGTAGAATGGAATTTGAATCCTCAAAGTAAGATTGGGAATTGGATATAATGAGTCATTTTGGTGGGCTCCTGTGATATCCTTAATGTAAAGGATAAACGTAAAAACATTTACTTCCCAATTTTTGGCTGATAGAAGCTGTTTCTGTTAAATAGTTGTGAAAAAACACTAAAATATTGTTGAATTTTAAAATAACTGTGTGCATGCTCCAGGAAGATGATGAGTAGGTCATTCCCTTAAAACAGAAAAGGCTTACTCCAGCAAAGTATCTAGTTGTATTCAATGTTACATCTTTGATTGGGAGGGGTGTAATGTGAAAATGGCCTTGCTGCCATATTGGCAGATTTGATATTGAGATTATTGAAGTATTGAAGAGGGGTTTATATTAATTTGCATGTGAGGAGTATGATTTGGTATAATATGGGATGATGTAGGATATTGTGTTAAAAGATACTTATTTCAGTGTGTTTTGTGATGTTTCCTGTATAAGGTTTTAAAAATATACTAGAGTTGGAATATTGTTTATAGTTTTCCTGGAGGAAGGAATGTTCAGAGGCAGCATTCCTGAAAGATATGATGATTGGAAGAAGAAATAAGAGTTACTCACTAAATCCATAGATCTAGTAAATCCTTCAGATAAGAGAGACATTTTGGTCTGTGTTTGCTGTAGCATAGTTCTATCTTAGATAATGCTATACATTGTTAGGTTAATGCCAAAAATAATTATTTGTCAAGGATTTTTTTAGAAAAATGAACAATGATTTTTAAAAACAGATGTGTTTTAAGTTTTTTATAGCGTAAACTAGTATTCTACCAAATTACTTGTCAAATTTTCAGTGGAGAAATTTTTGTATGTGTGAAATTTGGCACGTACTGAGTTTTAAGTTGAACAAAACCAGAAAAGAGCCACCCATAATCTGTTAAGTGTATTGAGAAAGTTAAAAAAAAAAAAAGAAAAAAAAATACGATAAATTTTAACTTTGGTCAGAAATGTGATGGAGGGGCCTTTGCTTTTGATTTTCAAAACAAGGAGTGTACCCAAAATCTGAGATTGGAGCAGATTTTGAAATGTTGCTACATACAGAATGCCATCAGGTTTAGGCAGTGAATTTTAAAGAGTATCCATTTGTTTGCTCTACAT
The DNA here is from genome assembly GCF_033118175.1 of Dama dama. NCBI lineage: Eukaryota > Metazoa > Chordata > Mammalia > Artiodactyla > Cervidae > Dama > Dama dama. The sequence goes on along the minus strand of NC_083695.1, from coordinate 84,871,817 downwards.
TCTAAAATTTTTTCTCAATTAAAAAACTTCTAATTTTAGAAGTTTGAGATTTACAGAATTATTGTAAAGATAGTACAGAGGGTCACACCACACACAGATTCTCCTGTTAATAAATATCTTAGATCTGTGTGGTATGTTTGTTACAACTAATGAATCAGTGTTGATACATTATTATTAAGGAAAGTCCATACATTTTTCATATTTTCTCAGCTCTCTGTAATGTCCCCTGTGTATTCCAGGATCCCACCCAAGATACATTACATTTGGTTGTCTCCTTAGGCTCCTCTTGGTTGTGGCAGTTTCTTAGATTTGTTGATGGCCTTGACAGTTTGAGGAGTATTGGTCGTCAGGTATTTTGTCTCTTAGCTGGGATTTGTCTCAGTTTGTTTCTCGTGTTTAGATTGGGATAAATAAGTGGAGAGATACTTTGTGCTCATGGACTGGAAGACAAATGCTGTTGTTAGTTCTTCCAAATTTGTTATATAGGTTCAATGAGATGCCAGTGAGCTATTTTGTAGGTATCTACAAACAATTCTGAAGTTTGTATGAAAAGGCAAAAGGTGTTACATAGCCAGCGAGTACTGAAGAACAGAGTTGGAGTACCCCCACTACCTGACTTCAAGATTTTCTGTCAGCTACAGTGATCGAGACAGTGAGGTATTGGCCACAGCGTAGGCAGGTCAGTAGAGAAATGATCAAAGTAGAGCCCCCAAATAGACCCACACAGTCAACTGATCTAAAAGGAATGTAGCCAATCTAATTTGTTCTCAAGTCTTAATACAAACTAGCAAAAATTACATCAGCCAGATCATTGTGACTGAAGTTACACTTGCTTTTTCTGCCTATTCTAGGGGGAGATTGTTAATCTCCTGACTTGAATTTCTGGAACTTTATAAAGTATCTTAGACATAATTGGTGCAGAGGAATTGAGTGAAATCTAGTTTTACCTATAGGGCATATTTGAGATAGTATCAGTTTTTCATTGTTTTACCTTGGCATAGTATTAGAAATCAAAAATGTGACCTCAAAAGAGATGGTAATAGGTTGGTAAATTAAAACAGCCGAGTTAAAAAGCAAGACTTAGGTTTTTATGTAGCATACATAACTAATTTTAATTCTCCTGAATTACTTTTCCAGAATTTCTTGAAGTTGGCAAAAAGCAACCTGCTTTGGACGTTCTTTATGATGTTATGAAAAGTAAGAAACATAGAACATGGCAAAAGATACACGAGCCGATTATGTTGAAATACTTGGAACTTTGTGTGGATCTTCGTAAGAGCCATTTGGCTAAAGAAGGCTTATATCAGTATAAGAACATTTGTCAACAGGTATGAACAGCTGGGTTTTTATATTTTAGTAAGTGCTTTTAGTCATTTTGGGAGGCATTTACCTTTCAAATTTACCGTTTCATACCATAAAGTTTGCTTTTAAAATATTTTTTGGTTTGTTGGGAAATGAATTTTATTTATTTATTTATTGGCTAGGTGAACATCAAATCTCTAGAGGATGTTGTTAGGGCATATTTGAAATTGGCAGAGGAGAAAACGGAAGCTGCTAAAGAAGAGTCCCAGCAGATGGTCTTAGACATAGAAGATCTGGATAATATTCAAACTCCTGAGAGGTATGTGGGCTAAATTGCTAAATATATCTTTCTCATTGTTTTTCTTCACATGTGTCTCCATTGTCCCCATTTGAAGTAAATGTTTATTAGAAAGAATGCTTGTCTTTGGAATTTTAAATGTACAGTAACTTCAAGTCATGTACCATTCAAAGTTCATAAAAGTGAAAAATTACAACCATCTGATAGGGTGTATACTAATTTAAATGGCTTTAATACAGATTGAGAATTCAAATACTTGGACTAAGTGATAGCTTTACAGTATGTTCAAAGTTGTAGGTAGGATTTGAACTATTTTATAATGATCATTGTTGGTTTTGGTTTTATAATCATATGGCAAAGTAGGAAACCATGTCTAAAATTGTTTTCAACGTTTTTAAATATTTTTGTAGTGTTCTCCTAAGTGCTGTAAGTGGTGAAGACACTCAGGATCGTACTGACAGATTACTTTTAACTCCATGGGTTAAATTCCTGTGGGAATCATACAGACAGTGTTTGGACCTTCTTCGAAACAATTCTAGAGTAGAGCGTCTCTACCATGATATTGCCCAACAAGGTAAAACAAGAACTGATTTGAAAAGTTGACTTAAGGATAGGTTTTGCAAAAGATTAACTGTTAAAGTTGACCTCCTTTTCTCTGTAGTACTTATTTTACATAGTTTTAATTCTTACTTTAGATGATTGGCATTCATTTAAATATTAAATAAGAAATTTGTTTCATTAGTCAAGGTAATTCTTTGTTTTCCGTTGATGTCTGAAGCGCCTTTTAAAGTCATTTTGGAATTTTCTAAGTGACTGAAAAGATAAACTTTTCTGTTGCTTTCTGGCAGGCTTGATTCTATCAATACTTTTGACGCTATAGCATACTCTTCAGCAAGCTACTTAACCATATGCTGGGTTTCTGAGGTCTTTTTGAGCTCCAGAGTGTTATTGAATATAGAACTAAACCTTACTGAAGACTCAGGATCATCATAAAAAGTATCCAATAGTTAACACTCCATGCACTTTTAATCTGAAGAACTGTATTAAGTTTGTTTTCCTAATCTTGTCTTTTTGCCTTACTGTTGCAGCTTATCTTCCTATCAGTGCAACCTTTTAACTATATATGACATGAGTGGCTCTTGGCTTTTTCTTACTTTTAGCCTTAGGCACAAGCTTGTCACCATTCTTTTTAACATGGCATTTGTTTTTGTTTATTCAAGTTTTAAGTGATTATGTGACTAAGAATAGCTTACTGTAAAGGAGTATTAGAATCTGTTTTGCCCACATGGCTAGCATCTAACACAAGTAAACTAGGACCTTTTGATAACAGTTGAGATAAATATTAGCTTGGTTAAACTGCATCCTTTTGTTTCAGGCCTATTGAAATAGAAATACTTTATTTTAAGGGATTGACAAAGGACACTGGAAGAAGTTATTTTAGCATTGCATGTATGATAGCAGAAAATTATGTGTTTTAATGATAGAGCAAGTAGTTCATTTATACATCTCTGCACAATTGAAATTAGGTTACCATAAACCCCCAATTTGTATTATTCAGTTTCAGTTAGTGCAGAAGCTTTGTTTTCTAGTAAATTAGGTAAGAGAGTTAATTATATTTCAGACCAGAATTTTTTTGCTCTTTTAGGGTTTGAAGTGATAAGTGTTTGAAAGGTGAGTCCCTCTTAGACTTAAATAGCTTCCTTAGTTCTCAGAACCATTTCAGTCCTAGATCAGGACTGATGACTGTGTCTAAAAGGTGCTCAGGGCACATGAAGTGAGTTATGACTCTGATCATTTCTCAAGACTGATGGTGAGTTTGGGAAATCTTGTTAAGATAACTGACCTTAATACATGAAATAGAACCTATTTAAATACTAAGTTTATGGTGGAAAGTACCTAATATATTTTACAATTATGCTTATAGCTTTCAAATTCTGCCTCCAATATACCCGGAAGGCTGAATTCCGTAAGTTGTGTGACAACTTGAGAATGCACTTGTCTCAGATTCAGCGCCACCATAACCAAAGTACAGCAATCAACCTTAATAATCCAGAGAGCCAGTCTATGCATTTGGAAACCAGGCTTGTTCAGTTGGACAGTGCTATCAGCATGGAATTGTGGCAGGTATGTTGTGAACTATTTTGGCTTTTCTTTGTAGTAATAGTAACTCATACTACCTTTTTTCCTCTTAAAGAGTATCTGCATCTTGGTATCTCTTGGTTAATTTCAATAGCTAGGTAACAGATTTGAGGTTGTCTAATGGAGAAGTAAGGGTTTGGGACAAGAAATCTCAGTTATTTTGGTTCCAAATGCCTGCTGTCAATTCCAAGCCAAATCATGTAATCTTTTTCAGACCTCAGTGCTCAAATTGTGGTTCAATGCCTGGAGAGTATGCATTTACAAAATTTTGTAAATAATTTCATGGTAGTTTTCTGTCTGTTTACCCTGATTTTAAAAAATCAGTTTGTCTTTCCATCTTATTTTAATAGTAATTTATTGTACTTTTTAAAAGTATTGATGGCAACAGTTTAGAAATTACAAAGACAAACTTGGCCTTTACCACGGAGAGTTGGAGAAACGCAGCACCAGACTGTCTCCTAGATTCTCAGTGCTGCCGAGACTTAGTAAGCATACACAGTGAATATCCTACATCAGAGATCTCCGGAGTGGGCATTTTGTTGTCAGCATGGACTTTTTTACTCTAAGGATTCTGTAGACATTTTCTCATGAGTTATTTTTATACATTTGATTCCCCCACCAAATCTTATTGAAATTGCAGAGGAAGAAACTAAAAATTGGTAGTTTTCAGCCAATGAAAATGTGATTTCCTGCTTTCCCATATTTTCCTTTTATGCAGGTACACCCTTAAGATACCTGAACAAAAGAAAAAAAGTTTAATAGAAGACAAGTAAACATGCCTAGTATAGAAAAAATGGATAAGTTAAAGGAGGAGAATATTTATCCATTACCTTAACACTGAGAAGTAGCCTTTATATTGTGTTTTATGTCCTTCCAGATTCTTTAAAAATATATTCTGCCAAGTGGTATGATACTCTTAAAGGCTTGGGCAGTCTAAGAAATTGTGTTAGTTTTCTGAGATATATCAGATAGTTAAATTATGAATAAAAAGAACCACACATGAAGGCATTTTTATTCTTAAGTGTAATGTATTTTCAGTTTCATAAAGAGATTTTTTTGTTTTTGTTTGTTTGTTTGGACTGTAATGACTATAATTTATACCACTTATTTTAGGAAGCATTCAAAGCTGTGGAAGATATTCATGGGCTATTCTCCTTATCTAAAAAACCGCCCAAGCCTCAGTTGATGGCAAATTACTATAACAAAGTCTCAACTGTATTTTGGAAATCTGGAAATGCTCTTTTTCATGCGTCTACACTGCATCGTCTTTACCATTTATCTAGAGAAATGAGAAAGAATCTTACACAAGAAGAGATGCAAAGGTAAGAGTCTTATTGTTGGATAGTATTGAGATATAAAAGAAATATCTTGTAAATGGCATGATGTTAGATTAGGGTTTCTCGGCTGCACTGTTGACATTTGGGGCTGGTTATTTCTTTGTCAGGGGACTGTGTTTAGGATCTTCGGCAGCATCCCTGGTTTACCCACTGATTGCCAGTCGCACTCCTTATAACTGTGAACTACCAAAAAACCTCAATGGTATTCTTGGGAAGTATTCTTTGGTAGCTGTCTTTTATCTGATAACCAACCCTCCAGTTGAGAAAATGGAATATTAGGAAAGGCAGTGTTAAGGTATTAGCTTCCTTAACTGAGTGTAGGTATTCAGAATCTAGGAACAAATTTAGACCCCCTCCCCCCAAAATGAATACTTCTATCAAATAACTTTTTCCCCCCAGCTATAAAACATTAACTCTGTAAATAATTGGCACGTGTATTTTTTTTTTTTTTTGGCATGTGTATTTTTTGTAGATAGCCTGTAACCTAACAATCTAAAGACTTACTTTTTTAGCATTACATATATACTTTCAGTCATGTTTGGTTTTTATTAAACATTTTAGTTGGGCTTAGGCAACTCACATATCACTTCTTACTGGCAGACCATGTTATTTTGGTCTCTAGGAGAAGTACATACACCAAATTGTTTTTCTTAGCTTGTAAGCAGTGCATGGAACCAACCAAGTTTTTTCTAGTGTATATGGCAACCCACTCCAGTCTTCTTGCCTAGAGAATCTTGGACCGAGGAACCTGGTGGGCTGCAGTCCATGGGGGTTGCAAAGAGTTGGGACACGACTGAGCGACTAAAACTTGCACTTCTATATGTGTATATATACATATATATATGTATGTACGTGTATATTTTGCCACACAGAGCATCATGTGGAATCTTAGTTCCCCGAGTAGGGATCGAATCTGTGCCTCCTACTTTGGGAGCTCAGAGTCTTAACCACTGGGCCACCAGGAGAGTCCCTTAAAAAACTATTGAGGACAGTGTTCATTATGTCATTCGCTATCTGTTATATAATCCTTGTCTATTGAAATAAGGAAAAAAACTTGATTTTATCAAGTTATTTCTATATTCTTCTGTTAGAAAATACTGTAAGAGTACTGTCATAATCATTAGGCTCTTTGGCTCTATGTACATTATTTTCCTTAATCCTCCCAACACCTCGTGACTTAGAAAATTCAGTATCTTGCCTAAGCTTCCAGTCTTGGAAATGGTGAAGCTGAGATTCTAATTGGGCTCCAGAGCCTGCAATCCTTAGTGTCCTACGGTGCTTCAAAGTCAACCTGAGTTTTGTGTTTTAAGGAAGCTAACATTTAACTTTTGCCCTCAACTCCCATAATATGTTTTTGTGGTCCTTGTAACTGTAACTTTTCCCTCTTGCTTAAGTGTCAATTTTTTTCTTAGTTTTAAAATCTTCCCTAATAGTTTTTTAAGGGAGTAGGGTTATATGCAGATGTGTCTGTGCTGCCATTTAATGCAGTCTTTTCTCTATAGCTAGAAAACACTGACAGTAGTAAGTGGCTGGGGGTGAAGTTCTGCTTCTCCAAGTGTTCATTTTAGGATAATCCATTTCTTTTTTAATTAATACTGTGCTTTGATGAATACTTATGAGGCCAGTTCATCGTGGTGGTATACATATTCTGTCACTGGCATATTTTACTAGTTAATTAAAGAGAAGTGTCTTTCTGCTTATCAAGTGACATTTGCAAACTTAACAGATTGTAACTTTGTTCTCCAGAATGTCTACTAGAGTCCTTTTGGCCACTCTTTCCATCCCTATTACCCCTGAGCGTACTGATATTGCTCGACTTCTGGATATGGACGGCATCATAGTTGAGAAACAGCGTCGCCTTGCAACCCTGCTAGGCCTGCAAGCCCCACCAACGCGAATTGGCCTTATTAACGATATGGTTGGTATAAGTTCTAGCACTCTTAACAGCTTTTGGACAGAACGCTCTATGGTCAGGTTTTATAATTTATGATTAAATGCTGGGAATTCTGATGCATTGCAAGGGGATTCTGATGCATGGACAAGTTTGAGAACCATTGGTGTAAGTCAGCCCTGTGTTGAGGTGAGATGTTTTGTCTTTAATGAGCTGGAGTTAAATTGGATGCAGCAGACAAGACTCAGGCTAGCTTTGAGGAATAGCATGGACCCCTTGATAAGGGAAGTATGATGGGCAAGAATGATCATGGCTTATTTCAGGGGCTGTAGGAAAAAATTAAGCTGATAGGTGTTAGAAATATGATGATGAGTCCAGGAAAGTGTGGAATTAGATTAGGCCCAGTTCTGGATAACTCAAGTGTTTCCAACTTTGTTTTCTTTAACTTTCATTGTATGTTACTAAGGCAGTGGTTCTTTCTTTTTTGGCAGTGGTTCTTAATTAGGGCTATGCACTGTAATTGTGTGTGAAGTACTTTTGAAAATGCAGATTTCTAGGTTTCACCCACTGCATATATTTCAGAATATAGAGCCCAAGGTTTTGTATCTTACAGTGTTTTACATTGGACTCTTTAATTCAGTGGGAATTTATCATGTTCGTGTCTGTTACCTGCCAGGCAGGTGATAGTTAAATGGAATTTGTACTCCAGATGAGTTTGGTTCACAGTAGTTTGACTTAGTGGTTACTGTGGTACCCCTCTAGCAAATTACTTCAGGATAAGAGAAAAAAGAGGGACAGGTATTAGAGAATAGGCCTTATTCCTTCACTGGCAGAGTCAATCAGTTTGGATAAAAGTTAATACATTTTGTATATGGCAACAGTTTTCGCTTGTAACAGTTCTCTGTTATAGTAGCAAGGCAAGTTCCCTTTGTGGTCAATTTTTTAAAAGAACTAACTTAACCTCTGAAATAGTATTTCTGTCTGAATGCCTTCATGTTTTATTCTGCTGCCATTTATAAAAACCGGCTTTGTGTGTTGGCATGTTTTTATGGGACTGAATTAGGATTAAATGTAATTAAATAAGACCATTGTGTTTAGGAAGAGGTCTTAACTAGCAGATAAGTATTTAAAAAATTTTTTTTGAATACTGAAAAGTGTGCTTGATTGGAAGTATTATCCATATCTCTTGAGCTCATGTAGCACACCTCAATGTTCAAGTTGATCAGCTTTGATACTGATGCAGGAATCTGTTGGTGGGGTCAGGGTCAGTAGGCAGGACATCCACGTTTGGGTCCTTATTGGACCCATAAATAAATGCCTATAAGAAGGCTTTTAGTTGGTGCCAGATGAATGGCTTAACTAGATGTCAGGAGGCATTTTATAAATTTTGTGTTCACTATATGTACAAGGTCGAGACCTGAGTATTAGGTTTATGTAGGTAAATTCATAATCACCTAGAGAAGGATTCTATATCTCAGGAACAGACTCAAATTAATCAAGTTCATAAGAGGTTGTTAAGCTTGGGAAGCAAGTATACTTCAGTAGATTATGATAGCCTATCTCAGCACATTCCTTATTTGGAGGGGGTGCTCAGTGGAAAATCCAGAATATTCATTTATTAAGTACGGTTGATTCATAATGTGTTAATTTTTACTGTATGGCAAAGTGGTTTAATGTTATGTACATTCATTTTTATATTCTCTTCCATTATGGCTTGTCTTGGGATACTGAATATAATGTTGTGCTATTCAGTAGGAAACCTTGTTTATCTATTCTGTATGTAACAGTTTGCATCTACTAAACCCCAGCATCCCAGTCCATCCCCCTGCACGCACAAATCTGTTCTCTATGTCTGTGGGTCTGTTTCTGTTTCATAGATAGGTTCATTTGTGTCATAGTTTAGATTTCACATGAAAGGGATCATATGGTATTTTTTTCTCTTTCTGACTTCACTTGATATGATAATCTCTAGTTGTATCTGTGTTGCAGCAGATGGTATTATTCCATTCTTTTTTTTAATGACTAAATAGTGTTCCACTGTGTATGTGTGTTCTTTATCAGTTCATCTGTTGATGAACATTTAGGTTGTTTCTGTGCCCTGGCTGTTGAGAATAGTGCTGCTATTCACAATAGCAGGGGTGCATGTATCTTTTTTGAATTATTTTTTTTTGGATCTATGCTCAGGAGTAGGATTGCTCAATCATGATAATTCTAATTTTAGTTTTCTGAGGAACCTCCATACTGCTTTCGTTAGTAGCTGCCCCAATTTCCATTCCCATCAGCAATGTAAGAGGGTTCCCTTTTCTCCATACCTTGTCCAGGATTTGTTATTTATAGATTTTTTTTGCTAATGGCCATAGAATAATTTCTTGATAGGTATATGACTGATGTTCCAAACCTGAGGGCAGGTTATACAAGCTACATCCTTATTGTGCAAGGAAGTTCTATTCACATATCAACTTTGATTAAATTGTAACATACATATTTAAAGTACATGTCCTAAGTATAATTGTGTAAATTCTCAAAAAGATTTTTCCATTCACCACTTTTTCCTATTTCTCCCAAGAATAGCCACAGTCCTGATTTATAACACCACAGATTAATTTTGCCTGTTTGTGTATTTTATATGAAATTTAAATCTCACATAAATATATGAAATTCTTCTCATTGGTGAGATATATTCATGTATTGAATATAGTTGTTCTTTCTTTGACTGTTTTTTTGTGTATCATGTGAATCAGGGCCTGTTTTGTCCTGAGTTGTTTTTTTTTGTTTTTTTTTAAATTTGTGGCTTTCCTAGCAGGGTTGCTGTAATAACTTTTCTCTGATACAGCTATTTGTAAACTGGTGTTTACTTTTTATTGATAATAAACTGATTTGTGTTGGCCACATGAATGGTCTTTGTAAATATTTTGACTGTGTTGATGAGTTATTATTTCCTTTGTAAACTCCTGTGGGGTCTCACTGTAGAGAGCTGCATAATTTGGGGCAAGAGACTCAACATAGTGGTCCTGGATTTCTCTTTGGTAAATTTAGAGGTGGTTGAGGCTAGATAAATACCAGTTATTTCCCAGGTCTCCAGTCTGATATTTTTATTTATAATCAATTCAGAATCCCAGTTACAAAATACCTTCAGCAGTTAATCCTTTTGTTTTGCTTACTGTAGGTCAGGTTCAATGTGCTACAATATGTTGTCCCAGAAGTAAAAGACCTTTACAATTGGCTGGAAGTCGAATTTAACCCACTAAAACTCTGTGAGAGAGTCACAAAGGTAAGCTTTGGTTATATTATCATGTAGCCATCCCTGTTACAGTTTTATGTTGTAGTATTTTCTTTTTATTGGAATATAATTGCTTTACACTGTGTTAGTTTTCTGATGTACAATGAGGTAAAGTGGCCATATGCATGCATATGTCTTCCTCTGTCTTGGACTTCCCTTCCTCCCTGGCCATCACAGAGCACCTGCTGAGCTTTATGTGTAGTGGCTTCCCACTAGCTGTTTTCCACCTGGCAGTGTATACATGTCCCAGTTAGTCCCATATTTGTTAACAGAGAAGTGTTATCCTATGTGTTTGAATTTGGTGCACATTTCATTGTCTTTTTTCTTTATGTCAGGAGAAAAGATATTTCTGATGTGCTAAATAAACCTTTGGAGGTAAATTAGCAGCATGACTTAATTTAGCCATTGCTGTCAGTCACCTTCATACAAGAGTCAATAGCTTCCTGTTACATTTTGTATTTCTTTGCATTATGTGATGATTTTGTCTGTGAAGAAAATGAAAAAGTATCACCAGTGTTTTAGTATTTATTGTAGAGAAAATATAACTCTTTTAATGGGTTTTATAGGTTCTCAATTGGGTTAGGGAACAACCTGAAAAGGAACCAGAGTTACAACAGTATGTTCCCCAACTGCAGAACAATACCATCCTCCGGCTTCTCCAGCAGGTAAAGATGAAAAAATGGATGTGTTATGGAACAGCTGGGAATTTTCCATTGATTGTTTTGAACACAAAACTAAAAAATTTAGAAATAGCCCAGGAAAAAGCTTCATCAAATTCTAACCCTCACCAAAAGTAGTTTTTATGTGCTTAATTTGAAAAATCACTATTGTACATAATTCATAGCTGCTTTTGTCTCTTTTTGTTAACCATTGTCTTCATACATTTTTCCTTGTTAGCCATGTACATCTTACTCCTTTTAATACCTATTTAGTTTTTCATTGTCTAGAAGTACCCTGGTTTATTTATTCAGACTGTTGGTGGAAATTCTTTAGTTTTTTTGGCCATAATAAAAAGTTGAAATAGTGAACATTTTCCATACAGGTATCTTTGCATACTTCTGTAACTTTTGTAGCTAAGAAGTGGAATTAGCCATAGTCTACACATTTAAAACTTTTAACAGATCCTCAAAGATTGAATTCATTGACCCTCCCACCAGTAGTGAAGAAAGCTTTTTTTCCTGCTAACACTAAATATTGTCAGTCTTTTAGTTTTTTTGGCAATCCTGTGGTATGTGGGATCTGTTTCCCACCCAGGGATGGAACCCGTATGCCTTGCATTGGACGCATGGATTCTTAACCACTTGATCACCAGGGAAGTCCCAGTATTGTCAGCCTTTCAACTGTTGTAGTTCAACTTTGTACTTAAGTTTGAATATTATGGTTTACAGTATGACTTAAATGATCCTGTTGTGTCTTCCATTTGTCTCATTGGCAGTGGAGAGCATTTACTGTGTGTTAACTTCATGTTGGTGCACATGTCATTGACCTGCTTTCTCTCCTGTGTGTGAGCAGTGTTATTTCTTCTGTGCTATACAAATAATTGAAGGTTAATTAGCAGTATAACTAAATAGTAATACTGCCAGTCTCCTTCAGACAAACAGTTTTATTAAATGTTCAGATGAATTAGGTAAGTAGCAGGTCTCTGTCTACAAATATGTGACCATTTAGGGATTTTTTGGTTTGTTTTTATGGAACTAGGATTTGAAAGGATTATGTGATGGTTTGAAATATAGCGTAATCTTTTCATTAGCCTTGGATTTTAATTCTAGCTCCAGCAGTGCATTGTTTACATACTCTGAGCTTCAGTTTCTTTTCTTTGAAAAATAGGCTAACTTTCTAACTTTTTACTGTTCCATGAGACTCCAAGTAACAGTTGCTAAATAAATGATAGCTATTATTATTAACCTTGTGTTTCTTATGCAGGTGGCACAAATTTATCAGAGCATTGAGTTTTCTCGTTTGACTTCTCTGGTTCCTTTTGTTGATGCTTTCCAACTGGAACGGGCCATAGTAGATGCAGCTAGGCACTGCGACCTGCAGGTAGGCGCTCCCAGGGCACACTGAGGGGGTGGCGAGCCTGCGAGGACTGAAACACACACTGTTTGTTTCTCTGCTTCTGGTCGAGTGGCACTGTTTTAAAGCTTTCATGAATTGAGGCTTCTAGCTTTGATATTTGACATTCTTCAGTTGATCTTTTTTCTTAAATTCAGTTGAAATTTTAATCAAAGTTACTCATTTGTAACTTTGTCATTACTTTATATTTGCATGTAGATTTAACTATTTAAAATACTCTTCAAATTTTCATAGGTTCGTATTGACCACACTTCTCGGACCCTTAGTTTTGGATCTGATTTGAATTATGCTACTAGAGAAGATGCTCCAATTGGTCCTCATCTGCAAAGCATGCCTTCAGAACAGATAAGAAATCAGCTGACCGCCATGTCCTCAGTACTTGCGAAAGCACTTGAAGTCATTAAGCCAGCTCATATTCTGGTACGCATCTGTGGGAGAAGTGGATGATGGAATTTTGAGGGGCCCTCTAGGTCTTGCAGAAAAAGGTTTGAAATGATGTCTCAGAGAAGGGATTTATTATATATTTCGTCTTAGGTGTGTTTGATACTTTTGATATTTTGTTAAATATCTTTGTCAGATAACACAGATCATTGAGCTACCTTCTTTGGGTCAGAATACAGGTAAGGTGATCATAGGAGTACTGTGATGAGTGGTAACAGACCACAGGTGATGACCCTCCATGTAGGGAGTACTGTGATGACGCTTTTCCTTTCTGTTTAAGTTGTTTGTGAGCTCTGTTAGTATTTTCTCCTTGGCTTGAACTCTTTATAGTATATGTGGTTCAGATAAAAGTTGGCCTAGCAGATAAAGGTTCTTCAGCTATACCATTGCTGTTAAAGACTGAATAGTTGTAGTATTTGGTGCTAGAAACCAGTAGTTGAATAATGTCACTCTCTTTTTAAATGCAAATACATGTTAGGAAAACACATTAGGAGTATGTAGCAATATTTTTGGTGTTGAATACTGTGGTATGTCAGTTAAAATTATTTTTATTTTATTTACTTTAATATTTTTAATGCATTTGTTTTTGAAGCAAGAGAAAGAAGAACAGCATCAGTTGGCTGTTACCGCATACCTTAAAAATTCACGGAAAGAGCATCAGCGTATCCTGGCTCGCCGTCAGACAATTGAGGAAAGAAAAGAGCGGCTTGAGAGTCTGAATATTCAGCGTGAGAAAGAAGAACTGGAGCAGAGGGAAGCTGAACTCCAGAAAGTGCGGAAGGCTGAGGAAGAGAGGCTGAGACAGGAGGCAAAGGAGAGAGAGAAGGAGCGGATCTTACAGGAACATGAACAAATCAAGAAGAAAACTGTTCGTGAGCGTTTGGAGCAAATCAAGAAGACGGAACTGGGTGCCAAAGCATTCAAAGATATTGACATTGAAGTATGTAGCATATTAATGCATTAAAATGCCAGTTTTATTCAGGTCCCTTTGAAGCACAGTTCTTTACCATTTATTGGTTTACTTTGGGTTATTTGGTTATTTTGCTCAGTTTGATACAACTATTAATAGTTAGTCTATGAAATAAGCATTTGATTTGGTGACTCCACAGTTTTTAGTCACTGTTGAAATGGAGTTTGGATACAGTAGAATACAGGAATAAGAAGTAGATGTTATGGTTACATTGTTTTTCCTCACAAGCAAATAAGCCTCTTTTAAAAACATTCTTCTATTGCCTGAATTTACTCATTATAAGCATTTGCCCTTTTGAAATAAATTAATTTAGGATCCATTTCTAGAAAGAAGTGGTGCTCCATATTGACTGGTATGCACTTCTTTTATACTCTTATTAATTGTGGTACATTTCTGTTACTTTTCAGGACCTTGAAGAATTGGATCCTGATTTCATCATGGCTAAACAGGTTGAACAGCTGGAGAAGGAAAAGAAGGAACTTCAGGAACGCCTAAAGAATCAAGAAAAGAAGGTAAATGAAAGAACTGATGAACTTTAACGTGCCAAGTTAAAAGAATTTTTTTTAACAACATTTGTTTTCATGATTCTCAGATTGACTACTTTGAAAGAGCTAAGCGTTTGGAAGAAATCCCCTTGATAAAGAGTGCCTATGAAGAACAGAGAATTAAAGACATGGATCTGTGGGAACAACAAGAAGAAGAAAGAGTAAGGCTTTAATTTAATTGTAATATTTTTAGACTGTAAGAAAGCTATAATAAAGCCAGTAATGGGAACAGGGTTTCAAATTGAGTTTTGTATTATTTTGCCAGAAATTGTGCTCTCATGGCTATATACAAACAGGGCAATAGACATTTACAAAATAGGGATTAAAAAATGAAACTTGTAAAGTACAAAGGATAGCTGAACTTTATTTTTTTTTGAAAACTGCTTTATGGAGATACAATTCACGAATTAAGTGTGCAATTGACATTTTTAGTATATTTATGGAATTGGGCAACAATCTGATTTTAGAACATACCCCAAAGGAAACTTCATACCCATTAGCAGTCACTCCATTTTCTCTCCAGTCCTTCAGCAGCCACTTAACTTCTGTCTCTAGATGTGTCTGTTTTGGGTATTTCTTAGAGATGGAATCATATAGTCTCTGTGTGTGTGTGTGTGTGTGTGTGTGTGAGACTAAACAGCTCCTTCTGTAGTTTTATTTGCGTATATGTACTTAACAGTAGAAAAGCAACATTTGCAAATGCTTATAGTGGCCCAATTTGTAGAAAAAATGAGTGACCTCATTTTGGTTAAAAAAAGTAACCACGGGCAGGAGACAACATTTATCTGTGGTGGCTGCGTCCTCTTGGTTTCATTGGATTGTTGTCATTCTGGGCCTAGTATTAACCATCTTTTCCAGTTTTCTTAAAGTTGGAATTTGTGTGATAATTCTTTTAACATGAAATTAGCGGAAGTGCTACAGACCAGCTAAAAGCTTGAGATTTCCTGCTTAAGTTAATTTATTGAAACAAAATTTTTAAAAGTTTTTTTTGCTTGTGCCTCATGGCATTTGGGATTTTAGTTTCCTGATCAGGGATCAAACCCACACTCCCTGGAGGGGCCAGAGAAGTCCCTCCAATTGCTTTTAAAGAAGAAAATATAGTAAATAATAAAGCCATGAAGTCTTTGTTGTTTTGTTTTATCATACACATTTTAGTTTTTCCTCCTTAAATTTTGTGGTTGTTGTTGTTCAGTCTCTTTAAGTCCTGTCCAACTCTTTGTGACCCCATGAACTGCAGCCCTCCAGGCTTCTCTGTCTTTAACTATCTCCAGGAGTTTGCTCAAACTCATGTTCATTGAGTCAGTGATGTTCTGGTACCGTGGGGTTAAAGCTGTTTCTTACAGATGCCCCAAGTCTTTTTTATTCATCTTCTGTTCCTCATTGTCATCCTAGGGAGCTGTTGCTATGGCAGAATGGAGGGGGCAGAGGAGATGCTTACACTTCTTCAAGAGTATCTGTCAGAAGTTTGGGATAAATTCATAATCAGATAATGAGCACTTTGAAATTTAACTTTGTATCATGTGTTTGCAGATTACTACGATGCAGCTAGAACGGGAAAAGGCTCTAGAACATAAGAACCGGATGTCACGAATGCTTGAAGACAGAGATTTGTTTGTAATGCGGCTCAAGGCAGCACGACAGTCTGTTTATGAGGTGAATTTCCTGGTTTCAGGGAAACCTTTATTCATGAGCTCTTGCCTTAAGGAATCTTCAGTGTGGTGGTACATTCTCTGTCTTGAGCTAACATAATCATCATTCAAATAATATTTTAATAGAGATATCTTGAATTATTTCCTAGACTTAAGTAGCCATCACTATAAATGGATTTTTTCTGAAGGTGAAAATAGACTGCATTAAACTTGGTTTTGATATAAACTTTTGTTCTTTGATTCAGAAAGAGAAAAAAACTAGATCGAAAAGTCCTGCTCTTAGACTCTGATTTAATCATTTATTTTGTATAAATAAATCCACTGTGTATAGATAATACTGTCGATTCAAAGTTTTAACCATTTGAGAACTTGTCATTTGGAAATTTGATTTTTAGGTTTGTAAGTTGCTTTTTATGGTTCCACCAAATTTAACAGTGCTTTTGTAACTTACTGCCATTTTGTAGCCCTTGATAATTTGATTCCTTTCTTTTGGTGATCATTCAATTACAGGAAAAACTTAAACAGTTTGAAGAGCGATTAGCAGAAGAACGGCATAATCGCTTGGAAGAACGTAAAAGGCAGCGTAAAGAAGAACGAAGGATAACCTATTATAGAGAAAAAGAAGAGGAAGAGCAGAGGAGGGCAGAAGAAAAGATGCTAAAAGGTAACGTTTTAGACCGAGAATGGGGCTATACAGCAAGGTTGATAATAGGTCTCCTCTGTACAACCTTACTTTAGGAAAGGAATGTGGAACCAAGGTGATTAGTTTCTTCACTGCAGCTAACTAGTTCTCAGGTTCTGACAGCCTGACTTAGTTCTCTGCAGTGTGTTACCTGTGAGGGTGTTAATGTCCTCTGCCGGCCTATTTCAACAATTTTGGAATTGTTATCACAGACTCTGCCGTCGTATTTTTTATCATTGTAGTCTGTATAGTATTAACATTGATTGAGCAAAACGTGCCATGTGAAGTCTCTCAAATGATCCTTTTTGTGTCGTTGCAGATGCTCGGGTGTTGGGGAGGGATTCTGATATATTCTTTAGTTGTGTTGAGTGGGATAATACTTGTTTTCTTGAATATTTTCTGATATTCAAGTTTAGCTGATTGTAAACTATCTTAAAATTCTTAAAAATAGTTTTCTTCTACATCATGCTGCCTCTAATACCAGAAAAGTAGACGTATGGCCCTGGTGGAAATGTGTGGGTGGGAGGCACACTTTCTAACCTGATGTGTTGTGCAGAGCGAGAAGAGCGGGAGCGGGCTGAGCGCGCGAAGCGTGAGGAGGAGCTTCGGGAATATCAGGAGCGGGTCAAGAAGTTGGAAGAAGTTGAAAGAAAAAAACGTCAGAGGGAGTTGGAAATTGAAGAAAGGGAGCGTCGCAGAGAGGAGGAGAGGAGACTTGGTGATGACTCACTTTCTAGAAAGGTAAGTACGGCCGTCAGTGTTCTGTGATGTGTGGGTATCAGCCAGGTCTCTGCATGACAGAGCTGTCCGTGCGTGTGTCAGTGTCTGGGCATGGTGTTTTGAATTACATCGTTCAGATTTAAGTCTGGTATTGCCTTATCTTTCCAAAGAGGGTTCCTAAGGAGGATGGGGAGGGGATTAGACTTGTCTTAGCAAGCTGGGATTTTATAGGCTTTAGAGTACTTGTCAGTAAGAACTAATCCCATGAAATTAAGTATTTAATGAAAAGTAACACAGTCATATGGAAGAGGGGCTGTTCGGTTCCTTGAAGGGAGTTGCTATGATGTGAGGGTCCTCAAAGATGAATTTGGGGGACCAGCCAGTGTTTGACATCCCTTGTTAGAAATGCAGTCTCAGGCTCAAAGCCAAATCTTTTGAATCAGAATCTGCATTTTAACAAGATTACCAGGTTCTTCAAATGCTCGTCTAAGTGTTTATTTTTAATTTCCATTCATATCCAAAATGACCAGTGCTTCTGACTTTATCTTGTATAAAGAGGGTGTCCAATACCTTCTCCTGGCAGTAGCTTTGTTACCTGCTTAAACCACATTGCTTCAAACCCACCCCTCCTTTCTGTTCCTTATTTAACTAAGCTGGTGTCTCTTGCCTGTATCACCTCCAGGCCTCACCCGTGGTTGCGATCCTCCCCCAGCCTCAGAGCTCCGTCTGTACTGTGGCTTGCTTGGTGTTTCACGCCGCGTGCTCGATCGTTGCTGCTGCTCTGGGTCTCAGACCTGCCTTTGGGTCGTGCTCATTGCTTACAGCCCAACTGAGCACACTTGAGCAGTCAGGGCCTTTTATGCTTACTGCTGTTTTGTTAGCTTCATCAGTCACTGTTTTCTTAGCACTTATACTCTAGCTATTCTGAGCTAGTGTTGTCTTCTGTTGTGTCTGTGACATCTGCCTGCATGCTCTTTGTTTTTCCTGCAATGTGTCCATGCTGTCCTTTAAATGAAATACAGCTATTTTTTAAGGTTAGGGGTAAGTAGCTGGAGGGTTTCTTGCTTGCCATGTCTCTGATCCTTTATCTGTGCCACACCTGTATCAAATGCTTCCCTTTATTGGAGGGTCTGCTCTTAGTTATGTAGCCTTCAATTTGTTTTATAATATATGAATAGATTTTTAATTTTGTTAGTCTTGTTGGTTTATGAGTGTTCTTTTCCTGTTGGGCACAGAGTGTTGTGTGTGAGAGAGAGAGAGTGTGTGTGTGTGTGTGTGTAAAGTAAGAGTTAACTGTTTGATTTGCTACATCCTGTTAATTTAGTTCTTCTGAGGCAGATGAGGTAGACCACCCATGGTTATGGGTTTCAAAGGTTTTTATCAGTTTTTGCAGTTCTGTGTTAATCCTTTGTTGTTGTTTCTGTTTTGTTACCCCCCCTACCCTTTCAGTTGGAGAGTGTTCATTCTTTCTGTTCATGTTTAACATGGCAGCTAACTATGGTAACTAGTGCTTGTGGCTTTATTCCTGACGTTTGTTTTGGCCTTTATGCTTTTCTCTGGTCTTCTACCATCCATTCTTTTCGGAGTCTAAACTTACACTCTGTAGATTTTGAGAACTCTTCCCTTTCTTCAGAACAAACAAAATGTGCAAAACAAACAAAACAACCACTGCTGTGCTTAGTTGCATCTGACTCTTTGTGACCCCACAGATTGCAGCCCGCCAGGCTCCTCTGTCCATGGGGATTCTCCAGGCAAGAATACTAGAGTGGGCTGCCATGCCATCCTCCATGCCCTCCCAACCCAGGCGTTGAACCCAGGTCTCCTGAATTGCAGGTGGATTCTTTACTGACTGAGCCACCAGAGAAGCCCAAAGATTATAAGGTTTAAGGCCTCTTTATCTCTTGCAGTAGCACCTGTGTCGGTCATGCAGTTGTGTCCGACTCTGCAGCCCCATGGACTGTATATAGCTGGTCAGGCTCCTCTGTTCATGGAATTCTCCAGGCATGAATACTGGAGTGAAGAGCCATTCCCTTCTCCAGGGGATCTTCCCAACCCAGGGGTTGAACCCTAGTCTCCTGAATTGCAGGCAGATTCTTTACCATCTGAGCCCCATCTATTTAAAGGCTTTACTTAAATTTATTGCCTCCAGTGCATTTAAACAATGTTTTTTATTTAGAAATTGCTTAGCAGTTTTACAACTGCATTGGCAAGGTGATTTAGTTTAAAATATGTTTACACTGTATCTTTTCCCCTTTGCATGTAAGTCTTTTGTTCTGTATATTAACTGTTTTATTTTTGTGTATGCCTCACAAGAGGTTTTGTTTTTCTCTCACAGTTGCATAATGGTTCATTGGTTTGGCCAGTTCAGAATCCTCCTCCTCCAGAAGCTGAGAGACCTGTCTGTCCTCACTGTCCTAGTACTTAGTGGGAAGAGGAGGGTTCTGGACAATAGTCTTGATTTTTTTACTTCAGTAGATATTCTGCTCTATTCATAGGAAGCTCTGAGAAAAGAAGTTCTAATGTTTCACCAAGTCTTTGTTTAGTTGCCTAAGCTTAGGTCTTTACTGTTCACCCTTTTTGGCATGTGTGCCCCATCAGTCAGGATTCAGTTTACTTAGAGCATATTGAATTGTCTTAACTCAGGGAGATTTTTTTCTCCTTTTCTCTTCTTCTGGCCTTTCAACGTCCTATTCTTGATCTCTTTTAATGTTTCATTTATTCTTTTCATCTCTTTGTGCTATAGCAACTAACTCTGAGGCTCCTGTTCAGTTTCTATCAGTGGTGTTGCTAATGTGGTGACTCTGACTTTGCTCATTGTAGGACTCTCGTTGGGGAGATAGAGATACAGAAGGCACCTGGAGAAAAGGACCCGAAACAGATTCTGAGTGGAGAAGAGGCCCTCCAGAGAAGTGAGTAGAATTAAGGAGAAGAGACTGATCATAGGTCCTATTAGTATCTTATTAGTATTTTTCTAATTTGGCATATTTTGTGGCGGTGGGGAAAAGGGGAGTCAGGAAGAATTGTGTGCGTATCTATCACTGAGATGTTTTCATGGTTTACTTCAGTGCTGCTGTAATTACTGACATAGAATAGATATCTTGGACAATATATGCTTTAGGTTTTTCTTTTATTTTTAATTTCCTAAACTAATGGTATTGTGGTTAGAGTATAGTGAATGGTTTCATAGTATTTTTCTTGTCGTTTTGAAAGCTGTAGTAATAGATTTAAAATTTGCTCAGGCATTCCTCCTAAGGTGCAGATACTTTTTAGAGGGAGTTGTCTGCTTACTCGTTTATTTGTCGACATAAAATTTTGGGTTTTGTGGGGTTGTTTTTATTGGAACATACTCTTGTAGGACTAAGATTAGTGAATTTATACTTTGGAAGTGAGTAAAATCATTCCGAAAGAGATCACATACGTACTTAAGAAAGTATACTTTTAAAGGTGTTTGGCTTGTTACTCTGTAGGGAGTGGAGACGTGGAGAAGGGCGGGACGAAGAGAGACCTCACAGAAGAGATGAAGACCGACCAAGGCGTCTGGGGGATGATGAAGAGAGAGAGTCCTCTCTCAGACCAGACGATGATCGGATTCCCCGACGTGGCATGGATGATGACAGAGGCCCCCGACGTGGTCCTGATGAAGATCGGTTCTCTCGCAGGGGGGCAGATGATGACCGGCCTTCTTGGCGTAGTGCAGACGATGACAGGCCTCCCAGACGAATTGGCGATGAAGACAGGGGTAGCTGGCGTCACGCGGATGACGACAGACCACCTAGACGAGGACTAGACGAGGACAGAGGAAGCTGGCGCACGGCCGATGAGGACAGAGGACCCAGGCGCGGGCTGGATGAGGACCGGGGGCCACGCCGAGGAGGTGCGGACGATGAACGTTCGTCCTGGCGGAATGCTGATGACGATCGTCCTAGGCGGGGCATGGATGATGACCGGGGTCCCAGGAGGGGCTTGGATGATGATCGAGGACCTTGGCGGAATACCGACGATGATAGATTTTCTAGGCGAGGTGCAGATGACGACAGATTTTCCAGGCGCGGTGCAGATGATGACAGGGGGCCTTGGAGAAACATGGATGACGATCGGATCTCAAGGCGGGCCGATGACGATCGGGTTCCCAGAAGGGGTGATGATTCACGACCTGGCCCCTGGAGACCATTTGTCAAACCAGGTAAAATTGTGGTATTCAAAAAACCAAATTGGATGCTTTATATGTGTTTACAAATGCTATCTAAAATTTTACACCAACTTAGCCCCACTATTCTGTAGAGAATAGCAGGTAATTTCAAAGAAAAAACTCAGGTCTCAAAGGACAAGTTACAGTTTGATTGTTAAGTAAGAAATGTTCCTGCTATTTCAGGGCTTTTTTGAGGTTCTTTCTGTGTTTTTCCCAAAGTATCGGTGTTCTTCAGGTTCCTTCCTGGACTGGACTGCTTATAGAAGTAGTGAAAAATAAAAATATTCTTATTAATCATTTGTCTGTACTCTTGTCAACCATGACATTATGTTCATGAGAGGAGCCCATTTCCTTTCTCTTGGGCCTGGTTCATCCTTTCATACTTTTTTTTTTTTTAATTTAATCAGCTGTGCTGGGACTTAGTTGCCGAGCGCAGGATCTTAGGTTGTGGCATGTGAGGTCTAGTTCCCTGACCAAGGATTGAACCCAGGCCTCCTTCATTGGGAGCGTGGAGTTTTTATAGCCACTGGACTACCAGGGAAATATCCCCCCTTCATAATTTTTATTGAGTAATTGTGTACAGGTCTGTGCCTTCATTACTGTCTTGCCCAGATGACTTTTCCCCATACCTTCAGACCTGTGTTTCCAACTTTTATGTAGCACCTGGTCACTGACACTTCAGACTCAACCTATGAAGACAGAATCCTGCGCTCCCCCCCCGCCCCCCCAAAAAAAAACCATACACACACGTTCCTTTTCAAGGGCATCACTGTCCATCTAATTGTATAAGATAGGCATTCTCCTTTACTCTGCTCTTTCATCCTTCTTGTATCTTTTCAATGACCAACGTCTTTTCAGTGATTTGTTTTAAAAGCAGTTTGAGTGCCTGCATGCCCCTTCCCCTGAGTGGTTTCTGTTGCACACTTGTGTTTCTTCTCACTTCATTCCATTGTGAAACTTTGTGACTTTTGGGTTAGCTTGACTTTGCTGTGCTTTATGTAACATGGGGATAATAGCATAGTAGATTCTCATTAATTCATGATAATTACATTTTTATAAAGTCAGTGAATACTGGACCATTGCTACTAAGGGAAATACTAGGTTAGGTCCCTGTTTTTCCCTGAACCCTCTGGTCAGTTGACTTCACTTAATGTATGTGATGGGTTCGTTAGCATTGAACTCCCTGGCCAGCAGCACTGTCGCTGGTTCCTGAAGAAGCTTATCTAACACCCGGACGTTCTCCCTAAGTCATGGCCGTTGTCTTTTTGTCTTTGGGAGAATGCTGGGGGCAGGGTGGATGGTGCACTTAAAAACTGAAGTCACTAACAAAAAGCACAAAAAAGTGGAAATGTGGCACTAAATAGGCCATTCAAAGGGTACTTGTTTAAAGTAGGAGAGCTGCTGCCAGAAGACAGCATTGCCTTGTTTGAGCTCAGCTGAGAACAGGCCCCTCGGGCGGCTCAAATATTTCACAACTGGGTACATGCCTGGGAGTGACTTGTGAAAGTGCTGGAGTGCTAATTTTGGAATTACAGATTTTTAGCAGGTAGCAAATTAGCAGGTATGGAATAATCTTATCTCAGAGCTGTGGATAGGATTGAAAGAGCTAATAATAGACAGATGGTTTCGACTAGTGCTGTAGCACACCGGAATATAAATGTTAGTGATGATAATTGTTGGCCTTGCAGCTATAAGAGATTTTCATCAAAATAATCTGCTTCATTTCCTTTTGTGTGTGTGCCTGTGCATTTGTGTGCACACATTTTTCCTAGATTTGGACATCCCATGGCTAAGTGAGGCATTGAGCAGGGCCAACGGCTTTGTCCTTATTTCATGACCTTATGGTCATGGTAAATGGTAGGGGGCAGGATTGTGAAAGGAAAGAGTCTTTTTAGTTAGAAAGGTTTTGAAAATGTTGAAAGATATCAGTGAACTCATAATTGGGGCTCTATCTTTCAGATCTAGATCCTACCCCTCACCCTTGAACCTCTCTGCTTAAATGAGTTGTCTTCACTGTCAGAGCAGGTTTACAGATTTTTATACCTGAAATCTCTGCATGTGGAATATAAAGTTCCTATATGTTAGAAAAACAGTAATAGGTAGTCATAAATAGGAGTTGGTTCTGTGAAATGAGGTAAATGCATTTAGTTTTGTAAATTGGGTTAGAGTGTCTTATTAGCCATTACAGTGGTGATGGGTTAACATCAAGATTCATGGTTGCCAATCTGTTTGAATGGAAATTTTCATTTTGTTTTTTAAAAACCTAGGTGGATGGAGAGAGAAAGAAAAAGCCAGAGAAGAGAGTTGGGGTCCACCTCGCGACTCGAGACCATCAGAAGACCGTGAATGGGAGAGGGAAAAAGAGAGAGACCGAGATAATCAAGATCGAGATGAGAACGACAGGGACCCGGAGAGGGAGAGGGACAGAGAGAGGGAGAGGGACCGAGAGAGGGAGAGGGACCGAGACCGAGACGGCGATCGAGAGGACCGCTTCAGACGGCCAAGGTTGGATACTCCGGTTAAGACTGTCTGTGGCCTTATGGTTAAAACTCCTTTAATGTTGTCCTATGCATTCCCAGCTTTTTGAAAAACATGCTCCCCCTTTTCATATATTTATCTAGTAGAATCAGATTTAAAAAATTTTAGAGGTCATCTAACTGAACCAGATTCCTC
Organism: Dama dama; assembly: GCF_033118175.1. Taxonomy (NCBI): domain Eukaryota; kingdom Metazoa; phylum Chordata; class Mammalia; order Artiodactyla; family Cervidae; genus Dama; species Dama dama. The sequence goes on along the minus strand of NC_083695.1, from coordinate 84,847,628 downwards.
CTTTCAAAGAGGGGACAGGCGGGCCGGTGCTGTGTGTAGCTTGTGTGGCTCCTGTGGTGGTGGAACCAGTCCAGGTTCTTCACTGTCCATTAGTTTTCCCCTGTAGTTGAGGTCCGTTTATTGCTTTTGAATTATTAAAAAGTCCCTTTGCTTTTACTGGTTTTAAGAGTTCTGGCTTGCTTCATCTGGTCAGAGTGGCTTTGTACTAATCTAATCTAGATCAGCACAGTTCAGTACAGTTTCCTGCAAGGATGAAAGGGTCCTGTAGATGTAATGTCCACATGGTAACCAGCTGTCACGTTTGACTGTTGAGTGTTTGGAATGGGTGCAGAGCCAGATGTTCTCATTTGACTTCATGCCTGAAGCATCAGTGTGAGGTCAGCTCATGAGTTTATAAAGTTTATTCCTGTTATTTGCTGACCTGGATATTATATATGCCCTTAAATTTACCCCTGTTGTCTAACAGCAGAACTTAACGTGTCATTTGAATTGGCTTGCAGGGATGAAGGTGGCTGGAGAAGAGGACCAGCTGAGGAGTCTTCAAGCTGGAGAGATGCAGGTCGTCGTGACGATAGGGACCGCGATGACCGGCGTCGTGAGAGAGATGATCGCCGTGATCTAAGGGACAGACGAGACGACAGGGACCGAAGAGGACCGCCTCTCAGATCAGAGCGCGAGGAAGGTAGAGATGTATTTTCTGTGTGACTGCTGAACACTGGGGAGCCATAGTTGATGAGGGTACTGTCTCTTTAACTTGTGTGAACACCAAAAATAAGATGGCCAAGTAGATCATTTATTCCCTTTAAAGTTCATGGTTTTCACAAACTTACTGGAGGAGTACCCACTCCAGTACTGTTGCCTGGAAAATTCCATGGAATGAGGAGCCTGGTAGACTATAGTCCATGGGGTTGCAAAGAGTCAGACACGACTGAGCAACTTCACTTTGACTTTCATTTTTTTTTTAAATGACCATGGCACTTTTGCCCTAAAAGCTTTGACTATTTGGTTTTACATCGAGGGTATTTCTTCTTTTATAGTATAATGAAATATATTTCACTTATTTGCTGTTAAGTATTCAACAGGAGCCAAAAATCCTGTAAATTTTTATCCAGCCAGATTTTTGTCACCTTATCCTAATTTTTTAAAAATTAGTACACTTCCCAGGCCAGTGATGTCTTGCTTGCAAGTTGGTATTTTAAGTCTGTTTTAAAGGTTTTTCAGAAATCGTATCAAAATGATTAAAATGTATTTAGGTGTTTTTTTTCAATGATTCTTTATCATCTTCAGTACTGGATTTCTGAGTAATTTGAGGCATTCCTTTTGCTTCAGTTCTGTTTAGTCTGAGCTGATAGAATACAGTAATAAATTTATTCTCTCCTTTTCTTTTAATTAAAGTAAGTTCTTGGAGACGTGCTGATGACAGGAAAGATGACCGGGCAGAAGAGAGGGATACCCCTCGTCGTGTTCCTCCTGCAGCTCTTTCAAGAGATCGAGACCGAGAAAGGGAAGGTGAGAAAGAGAAGACCTCCTGGAGAGCTGAGAAAGATAGGGAATCTCTTCGTCGTACTAAAAATGAGACTGATGAAGATGGATGGACCACAGTACGACGTTAAGTCTCAAGATAATGGATTCAAACTCATGTCTCTGCATAGGTTTGATCACATTCAAGGATTATTATACTTGTGCTTCAACCAATCTAAATTGGATTCTTTAATGTCTCACCATAACACAAAAAGCATGAACTTGTATTAATCCTATATAATAGATTGATCAGGCACCGCATCCACAGACGGTTGGAAAACCACGCCATGTTTTTGAATTTAAGGTGTTGCATTATTTCATCAATCATTTGTTTACAAAAAAAGAAAAACTAAAAATAAATTTAAAATGAGAATTCTTCAGGTATTGAGTAACACCTATATCTTGGTATAGAACTGATCTTTTTTCTTTTGATTTTGAAATATCTGGTATTAATTTGGGATGAAGTAAGGTTCTGTTATAGAGAATGTATTTGAAGTCTCTAAAACAGGGAGCTGAAACAGTTCTCACACCATTGAGACATACCTCTAGGTATTTTGAGGTATTTACTATTTACTAAATTCAGAAGGTTTTTAGGTTTACTCTTAAGTGCAGTAAACATTACACACATTGGATACAGTGGAGTTTTTGGTAGATTTTACTTGAAAGAAGGTGAGTATAAACCAACTTGGTGGTCATTATTATAATGACGAGAATACTGCTGGAGTGTGAATCCAAAACAGATATAGCTTTTAAATTTTAAAGCATTTGGTAAACTGTGGCTGAGTTTTTTCTGTTGCCAATAGCAAACTGCTTTTCCATTTATGGAGAATTCATGCCTTTCAAGCATTTTAAATATGACAATATTTATAAATGTGTGGTTTGGAGGAATTGTTTAAATTCTTTTTCCTAATTTCCTTTCTCTTCAGAATAGATTCTTTCAATAAGTAATTTGTAGTAATGACTGTGTTGACTTCAATTTTGGAGTGTAGTAGCTATGTTAAAGATTAACTATTTGGTCTTATTGAAGCCAACACAGAACTTGCTGCTGTGTTTTTTCTTCAATGATAAATAAAACACTTACAGAATTTGTTTTAGTGTTGATTTGTGGTTAGAGTTAGTGTTTATATATAATGTTTAGCTTGCATATTCAGTTGAGTTTATTTCACTTGAGGTTTTACCAGTGGTATTAACTTTCTCACTGTTGAGTATCAAAGAAAATAACCTAAATATAACAAAAAGCAAATGTGGTTAGGATGGTCCCACTGAAGTGTCCTCCTCTGTTACTGGATGAACTTCTTAGTTTCCCTGTAAAGTTGTCCTCTCTGTATGGTGTGTGTGTGTAAAGTTGTGTTTCCCTGTAAAGTTGTCCTCTCCGTGTGGGGTGAGTGTGTGTGTGTGTGATGTCCATCTTGAGTTTTCCCCTGAAATTAAAAGCATAATTGATTTTACAGAATATTAATTGCAAATTTATAGTGGCTCTAGGCACTTAGATTCTTTTTGGTGTTGAGTAGTGGGGAGAATTACTCTTGATGCAGCCATGAAGCCAGAAGAGGGAGTATTAGTGCTTTTTAAAAAAAAAAAAAAAAAAACTTTACCAAATGCAGCCTTTCCTTTTCGATGTTAATGATAGAAATCACTTTAAAAAACATTTTTCTTAATTTATATTTCAAACAAGTAAAAGTCTTGTGAGAAGATGGCCTTTTGTAACAAGTGAAAACTTGGGACAGTAACCTGCTCTGTCCCAAGTTAATAGAGCAGGACATACGTGGCAGTCACTTACAGGCCCCGACAGACATTGATTTGAGCGGATTTGTTTAGATGGTGGTCTGATGGTTAGGTTTCCAGGCTGGTCTGCAAATCACCCTTCCAACCCAGACACTTTCCCAGATGTACTGTTCTCCCGAGTTCAGAGCACAAGGTAAGGGCAGAGGAGGGCAGCTGCTTGTGATCCTGCTCAGGGCCTCACAGTCTTACCCCTCCCTCAGTGTGTATTTACAGGTGTCTTCCACGTTCCCAGTGGCTTCTGCATTTTTAGACCGGGCATCATTATCAGTATGGATGGATCTGAGGGTGGAGACAGCGGCCCAGAAACGGTTCCACATCCCAGTAGTTGTCCAAAGTGGCTACTAGGGGGAGGTTGGCATCTATATGTGTGACATGATTTGACTGTACACCGATTTAAAATTGAGTCTAAAATATACTGGAAATTAATGGAAGGAATGTTCATGTTGTAGCCAAGAATAGATTAGAAAATTAGGACTAACACATTTTTCTTTGAACTACATGTGCATTTGTGGTATGATTTTAAAATGTAAGGCAGTCTGTGGCTGGTAAAGCTCTTTTGAGGATTCCATACATCTTTTCCCCAAAATATGCAGTCTTATGAAAATAAGTAATTTTGTCAGTATTTTGTATACTTTGTAGACTTCAGAAACATGTTTCAGATTGAGAGTTGCTTTTAAATGTGTTAGAGCCTGTTCAGTAAACTTTTCATAAGAGAGTTCTAGAAAACTACTGACATTTTCAATTATGCTTTAAAATACTAGAAGCTAAAGTTAGCCGGAAAACAGGCAAATGGCGGGGGGCGGGAGGGGGTGGGGTGCGGTGCTGCTGATACAGTAAGTCACCTGCCTAGTCCTTCCCGCCTGGAGAATGCACCCATCTGTTAATAGTGAATCTTGAAAAGGTAGAATTAAAGCAGTGGCAAGAGGTGACAGGAATTCACGTGACCTAAAAACAACCCAGAAAGCTAGAAAACTATTTTAAGTTGGTATGTTTTCTAGCAAAACTGAAGAGAAGTTAATGCATGCTTTTGAGTTTACGTATATTCATGTCTGAAGTTCTCTAATTTGGAGCTAGACTAACAGGATTTTTTCTTGACCAAGAAATGAATTGTTTGCCTGTGTGCCCCCCTCTTCTCCCACCCTTTGACCAAAAAAGCTCATAGCTATCTCAGTTATTAGGGCAGCTTCTTAGATTTTCAAAGAAGTGTTCAAATCAAGCAAATTTGCTGTGGAGGGAGTTAGTTGTTTAATGTGAAGGCAGTCTAGTTTATAATAACCTAGCTAAGCTCTCCTGGGACCTCTAAAGACTAAGTCTGTTGCTGTTATTTTTCAGATAGTGACTTTGTACAGTTTAGATGACTTCATGTTAATTCATTTCCATTTTTACCTTCTGTGTCTGTTCTGATGGTAGATGTGGTATTCACTATGGTGGACTTGAAGATGAAGATGGGAGGTTAAAGTAGAAGTCAAGCACCTTTGCCCAAGGATTAGATTTAATCTCACTGATGAAAATAACTGGTGGGATTCCAGAAGGGTTGTCTTCCAATGAGAATGGGAACACAACAGAGGGAGGCTGTGTTCCTTGTCTTATACACCACCCCCCCCCCCCCCCCCCCCCAGTCAGTTCCTTTAATTGGTGCCTATACTGGTTTGAGAACTTCTATGATGGTTTAAATCTGACATAGTCCAGAGTGGAACCTTCCTGAACACCAGTTGTTCCATTAACCTTCCGGAGCTCAAAGGATTCCATCTTGCATTTAGTCTGAGAGGCAACAGCTGGAATGAGACTGCCACTATTTAGAGACCCTGAAAGCAGCAATTCAGAGTGAATTAATACTGCACCCTTTTGATCTTAAGTATGACATATTTTTGAAGAACTAGAATAGGAAGGGGCATAAAGAAAAAGCCAAGTAGTAGAGTTAAAGGCATGGTTAATGAATTCATATACTGTTACTGTATAAATACACAATTTTTTTAAACAGCACCATTTAAGTGTATACACAATTATAACTTGGCACTATTTTTAAAGGGGGAAAACGGTAGTTGCTCACTCAGTAATAAAAAGATCTGGTACATGAGCTGTATTCTACCTACCTACAAATTGTACATTTTATACATCTCCAGCTAGGACAAAAACAAGCCACAAGGAGGGAACACCCACCCAAACTAACACTAAAGTATACCAACTCTTCACTTAATGATGCTACCAGGCAGGGCTTCACCTGGAATTATAACTGGGTAAGGACAACAGAAATATTACTTGTTCCAAACAATAAAATAGTCATTTTGTTGACACTCCATAAAATCGCCTGTTTTAGGTTCAGCTGAGAGGCTTTTAAAAAAATATTCTAGACCTAGTAAAGTGCCTCCATTCATAAAATTAAACATCCAAGATTAGATTGAGACAATTTCATACTGATGCGCATCTAAAATAGGTCGACGTATAAATAAACCACAGCGCCTCTAAGTCGCCACATTTCAGTTAGTGGAATTTCCAGCCTTCACCGTCTGGATGTGCACAAACTAGAAACATATAATCAAGATTTTAACGTCTAGTCTCAACCGCTCTTCGACAGGAAAAATAGTACCGTCGGCTTCCTCTGGAAAAACCAAGACAAGCTCCACACTCCCCGGCAGCGAGGGGAGAGATGGTGCGCAGACCAAACACGAGAGTGGGCGGGCGGCTACCCTGGTGGCATCAGGTGGCAGCAGCAGACCGGGGTCCGGGCCCTTAACGCAGCTTCTTGCCGGGCAGGCCGTCCCGGGCGCTGCGTGGCGGCGGGCGGGCTGCAGGCGGCGGCGGCGGCACTTTGGAAAGCGGGCAGTACTTGATGGTGTGCGCGTTGTCGCCGCTGGCACCGCACAGGGGGCACGTGTACCTGCGCAGCACGGGGCACAGCACCCGCCCGTCGGGTCCCTTAAGGATGTGGGTGGTGTAGAGCGCCACCGCCTCCTTGTTGTTCCGGCAAAACACGCACACCTGCAACTCGGGCTTGAGCAGCCGGGCGGCGGCCGCCCCGGAGGCGGCGTGCAGCCTGGGCTCGGCCGCCCACGCCGGGGCCCGCTCCTCTCGCGGCGCCGCTTCGGCGGTGGCCGCGGCGGCGGCGGCGGGTGCACAGCCCAGAAGCACGGCGGCGGCGCGACCGGCGAATGGGCTCAGCTCAGCGAAACGCTCCTCCAGGAGCCCGGCCTCGGCAGGGTCCGCGCACAGCTCCAGCGCGCGCAGCTCCAGCGCGCCCCCCAGGTAGCGGCTCCGGGACCCCGGATCGTCGCTGTCGTCGTCGTCGTCGTCCTCGTCGTAGTCGGGAGGCCCCAGAGCGGGCCCCAGCGCCCCGGGCCCGGCCCCCGCGTGGGGGGAGCAGCACGACGAGGAGGAAGAAGAGGGCGGGGAGCCGTCGCCGCCGCCGTCCCCGCCGCGGGCGCAGCCGAAGCGCGGCTCGCTGTCCACCGCCTTGGTGATGAGCGTGGCGAGTCCCAGATAGTCGTTCCACGAGCTGAAGGGCTGCGGGTGCGCCGGGCCCTGGGTGCTCACGTAGCGGGAGCTGGGCACGAGCGCCATGGGCGGGGGGGCGCGGCCGCGGCGGGGCGAGCGGGGCGCCCAAGGGAAAGCCTCCATGGGCGGGTTGCGGGCCGCGCGCGCCGCCTCCCCGCCGCCGGCGCGGGCCGGACGGAAGGGACGAGCCGAGCCTGCCCGCCGGCCTGCCTCGGGGTGGGGCTGCCTCGCCGCCTTTTATCGGGCCCCGCTCCTCCCCGCCCCGCGGCCTCTCTGCCGCGGCCCTGCCCCCTGCCCTCCCCCGCCCGGGCCACCTCGCCCGCGCCCGGGACGGAGGCGGAGCGGAGGCGGACGCGCGGGGGGCGGGCGGGCAGTGTGCGCGCGCTGCTCCGGCCCGCGAGGCTCCTGCACCCCACGCGCTGCGCCCGCCTAGTCAGCTGCGGGGCAGCTTTCATTCTGGGAGGGGGCGGACAGGCGCCGCCTCGGGCCGCTACGCTAATTGGCTGCTGACCAGAGCCCCCTGCGCCATGGGCGCCGCTCCAGACGCTGATTGGTGAATCCGGGGGAGGGGGCGTGCCCTACCGCGCAGCTGGGAGGGGAGGGGGATGTAGGGGAGGGGCGGATGCTGGGGCCCGCCTTCGCCTGAGCTCTGTTCCCCGGGTTTGAAACAGGTGACCAGTCCTGGATCTCCCTCGGCTTGGGGGTGAAACCCACCTCCCAAGCTTTTAGTACCCTGAACCAGCCTTCTGCCTTCTGAGAAACCCCTTCTTTCCTCTCTCCTTCTCATCAGCATCAGCAAGGGAAGATGGGGAGGCTTGGTGCGAGCTAACGATGCAGTTTATAAGTGGGAGCCGCCCAGCAATCAAGTAACTTCCTTTTGCACAGCGTTCTGGAGAGCTTTCAACTGGGTGGAATCCTCGCACAAACCTCAGAGAGCTTCAGAGAGGTTTTGGTTCTTACCTCTTAAGTAGTGGAAGGACACACAACTTTCCCACAGCAGCACTGTAGCGCATCCCAACAGGTGTTCCGAGACCAGCTGGTGGCCAATAGCTGGTGACAGACAGGTAGGGGTGAGGGCCTTAGGAGAGTGATCAGTGTGTGTGTTTCTAAGTGTGTATAGCTCTTCACTCCCCCTGCCCCTGGGGTGGGGGGACCGTATTGAAGTATGAGGTGTTTGTGCAATTGAAATAACAAAGCGTATTCAGGGGCCACTTCAGCGCCACCATTTAATACTTTGCAATGAATACAGTACTTTTGTAAAAACGGTGGAAAATAAATCAGAAGACTTTAGGTGGCTACGAGATGGCCATACCCTTCCCAGGAGAAGGAGCAACACGGTTTTTTAAAATATGGAAAGCAGGAAAAGGATTAGGTAGGAGGCGGGTTCCTGTAGGGTGTTGAGGGGCGGGGACATTGCCTTCTCTTAAGTTGGCAGGCAGGGTTGGTTTCATCGGGCGGGGCAGGGTTTTCCTTCCTCTCTCTGGAGGAGCTCTGTCTGTTGGAACAAGGTGTTGCAGCTGTCGTTAGTGGGTGGATCTGGATATGTCCCAGAAGGTTTAGAGTGGTCCCGTAGGGATGCCCAGAACCTAGTGCTGGCTCGGGTTAACAGTAGAATGAATGAGTGAGTCCGAATGTTTGCAGTGAAGGGGATCATTGGGATCATTCAATCCGATCTTACTTTATAGATGAAGAAAATGAGACCCAGAGGAGAGAAGGCTTCTTTAGACCATACAGTGAATTTGTCACTGCCAGAGTGAGGACTCAGGCCTCTTCATGACTGGCTTGGTGGCCTTTCCTCTACACCGTGAATTTGGAATCTATTTCAAACTTTGAGTCTGTCTGTGCATCAGCAGAAATCAAGTATAGCACACAGGAGTACGGAGGAAGAGAAGCGAGATGGGGCCTTTTGCTGTTGGTTTGGTCCCCTGCCCTCAGGCGTGATCCAGGGGCCACGTAGCAGGGACAGGGAAGGTCTTGAGGCAGTAACGTGATGCCTGTCCTGGCCACCTGTCTGCATGCCGGGGTGGAAAGTATGTTTTTCAGCCTCTTCCTCACCTCCTACTCCCTGACGGTTGATTTAAGTTCTCAAACCAGGCAGTGATATTCAGCACTTGCCAAGCCAGTTCCTTTTCCAAGTTTGTGTTGGCACTCAAGTTGAAAAGCTATTCCTTTATTTCCTCTTGTCTCCCACCAAAAATAAATATAAGGGCCCGGCTGGCGTGGGGCTCCTGCAGAAGCGTGGTGGGTTTGCTGACACTGAACTCGGAGCTCTTACCACGAGAACGCTGGCCCCCAGAGTGATATGAAGAGTATTATTCTATAAATGGAAAATTCCACTCTGTTCTTGCAGCCCTGCAGCCTGTGTACTTTCAAGGTATGCGGACTTTTCAAGCTCTGAAGACTGCGAGCTACTATTCCTAGAAAAACCTCTGCGAGCAAAGTTTAAAGCCACTAGCGGCTGGGGCCAGCTCCCCTTGGTCAGACCAGAGAGAATGGCAACTAGGAGAGGCTTTCTTTCCTTTCTCATGTGGATTTTTTAGCCCTTCTGAACTTGCAGGGAAATAAACGCTTTTAAGTGAACATGAATGGGAACTAGTGCCTCGATCGATCAGGAGCTGCGGCCTGGGTGGGTGAATGGGTGGTGTTAATTGTGAGGCAGATGTCCTGGGGAGAGCTGGAGGGGTGTGTCCTTGGGCCCTGCCTCAATGCTCTTTCCCCAGGCTACTCACCTCATCTGCTGTCAGCCTTGCCCATAGTAGGTGTTTTGCCCTGAAAGAGTGTCTGGAAGCGAAGGTCAGGGGCATGAAGGCTTCTTTTTTTTTTTGGCAGGGGAGGAGGTACATGCTGCACCTCAGTATACTGTCAGTGACCCCAGAGAGGCTAGAGTGCGTGCCTGCCCCAGCTCTTGGCTCAATCAGCAGTTACTTCTGTCACCAAGTGCAGACCTCAGATGAGCTCTCTAGCTCTCTGTGAGGCTCTTTAGCTGACTTCTGAGATGTGCTCAGTACCTCTGTTGGATGAAGTCTGACTGCCTTTGGTTCCCCTTCCAGAAGGCCGGACTGAAACAGACAGAAAAGCCCGCGTGTGAAAGTTTCCTAGAGGGACACCTTCAGGTGGTTGGGGCAGAAGACAGAGCAGGAGAGGCCTCATCTCAGAGGTTAGACAGTGTTTCTTCCGTTTCTCCTGGGCTGGGGCCTGCGTGCCACAGGCAGGGCAGGGGTGAGCCGTGAGACGCTTGGGCTCCGGGTGTCCACCTCTCCACGTGGCCCCCAGCCCCCATCCTGGGCCGTTGCCTTTGCTGGCAGCAGAACTGAGCCAGGAGAGGTAACACGCAGACCTCGGGCGGCTTGAGGCACTTCAGAAACATGAGGTCAGCCCCAGGGAATGAGGCAGCTTGGCGGGGGTCCAGGCGGCTACAGAGATGCTGTTTGTCAGGCTCTGGGTTCCCGAGGCCCGCCTGCCAAGCTCCTGTGAGGGGCAGGAAGTGCTCTGACGGCCCCAGCCCCCACACGGCCCTGGGGCCTGGAGGTGCATTTGGGCGCATTTGGCTCACTTCTGTTAATGGTCTTGACATTGTCCACATCATGCTTCTGGCCAAGCTCAGAGTGCCCTTTGGGGCTTAGGGTCAGCCACAGTGGGGTGAGAAGCCCTGTGGTGACGTGGCAGGAGCTGACTGGGCCAGTGGTTGGGTTTTTACCTTGGTCCTTCTGTAAAGTCTTCAGTGGCCTTGGATGAGGGACTTGAACACTCTGGGCTCCAGTTCCTTCCTCCGTCAACGAAGGGGCTTTATGTAGAGGAACGGCCATGTTTTCCTTCCTGCTTTCTTACTTTTATGAAGTGTCTCTCTTGACCTGGTGAGGTGAGCTGTGATAGGTGTAAGCCAGCAGAAACAGCCCCTGTTCCTTGATATTTTTAGGAGAGGGCTGGTAACCCACATCTGGGTCCTGAAATGTAAGGGGGGGGTGTTACATTTAGGGTGTTAGGGAGTCTCTGGAAGAGAGTTTGCTCCTTTCTTCAGAAAAATACAAAACAAAACCAGTAACCTCACCTTCTTCCAGTCGCTGGCAGGTTGAAAATCTGAGGCAGCCCAGAGGTGACAAAGCTAAGTCTTTGGGACAAAAAGCTGGTATACTGATGACTGCCTGGAAAAGTTATTTAGAAAAATGAAGCCTCGGTGACATTTCTGTTGCTGTCCTATGACTTGTTACACAAGATATTTAAGCATCTTTATTGTTTCAGCCACGGCAAGTCAGGTATTGCTTGCAGCTGAATCCAGTCTAATTGAGATGTTCTGTCCTCAGACGTGTCCGACTCTTTATGACCCCATGGTCTGTAGCCCACCAAGCTCTTCTGTCCATGGGATTTCCCAGACCTGAACACTGCAGTGGGTAGCCATTTCCTCTTCCAGGGGATCTTCCCGACCCAGGGATCAAACCTGCATCTCTTGCATTGGCAGAGCGGATTCTTTACCACTAGCACCACCTGGGAAGCCCAACTGAGATATAGTAATATAAAAAAAAGCATTTGGCAATTCTGTCAAGAAGGTGAGACAGCCCATTCTGGCCAGATGGAGGTGACAACCATGTCAGCATTGTGTGTGTGTGTGTGTGTGTACGTACACGGGGGACGGAAGGAAATCCAGAGGACTGAGAACAGGAGCTTTGTGGGGCTCTTCTCTTACCCAGCCTGCCTTGCGCTGAAGCCTCCCAGCTGATGTTAGTATTGATAACACCATGACCATCAGACCAGGTGCTTCGTAGCATCGTCTCGGTACCTCCTATATAACTGCTGCACAAGGGCCAGCTGGGATTGCCCTCGTGTTATCCGTGAGTTGAGGCTGAGCTCACATGTAAACCCGTGTTCCTCTCCATAGCTGGGCTGTGCTTCCTTGGGTTCACCTGGTCACCCTCTGGCCCTGGGGCTTCTGGGTACAGCTGGGGGAGGCTGGCCAGGAGTCAGGCGGGGGCTGAGAGGCAGAAGGGGACATTCAAGGCCAAACTGGGCCCATCTATCATGTCAGAGATTGTTCCCCAACAAAATCAATTTCGTTCAAAAGCAGTGTGGACTTTTCTATATTATTCTATAGTGGGTACTTTGGTACAGTGAGTAGTCCTTTCTGTTTGTAACACACCCTCTACCTCCTGGCCAGTATGGTTCCAATTTTGTTTAAAGCAAGTTATGCCTGGAAGCTGAGGGCCTGAAAGGCAGATGTCCCTGGGCTGATGGTGCTGATAATAACAGCAATAACAACAGATGGCACATCCAGAGCCCTCACAGGCTCATAGTTTCTTTCTTTCTTTTTTTTTTTTTTTGCCATGCCACGCAGCAGGCAGGATTCCCCAACCAGGGATCGAAACTATGCTTCCTGCACTGGGAGCTCGGAGTCTGAACAACTGGACCACCAGGGAAGTCCCAAGCTCGTAGTTTCTTAAACTCTTCCAACAGTCTTATAATCATACCCTTTTCAAAGAAAGGAAAACAAGGTTTGGGGAGGCTTAAAAAGTGTGCCCAGGGCTTCCCTGGTGCCTTGATGGTAAAGAATCTGCCTGCCAATTCAGGAGACATGGGTTTGATCCCTGGTCTGGGAAGATCCCACATGCTGTGGAGGAGCTAAGCCCAAGCGCCACAACTATTGAGCCTGTGCTCTAAAGCCCTGGAGCCGCAACTACTGAAGCTTCGTGCCCTCTGGAGCCTGTGCTCTACAACAAGAGAAACCACTGCAATGAGAAGCCTCTGCACCACAACTAGAGAAACTTCGCGCACAGCATCAAAGATCCAGCACAGCCCCCCCTTCCCCCGACCCCCCAAAAAAAGTGTGTCCAGCATCTCCCGGTGGGTAGTGGATGGCTTTCTCCAAGGCCTGCGCTGGGAGCTACCCTACTTCCTTGACCACCTCCTGGCCTGTAGATACTGAGGTAGAATTCCCCACTTCCTGTCTTCCTACCTCCTCACCTTCTTTCTAACTGGGACTGTCAGCTCTCTTTGCTCATCTTCAGTCCCTGCTGTCTGCAAGGGGAGAGGTGCAAAGGCTGGGGCCCCGAGTGGAAGAGTTAGACATAAGATGGTATACTATGAGGGTAAGGTTGTTCCCCAATGGGCCTGAGGGATGGGGTGGAGGCAGACGAGGTCAGGGAAGGGGATGAGACCAGCCTGCCCAGCAGGGCTGCTCTGTATGGTTCTACAGGTTGTGCACTGTGCAAGGGCTTCCCATCTCAGGTGGTGCCTTGTGCTTCCTAGACGTGGTTGTATTGATACATGTATGAGTGCTTCTATGATAGTTTTCTGGCAAATTGGGAGTAAAGTCTTTTTCTAATGAAATCAGTATATGATGACAATATTCTGACAGAGGAAAAGCCCTGTGGAAGAAATGCCTTTTCCTACTTTGCCCAAAGCTTTCACTCTGACCAGAAGTGTGAAATGCTAAGATTCTTGAAAGCAGGCCTTCAGTTTGCCATTAGCTATGTGCCTGTGGGCCTTGTTTAAGCTTCAGGTAGAAGTGTCTAATTGAGCCGATCAGGTGGGTGCTGGGCGCAGTTCTGCCCTAGTAGTAGTGGTGGACGAGAAACTCCATTGGGGTTAACATTTTTAAGATTGCTCATTTTAGACATCTTCTCTCCATCATACCTGCCTTACGCTAGCTCTTCCCCAGCTGTCTCGAGTTCCCTAGGTCTTCTTGTGCCTGACAGTGCCTGCCCTTGATTAAGAGGTGGCAGTTGTGCCTGTCCTGGGGCTTCTATGGCTTAGGAACCAGAAGGCAGGGTGGTGGTCCAGGCTGGTACAAATTGAGTGCCTTTAAGCAAGTGATTGCCCCTTGCTGGGCCTGTTTTCTCTCATTTAAAATAATGAGGTGGCCAAGACTTCCCTGCGGGTCCAGTAGTTAAGACTCCGCAGTTCCAATGCAGGGGGTTCAATCTTTGGTCAGGCAACTAAAATGCTACATGCCATGTGGTGTGGCTAAGAAAACAAACAAACCCGAAACACACCCCAGAAAACAAGCCAGCAAAAAACTGGGTACAAATTCCACCTCAATAAAGTTGTTAAAACCAAAACCTAGGGACAGGATATAAACTCAAGATTAAAAAAAAACAAAACAAAAAACAAAATTAGGTGGCCTAAGTGATTTCTTAGCCTTTTCCAGCTCTCAGATTTATTTGTTCACCATCAAGGCCTTGGGCTGAATGTGAATAAGACAGACATACTTCTGAGCTCATAGAGCTCATGCTCTGATGGGGTGTAGACAGACAGACAGATGATGATAACTTTGGAAGAAGGCATAATAGTTTCCTATTGCAGCTGTAACAAATGATCACCAACATAGTGGCTTAAAACAGTACAAACTTGTTTTCTTACCATTCTGGCGGTGAGACATCTGAAATGGATCTCAGGGCTAAAGTCAAGTTGTCTGCAGGGCTGTGTTCTTTTCTGGAGAATCTAGGGGAGAAACTGTTGCCTTTTCCAGTTTCTTGAGGCTGCCTGCATCCCTTTGGCTGTCTTTCCTTCTTTAAAGCCACCAACAGCAGATTAAGTCCCTTCCATGCTGCCATTACTCTTTTGATTTTTTTTTTCTGCCTTCCTCTTCCACTTCTCAGGACCCTTGTAATTACATTGGGCCCACATGATAATCCAGGATCATCTCCCTATTTGAAAAGTTATGACCAACCTAGACAGCATATTAAAAAGCAGAGACATTACTTTGCCAACAAAGGTCTGTCTAGTCAAGGCTATTGTTTTCCAGTAGTCATGTATGGATGTGAGAGTTGGACTATAAAGAAAGCTGAGCGCCAAAGAATTGATGCTTTTGAACTGTGGTGTTGGAGAAGACTATTGAGAGTCCCTTGGACTGCAAGGAGATCCAACCAGTCCATCCTAAAGGAAATCAGTCCTGAATATTCATTGGAAGGACTGATGCTAAAGCTGAAACTCCAATACTTTGGCCACCTGATGTGAAGAGTTGACTCATTTGAAAAGACTCAGATGCTGGGAAAGAGTGAAGGCAGGAGGAGAAGGGGATGACAGAGGATGAGATGGCTGGATTGTATCACTGACTCAATGGACATGAGTTTGAGTAAACTCCGGGAGTTGGTGATGGACAGGTAAGCCTGGTGTGCTGCAGTCCATAGGGTCACAAAGAGTTGGACACGACTGAGAGACTGAACTGAACTGAACCGAATTAGCAATCTAAACTAATCTAATGATGATCTAATTAGATCTAAACTCAATCTAATTAGCAATCTTAATTCCACATGGAACCTTAATTCCTTTTGTCATGGAAAGTAGCATAGTCCTTCGGGTCTGGGAATTAGGATGTGGGCATTTTTGGTGGGGGGCATTATTCTGCCTCCCACATGAGGAGTACAGATGACTCTGGGACACTTTGGCAAGGGGCATCCAACCAACACATATGGGTCCCAGGACCTTTGCATGTCTAGAAGTCAACCGGGCTGGTGAACTGAGGTTTCCTTTGCCAGTCAGGACCTGACAGGGTACAGGGGACTCTATGGGGTGGAGGAGCCTTGTGTGTGTGTGTGTGTCCCTCAGGCAGATGGGAAATAATTGCTGAGGGTCTGAGTTGCAAGAAGGGATGGTGAGCAAAGGAAGTGGCGTATTAAAATCATTAAAAATAATGATTATGATGATGTTATTTAATTTGTGGTCAAAATAAACAGCCAATTCCAATAAAAATACCAAGCCACAGCAGCATGTGCATCACGGGGGAGTGACTGGAGGAAAGCACTCTAAAATCCCGTGCTCTGATTCCAACACCCAGGAGAGTAGAGATACTAACTCTAGCAATATTCACTTAGGGAAAATTTTAAGCATTACAAAAGTAAAGGTCCCAGTGTAAAGAATCCTAACTGACCACGACGACTCTTACTTTATCTGCTGCCCCCACACCTGTTTTTCACGTCATTCCCACACTGTGGATCAGTTTGAAGTTATGAACATTGATAATAATTTTGATAGGTTAAGTATGTGTGTTAAAATCTGTTGAGCACCACTGTTAAAGGAAAATAGGGGCTATATATAGTAGATGTAAAGAAGTGGAGTGAAGAAAAAATGAATATTACAAAAGAAAGCATGATCAAAGTGAAAGTCATGAAAATGGTAGAAGAAATTAGAGACTAACACAACATGGCAATTATCCTCTAATTAAAAATAAATAAATTTAAAAATAATGATAGAAGATAATTTGAAAAGATTGATACAGAAAAGTGAAGGAATGAATGAAATAGAAAACAAAAAATATGACAGATGATCCACAGAACCAAAAACCTTGTTCTTAATAAAAAACAAAATTAACTTATTTGGCAGGGTTTATTTCTTTAAAAAAGACATGACAAAGTGAAAATTTTGTGACTAGCTGCTTCTTACATTTGAAAATGTATAGGAAATTGAAAAATTACTGAAAGCAAAAACTCAAGAAGAATTTAAAAACCACAGTAGTCCTCTAACACTGTATAAACTGAACCAGAGTTACAAGTATCATAATAGGGACTTCTCTGGCAGTCCCGTGGTTAAAACTCCAAACTTCCATTTCAGGGGGCCCCAGTTCAATCCGTGGTGGGGGAAGTCCTGTATGCCTCATGCTCTGGCCACCTAAAAAAATTGTCACAAAGAAAATGCCAGATCCAGATGACTTTAAAGAAAAGTTCTATCATTCAAGGAACAGATAATTTCAATCCTATGCAAACTGTTCTAGACGTTAGCTAAAGAAAAACCATTTTCTAATTAATTTTATAAGACTAGTATAGCCTGATATAAAAATAACAAGAAGGGAAAATTACAAGCTAAGCTCAGTTGTAAAGATACATGTAAAAATCTGAAATATCAGCAAATCAAATTTAGCAATGAAGGGGAAAACAAAAGATAATTTATCAGTTCTAATGCAGATGGACCTATAGAGTGAAATATTGGTTTAACAAAGAAGTCAGTTAATGCAATTCACCATATTAACATAGTAAAAGAACAACAAAAAAAGATCTCAATAAAAAGCAATTTGATAAAATTCACATAGAGTGATGATAAAATTTTTTGTAAAATTAGAAAAAGATTTCCTTAACTGATAAAGCATGTCTATAAAACCCTATAGTCAACATTATAGTTAACACTTCTATTCAGTATTGTACTGGAGGCATCAGAAGTCCTAGCCAGTGCAGGTTGGCAAGAAAAGTAGAATTATAAGGATCAGGAAGGAACAAACAAAACTGCCATTATTTACAGGTCACATTTTCTTTGTAGAAAACATAAGAGAAGGTTGCTAGTCTGGTAAGATCCCATATGGCCCGGGGAAACTGCTAAGCCTACGCTCTGCAAAAAGAGAAGCCCCCACAATGAGAAGCCCACATACTGCAACTAGAGAAAGACTCTGTGAAGCCATGAAGACCCAGTGCAGTCAAAAAACTGAAAAATTATATTTGGAAAATTTAGCATATCTTTTCCAGAATCAAGCAAACAAAAATAATTGGAGGTACAGACAATCTGAACCATACAAATAATATACTTGAGCATTAGCTATCTATAGAGCATTATACTCAACAGAAAACACATTCTTTACCCGTGGGACAGTTATCAAAACAGACCAATTACTGACCATATAGGAAGCCTCAGTAAATTCCCAGGGATCATAGCATATTTCTGCCATGTTGTAATAAATACAAATTCTAAAAAAAATCCTGTACATTTGGAAATATAATAATGTATTATATTTAAAATTTACAATGAACTTTTAGAAGAAATAACAGAGTTTAGTAAGTTTCCTGAATACAAAATCAATGTATACTGGGAAGATCCCCTGTAGAAAGGAATGGCAACCCACTCCAGCATTCTCGCCTAGAGAATTCCATGAACAAAGGAGTCTGGCAGGCTACAGTCCATGGGTCACAAAGTGTCGGATATGACCAACCAATTAACACTTTTCATGCATTTCAATACACCAACAGAAACAAAGTGCTTGCTGTTGGTATATTGCCAGCAACATAAATGATAAAATGTCACTTAAGCTAGCACTAAGAAATCTCCCTACAAAGAAAAATACCAGATCCAGATGACTTTATAGATAAGTTCTCCTACTTGAGGAAAAATAATTCTAATAATAAAATATGTACATGATCTCTATGGAAACAATTGTAAATTTTATTTGAAAGACATTAAAGGAAACCTAAATAGGAGAGATATACTGTTTGTGTATTAGAAAACTCACTATTGTAAAGTTGTTAGTTCTTCCAAATTCATCTATAGATTCAAAATCCTAACTTTGTATGTGTGCACGTGTGTCAAACTTGACAAGATGACTTTAAAACTTGTATGGATAAGCAAAGATCAAGAAAGATAATGCACTCTTGAAGGGAAAAAGGGCTGGATGGGTAGGAGTAGGAGCTTGCCTGGCCAAAGATCAAAATTATTAAAGATTTAGTTATTCAGACGATGTGCTACTGAGACAGCTGTAGACTGAGTGGTTTAAAACCAAAATCACACATATAAAGAAACTTGTGGGACTTCCCTGATGGTCCAGTGTCTAAGACTCTGCATTCCCAATGCAGGGGGCCTGGGTTAAAAAAAGAAAGATCCCATGTGCCACAACTGAGACCTACTACAGCCAAATTAAAAAAAACAATTAACAAATAAATAGAAATGTAGGGAAAAAAAAGAACATGAACAAATGATTCACAGTTGACATAATGATTTTTAAATATATGAGAAAAAGTTTCAGTTCCCCTGACAACCGAGGAAAAGCAAATTAAAACAGGAAACTTTTTATCTATCAAACGATTTTTAAAAATCCTTCAGGTTTTCAAGAATTTGAAATGGATTCTTTCCTGTACTTATCATTTTGGACAACAATTGGCAGTATCTGTTAAGAGCCTCAAAATGTTCATACCCATTAGACTGATGATTTGACTTCTAGGAATCTATTCTAAGGAAATAACCCAATCAGTTATTCTTACCCAGCAGTCAGAAACTCAAGCCAAAATGTTTACTGCAGGGTTGTTTGTAATAGTATCAGAATGAAAAACAACTTAATGGTCAAATAAGAGGGAGCAGTTAAATAATGGTGCATTTATGTAATGAATTATAATAAAGTCAATGAAAGTTGGGTATTCTATTCATTTTTAATGACATAGGAGAATGCTCATGATGTAATTTGTAACCGTAGTATTATTCTGGAATATTAAGAGTGGTTCTCCCTGGGCTGTGGGGTTATCACAGATTCCCCACCCTTCTTTTTTTTTCCAGTGTAATATCAAGAGCTATGCTTTAGAGCCAAACAGACCTTCCATGTCAAAGCCAGCAATGGTCAGTTGAGTCTCTCTGATACTGACTCTCCTGCCTCCCTTCCACTTTTAAGGACCCTTGTGATTATGCTGGGCCCACCAGGGTAATCCAGGCTACTCTATTTTAAGATCCATGGATCAGCAATCTTATTTCCATTTCCAGCTTTAATTCTTCTTTGCCACCTATTATGCTTGTGCTCAGCTGTGTCTGAGTCTTTGTGGCCCCGTGGACTGCAGCCTGCCAGGCTTGTCTGTTCATATGGGATTCCCCAGGCAAGAATGCTGGAGTGGGTTGTCACTTCCTCCTCGTCCACAGGTCTGGGTGGTCATCTCCTGCCCGCCACAGTAGCCATGTGACCTTGGGCACGCAGTTCCCTTAAACCTCAATTTCTTCATCTGTAACAGGGTTTCTTCACTTCAGCACCACTGACAGTTTTGGATGGATAATTCCTTTGCTGGAGGGGGGGCACCCTGTACTTTGTAGCATGTTCAGCAGCAGCCCTGGCCTCTATCCATTAGATGCCAGTAGCAACCGCCCCTTCCCCTACAACGTGACAAACAAAAACATCTCCAGACTTTGCCACACGTCTCTTGGGGGCAAAATCTCCCCTGGCTGACAACTGATCTATAAAACAGGCATAGGGGCTTCCCCGGTGGTCTAGTGGTTAAGAATTTGCCTGTCAATGCAGAAGGGAAGATTCCACACTCTATGGAGCAGCTAAGCCCGTGGGCCGCAACTACTGAAGCCCACGTGCCTACAGCAACAAGAGAAGTGACCACAGTGAGAAGCCTGTGCACATCAACAAAGAGCCAGTGCAGCAATAAGTAAATAAATCTTTGATCAAAACAAAACAAGAAAGCTGGTATAGTCCTTACCTCGTGGTATGGTTGTAAGGATCAGACAAAATGATGTGTGCCTAAGGTTTAGCATAGTGGCTGGTGCGTAGAGAAGTTCCCCTTTCTCTCCACTTCCCTCTCCTCCCCACTCTGCTGCTGCAAGTAGTTATGTATCTATGTTTTACTTTTCTGAATGCACTGTGTGTGTGTGTGTGTGTGTGCTCAGTCATCAGTTGTGTCTGACTCTTGGTGACCCCCTGGACTGTAGCCTGCCAGGCTCCTCTGTCCATGGAATTTTTCAGACAAGAATGCTGGAGTAGGTTGCCATTTCCTACTCCAGGCACTCACTTTACTGTTATGCTAATTAAAACAAGTTATCAGAAATTCTTAGCCGCTGTGCAGTAGCCTTGAAAATTAAATACCCTCCGAGGCAAAGGTACATTTTCAATGAAAACATTACAAACAAATTTCAATTATTCAAATAGCGGGTAAATTCCAATTATGAAAAATTCAAACGGTATACACAAAGCTAATATTTTCTTTCATTTTCCCAACCCCGCCCTCCATCATTATCTTCCCAGAGGTGTTCCCTGCCTATAAGTGCCATGAGGACAGGGATTTCACTTGTACTGTTCATCATTTTACCTCCAGAGGTTGAAGTAGAGCCAGGCACACAATAGATAGTCAGTTCAGGTTTGTTAAATGAATGAATGAGTTTAGTGTGTAGCATTTCAGCTCTTTGAAAAAAAATTGCTATATAAATCTTAGTGGTGGTTATTATTATATTCTAGCTCAACAGTTTATTAGCCATATGATCAAATTACCTAACCACACAGAAATTTAATAATTTCATTGCCTGAAAGTGGTTAGTACTCCTACTACATGGGGTTGTTGTAAGATATCCCAAGTCTTTGACTATACATTTAAATGGACACACAAACACACACACATATTCTTTTAAATTTAGTGTATCTGAGATCCTATGTATTGTTCTGCAATTTAAAACAATTTAAAAAATGTATTTGGCTGTGCTGAGTCTTAGTTGCGGCACACAATCTTTTGTTGTGGCATGTGGGATCTAGTTCCCTGACCAGGGATTGAACCCAGGCCTTCCAACCCTGCATTGGGAGCTCGGAGTTTTAGCCACTGGACCACTAAGGAAGTCTCTTGTTCTGCAATTTGCTTTTTCATTTAATATGTCAGAGGAGCTTTCCAGGTCAGTATATATAGAGCTGCTTCATTCTTCTCAGCTGCTCTAAAGATGAACCATGGTTTATTTCAGGGATGGTGTCAAACTCCCGGCCCTCCTCCTCCTGGTGTCTGGCAGGTGCTCACTGAACAAATATCTCTTGCTGAATCACCGCCTGGGCAAAGTGCTCCTCAAGCTGGAGGAGCCTGTTGATATTTTAGTTTTCATCAACTGTGCAAATCTTTGAATCTTTTTGGTTTGAATGCGTCAGAGTCTGGTCTGGAAAGCTACCCGAGATTATTTTTAGCCTGTTTGGCCAGGGGATCAGCTGCTCTATGGAGATGCTCACTCAGGGCCAGGGGTCAGCTTGCACATACTACCTCCAGCAGGCAGTCACAAGCGCTTGAAGATACTCCTGGGCCAGGGCTGGAAGCGGCTGTGGGACCCTGAGTCCCTGAACCTGAAAGCAGGACTGGGGGGCTCTCCTCAGATTGGCCCCGGCCAATGTGTAAGGACCTCAGGGGATTCATTCCTTCTCTGCTCCTGCTCCAACTCTCTCTATGATGGTGGTTGCCCGTTGATGGAACACTTACACTCTGGGCTTAGTCTCTGTCCAGCCCTCCCTTGGCTCCAGACAAGCTGTGGATGTTCACACCTTTGTACAAACTGTTTCTTCTGCCAGGAATATCCTTCTTTTCTCTTATTTTGCATTCAAGCCTAAGCTCAAATGGCCCTTCTTGGGTAAAGCTTCCCCCCTCCCACTGAGATGACCTGGTCACCCTCTTCTCTAAGTGCCCAGAAGCTCTGTACCTGCTACATCCTGGTCACAAGGAAGGAAGGATTACCTGCTCCTACCTGTCTGCTCTCCTCGCCCGATGGGGGCTTCTGGAGGCAAGGACCCCTGGCGCCCACCCCAGTGCCTGGCACATCAAGGGGCTTTGCATATGGCTGCTGGGTGAGGGAAGCTCTGTGGCAGCAGGATGGAGGTGCTGGGAACAAGCAGGTGAGCGGAAACAGGTGCTCCACAGAGAAGGAGCTGGGACATCATGAGGTTAGGAGCCACGGGCTCTCCTCAGGATGCCTTCTTCATCGTCATCACAGCAGTCCCTTCAGGCTGGAACAAGACACTCGGTGCATCAGAGACTCGAGTTCAACTCAGACGAAATCTCGTCCAACTTCTAAAACAGAATACTAAAAGAAGATGGCAGTTGTTTCTGTGATTCTGATTCTACATGTACCTGAAAAACAAAGCACTTGGAAGCACCTCCACGTTGGAAGTCACATCAGCTGAGCATAGTGATGGTCACTTTTCTAGGGGGCTGACCCCCTCAAACCTCAGCCATCCAGGATGAGGCCAAGATGTGGGAAGTGAGTAGGCCTTAGGTAACTATCTCAGAGAACTCTATGAGAGCATTTTAGCTGTGCACAAGAGTCAGCTCCTCGCTGGGATCCTATTAACTCTTACTTTACATACATTTGTAACAGGTACCTTTCTTTATCTGGTTTCTCGGCTCAGACTATAAGGTGGTGGTGATAGAGGACATGTGGATGGGTTGGGTGGTACCTGTTGAAAGCAGTGAAAATCAGTAACAGAACCTGACAGTGAGAGAAGGGACCAGTCAACTATCAAAAAGCTGATGTAGGCACGATTAGAACAGAGTCACCTTGGCTTGGACCATCTAGCATCTGGAAAAATAGCCCACTTGCATCCAGTGACCTCTAAAGATATTATAGACATTACCATATGATGACAGGATATAATTATTTGGTAATGTTGATTCTGAGGGCTTCCCTTGTGGCTCAGGTGTTAAAGAATCTGCCCTCAATGCTGGAGACCTGGGTTCGATCCCTGGGTTGGGAAGATTCCCTGGAGAAGGAAAAGGCTACCCACTCCAATATTCTGGCCTGGAGAATTCCATGGACTGTATAGTCCATGGGGTCACAAAGAGTCGGACACAACGGAGGAACTATGAATTATAAGAAAAGTATTAAATTTCAATTACTCTGTTTAAGAAGACAGGAAACGTATAGTACAGTTTAGAAAATGATTAACACAGTTTGGAGTATCAATCATGTAGGCACATGTACTTATGTGGCTTCTCTCCCTTCTCAGAACCACCAGCTAATAATCACTGTGGGACAAACAGGTAATAATCACTGTGGTTCAACATGTCCAGCTATGAGCTCTATCCTGTTACCTCATTTAATCTCCAACAAGCTTGGGGGGAGGGGTTATGGGTAATCCCATTTTAAAGATGTGAAGGGTGAGGATCAGAGAGGGAAGGCAATGCGTCCAGTGTCACACAGCCAGCAAATGCCGGAAGGGACTTCGATCCCAGGTTAATAGACTCCAAAGCCGCTGCCCCTAACCCATGGGTCCTGACTCTGCTGTGACTTTCCTCCCTTGCCTCAGCAGACTGAAGCCCTGCTGGGTGTGTCTTCTGCTGTCCATTAACTGCTCCACTTGCCCTGGCTCCCAGGGAAATATTCAGGGTGATGGAGTTGTGTCCCAGGATGCTGGATGCATCGTCAGGGCCCCTGATGTCTACTGCTGTGACATTTGCTAATGAATAGCTCCCTTCCTGGAGCCAAATGAAATTTACTGTCTAGCCACCAGAAAAAACACTTCATGTGACCCCTGACAGCTCAAAGATGAATGCTGACTGCCTGGATATGCTTAGGGTGTACCTTTGACCTTTGGTTGAACTGACCACACCTGTCTCTGGGCTAGAGGTGAAATCTAGGGCCATCCCTCTGCCAAATGACAGGGCTCAGCTGGATGGTGGAAGGGAAGCAAGGTCCAGGGTCCCAGCCAGAAAGCCACAGCAGCTGCCCTGTGAGATGCTGTGAGGTTATAAGAGCCCCAGAATCTCCTGGGGGAGTCCAAGGTAGGATGGCACCGCCTTCCCCTAGCTGCTGCCTGCAACGAGGCCATAGCTCCCTCCTCCCCACCGTGGTGAATACAAGTGTCACTTTCAGACAGGAACTCACCACGCAGCATCACCTGCTAGACCAGGTCCCGAGTACGCAGGAACTGGGGCTGCTTTCTGACTCCCTGGCAACTCCCAATTTCTTTCTTCCTCTGGACTTCAGATTCCTCACCATTAAATAAGAAGACAGACAAGGGAATGGAACGCTGTTCATACTTATCACTGTTAAACAGTGATAAGTTTATCTCAAAACCATGTGAACTACCCCCTGTTATCTTGTTAAATGAAACACTTCATGTGCATATTTCCCCCTGTATACTTTGTGTGAAAAATACAGAAATATATGTACAAATATAGAAGGATATATATATATATATATATACACATATACACACACGCATACACACACACACACACACACACACACACATACATATATATATATATGTAATCCTAGAGTGGTCATCTGGGATTTCCCTGGCTACCCCTAGTGGTTAGGACTCTGCATTCTCGCTGCTCAGGGCATGGGTTCAATCCCTGATCAGGGAATTAAGATTCCACAAGCCATGTGGTATAGCCAAAAAAAGAATGTTCATCTTCAGGCAGTGGAATTATGGGTGCATAGTCTATACTTAATTTTTTTAAATACAAAAAATTAAAACCCAGGATGTTAAATTCCATATTCTGTGCTCTTGGCTTATTGATGCTGTTGCCTCTGCTATTAAAGTCCAACAGTGGCTGTCCTCTTTGTTCCTGGAGGCTACTGCCAGCTCATCATGGGTACCGGGTCCACCTGCCAGAAAAGTCTTGGTGGTCACACCTGCCCATTCTGCCTCCTGCCCTTCTGGGTTCCCTGTGTTGCACGCCTGAGCATGCTTTCAGCTGGGATTTTGGTGGTGCCAAATTCTGTGTTCAGAACAGTCCAGGTGGAAGTCTGGGTCCTGGATGCTTTTTACTGCTCACTACTGTAGTCTTTCCTCCCACTGCTAGGTTCAAACATCCTGGAGAGGTAAGAATGAGAGTAGAGTGAGATAGGTGAGTGGAGTTCTGGCAGGGGTGTCTTCTCTGCTTTCCTGTCTTAGCTCAGGATACCATAGATTGGGTGGCGTATATATAACAGGAATTTTTTTCTCATGGTCTGGAGGCTGGAAGTCCAAGATCAAGTCACCAGCAGATTTGCTGTCTGGTGGGGGGACTTCTTCCTGGCCCTTAGATGGCTCTCTTCTCACTGTGTCCTCATTAGTGTCCTCTTTTATAAGGGCATTAATCTTATTCATGAGGGCTGCACCCTCATGATCTAATCACCTCCCAAAGGTCGCATACCTTCCCAATGGGGATTAGGTTTCAATATATGTATTTGGTGGAAGGGGGACAAATTCAGTTTATAGCTCTCTCCTCAGTCATTCTCTAGAGTCACACTTGTCCACACTTGTTCCCTCTGCCCTCCTGGCTTTCCCCTAGTAATGTCTTGCCCAGCCTTCAGAACCAGCTCATATGTGGCTTCTCAGTGAAGTCTTTGGCAGTAGACTGGGGAAGTGAGTGCTATATGCCCAACATGCCTTCCCATGCTCCTTTGTTGGGTTCCTCTGGGGAACTCCTTCAAGGCCATGTGGGCATGGTAGGATTGTCAATCACAGCTCTGCCCCTGCCACAGAGGTCAGCATATGACACAGGCTGGCCAATCATCAGAGGATCCAACCCCCTGGCCACAGAGATTGGTTCAATGGTGGGCATGTGACCCAAACAGGCCCAATCAGATTCTTGCCTGAAACTGATGTGAGACTGTTGCAAGATAGAAGGGCTCAGCTCACTGACACTGCTTACTTGGGATGCTGTGAGTCTGCAGCTGCTGGTGGCTGTCTTGTCTGCATAGAGGAGATCAAGCCAGACAATCCTTAAGGAAATGAACCCTGGACATTCATTGGAAGGACTGTTGCTGAAGCTGAAACTCCAACACTTTGACCACCTGATGTGAAACTCATTGGAAAAGACCCTGATGCTGGGAAAGACTGAAGGCAAAAGGAGAAGAGGGTGGCAGAGGATGAGATGGTTGGATGGCATCACCGACTCAATAGATATGAATCTGAGCAAACTCTGGGAGATGGTGGAGGACAGAGGCTAACGTTCTGCAGTCCATGGGGTCCCAAAGAGTCAGACATGACTTAGTGACTGAACACCAACAACATTTATACTTCTGTGCTATATGGTTGCCACTTGCTACTGTCCCATTGCTCAGCAGGACCTCCCTGCTCCTCTGTCAGCCCACATAGACCACGAGACCATAGGTGGTGGTTAGGAGGGAGGATTGAGTAAGCCGGGGAGAGCGGAGTACAGGTACCATCCTGAGACCCCTTCTGCAGCTGCTCACGCTTCTCAGGGACAGCCTGGGTCTGAACGTACCTCACAAGCAGACTTTTAAAGAGAACATACAGAGCTAGCCCCAGCAGCCAACATTCCTACTTCAGGAATGAGGCTGGGCTTGGGCAGTGCCGCGATGATTTGGTTCAGGCCAAGAGAACGACAGACAGAACTGTTTCTGGGGAGATGAGAGAGCTTGAAGCTGTAGCGCCAACACCTGGCAGTTCTGTCTGCCAGGGACAGAACTGACACCAGGGTGCGCCTTGGCCTTTGGAGGGTGGCCAGGAGCTGGCTGGGAAGTCACAGGCAGGGAGTGGGGCCACGGTCCAGACAGGGGTCTGTTTGAAATGGGTGGAAAGCAGATTCCCTGCCAAGAATCTTGACCGTGCACAGCTTCGACTCCCAGGGAAAAGTTCAGATTTATTTAGTGTCCAGTGCCATGAGCTAGACCTTGGGCATTGTTTACAGTGTGGCTGTGTGAATAAAAGTGAGGATGGGCTTTTCAGAGAACGGAATCAAATAGTCAACATATTTTCAGGTCTGCAACTTGTAGAAAGCTTGGTGGACAGTTGAAGAAGTGTTTTTCTGTAATAAATCAGAAATTGTTTTATTTTTCCTTCAGCTAATTTTTCGTAATAAATTCAGTTGTGCTGTGGTGGGAAGGATTCTTTTAAATAATTCCTCCCTGAAATGCAACATCTCAGATTGCCAGAGAGGACCCTTGATATGACAAAGATAAAATAATTCATTTTACAACTTGACCATGTTGTATTTTGATTTGTGGAAGTCATCTTCTCCTCCTTACCTTGGCTTTCAAGTAAATACCATGCCTGTTGCTTAGGTATTAAGTCCAGAGAGGGTGGTTTTAGTAGAAGCATGGGCAGCAGGGAAGACAAATCCATATTTATTTATTTATTTTAATTAAGAAAATGTATTTTATTCAAGTATAGTTGATTTACAGTGTTGTGTTAATATTTGCTGTGCAACAAAGTGATTCAGTTATATATATATGTGCATTATTTTTCATATTCTTTTCCATTGTGGTTTATCACAGGATATTGAATATAGTTTCCCTGTGCTATACAGAAGGACCTTGTTTACCCATTCTATATACAATAGTTCGCATCTGCTAATCCCGAATTTCCAGCCCCTGCCTCCCCCACTGTCCTTCCACTTGGCAATGACAAGTCTGTTCTCTGTTTCTGAGACTGTTTTGTTTTGTAGATAGGTTCATTTGCGTCATGTTTTAGATTTCACCTATAAATGATATCATGTGGTGGTTGTCTTTCTCTTTCTGACTTATTTCATTTAGTATGACAATCTGTATGTCCATCCATGTTGCTTCAAATGGCATTATTTCATTCTTTCTTATGGCTGAGTAATATTTCATTGTATATATATGTATGTGTATATATATGTATGTGTATATATATATACCACATCTTCTTTATCCATTCATCTGTCTAAAGCCATGTTTTAGAGATTCTATTTCAATGAGAAAAAAGTGCTGCCTCTCTTGTGATGGAAGTGATTCAGTGTAATCAATGTGCCCCCAGATTACTGGCTATTGGGGGATGGTGATGTGTCTATAGCCTTGAGGAGGGTACGTCCGTATTGCTGAGCCATGGTGTCATGGCTACTTTGGTGGAGGTTCAGAACAATGCCCAGTAATTCCTAAAAGGCTTCCTTGATGGCTCAGCGGTAAAGAATCTGCCTGCAATGCAGGAGACACAGGAGACACAGGTTTGATCTCTGCATCAGGAAGTTCGCTTGGAGGAGGAAATGGCAACCCACTCCAGTACTTTTGCTGCGAGAATATCATGGACAGAGGAGCCTGGAGGGCTACAGTCCATAGAGTTGCAAAGCATTGGATACGACTGAACACTGATGGCAGTTTCTAAAAAGTCTAGTTATTTCTCCTTCTCCAATGCACAGGAAGTGTTCACCCACTTTGTTGGAGGAGCAGAGTTCTTTTTCAAGGGACTGAGGCCGATCGTGATTTCCAAACATTGCTGTGTCGAATGTAGTTCATCTCACACACTCTTAATGATATGATGCTGAGACTCTTCCACTGAGTGGTAGGCTCTGTGATACAGTCCCTTGAATACGGACTGGTCTTAGTCCTAAAACACAGAACATGGCTGTGATGATTCATACTATGTGTTAATTTGACTGGACTAGGAGATGCCCAGGGAGCTGGTGAAACATTATTTCTGGGTGTGTCTATGAGGGTGAGATTAGCGTTTGAAATGGTGAGCTGAGCAAAGCAGATGGGCTTCCTCAGGGTAGGTGGGCATCATTCAATCCATGGAGGGCCTGAATAAAACAAAAAGGCTGAGGAACAGTGAATTACTTCTGCTTGAGCTGAGACGTCCATCTTCCCTTGTCCTCAGACACCAGTGTTCTTGGTTCTTGGGCTTTCAAACTCATCTCTGGACTTACACCATGACCCCCCCCTTCATAACTTGCCCACCGCCAATCTCCACTCTCAGACCTTTGGATTCAGACTGAATTACTCCACCAGCTTCCAGGTTCTCCAGCTTGTGGATGGCAGACAGTGGGGCTTCTTGGCCTCCATAACCATGTGAGATGATTCCTATAATAAAAATCCTTTGTTGTCTATCTGTATATATCCTATTGGTTCTGTTTCTCTGGAGAACGCTAATACAAAGGCAGCAGGGATGCTTCTTGGCATCTGAGCCTAAGCTATAAAAAATGATCTAGTTTCTTTCCATCTGGAGTCATCTGTCTGTCTCTCTTTCTCTCTCCCCATGTGTCTTGGGCATCCTGAGCCAACCTAGAAGAAGTATGGCTACTCCGAAGCTGCCATCCTGGAGAGACCACACATGGAGGCTAAACAAGAGAGAGGTGGTTGGGGGGCTGCAGCTGTTTCTGTTCCAGGTTCAAGTCCTCTAAGCTACAATATCAGACATCTGGATGAATTTTCTGATGATACCAGCCCCCAGCCTTTGAGTTGTCCCAGATAATACCAAGTAGAATAGAGATCAGTTGTTCTTACTGAACCCCGTGCAAAACACAGACTGATGAACAGAATAAATGATGTTGTCTTACGCATCAAGCTCTGGGTTGGCTTGTGAAGCAGCAGTATATTTAGGGTCTGGGTTTGTGGACCAGGTCTGGCCCAAGTACGGCAATGAGTTGAAGGGCTGTGACTCTTCTGTGCTCATTCAAGGGAAACCTTTGCTCACCTGATCTAGAACTTCTCTGTTTATACAAATCAAGTAAGTTGCAGAGTGCCCATCTCTTTCACCACCTCTATGATGACCATGATCTTTAACTAACACCAAAGAGCTCTGCTTGTGAGATCAGGAACACTTGGTTCTGTTGCTTATTACAGAAATCTTGCTAACCTTGTCTCTGGTGATTAAATGCCATCACTTGGCCTTTGCTTCTCTAGGATTTCATCTTCTCTGTTGAACTGAGGAAATTGAGATTGATGCCACTGTCATTCCTGGTCTATCCCCTCTGGGATAGAGGGGATATCTATCTCCAGAGAATATCCCCTCTGGAGACCTTTAAGGATGCCAAGAAATCCCCACCAAAGTATTTCTCAAAGCCTTGATGAAGGGAGTGTCCTCCAGATCCTCCCAGGGCTCACAGTCATTCTCCCAGGGGTGAGAGAGAAAGTATTACACAGTAGATCTGCTCTGGTATTCCAACCTCCCAAGCCTTTGGACAACCTCCTCTACAGTATCCCAAGGAAGTTTTGGCATCTCAACCTCATTCAACATATACATATTTGGGTCTAGGATTCAGTCAACCAAGCAAGTTGATAAAAAACTGAAGCCTTGTGCCTATGACACTTTTCAGTGTAGAGTCTAAATTTAAATACACGGTAGAAAACTTCTCAAGTTGATGTATTAGTGTAAAATATTACATTATTACATCCTCTGGGACACCTTGTGGAAGCAAATATAAGCCTTTTATTAGAAATTATTTCATAATTCAGGGTCCATGGGATCACTGAAGATAGACTCAGAATCCAAAATCACAAAGAATATGAAGAATCATATGAGGAAGAGACAGCATACATAATTTGTATTTTAAGAACCTGAGAAGATTTGAACATACTAAAGAAAGAAAAGAGATCAAAAGAAGCATTAAGGATAGACCAGAATATAATAATAAGAGGAAAAGAAGATTTGGATAAAACTGCATTTAATACTATAGAAGTGAAAAGCCATTGAAATAAAGATATTCAGTGGATAGGTTAAATAGTACATTAGACTCAAAGAGAAAATTAGTGATGACATTATCACAAATACAATACAAAATAATAAGCAGAAGGAAAGACAGGTTAGAAGACATGGAAGAGAGAATGAGGAAGTCCAATATACATCTAATAGGCCTCCCAGGATGTGTAACATGGGGAGAATAAGAGAGAAGTAATATTTGTAGGGAAAATGGCTGAGCATTTTCTAGAATTGATGAAAGGTAAGAATCTTCACACTGAAAATGGACAAGGAGTCCTGTGGAGGTAGAAATAAGTAAATCTACACTTATTTATAATGAGTAAAATTGTAGAAAACCAAAACAAAGAGAAATCTTTAAAGTAAAAAGACTTAATCACCTATAAAACACCAAAACCAAACAAACAAAAAAACAATCATTGAGCAGACAGCAGATTTAGAAACAAAAGAAACCAGAAGACAATGGGACTGTGCAATAAAGACACCACTCTAAATAACTGTCAGTCAAAAATTATACAGCCAGCAAAGAGGGAGCACAAAAAAAGACATGTTCAGACAGAGAAATTAGCACTCTAACACTCATGGATCCTTTTTGGAAGGATTATTATAGAATATACAGTTTTCCCATGATACTACGGGGTCCTGAGATACACCTATGGGGTACTAGTTCCAGAAATCCCCCATGGACACTAAAATCCACAGATACTCAAGTTTGTATGTAAAGTGATATTGTACAGTGAATACAGTTAGGTCTCTGTGGATTATATTGGGTAGTTTAAACCCAGAAGGAAAAGGTAGGCTATAGGAAGTAATTGTAAGACAATAATTTGATAATTACACACGTCAGTCTAAATAAGCCCTGACTGTATACAAACCAGTGATTAAATAGAACTAGTTTGAGGGGTTCAGAGACAGGTGGAACTAAAGTGCTGGATCACAACAACCTGAAGAAAGCAGAGGTTGGTGGGAGTGGAAGCAACGTGTTCTGAGGTCTTTGTGTCATTGAGGTGGAGGATACCGATGTGGCTTAACTCGAAACGTTGCTAAGAATTCATATTAAGGGACTTCCCTGGCAGTCCGATGGTTAAGAATCCACTGTGCAATACAGGGGACATGGGTTCAATCCCTGATCAGGGAAGTAAGATCCCATATGCCGTGGAGCAACTAAGCCCATGTGCCGGAATAAAGATCCCATATACTGCAGTTAAGACCTGATGCAGCCAAATCAAACAATCATCAATCAATAAACGAATTCATATTAAAATGTGATATAAACTAACTACAATAGTAAAATAACACATATGCCTTTGAAATCAGTAGAAAAGGAATCTTTAAAAAAAATGATTAATCCAATAGAAAGCAGGAAAGGAGAAAAAAGAAGCAAAGAAAAAGCAGAGTAAATAGAAAACACCAAATAGGATGACAGGAGGAAATCTGAGTATTTTAGTCACCAAAGCATAGGTAAAGAGATTGCACTTGACATCTTGAAGAAATTCTCTAACTGGATTAAAGAATAAAACAACTACAATTTGAATCCAACTTTGTGCAGCTCCCAGTGGTGCATCTAGAGCATTAAGGACATTTGAAAGGTCGAAAGAGATGAGAAAAGAGACGTCCAACAACTACTAACCCAAAGAAAGACAGCGTGGCAATGTCATTATCAGACCATTTAAAAAAAATTTATTTCGGTTGTGCTGGGTCTTCACTGCAGCACCTGGACTTTCTCTAGTTGTGGCAAGTGGAGGCTGCTCTCTAGCTGTGGTACACAGGCTTCTCACTGTGGTGGTTTCTCTTGTTATGGACTATGGGGTCTAGAGCACGTGGGCTTCAGTAGTTGTGGCACGTGGGCTTAGCTGCCCTGTGGCATGTGGAATCTTTCCAGACCAGGGATCGAACCTGTGTCTCCTGCATTGGCAGGTGGCTTCTTCACCACTGGACCACCACACAAGTCCATCATTAGACAAAATTAGTGAAAACCAGAGCCTCACACCTCATGCGAAGGGAACAATTCACCAGGAAGGTACACTCGGATGAGGATCCTCAACCAACATTATTTCAAGAATATACAGAAAGTAAGACAGAATTAGGAGAAGAAATGGAAACATTTACAGTCTTAGAGGGAGATTTTAACACAGCTTTCTGGAAAGTGAAAGCTCTGGTGGACAGTATATCAGAACAACATCATTATCAATCTTGATTGGATGAATACATAGAGAACCCTAACCCTGTATTTATCATTTAAACATGTATTTTCAAGCCAATGTGAGACATTTACAGAAATCGATCACTTACTAACCCAGAGCAAGTCTCAACAAATACCAAGGAACTGCCATCATACAGACCACATTCTCAAGCCACAATCAAGAAAATTACAAATCAATAGTGAAAAGTGAGTCAAACAAGGAGAAAGATTATTCTCAGGATTTCCAACCACACTCACAACATCATGACATCAGGCATGGGAGTTGGGCTGATCGTTACTGCTGTGGGTTGATACCCTCTGTTATTATGAGGCAAACCATCCCTCCCTGGGCCGGTGTGTGGGTCCAAGGACAGAGACTGCATTGTCAGCATCACTGAGCAGGCACACTAATTGGTGTGTTAGTTTTTGAGGTTGACCCTGCAGCAGCATCAGCTGAGTCAAGGGGCAGACTGGAGGTGACACCTCAGGAGTCTTATCTTTGGCTTTCTCCCTGGTCACCCACTGACTCTGGATTCAGGTCTGAATGAAAAACCCATCTTCAGGCTGGACTGTAGTGCTATGTGGGTGGCTCCGTTTTCACCTTTGTTTGTCTGTGAACTAGACCGGACCAGTCCTTGTGAAGGGGGTGGGGAATTGCTAAAGGAGCATCTTAGTCTATGTGTTTGGCTTTCGGGTGGCTTTGGTTCTGGTCCAAATTTGGGGCCCCAGATGAAGGAGAAGAACAAGGCAGTGTGTCAGATGGAAGATGGTCTATGAGTCAGGCAGCTGGTCTCAGCTCTTTTACTAAGCAGCTTCATAATCTTGAGCAAGTTACCACTGCCTTGAACCCTGGTATGTCTCTTTTTGAAGTAATCAACCAGAGGGAAGTTTGGAATCTGGAAGTTTTATACAGGACTCCTTGATGCGAGTGAGTCCAACCAGGACTCAGACTGGCACAAACTGGCTCAGAAGCCTGTTTCAGACTGGCTCAAAGAAAAAGGGAGTTGATTGATGAAACTGAGAAGCTCAAGAGCGGGATTCTGGCTTCATGTGTGGCTGGATCCAGAACTTCAAACAAGATCATCAGTACTTTGCCTTTCTCTGCATTGCTTAGCACTGCTTTCCTCTGAACTGGCTTCAACCTCAGGCACTGCTCCCCATTCTTAGCGGAGATGGCCAGCTGCAGATCCAGGCTTCCATCCGATCAGCTTCAGAGCCCCTGTGGGAAGATCATACCTCTTTTTCAACAGTTTCAACACAAATCTCAAGATTAAATCTCATTGGTTTGACTTAGGTCACATGTCCATCCCAGAACCAATCACTAGCCAGACCGGTGGACACCCTGGTAGACCAGGGCTTGGTCATGGGCTGACTGCTCAAGCTGATAAGGAGTGACTTCCCAAGACTTCCAGGATTTCAGCAAAGCAGCATCCTCCCCTCCCCTGCCCCCCACCCCCACCGAGGTAGGCAATGGGGCTACCCTCCTCCCCTTCCACACCATGGTTACTGGGCAGTTGGGCTGGGATGCTGACATGGATCTGGATCTTAAATCACTCACACTCTGGGGAAGGCAGAGAAGTACAGAGTGAACCGTAATATCAGCCAGGCCATTTCAAAGGCTATAATTGCAGCCCACGTGATGTGTTGCCAGAGTTCAAATGAGGCAGGAATTAACTGTGCTGGGGGGCCTGGGAGGGCTTCTCAGAGGAGGTGACATCGATCTGTCCTGCATCTCTCCCTTTTCTTTACTTTCTGCCTGCACTTGTGGGCAGCCCAGACAGGCAGTGACTCAGGGTTGACCCTGGCGCAGGATCCGAGCCTCCCGCCACCTGAGGGAATCGGTGGCAGCGTCGCAAATCTGATTATTGGGAGCCGAATGGCTTCTAAGCACTCCTTGAGGACCCTGGCTTCGTGTGTCTGAATATGGAAATTTAATAACCGTACTTGATATAACCCTCATCTCTGTCTGTACCATTCCAGAGAGAAAATTAGTCTTGGTGTTTGCAATTTTATAGACATTAGGGAACTGGTGCAAAAAAAATACTAGTTCCTGAGTTCATAGGCCTGAAGTGACAGAAGAGGCTGGTTGAGTTGCTGATAGAATCACAGAATGTGAGAGATGGAAGCCTGAGAGGTGATTCAGGCCAGGGGTACTTCATGCAGAGGCTGTGAAGTCTTCTAATGTGGAGACAGAATTGTACCTCTGTGTGTGTGTGTGTGTGTGTGTGTGTGTGTTCCCTAGGGGAAGCGTTCATAGCTCTCATCAGATTTGCAAAGGGATCTGTGACCACCAAAAATTAAGAGCTTTCAACTGGGGCCCCAGTCCTCATGTGACAATGGAGAAGAACGGAGCCCTGAGGCAAAAATATTTCCCAGAGCCCTGCAGGTCAGGGTCTGGGTTGACGCTGAAGCTGAGATGTCCAGATACTGGCCTGGGGGCGGGGGTTGTAGTTGTTTAGTCACTAAGTCATGTCTGATTCTTTGTGACGTCATGGACAGTAGTCCACCAGGCTTCTCTGTCCATGGGAGTCTCCAGGCAAGAATACTGGAGTGGGTTGCCATTTCCTTCTCCAGGGGATTTTCCCGACCCAGGGATGGAACCCGCATCTCCTGCATTGGCAGGAGGATTCTTTACCACTGAGCCACCAGGGAAGCCCTGGGGGTGGGGGATCTTTTGTCAAAGCAGGGATTCCCAAGCTGACTGGGCATCAGAGCCTTTGGGAGCCTTTTCAAGTGCCCTGGGCTGGTTCCAGACCCCCAAGTAGAGGACAGCTGAGCCCCAGGAAGCTGCATGCTCAGCAGTTCCCACGTGGGTTCCCTGCATGCTCAGCAGGTTCCCTGCAGGCTGCCCAGACCTGGCACAGTGATGAAAGTCTGGCCCACAGCTTGGGAAGAACAAACCTCAGATGGGTGGAGGATCAAGGGGACACTTTTGACAGGGGTTGCGTAGGTGGGTATGTCTGGTGTTTCTAAGACCACCCTCAAGTTTAGAGATTGACTAGAAGGACTCACGCACGTGTGCGTGCTAAATCACTTCAGTTGTGTCCGACTCTTTGTGACCCTATGGACTCGGGATTCTGTCCATCGGATTCTCCAGGCAAGAATACTGGAGTGGATTGCCATTCCCTCCTCTAGGGGATCTTTCTGACCCAGGGATTGAACCCGTGTCCCTTGCATCTCCTACATTGGCAGGCAGGTTATTTACCTCTAGCTCCACCTGGGAAGCCCAGAAGGACTCATAGGATGTGGCATATAGTTGTACTCGTGGCTGAGATCTATCACAGCAGAAACATACGAAGTAGAGCGGCAGAAGGAAAGGATGAAGCTGTGTGGGATGAAGTCCAGAGGAAGCCGGGTACCAGCGTCCAGGCGTCTTTCCTAGCCGAGAGATTGGGACACGCTAGAGTCCTCCAGCCTCAGATCTCGAGCGCTGTCCACTAGGGGCACTTGTCTGAGCCTGAGAGTCCAGGGTTTTTACTGGGAGTCAGATGATGGGCACACCCAAATCCTAAACCTTCAGAAGGAAAGCAGGTGTTCAGCATATACCACAGTTTGCACAAACATCGTGGTCATTCCCTAACTGTAAGCGGCTGAGCCCCTCTTCTCAGGGAGCCGTGAAAACTGCCAAGGCCTCTGTAATGATGGCAGTCTCCTGCGCAGTGGGGACACCAGCCGGCTTGACCTTGATGATGCTGTGTCATTGATGTTCTGGGGGAAGCACCAAAGGGTGACCAGGTGCATCAGTGCACCTGCGTCACCAGCAGACAGATGGTCGTCGCAGCTGTATCCTGGGCAGTGTTCCTGTGACAGCACCGACCTGGAGTCTCTGCTTCTCTGGGTCACCAGTGCCCACCTACAGTCCCCGGGGAGGCCTCTGTTAGACCGATTGAGGACTCGGATCTGGCATGTTCTGCTTTTGCAGTGGGGGTTGATCTCGGTGTTTGGGCAAGGCTCACAGATCGGTGTACCGCTTGCTCAGGCCGCTGTAACGGGTCCCACAGGCTGCGTGGCTCAGACAATAGAAAGTGCCTCAGTTCTGGAGGCTGGAACTCTGAGATCAAAGTGTCTGCAGGGATGGATTCTTCTGAGGCTTTTCTCCTTGGCTTGGAGACAGCTGTCTTCACTGTGTGTCTGTGTCCTACTCTCCTCTTGTAAGGACACCAGTCAGATTGGATTATGACCCACGCCCATAACATGAATCCCCTCTTTAAGGATCTTATCTCCAAATATGGGGCTTCCCAGGTGGCGCTAGTGGTAAAGAACCTGCCTGCTAATACAGGAGATGTAAAAGATGCAGGTTCAATCTCTGGGTTGGCAAGATTCCCTGAAGGAGGGCATGGCAACCCACTCCAGTGTTCTTGCCTGGAGAATCCCATGGACAGGCGAGCCTGGAAGGCTACAGCCCATGAAGTCACAAAGAATCTGACATGACTGAAGTGACTTAGCATGCAGACATGCGTCTTTAAATACAGCCATTATCTGAGGTATTAAGGGGTTGGATTTCATGATGAGTTTTGGGTAGACACAATTTAGCATACAACTGTAGGGTTTTCCCCAACTGTAGGCAGGAGCCTTGGAAGCCGGGTATTTCTTCCTGAAGGACAATACTGGTTGTCTTTCAAGGGTTTTGACTTCTGGGGGCTTCTGTGGTCAAGAGCTTTTCCCCTTCAGTTCAGTCGCTCAGTCATGTCCGACTCTTTGCGACCCCATGAGCTGCAGCACGCCAGGCCTCCTTGTCCAACACCAACTCCCGAAGCCTATCCAAACTCATGTCCATTGAGTCAGTGATGCCATCCAACCATCTCATCCTCTGTCATCCCCCTCTCCTCCTGCCTTCAATCCTTCCCAGCATCAGGGCCTTTTCAAATGAATCAGCTCTTTGCATCAGGTGGCCAAAGTATTGAAGTTTCAGCTTCAACACCAGACCTTCCAATGAACACCCAGAACTGATCTCCTTTAGGATGGACTGGTTTGATCTCCTTGCAGTCCAAGGGACTCTCAAGAGTCTTCTCCAACACCACAGTTCAAAAACATAAATTCTTCGATGCTCAGCTTTCTTTATAGTCCAACTGTCACATCCATACATGACTACTGGAAAAACCATAGCCTTGACTAGATAGATGGGACCTTTGTTGGCAAAGTAATGTCTCTGTTTTTTAATATGCTGTCTAGATTGGTCATAACTTTCCTTCCAAGGAGTAAGCGTCTTTTAATTTCATGACTGCAATCACCATCTGCAGTGATTTTGGAGGCCCCCAAAATAAATCTCTCACTGTTTCCACTGTTTCCCCATCTATTTCCCATGAAGTGATGGGACCAGATACCATGATCTTAGTTTTCTGAATGTTGAGCTTTAAGCCAACTTTTTCACTCTCTCCTTTCACGTTCATCAAGAGGCTCTTTAGTTCTTCTTCACTTTCTGCCATAAGGGTGGTGTCATCTGCATATCTGAGGTTATTGATATTTCTCCCGGCAATCTTGATTCCAGCTTGTGCTTCTTCCAGCCCAGTGTTTCTCATGATGTACTCTGCATATAAGTTAAGTAAGCAGGGTGACAATATACAGCCTTGACGTACTCCTTTTCCTATTTGGAATCAGTCTGTTGTTCCATGTCCAGTTCTAACTGTTGCTTCCTGACCTGCATATAGGTGTCTCAAGAGGCAGGTCAGGTGGTCTGGTATGCCCATCTCTTTCAGAATTTTCCACAGTTTGTTGTGATCCACATAGTCAAAGGTTTTAGCATAGTCAATAAAGCAGAAATAGACGTTTTTCTGGAACTGTCTTGCTTTTTCGATGATCCAGCGGATGCTGGCAATTTGATCTCTGGTTCCTCTGCCTTTTCTAAAACCAGCTTGAACATCTGGAAGTTCACAGTTCACGTATTGCTGAAGCCTGGCTTGGAGAATTTGAGCATTACTTTACTAGCATGTGAGATGAGTGCAATTGTGCAGTAGTTTGAACATTTTTTGGGACTGCCTTTCTTAGGGATTGGAATGAAAACTGACCTTTTCCAGTCCTGTGGCCACTGCTGAGTTTTCCAAATTTGCTGACATATTGAGAGCAGCACTTTCACAGCATCATCTTTCAGGATTTGAAATAGCTCAACTGGAATTCCATCACCTCCACTAGCTTTGTTTGTAGTGATGCTTCCTAAGGTCCACTTGACTTCACATTCCAGGATGTCTGGCTCTAGGTGAGTGGTAATTAACTGGGTCATGAAGATCTTTTTTGTACAGTTCTTCTGTGTATTTTTGCCACCTCTTCTTAATATCTTCTGCTTCTATCAGGTCCATACCATTTCTGTCCTTTATCGAGCCCATCTTTGCCTGAAATGTTCCCTGGGTATCGCTAATTTTCTTGAAGAGATCTCTAGTCTTTCCCATTCTGTTGTTTTCCTCTATTTGCACTGATCGCTGAGAAAGGCTTTCTTATCTCTGCTTGCTATTCTTGGGAACTCTGCATTCAAATGGAAATATCTTTCCTTTTCCCCTTTGCTTTTCACTTCTCTTCTTTTCACAGCAATTTGTAAGGCCTCCTCAGACAACCATTTTTCCTTTTTGCATTTCTTTTCCAGGGGATGGTCTTGATCCCTGCCTCCTGTACAATGTCGCGAACCTCCGTCCATAGTTCATCAGGCACTCTATCAGATCTAATCCCTTAAATCTATTTCTCACTTCCACTGTATAGTCATAAGGGATTTGATTTAGGTCATACCTGAATGGTCTAGTGGTCTTCCCTGCTTTCTTCAGTTTAAGTCTGAATTTGGCAATAAGGAGTTCATGATCTGAGCCACAGTCAGCTCCTGGTCTTGTTTTTGCTGACTGTATAGAGCTTCTCCATCTTAGGCTGCAAAGAATATAATCAATCTGATTTCGGTGTTGACCATCTGGTGATGTCCATGTTTAGAGTCTTCTGTGTTGTGTTGCTTAAAGATTAGACACTGATTACTGAGGAGTGAAATTCAGTTTGGGGAAAAAATAGGTAATAACACCTAAGCTTTGTTTCCTTTGCCAGGAAATGAAGATAAGAATTTTCCCAGGGTGGTTGTGACATTTAAAAAGTATTTATTTATTTATCTGGCTGCAACAGGTCTTAGTTGTGGCATGTGGGCTTCTTCGCTAGTTGTGCACAGGCTCCAGAGCGTGTGAGCTCAGTAGTTGAAGTGCCTGGGCTTAGTTGCAGCAGACATGTGGGATCTTAGTTCCCCAACCAAAGATCCACCTTGTGTCCCTCGAATTGGAAGGCATATTCTTAACCACTAGACCACCAGGGAATCCCCTGTCCATTAAGTGAGACAATGCGTGTCGAGGGTTCAGAGTAGGTACACAGTAAGTGAAACTCAATGTTTTTGTTGTTCAGTCACTCAGTCATGTCTGACTCTTTGCGACCCCATGGACTGTAGTGTGCCAGGCTTTCTTGTCCTTCACTATCTCCTGGAGCTTGTTCA
The DNA here is from genome assembly GCF_033118175.1 of Dama dama. Lineage (NCBI taxonomy): Eukaryota > Metazoa > Chordata > Mammalia > Artiodactyla > Cervidae > Dama > Dama dama. Next base: position 84,807,404 of record NC_083695.1, on the reverse strand, counting down.
AACTCATGTCCATCGAGTTGGTGATGCCATCCAACCATTTCCTCCTCTGTCGCTCCCTTCTTCTCCTGCCTTCAATTTTTCCCAGCATCAGGATCTTCTCCAATGAATCAGTTCTTCATATCAAGTGGCCAAAGTATTGGAGCTTCAGCTTCAGCATCATTCCTTCCAATGAATGTTCAGATTGATTTCCTTTAGGATAGACTGGTGTTGATCTCCTTGCACTCCAAGGGACTCTCAAGAGTCTTCTCCAGCACCACAATTCAAAAGCATCAATTCTTTGGCGCTCAGCCTTCTTTATGATACAACTCTCACATCTGTATGTGACTTCTGGAAAAACCATAGCTTTGACTATATGGGCCTTTGTCAGCAAAGTGATGTCTCTGCTTTTTAATGTGCTGTCTAGACTTGTCAACATAGGCTCTTATTATTGTTCTGGGCGCACCTATTTGTTTTCATGACTCTCCAGTATTCTACTGAACTTGGCCGTGATGATCATGGAGGTAATTTCTGATTTTCCACTCCTACAATCCACGCTGCCTATATAAGCTTGTAAACAGAGGTGCTTATGAGTATTTCTGCCAGACAGATTTTTGATTTCTTGTGCCTCCATCAAATGTCCCCACTAAATGCAAAAGAGGAAAAGACTATGATTTTCCCAGGGTCCCTCTCTGTCCCTTTGGAAAGGAGAGGCGAGGAGCGGTCTGCTGAGAAGCTGCTAGAGAAAGGAGACAAATCTGTACCATTTGCCCTCAGAAGGGGTGGGGAGGGTGGGGGGCAGTTAGGATGCAGGTGTGGAATAAGAGCCATTTGCTACAAACGGTGAGAAAAATAGCTTGTGGGAGCCTTTGTTCCTTCAGAGGCGTAATTGCCTTTGATGGGCTGTTAATAGGAGTCATTATGTGGTTATTAAGAAGGGAATGTGATGAGCCCAGCTCTGAATAGCTAAATTCAAGGGGCTCCTGGTTTAATGTTGTTTTTCCTCTGCACACAAGGAGTCCTGCTACTTACCTAGAATCCCCTTGAATCAGGGAATTTGAACTTTGAGTCCAGTAGGTTGGGACAATCCCTGAGGGTACCAATTACTTCCTGAGGCAGCTAATGGTGGGGGTGGGGTGGAGAGGGGGGCAGCGTAGGGCAGGGGAAAGAAAAGGAAAAGGAAAGGAAGAGATGAGAAGGGAGTTAGGAAGGGTGATCAAGAGATGGATTGGAACTTCCCTGGTGGTCCAGTGGCTAAGACTCCGAGCTCCCAGGGCCGGGGACCTGGGTTTGATCCCTGGTCAGGGAGTCCATATGCCACAACTAAAGACCTGGCCCAGCCAAATAAATGTTTTTAAAAAGAGAGAGATGGAGTGATGGAGAGATGAGAAGAGAGGAGGCAAGGGAGAGAAAGAGGGGTTGGAACAGAGTGATAGTGAGCAGAAAGAGAAGCGGGCAGGGAGTAGTTGGGGGGAGAAACGACAGGGGGAGGGGGAGAGAGAAGAAGAGAGATGGGAGAAAAGAAAAATGAAAAGAACGTTAGCCCATAGGTAAATTCTAGAGCCTGAATTCTGGCTCATGACCTGGGAATGACCTCCAAAGGCTGATCCTCAGGCCCACCCAGCCCTGCTGATTTCATTTCTATATTTAACAAGATCCCTGGTGATGACTCTGCAGGTTCAAGTTCAAGAAGCATTGATTTGAGCGCAGCGTGGGGCTTGGAGTGGTTCATGCCAGGGCCTGGGGGACTTGCCAAGGAGGAGCAAGCTGGGCTTGATCTTGCTGAGAAGATATGTTAGATGGAGAAAAGTGCCCAGGAGAGAAATGAAGCGGAAGGGGGTTTGGCAAGGGCTGGGGGTGATGGTGGTGGTGGGTGGGCAGGTGGTCAGGGGTGTCACTAAGTAACACTTGCAGGAAGACCTAAAGGAAGCCTGGGGGATCTGGAGAAGCCATGCGGCTTTTGCGGGTCAGACACTGTTCCCAGTTCTTCTCTGTGTTAGTTCATTTACCCTCGCACCCCCTGAGAGGGAGGCTTACACCCCCACCCCCTGGTGGCAGTCACACCGAATTCAGAGCCAGGAGGGGCTTGAGCAGTTCTGGCCTGTTATCCACGAGCATGAGTCTCTGCCCTCCTCTGGTTCTCTCTGTAATACTTCCCAGTCTTCACCTGCGTCATCAGGGCCTCAGCCTGACGCCCAGTTCTGGGAAGTCTGGCTTTCTTCTGGAAGCCAGAGACCCTTACACTTCACCTATGAAGGTGGCCGAAAATGGTTGGGGTTGGTCCAGGGTCCGGTGGCAGGACAGCTAAAGCCTCTTGCACAGCCTTCCCCAACCCCCGCCCGCACTTTCATGAGCCCTGGCCAGGAAGGTGACCCGCTAGGGTTCCTTGGAGACCGGTCAGCATGGGTGAGATAGGCTGACCTCTGGTCCCACAGCCAGAGCCTACACTGTCCAGAGATGAGTCCGGAGAGATCACAGTGGTCCTCTGCCTGGGGATTTGTGATGCCAGGTCACAGGAGTGACTGAGTAAGAACCAAGTTGCTGGGGACTCAGGACTGGAGGTCCTAGTTCCAGCCAATGCCACTGACAAGCTGTGTGATCCCGGGCAAATTAGTTTAACTCTCTGGGCTTCAGTTTGCTTATGTGTGAAATGGAGAGAATAAAAATAGTGCCTACCCGTAGGGTCGTTTGGAGCATAAATGGCATCAGCTGTCAATAATAAAATCAGTAGGAATGCATTTAACCTGTATCAACTTGTTTTTATTACTTCTTTTACTTCTATCTCTTCTCTGACTTCTATCTTTGGCTCAGCAATTTGGTTCTGGGACTGTTTCCTGCCTGTGGAGGAGTCAGGGTTGCATGAAGAATACTTCAGCTGAGTTTGAGGAGTTTGCAGCCACTTTCAGGGTCAGGAAGAAGTCACTGGTCTCCTCTGCAAAGTTACAAAGTTCCCAAGCGCCCCCCCCCCCCCCCCCCCCCCCCCCCCCCCCCCCCCCCGGCCAGACTTTTCCTGGCTGCACCTGGAGATGTTTGGAAATGAATGGCAGGTGTTGGGATTGTTTTGGGAAGCACCTTGTGCAGCCCAGAAGAGAATCTTTACTTCCTCCACACCTTCCAGTCCAGGGCCATGTCAGTATGTGCAGACGATGGTTGGTGGGGACTGACCGCAGACTCAGTTCCTGTTGAACTGCATTCAAAAGGTCATCTTGACCTTGGACCTGGTAATGGTTCAGAGCCTCTGCCACCTGTGGGGGGCTTCTCAGGCATCCATGGTTCAACTGACACGGGCAAAGTCCAGATTCCTCCGTGTGGTGCCCTTGGCCTTCCAGGACCTGGACTGCCTGGCCTTCAGACCTCCCTGAACTGGCCTCAGAGGCCCTCCCTACCCCCAGCTCACTGCCGTGGCCCCCAGGACCACAGTATACTGTATTTCCAGGTATTGTGAGAGGTGGTCTCCCTGCCTAGTAAGCTGGCTCCACCCCTTGCCCTCCTGAGTCCACTGTGGGGCCCACAACTCTAAGTCAGGCTTTTCTGTCCTGTCTTTGCCCTAGTGGGCACCTGCCAGCAACTTACCACCCTCCTCCGAGAGGCTGCTGTAGGCTCTGGATGTTCAGCATCTCTAGTTTCCAAAATATACAAGACACAGTGAGTGAAGGAAACTTCCTCCTTCTCAAAAGCCAAAGGGCTCCCTCCAATTGTTTCCTAGAATTAAAAAAAAATATTTATTTGGCTGCATCACATCTTAGCTGCAGCATATGGGATCTTCATTACATGAAGTCCGATCTTTCGTTGCAGTGCACCAACTTGAGTTTTGGCACTCCGGCTCAGTAGCTCCGAGGCATGTGAGATTTTAGTTCCTGACCAGGAATCTAACCCAGGTCCTCTGCATTGCAAATCAGAGTCTCAACCACTGGACCAGCAGGGAAGCCCCTATTTTCTAGAATTAAGTCTTTCCCATTGCAGTTTCTGCTCCTGCTTTCTACCAAAATGTCTAGGAGTTCCGACTTCTTCCGGTGAATGGGGAGGAGAGAGGAAATGAAGTCTGGTGTTTGTCTTGTATGACAGGCACGAAGCCATGCTTTCTCAGACCTTATCTAAAAGAGAAAATCTGGCTGACATGCTGTTTTCCCCTCTCTGCTCCTCTCCTCTCCCCATTCTGCCAGGGCTATTCCACCTCACGCCGAGGGAACCAGAATTTCTGGGGGGTGGGACCAGGTCTAGGTATTTTTTAAATTTGCCCCAGATGATTCTAATGGCAGCAGGGCTGAGAACCACTACTTCAGGGTAACTATTGTCATTAGGACTAGAAATCTCAGAGGCCAGAGACATGGACGGGGCACGGTAATAGCTACAGTGCTATCACTGGGACGTGGCATGTCTCTCTTTCCTTTTTCTTATTGTCCTTCACAGTGGCTCCTATTTCAAGCCCTAACCTCAGAGGCACATAATGGCTGCAGCAGCTCCAGGTTTCACATCTCCTAAACTTCAGGTCCTGAGGAGAGACTGTCCTGCTCATGGCTACTGCGTCTCATTGGTGCTTGACTTTTCTTTCTCTGGTTGGCATGTCGCTGGTTGTTCTCATTCTACAAAGAAGCTTTCTCCAGCAGATAGACTGGTGTAATTTCAGTTTAGGGTGTGTGTGTGTGTGTGGATCGTTAGAATGGGGGGACCTGTGAAGGAGTGTGGGAGCACAGGGTGAGGTTGAAACAGGAGGCAGATGGGCACTCCGGGGTAAAGCGATTGGAAATTCGTTCCCTATGGACTGAAGCTCCAAGACAAGAATAGCAGGACAGTTAAGGGAGGAGATTGGGCCCTGCCTAGACTACATATTTCTTTTCTACAACTCAGGAGACCTCCCTGATCACGCATGTGCAGAAAAGGCTCCTTGGAGGCCCAAGGGGAGTTATGTCAAGAGATGTTCCTTACCTAGACGCCTTTTAGGTAAAATCCACCTTAGCTAAGAGGTGTGTGTGCACACATGGGAGAATCCTGAGATATACACAATACGGACTGTTAACCAGGCAAGCCAAAACGATTGCCCAAAGGAAATCCAGACGAAATGCCCCATAAATTTGATTCAAACTGCCACGACGGCGCGACTCAGGGACTTTCCCTCTGAGTCTGCAGTGTGCCTATCCACATGCTCTGTACTCTTTTCCTCTTACTTGCTTCACTACTTTCCATCTTTGTGGAAATTCTGTTTTGCAAAGGCCAGGGCCCTTGTCACCGACCACTGGTCTAGTGGCTAGGATCTGGTTCTTTCATCATCGCAAGCCGGCCTTGGTCTCCGGCTGGGAACCCAAGCCCTGTTCCCAGCCGTTGTGGGCTGAGGTCACCCGAGATCAAGGTTACTGGCTGGGAGAGGGGTCAGGAACAGTTAATGGGAGGGCTAGAGGAGAGAGTGTTCCCAGCTGAGGAGCCAGCAAGATTTATATTAAGGAATATACAGTTAGTCTTCAGCCTGTTCCTGGCACCTCCTAAAACCCTTGGAATTTCTTAAGTGGTAAGAGGATAAAGGTGTCTTTTGTTATTTATAACAAGCCCCTTTCAACTGCAGCTGAGTTTATGTTAATGAGGGGCCTACTGGAAAGCCCCTAAGGATGGGGGTGGGGGTTGCCAGGGGAACCAATCAGAGGGTTGGAATTTTGAGTTTCTCCCACACCCCACACCTGTTTCTCCCAGGGAGGGAAGAGGAGGATGAAGGTTGAAATAGTCACCAATGGCCAATGACTTAATCAATCATGCCTATGTATATAAAACTCCTAAATAGTAGGGTTCTGAGAGCTTTGAGGTTGGTAAACAAGAACATAGCAGGTTTGGGACTTCCCTGGCAGTCCAGTGGTTAAGATTCTGCACTTCCAATGCAGGGGGTGCAGGTTCAATCCCTGGTTGGGGAAGTAAGATCCCACAGGCTGCGTTTCATGACCAAAAAAATAAATAAATAAATAAAAAGAACACAGCTTGTGTCAGAGGGTTTCACACCCCAAACTCCCCTGAGTTAGAAGCTGCTGTACTCAGGGCCCTTCTGGACCTCGCCCTATGAATGTCTTTATCTGGCTGTTCATTTGTATCCTCCGAAGTAAACTGTTTTCCTGAGTTCTGTGAACTACTGTAGCATGCATGTGCTGCATGCAATGCTTCAGTCTTATCCGACTCTGCGACCTCATGGGCTGTAGTCCATCAGACTCCTCAGTCCATGGGATTCTCTAGGTAAGAATACTGGTGTGGGTTGCTGTGCCCTCCTCCAGGCCATGGGGACCTCCTATTTAAAGCTGTCTGTTAGAAGCACATGTGGCAATCTAGACTTGGAAGTGGTGTCTGAAGTGGGGGCGTCCTGTGGGACTGAGCCCTTTGCCGGTGGGCTCTGAGGCTACCTCCAGATGGACAGTATCAGTACTGAGTTCAAGTGTAGGACACCCAGCTGGTGTTACAAGCTCGCTTGGTGCGGGAGACCACCCCTGCCATTGTCAGAAGTGTCCCCAAGTGTCCTTTAGGTAGAAAAGTCAAAATAGAACACAGGGGTGTTTCTGTACAGGAGGTAATACACGTGCGTACCTTAAAAAGGTTTTAAAAGTTAAACATTAAATAGTGCCCTGTGAGGCTTCCACTGTAAAAAACGGCAAAACTCTCTCCCATCCCCCTTTTCGCTGCTCAGTGATAACATTTTCTTTGTTCTTCTAGAAATGTCTTCTGGTTCCTACTTCCACGTTCCAGTGTTTACGCTCTTCTTTCATGATTTTTCCATTTTAGACACTAATGACTTCCTACGCTGGAAGATGGAGATTTACCATTCTTACATCTTCCTTGCCACAGTGGGCTTAATAGCGCACCGCTCCCCCAGATGTCCCTGCCCTAACCCCCCCAAACCTGTGAATGTTACCTTATATGGCAAAAGAGACTCTGCAGATGTGATTAAAATTAAGAACCTTGAAATGAGATTATCGTGGATTATCTGGGTGGGCTCAATTCAATCATGAGTCCTTAGAAGTGAAAGGCAGTAGGTCAGAGAGGCGACAAGGGAAGGTGAGGCAGGAGAGGGTAGAAGCCCTGTTGTTGGCCTGGAAGGTGGAGGAAGGGGGCCACGAGTCAAGGGATGTGGGTGACTCCAGAAGGCGACCTGCCCTCCACCGATAGCCTGGAAGGAAATGGCACCTTCAGTCCTGGCCATGGCAGGAGGCTGAATTCTGCCAACAATTTCAGTGGGCAAGGCTTATAGATTCTCCCTGGAGCCCCGGAAGGCATGCTGCTTTGCCCACACCGTGACTTTAGCTGAGTGAGACCCTCATCTGACTTAAGACCCAGAAAGTGAAAGCGTTAGTCACTCAGTTGTGTCTGACCCTTTGGGACCCCATGGACTGTAGCCCGCCAGGCTCCTCTGTTCTCCGGATTTTTCAGGCAAGAATACTGGAGAGGGTTACCATTTCCTCCTCCAGGGGATCTTCCCGACCCAGAGATTGAACCTGGGTCTCCTGCATTGCAGGTGCATTCTTTACTGTCTGAGCTACCAGGGAAGCCCAAGGACTCAGAGTGTTAAGATAATAAATATCTGGGGAATTCCCTGGTTCAGGCTCTGCACTTTCACTGCCGAGGGTGTGATCAATCCTTGGTCAGGGAACTAAGCTCTCACAAACCTCATGGTGTGGCAAAAAATAAATCAATAAATTTCTGTTGCTTTAGGCCACCAAGTTTGTTCAGCAAATAGCAAGAGAAAATATACCTCCCACTCTGACACACATACTTCCTCATCACCTTTCCTTCTGATCTGTTAATAACTATAATTCACATTTCAGTGTTTATGTAAGATGAAACATTGCTCCCAGCTGATCCATGTAGAGCACCAGAATTATGTTTGTCGTTTTTTGTTTTCTTGGAGTTAATAATTGCTTTTTTTTGTTGTTGTTGTTTAATTTCCTGTATATTTGTGAATTCAGCCCTAAATATTTGATAACACTCTGTCAGGGGCTTAGATGCAAAAAACAGATCCCACTCTAGCCAGAAGTTGTTACAGGATGTTCACATGCAGGGACCATGCTCAGACCACAGGGCTGGAGGTCAGGGAGAGGTCAGTCTTCCACCTCTGCTGTCCCTGAAGGTTAGATGCCTTCCCCTCTACCTGCTCTTGTAAAGCAGGTGTCTGTTATTGACACCTGCTTCTTACATTACTTTCCTGAGGAATGAATATCACGTGGATCCGCTGGTCTCCAGGGCTGAGGTCACGTATCTACGCCCTAGCTGTGAAGGAGGCTGGAAAGCGCCAGGTTCATCTGGGTTAGTTGCTCTCTGGATCTGCTGCATCCTGGAATCTCCCCACGACCTCTTTCTGGATTTCTTCCTTGCCTCTCTTCTGTGCTGGACCTTCTGCTTCCTCACTATCGTGGATCATCGCTCGCTGGATTCTCTGATTGAATGAGTGAGCTCGTCAACTGCAGGCTCCACTTTTTTTTTAGTGTTTTTCACTTCAGTGGTTTTCAATTTTTGTTGCACATTACAGTCACCAGGGAGCTGGTACAATGCAGCTGTCTGACCCCTCCCTAACTAATTAAATCACGGGAGGGTGGGGCTCTGGGACTGGTGTCTTTTTAAGGCTCCCCAGGTACTTCTAATTGTAGGTTCTGGAGAACCCTGCTGTAGGGTGATTTAGTTCAGCTGTCTTGAGAAACAGTCATAGCTGACAGGTAAGTAGATTCTGTCAACTTGCAATCACTCACATCAAACCCTGAATACAGTGCCCTCCTCTACAACAGAGACGGTGGGAAATAATAGAGAGGAGGTGCAGGAAATCATGTTTTCTCTGACAGAAGTTAACTCTAAATTAAGTATCCCTGAAAGAAAAGCAGGGAAAACAATTTTACCTGTCATGCCTCCTTCGAGGACAGAAAACAACCGTGTCAGCACCTGAAGCTCTTTTTCTCTTGAGTTGGTCAGACTCCTCCATGAAGAATTTTCTGTTCTCCTTTTTCTTTTTTTTTTCTTGCCAGCATCCTGAGATCTGAGTCGGGGAAGAAGATGGTGGTGGGGGTGTCTCGATATCTGACATGTAAACTTGATTTAATTTCCCGTTTTGGACCCGGGTCCTCCCTCCGCAGAGGTCCTTGGTGTCCCCCAGTGTTGAGGTGCTATTTTACTTCTTCTAGAGCATCAGCTGTCAGTCTTCCACAAGGGCAGAAGGGGTGTTTGGTCGACTGTGAGGAGAGGGAGAAATGATCAGCGGTCCTCGTGCTCCTAAGATAGTCATTCAGCTAACCATCATCTTATCAACCCCAGCTCCACCCCCAATGCCGGGGTGCTGGATGCTGTGGCTGCCTGGGTGGGGTTCTTCCGTGGAAACCAGGCTGAGCCCCGGGGCGCTACATGGCTCTCTGGGTTCTGCTCTCTCAGTTAGAGTTTATCCATTTGCTTCCCATTTTCCAAAATCTTGTTCCTGCTGTTTCTCATTCTTTTTTGTTCCCGTGCGCTTATTCCTTTAAAGTTGCCCTTGACTTTAGCCTTAACGAGGTGCGGGGAGGAATCACGAGTGAATGTGTCCCATTTATCATCTTCCATCAGAGGTCTTCACCACTGCCATAATGGGAATTTATTGTATGGCTTTGTGAGTTGTTTTAACTTTAGGGGATGTCTAGTTTAACGATTGCAATGTTAACTGTTCAAATGTAAGTTATTTTCCATGAGGCTCAGATTTCACTGTGAACAATAGATGTTCTGGAACCTTCTGGGGTGATAGGCTGTGTGAGAGGAAAGGCTCCGTGTTGAACATCAATGGGACAAACTTTTTTTTTTTTCAGAGACAAGCTGGTTCCCGTTTTGCACAGCAATGCGGTGATGTGTATCACAGATACTGCCGAGCACCGAGCTTGGGAATTTATGCTGCGTTTCTGACTTTGTGTGGGTTTCCATTCACAATTGCTGCTGGAATGTTCTACAGACTTTCTTTCCCAAGAGCTAGACTTGTGTGTTTGATTTTGTTTGGATAGTAACATTTCTGTCTTTGTTGCCAAATGCCAGGATTTGTAAAGTTGAACTCTGAGCTGTGAACTGAAATACAGGAAATCAGCGTTTCTAGGTGTTGGATTTCCAGGGAGAGGTCTTGAAATAGGGATCCATGAGGTTCTATTTTTGACCAGGTAGTTCAGGAAGGAGTTGGAGGTGAGCTGAGGGGTTAGGGGTCCCTGGGAGAGGCTGTGGTTTGTCTGCTAGTTGGGGAGGGACCAGGCTACTTGAGTCAGACCCCAGACAGCAGGTGGGGAAGGAGACGTCTGGAAATCTGGACTCTGGGCCGCAGGCAGTTTGCCAGCTCCACTGAACTTCTGACGAACTGTTTGAAAGTTTTATCCTCCCCAAGGTGGAGGCTGCTCTGGGGAGCAGAAAGAGTCTGTATTACAAGGAAGGAACCCAGACCTCACTGGTTAAGACAGGCCCCCGCTTCCCGCTAACTCTCAATAGGAGTTGGCAAACTTCTCTTATACAGGGCCAGAGAGCAAACATTTTAGGCTTTGTGGGCTGGTCAGTCTCTGTTGCATAATTCCTTTCGTTTTTTTTTTGTGTGTGTGTGTCTCTTCAAAAATGTCAAACGGTTCTTAGCTTGCTGGCTTACAGAGGCCGAAGGCAGGCTTTGGCCCACCAGCTGTAGTTTGCGGAGCCCTGAATCACATCACTCTGTTTACCTCTCACCTCCCACAGCTTGAACTATTTTGTTTATCTTCTCTTTCCTCTACTATGAACTTCATGAGGGCTAAGGAGGTGGCTACTTTATTCTCTGCTCTGACTTGAAGGCCTAGGGCTGTGCCTGGCACAGAAAGGGTGCTCCCGTATTGGTTGAATGACTGAATGCATTGTGAGTTCTAATTTCATCTCTGGTAACTCATCTGTAAAACAAGGGACGAGACCTTGGGGGTCCCTGAGGGAGCTTCCAGAGTTCAAGCTCTGAGATTCTAATTCACTGAGCAGTGTGGGATTTGGGTTCACGTCATAGCTGTATGTGGATACTCCAGCTGTCTCCGCCTGCTCCTGTGTGCAGGGCAGAGGTAAAGCAGATAGGTCCTAGGAGCTGAGGGTGACTCTTGCCTCTCACCCGCATCCTTCTGCAGACATCAGGTCAGCCTTGCCTGTGCTCAAAGCAGGATTTTCCTCTGAAAATGACTCTGATCCCATTACTCCTCTGCTGACAGTTTGCTGCTCCAGCCCTTGTCTATCAGACTTGATAGTCAAATTATGTAACAACTGATACAAGCACAGGTGCTGACCAGTCAGGGCAGGTGTTGGATGCAAACAGTGGAAGTTGCCATGGCAACGTGTCCCGCTCTTCTCTGCCTCCTCCCTCAGCCTAGCCCCCACGATTCTCCACCTGGGCATGAGCATTCCACACTGCCCTTCTTCGTTCAGGCTTTTTCTTGCACCTGGAGTGAACTGCCCTGAGTTCCGTTTCCTTTGCCGGGCAAACTCCTATACATCCTTTATGACCCAACTCAGCTATCTGCTCCTTGGTCCCCAGGCACACTTACTTGCTCCCTTTCCTTCATGCCTGTAGCACTTCGATGGCATTATTCTTCTGGACTTGGGTTTGTCTCCCCTCTGAACTCAGTTCTCAATGTCTGGCTCCTAAAAGCCTCAGAAAATATTCACAGAATGAAACGGGATTGAAATCAGAAGAATGAAACTTGTATGATGGATTTTAGACCATGAATCATCTCTTGGGTTTGGGCAGTTGACTTCATCACTGTTACAAGTAGGCATTTTTGTGAGGCTCTTACACAGTGAATAAATTGGGCAGCTGGGTCTTTAAGAATTGGCACTTGTTCTAATGCAGGTTAGATCCCTGAGTCAAGAAGATCCCCTGAAAAAGGAAATGGCAACCCATTACAGTATTCTTCCAGGCGAAGTCCCATTGACAGAGAAGCCTAGTGGGCTATTGTCCATGGGGTCACAAGGAGTCGGACAGAACTTAGTGACGAAACAACAACAACATATCCTAGTGGTGTCCCAGGACATCACTGGTGTCCCAGGGTGGGCCATCTGCGTGGGGGTGGTGGGAGGAGCTGAGAGGCTGAGGAGGTGGGCACGGCTCCTTACCAGGAGTCCTCTCACGTCTCTGGGCCCTGGTTCTCTCGCTTATTTTCCTAAGGGATCACTAGGTTCCCTCTGAGGTCCCTTCCAGAGGTAAAGTGCCAGAGGTACCATGAAAAAAGTATTAAGTTATCAGATCAGATCCTTTAGCAAATATGACCCGTTCTCTAAATGCCTCCTTCTCTGGGAAGTCCCCCAGGTGTCAGATCCCTCCACCGCAACATCATGGGCTGTAGTCTGAACCAGGCTGTCTGCACGAGCCCTTGCTGAGTGCCAGCACCTCACGCCTTCCGCTGCTCAGCCGTCCCACACTCTGTGCCCTTTTCACAGTGAGGCTCAGAGAGGCCAAGGGAACAGTGGAGGGAATGCTCTGAGGCCCGCCCCTGTAGTCACCGACAGACAGTTCCTGCCTCTCTTCCAGGGATGTCCATTGGTGCACAGCCAGTCTGAAGGGTCAGGGAATTGACACCCTGGAGCGGGGGAAGGGGGTTGTTAGATAAATTCCCAGCTTCCAAGCCCTAGTGGGATACCTCCAGGCTGCTCTGCCTGGTTTTTTGGCGGCTCCCCCGCAGGGGTCCAGGCTCATTAAGGCACCTTTGGTTGGCTTTCATCCCTTCCCTGCCATACCTCCCAACTTCCAGGAACCAGTGCTTCCTGAGATCCTGTCCCAGATCATCTATAAACTGCACCCAAATCCTCGCCTCATGGTTGGCTTTTGAGGACCTGCTAAGTGGTAAAGCCAAGATTTGACTATGTCTGGCTGACTCTGCATTCCCTTCCCCATAGGGGTGGTGTTTGCAGAAATTGTGGGTTGAGGCCAGAAGCCCAGCCAGGGTCCAGATGCTGTTTGTTTAAGGCCCTGATGCCTGGTTTTAGCATGGCCTGGATAACTTTTCAGTGGATGCTTGCTGATTGAATATGCTTTCTTCCAGGAAGCAGGAAGCTGGAGCTTGAGGAGGATGATGTCCCTGCCTCAGGACTGGTTGTTGCCCCAAGCCAGGAGAGAAGGAGCAGGTAGTGGAGAGGAGGATGTAGGGGGTGTCACCCCCTACCTCGCTATGGTTGCTCAAGCTCTGTTTCTCTTTCCCTGGCTGGCCCCAGCCCCACCTGGCCTCTTGGCCACTGCCCTTGGGTTCCATGAATTTGTCAGGGAGACAGGGATCTTCTGAAGGTATGACCAGGCTAACCAGAGAACTGCTTAGCAGGCATGGTGAGGACATAGGTGATGTGTATGTTGTGTAGGCTCTGGTCCCTGCCGTGGAGGCTCGAAACTGGCTTGACAAACCAGACCAGTATCCAGAGAACAGTTGTGGATCTCAGGGCTCTCAATATTTGTTCTTTCCTCTGCTTCCAGCTTGTAGCCTGCTTCAGGACTCATTGCCTGCCTTTTTGCTGTTTGTTATCAGTTTCTCAGTAGTGTCCAACTCTCTGCAACCCCATGGACTGCAGCACGCCAGGCTTCCCGGTCTTTCACCATCTCCTGGAGCTTGCTCAAAGTCATGTCCATTGAGTCGGTGATGCAATCCAACCATCTCATCCTCTGTCATCTCCTTCTCCTACTGCCCTCAGTCTTTCCCAACATCAGGATCTTTTCCAATGAGTCAGCTCTGAGGGCCTAATATTCAGATCCCTAGCTGACCCTGCTCATCCTTTGCTGGCCAGGCAGCAGAGCAGGACTTTGAGCAGGACCAGGCTCCAGCCTGACCTGGGAACCAGAGACTGGATAACTGGTGGCCCTGGCGGTGGTCTAACCACCGTCTGGCAGAGGCAGGTGACTTCCTTGGGATGGGGTGGCCCTTAGGTGGGACGTGCCCAGCAGAGTCATGAGCCGCATCTAAGCCAGATCTGTGGAAGGCGCAGTGCAGGATGGGCAGTTCTTGTGGGGTCTGAGCTCTAGGCTTAGGCAGAAGACCAGGTTCAGAAAGCCCAGCTGTGATGCAGGAGCCTCCTGCAAGGGCAGGTCCCCGACTTCTGGGCTGGCCATTAGGAGGCCTTGATTCTTGCCTTGACTCTGGCCTTGACTTCTGGTGAGGCCCTGGACAAGCATCCTTTCTCTTTCAAATTTCTCATCTGCAAAGCCAGGTGTCGGGTAGCGACGTGATGTCCCTTTGGCCTGCACAGCCCAGCTTTGCTGTCCCTAGGGTCACCCCTTTGCCCACGTCACAGCCCCAGTCTGGCAGCCACAGCTCCAAGCGCCCGGGTCCTCGTCCACCACAAGTTCCTCGCTCTGGCAGTCCCGTGGTGTGGACGCTATGGGCCCCTCCCTCACCAGGAGAGACACAGAGAGGATGTTTGACCTTCTCTGACGTCCCCCGGTCAGACGATGGGAACCAAGGTCAGAGTCCCTGACATAAACATCACCAGGATTTCACTTCCTCACACTCCTGTCTGAGCCTGTCCCCGTCCGGGACCAAAGTGTCCAACCTGACCCTCATGAGTTTTCTGAGTTTTATAAACTGCCTTAAACTTATTGTGGCTTAAAACAATGCAGATGTATTTTGTAATAGTTTTGAGGGCAGGAGTTTGAGACAGGTCTCACGGGGCTGAAATCAAAGTGTTGGCAGACCTGCTTTGCTTCTGGGGCCCAAGGTGAGCCTTCTTTTCCAGCTTCTAGAGCAGTGGTCCCCAACATTTTTGGCATCAGGGACCAGTCTTGCAGAAGACAAACTTTTCCATGGACAGGGAGCAGTGATAGTTTTGGGATGATTCAAGTGCGTTACATTTATTGTGCACTTTATGTGTTGTTATTGCATCAGCTCCACCTCAGATCATCAGGCATTAGTTTCCGGAGGTTGGGGACCCCCCCCAGACCTTTGTCTAGATTTTGCCCACATTCCTTGGCTTGTGGCTCCTTCCTGTGGTTTAGTCTCTCTCTCACACTTGGTACCTCTTCTACCTCTTCCTTTATCACATCTCTGACCCACTCTGTCTCCTCTTCCCCTTTTTTAAGGGCTCATGATTAGATTGAACCCATTTGGATAATGTCTCTTTCTAAACGTCCTTAACCTTATTCACATCTGTAAATCCTGTGGCCATTTAAGGTAACTCATTCTCACCTTCTGGGGATTAGGGTGTAGATGTCTTTGGGGGCAGGCATTATTCTTCCTTTCACTCTGCCTCACTCTGAGGCTTGGGGCTTGACCCACAGCAGTTTTCCCATGTGAAGAGGCACCTCTTCCTTGGAGCCCTCCCTGACTATACCTGGCAGAGGTGCTGCTCTGAAGTCTGCACTCCCATGGCCCCGGGTGCTCTTTGCCATACTTGTGGGCAGTGCTCATGGTAGGTCTCGCTCCCTCACTGAGAATGTGTGGGCAGGGACCTGACCTTCTTCTCCCTGGGTCCCTGGTGTCCGGCGGTGCCAAATAAACACATAGGGCTGGTCTGGGGAGCAAGTGCTGGGTGGGATGGAGAGCTTTCTCAGGGCCCCTGGAACACAAGCAACTGTCCCAAGTGGAAACTGATCCTTGTCTTCAATCCTGGGATCTCTTAGTGGCAAACTGAAGCATGGGTCATAATATCCATTTTAGAAGGGAGAAAATAGAGGCTCAGGACTTCACCCTGATAGCTCAGTGGTGAAGAATCTGCCCATGCAGGGGACACAGGTTCAATCCCTGGTCCGGGAAGATTCCACATGCTTCGGAGCAAATAAGCCCGTGAGCCACAACTATTGAGCCTGTGCTCTAGAGCCCATGCTCTGGAGCAGAAGAAGCCACTGCAATGAGAAACCTGCACATCAGGATGAAGAGTAGGCCTGGCTCACCACAGCTAGGGAAAGCCTGCGCGCAGCAGTGAAGACCCAGTGCGGCCAAAAAAAAAAAAAATAATAATAATAATAAAAGAGAGAGACTCTGAGAGGTTAAGTGACTGCCTGGAATCCCCACGAGAAGTGATGGAGCTAAATTCTAACTCAGTTCTTGTTATCTCTCCCCATCTTACTCGGTTATTATTTATTTTTCAAATCGTCTGTTAGGGTTGAGTTGTGGTCCACATAGATTTAGACATTCAAGTTCTAATCACCAGTGCTTCAGGATATGACCTTATTTGGGAACAAGATCATTGCAGGTGTCATGAGTTAAAATGAGGTCATACTGGGTTAGGGTGGGCCCCCAATCCAGTGTGACTAGGGTCCTTCTAAAAGGGAGAAATTTGGGAGAAGACACACACACACACACATGGAAGAGGCTGTGTGAAGATAAAGGTGGTGGCTGGGATGATGCTTCTAGAAGCCAAGGAACGCCAAAGATGGCCAGCACACCACCCACAGCCAGGGGAAAGGCTTGGAGCAGACTCTGTCTCACATTTGTCTAAAAGGAATCAAACCATCTGACACCTCAGTCTTGAATTTCTAGCCCCGAGAACTAAGAGAAAATACATTTCTTTGCTTAAGGCATCCAGTTTGTGGTACTTTGTTTCAGCAGCCTTGAGAATTGGTGACTAATGCAGGCCCAGGCCTCAGAGATGTGGAAGCCTGCCTGAGCCGAACCCTCCCAGGCCTCCAGCATCCTCTCCTCCCCTCCTGCCTCTCCGTGAGCTGCAGTCACACCGGCCTTCCACGTGTTCACTTCTCAGCAGCTGTGTTAGGGTATAATGGACGCACAGTGTATCGTGCGGTTTGACAAGTTTTGACACATGTATATACCCATGCAGCTGTCACCACTCTCAAGATAAGGAACAGATCAGTCACCCTTGGCAATCTCTCCACCCCGCCTCACCTCCTAGCCCAGGAGACAACTGTCACCATAGATTAGCCTGCATTTTCTAGAATTGTACGTAAAGGGAATCTTCTGTTAAGTGTTCCTTTTGTTTTGCACACTGGGCTTTTTTCCAGTTTCTTAGAACTCCTACTGCCCTCCTGCCTCATGGTCTGAACTTCCTCTTCCTGTCCTCCTCCTCACCCCTTGTTCAATCGTCTAGTCGTGTCCGACTCTTTGCAACCCCATGGACTGCAGCACACCAGGCTTCCCTGTCCATCATCAACTCCTGGAACTTACTCAAACTCATGTCCATCGAGTCAGTGATGCCATCCAACCATCTCATCCTCTGTCATCCCCTTCTCCTCCCGCCTTCAATCTTTCCCAGCATCAGGGTCTTTTCCAGTGAGTCAGTTCTTTGCATCAGGGGGCCAAAGTATTGGAAGATTCAGCTTCAGCATCAATCCTTCCAATGAATATTCAGGACTGATTTCCTTTAGGATTCACCCCTTGTTAACATCCCCCCAATTCTCATCAGTTTCTCAGAGGCTTTCTGAGCCCCCAGACCAGAAGGGCTCCCCATTTAACAGTTTGCTAGAGCCCTGCATCTGCCCCGTACATAGCACGGGGCCATTTTACATCACCTGTGAAACAGGTTCATGCCTGTCTCTCCCACCAGTCTAGACAAGGGACAGGCCTGTGATGGATTCTGCTTACCTTTATCCCTGGCTCCTAGTAAAGGGGTGAACAGAGGATGTGATGCATGCCTGATAATGGGAGCAGCGAAAGCACAGGGCTAAGGAGCTGGGTCTCTGCGGTCAGCTCACCAGTGATCTTGGACAAGATCATCAAGCCTGCCTTCCTCCCGCTCCAGTTTCCCATCTTTTCTTCCCCTACCTCCACTGTGCTGCGTGGCTGGAGGGATCTTAGTTCCCTGACCAGAGATGGAACCTGGGTCCTTGGCAGTGAGAGGGCTTCGTCCTAACCACTGGACAACCAGGGAATTCCCTCCAATTTCCCATCTTTAAAATGGGTGCAATAATAGTACCCTCCTCCCTACGTGGTGGTGAGGTCTGAAGGATGTGCTGCATGGAAGGAAGGGATTTCTAAAAGCACCTGGCACATATAGTTGGCCCTCAGTAGTGATGGTCAGACATTCTGGGGGGTCCTGCCAAGGAATATGACAGTTGTGTGGCTCCAAGCTGAACTCTTCTTCTTCTGGATGGTGGGTCTGCAAGGCTCATGATCCCACTGTCTCCCTTGCTAACAGGCCCCCTAGTTACAAGCCTCTTGTTGCATCAGGGGGTGCTGAGGAATTGACCAAGCGAGGATAAATCACTGGCGGGAACTTGTTCCAGTCTGCTGTTGGAATTTCATTGGCTGCTGACAGTGCTACACTGTCCTTGAGTCCTCTTGCTGGGGACTCAGTCTGGATTCATTCAGGGCAGATGTTTATGCAGCAGACGTGGAATAATGGGTCTGCAGGCCTTTTGGAAGGCAGAGCCAATGGGTGTGCAGGTGATGTGCAGCTATGGGTATGGATTTCCTGCCAACTCGACATCAAGAAAGCCCCCCAGGCTCTGTGACCTTTCAGTCTTCTGGAGAAGCCCCCGAGGGGGTGTGCCCTGGCCTCCACCGGGATCTGGCTTAGCGTGAGAACAGGTTAGGATGGACTCTTGAGTGGCTAGACTACTGTGTCTAGCTGGAACTATATCTAGGCTACTGTGGCCCAGTTGAAGGAGCCTTTGAAGACAGGGCAGGGTAGCATTGGGCTCCATGGAATCGAGCAGATGCTGGGCCAGGCCCGGGTGGGGTCTGGGCTCAGAGCACAGCTCCAGACATTATAGTCCACATGAATGGCACCCCCTGGGGTTGTGCAGTGTGTAACCTGTGTGGCCATATGTGGCTGTCTTGTTCAGGGTTCTGGTTTATGGATTAGCATTTCCAGGCCAGGACCCAGACCCTTGGAAACATTGAGGAAAACAGTGAGGAGTGGAGGGGAAGGCTGATGATCTGTGGGCAGAGTAGATAGTTTGTAACCAGGTCTACCACTGAAGCTCCGGACCTCTGGCAGAGCCTCTTTGGAGCCTCTATTGCTGCATTGTGAACACAGGGTTCATCTGACAAGCCTCACTCTCTGCACGGGGTTATTGAGGATTATGTGAGCTGGGGCATGTGGAATCTTTGTAAGCTGCTGAGTAGGATGGGCAAGTTATTGCTTAGTTTTTTGTGCCCTGGAGCGGGCGCCAATTGTGGGTTAATGGTCTTCCACATCACTGCTGTCCCTGGGAGAGGCTTGGGCACAGTCTCTGCTTCTACATGAGATTTTGGTTTTCTGGGCCTTTCTGGGAACTGGAGCCAGTATGAGACCCAGCTCTATGTGGGTGGATGTTGAGGACTTTAGGGGGAATCTCAGAGGAGCCCGGAGGAGACGCAGAGCAGAGCCTTCTACACAGCGTCCTGCTTCCGGGGACTGTGCAGCTGAGAGTGGCTGGGGAAGCTGACTGGGTAGTCTCTGAGCACCCAGGGCTTGGGGTCCCATCCGGCCACTGTTTCCCGAGGCCCAGGCAGAGCTCTGCTCCGTGTCACTGCAGGCTGGCTGTGTGCCGCCATCCTGAGTGTCCGGGTGGGTGTCTCCTGTGGTCTTGGGTGGAGGTTCAGAGGGTGGCCTCTGGAGGGAAGCCGAGTGTGGTTTGAATCTTACTCCATCCTTTGCCACTCTGGGGTCTTGGGTGAACTGCTTTACTTCCTCAGACCCGTTTCTCCCAGTACAGTGGGAACAGGGCTTCCCAGGTGGTGCTAGTGGTGAAGAACCCACCTGCCAATGCAGGAGATGTAAGAGACGCAGGTTCGATCCCTGGGTCATGAAGATTCCCTGGAGGAGGGCACGGCGATCCACTCCAGCATTCTTGCCTGGAGAATCGCATGGACAGAGGAGCCTGGCGGGCTGCAGTCCATAGGGTGGCAAAGAGTTGGACACAACTGAAGTGACTTAGTACGCACGCAGGCAAAGTGAGGATAGTAATAGTACCTTCTCCTGGAGTCAGCTGTGAGAATTCAGAGAGCTCAGATCTCCTTCCATACAGAGAAAGCACTCAGAGCAGGCAAGTGAGAAAAGGCGCCAATGGACTCCACCTACCTGGGGATGGGCACTCATGGTTTAGTTGATCCGAGATCCAATTACCCACGGGGGTCTCCGGTTCCCGAATGCAGAGAACTGGGTGTGGCTCCCTGCACATCCAGGGCTTGGGGTGCACTGCCTGTGCGGGGGCCTTGCTCTGGCCCCTAAAGCATGGGGTGGGGAACAGGGGTGACCTTGCCTGCTCACTGCCCCAGGAACTGCTGGGATATTTTTTGGAGGGCAAAGTAACAGCAATAGAAGTCCCTAGAACAAAACCCAGTAATCTCAGAGATTCATATAAATGAGGTGTTCTCAGAACACTGATCTGCCGTCACAGACCCCAGGGCAGACACTGGCAAAGAAAGCCCCAGAGGCACAGGTCACCCCCAAGAAACTTCCAGTCTTCAGATTTGCAGGGCTGTGCTGTTCACGAATACGCTCCCTTATTCCTCATTGATTCGCACTCCATCCTGAGCTGTCTGGGTGAAGGGGCGGCAGGAAGTGAGGGAGCAAGGTGTCCTCGAGGTCCCTGCTTCGTCTGCTGGGTTAATCGGCTCCGGCTGCCACAACAGAACCGTGCAGACCAGGAGGCTTCAGCCACAGAGGCTTATTTTCTCAGTTTTTCTGGAGGCTGGAAATCTGAGATTGAGGTGTTGACAGGGATCGTTTCTGGTGAGGTCTCTTTTCCTTTCTTGTAGTCAGCCACCGACCTGATGGACATGAGTTTGAGCAAGCTCCAGGAGTTGGTGATGGACAGGGAGGCCTGGCATGCTGCAGTCCATGGGGTCGCAAACAGTCGGACATGACTGAGCGGCTGAACTGAACTGAACTGAGGCAGCCACCACCTCGCTGTGTCTTTCTGTGGACTTCACTCAGTAGGTTTGTAGACAGAAGGAAGGGGGGCGCGGTTAGGAGAGGAGAGATGGAGGGATGGAGAGGGAGGGAGGCAAAGAGGACTCTGGTGTCTCTTCCTCTTCTTGTAAGAACACGAGTCCTATTAGATTAGGGCCCCACCTGCGTGACCTTATTTAACTTGAAAGATTTCTTTACAGGCCCTTTGTCCAAATACAGTCACATTGGGAGTTAGGGCTTCGAGTTGGGGGGAATCATAATTCATTTCATAACAAAAGCCCAGCCCAGGGTGGTGGGTACTAAAGGGACCGTGATGGGACAAGGCAAAAATGAAGGAGGGGACCCTTCCAGACCATCAGAAAAAGAGCAGCCTAGAGCAGGGGCTGCTCGTTTGGCTCAGGGAACATGGAGAGAACAGTGGGTTTGGGGGTGTCCTGTGTTGCAGCGCTTGGACCCTTACTGTGGCATGTGGCCTTGTATCTGTGACTTAACCCCTCTGAGCCTCTGCTTCCTCATCTGGAAAATGGGAATAATAGTATCTGCTCCATGAAATGGCTTTGAGGATAAATTAGGAAATTTACCTAAAGGGCTCAGCCCTGTCCCCAGCACAGTGTGAGACAGGGGAGTGGCAGTGATGGCCCCTGGAGCAGATGCCCTTGGGTTCCAACGTAAGGCATGAGCTAGGGTGGCAAGTGAAAGGTCGGGGCATGCCCCGGGAAAGTGCTGCAAGGCAAATTCCGGAGGCTGGCTAAACTTCCAGGGGCTGGCCCCCTGCAGCCTTGTCCAATCAGGTACCAACACAGAGCCCTCGGACACTGACCACCGCTGTAGCCCGCGCTTTCTTCCTTATATGAAAAGACCTGGCCTGGACGCCCGGCCCGGACTATAAAACCCCTCCCCACCCCTCATACCTTGCAGACTCCCTTTGTCTCCTCACTCACCCACCCCCGGGAGTTCTGCCCGAGAGCGGGGCTCAATAAAAGGCCTTTACTACCGGTCATTAGAGGCGGCTTTTTTTTTCTCCCGCGGCGTTTTCTAACAGCAAGCATCCCTTACTTCATAGGCGTTAATCTCAAGATGGATTAGAGAAGAGCTGCTGGGTAAGGCCAGGCAAGGGGGGCTTTGAGGCAGACGGGGAGATAGATGTGACTCGTTCCAGGGCCCCTCAAGGTTGAGGAGATGCAGAGGCTGGCAGGCAAACAAGGTGAGCATGCAGTGAGCTTCGTCATCACTGGATGGGACAGATGCCAGAGGCAGACACAAGCCTGGTTTGGGCAACGGAGTCCATCGTGAGGGGCTCAGGGACCCAGTCTAGACATGTCTCACCTTTCAGCTCAGCAACCTGCCCTTCCCTTCTGATAGGAGAGGCATGATGCCAAAACAAGGTGCTACTAAATGCAGTTGGTGACATTCATGAGTCAGCAAGCTGTTTTATTTCATCAAAGATTAAAACTTTTTTTTTTTTTTGGTAAAATGCAAAGTTTCTTTTATATGATTTAGTGTGATCAGGGTCATTTTAAAGGATCAGTGCTCAGAAGCGGGGGCTCCAGAGTGTTCTATAAATCAGAACAAAGTGTGCTTTCTCTTCGTGGGGGCCGGTACTTACATAAGAGCCCCTGATGACTGAGTCTGAAAGGTAGAGGGGATACAGAGGTCACAGGCCATGAGCTGCAGCTCCTGCACTGGTTGGCATGTCTCATCCAGGGTGGACATGATCAGTTCTGGGAACCTGTGTTAAAGGATCGAGGCACTAGCTGGCTCAGTGTCCGCCTGACAAGTTCTCCAGTGAGTTTACTGGGACTCTTCATGGGAAACGATGCAGCCCTAGCCGGGATCAGTCTGGATGTTATTATGGGCTGAACCAACTGCATCCCTTTCAAATACTCCAGGCTCGGGGAGAGATGTTACAGCCCTCTCTGCCCCCAGCCCACTCCACCATGGAGGTGGCGGGAGTTCCACATCCGCCTCCCACCATCTTGTCCACCCACACGTGGCCAGATAAGAGGCAGGCGTTGTGATGTTTTCCATGTCGGTGGGCTTCACCCCGCAGAGAGAGAAAACAAGCTCTGGGTTTCCCTTGTGCTGTGTGTGTGCATGTGTGTTGTGTGTTTCTAGTTAGGCTTGGGAGAAACTCAAAGTGGACTATCTTGGAATCTCAGTGGAATTTCTTAGCATAGTCTTTATCTTAGGAAGGAGGAGGCAATCTGGAAGTTCACTGTCCAGGGCGGGAGGGTGGGTCTCGCTGGCTTGAAGACTCATTCTTTTCTCCCTCTGTGGGAGCCCCAAGCCCCCCTCTGTGGGAGCCCCAAGCCCACCTTGGTGCTCTGGTGGACCCTGTCTGCAGGACCGAGTAACCTAGTACTTTGTCAGTTGTGGGGCTGACTCCCGCCAGCTGATGGTGATGACACCACTGGGCAGGGCTTCCTCTGTCCAAACCAAGTGCTTGACACTTGTTAGTTCATTTCTCCCTCCCAGCAGCTGTCTGCTGGGAGGTACTGCTCCATTCTGCAAGTTCCAGATGTGGAAGCCGAAGCCCAGAAAGGCTCTTTAACTTGCCCAAGGTGACACAGCTAGAAATAGAGTCAGGGTCCAAATCCAGACTTACCAGCTTGAGGTTTGTGGCTGGGGGTCAAAGAGCTTTCTTGACTCTAATTGGCTTTAGTCTCTCGCTGCCCCTCCTTCTGCCCAAGTGCCCCCAAAGGCCCTCGTTGTCTTCTGGTCTCTAAACCCCCCACACATGTGCTTCCTTGAGCTGGAACACCCTTCCACTTGGCCACCTCTCACTTTTTCTCAAGATTTGGCTCAGTGACCGTCTCCTCCAGGAAGCTCTCCCTGACTACCCCCAAAGTCCAGGCTGGATGCCCCTCCAGGTGGTCCCATGGCACCTTGGGCTTCCTCCCAGCAGATGTTGATACCCATTGTTATAAGTAGGGTTCTGTTTGTCCAACTCCTCCACCAATGCAAGCGTCTTCAGGGGCGGGCCGGCTCTCAGATGTTTGATGAATGAATAAATGAGTGAATAAATGGTAACTTGAGTCTCTTGCTACAGTGTCTTGTCAGCAGGGCAGCCTGGTTGCTGGGTTTCCATTCCTTCTCACTTCCCTGTGCCTTGATTTCATATGAAAGATTGAGAGGTTCGCAGTGTAAATGAGGGAGCCCGCATGAAGCCCTCAGAACAGCCCTGACCCCCAGTGAGCTGGCCTTATTCTTCTGGTGCTTCTCCTCCTGGGGGTGGGCAGGGAGGCTCGCCCCAGGCTGACCTACTTCTCCCTCAGGCGTGCTCCCTGGGGTGAATGACTCAGCGTTTGGAAATCCAGCTTCTTTTTTAAGGAGCCACATCATTCCCCCATCAAACTGAAGATATTAGGTGAGGTTAAATGCCTGCTGACAGGTGGGGTGGGATGGACAGTCAGAAAATTGTCCAAGTCTCTTGGACAAAACCAAGTCTCTGGGGTAAAACCAAGAGACTACTTAGCAAGGAGGACAGAAAATACAAGGCGGTGTGAGAACGCGGGGAGGTGAGGAGGGGCTGAGGCAGATGCGGGAATTGGGGTCAGAAACGGGGCTGGAGGCAGTTGCTCGTGGCTACAGATCTGTCGATGCCACAGCCCCCAGACCCTGTGCTCTGAGACTACCCTGAGAGTACCCCCACAGGGATACAGTGGGGCTGGAACTCTGAGGGGAGGGTCCTTTCCTCCTTCACCTCTGTATGGTCTCTTGCAGACTTTTCCAAACTCCACTCTGTACAAACGAGTCCCACCAACAGCTCTGGAAAGAGAGTTCTGTGGTCACATACATGAGCCCACTCCTGTGTCCCGTCTGGGGTAATCATGAAGAATGTTCCCATGGAAAGAGCCTCATGGAGTCCTGCAATCGAGAAGTCCTCTGAACGTTTAGGCCAGTGTTTCCCTGACTGCTTGACCAGGGAACCCGTATCACAGCATCTTTTCACATGTTGTTGTTCAGTCACTAGATCATGACCAACTCTGCAGCACGCCAGGCTTCCCAACTTCACCATCTCCCGGAGCTTGCTCAAACTCATGTCCATTGAGTCAGTGATGCCATCCAACCATCTCATCCTCTGTCGCCCCCTTCTCCTCCTGCCCTCAGTCTTTCCCAGCATCAGGGTCTTTTCCAGTGAGTCAGCTCTTCTCATCAGTGGCCAAAATGTTGGAGCTTCAACTTCAGCATCAGTCCTTCCAATTAATGTTCAGGCTTGATTTCACATGTAACCCCCATCAACTTCCTGTATATCTAGGAACCCCTTCCCTGGAAGGGGACTGGTACACTGTTCACAGCATTGTGATTGAACTGACTTTTATTTGCAAACCTCAAAATGAAAAGTCAATTAAAATCTTAGTTTCTCAGGGCTGCTGTAATAGGTACTGTAAACAGGGTGGTTTCAAACAACAGACCTCTGTTGTCTCAGAATTCTGGAGGCCAGAAGCCTGTAGCCACCATGTCAGCAGGGCCTGGCTCCCTCTGATGCCTGTAGGGGAGGCTCCATCCTGGTCTCTGGTAGCTTCTGGTGAATGCTGCCTCGTGGCAGAATCATGCATCTCTTCCTCTGTGTTTACATGAGCATCTTCCCTCTGTGGGCTATCTCTGTGTCTCTTCCTTTCTGTAAGGATGCCAGGGACTTCCTGGTCCAGTGTCTAAGGCTTCACACTCCCAACGCAGGGAGCCCGGGTTTGACCCCTGGTCAGGTAACCAGCTCCCACATACCGCAACTAAGAGTTTGCCCGTTGCAAGGAAGATAAGAAGATCCTGCCTGTTGCATCTAAGACCTGGAGCAGTTCAAACAAGGAAAAGGAAAAGCCAGCTGGATTGGATTAGGATCTCATCCTAGCCCAGCTTGACTTCATCTTAACCAATCACATCTGCAAGGACCCTGTTTCACACCAGGTCACATTTTCAGGTGTTGGGAATTTACTCCAGTTTATCTTTATGGGGGACACAGTCCAACCCATAATACAGTGCGTTCGCAGCAGGTGGTTCTGGGCTGGGAATTCACTGTAACCATCCAGAAAGGTGCTTTCTCCATCTTCCGAGACCTTGGCAATGATGTTGTCATGTGCAGAGTTAGTGTGAATAGAGTTACTGCCTGCGGGTCACTGTGCAGAGTGTATTATGAATACAAACAGCATCTTGCTGCACCTCACCACAGGTGAACTGGAGTTTGAAGCCGGGACCGTGTGTTGGCACAATCCTGGCTTTTAGGTTCTGTGTTGTGCAGTTTCTGGTGGAAGTCAATAGCTGGCTTCAGATCAAGTCCCCTTGTCTCCCAGATGCTTCTTCCACTTGCTCACTTTTTTTTTTTTTTTGGCCTTTGTATGTTAATTGTCATTTAGATTTGACATGTAGTGAATTTATGTTGAATTTATGTCCCTATCCTTTGCATGCTTTTCCTTTGTCTTCCTATTATCAATTTGTGAGGACTCTTTTTTTTTTGTAATTTTATTTATTTTTGACTGTGCTGGGACTTTGTTGCTATGCGGGCTTTCTCTAGTCGCAGGGAGTGGGGACTACTCTCTAGTTGAGGCTCAGGAGTTGTGTTATACAGGTTTAGTTTCCCCGAGGCATGTGGGATCTTCCGGGATCAGGGATCAAACCCGATTTCCTGTGCTAACAGGCAGATTCTTCACCACTGAGCTGCCAGGGAAACCCCCGTTTGTGAGAGCTCTTTATCTAGGACAGCTACTAACACATTCTCTCTCAAATGTAAATATTTTCCCACTCCACAGTTTGTTTCCTTAATTTATTATATATTTTGCTATTCAAGAATTTAATATTTTTTTGCCAAGATGTCTTTATTTTCTTTTGTACGCTTTGAATTTCCCATCTCTATGAAAAAAGATTTGCCAATACGGACTTCATATTTTCTTGTCTCCTAAATTAAATCATTTTTCTTGTTTTACATTTTTGCGTGTAAACATTTAT
This sequence comes from Dama dama, assembly GCF_033118175.1. NCBI lineage: Eukaryota > Metazoa > Chordata > Mammalia > Artiodactyla > Cervidae > Dama > Dama dama. The sequence goes on along the minus strand of NC_083695.1, from coordinate 84,780,764 downwards.
TCCAGCTGGAACTTACTTTTGCCAACAGAACTTAAGAGTCTGAGGTAGGGATCCACATTATTTTCATCCAGAAAGATACCCACTTGAGTTAGCACCATCTGTTAAGCCATCCTTTCCCGCTGAATTTCCACTCGCTCCTGTTGAATTTTCTCCAGGGAGGACAAGGCTGGGAAACTGTCATGGAAGAAGTATGGTTTTGGGAACTTCAGGAGTGTTGGGATGAGGTGCTTTGATGAGGGAGGAGCCTGTGGAAGAAGGGAAAGGAGTTAAGGTCAGAAGGGTTTGACTCAGGAGAAGAGGTTATGGGGTCAGAGAGCTGAACAATGTCAGGTCACCTCTGGAGGAGTCACCACGGAACCGGAGCTCCCAGCTGCTGCGGGGCCAGCGCTCCTGGCACAGGGAACCCTGTGTGGACGCAGCGTGCCCTTGTCCACAGGGCATGGTCCCAAAGGCGTGGCGGTCTGGGGTGTTGATGAGAGGGCAGAACACATGGCCTGGGACTTGAGGAGACAGGTCGGAGGGACTCCTCAGAGGCTGGAAAACAGCAGGAGGTGAGGAGCCCAGTTTCCTTGATGCTGGCCGTGGATGCAGCATCCGCTGCTGTGCCCTGCACACACCCCCACCTCCCCACCCCACCCCAGCACTCACCTTTCCGAGGATGCCAGTGGATTCTTCCTGGAAGCATCTCCTGCTTTGCATGGGCATGCACTTGTCCTGTGTGTGGGGCAGTCCAGACATGGTAATTAATTAACTAATGGCTTCAGGAGCAGACCTCAATGCAGGACGGGTGAGATTTGGTGTACAAACCCCCAGCTTGCTTAGTCCTTAGGTGGGCAAGTCTGAGCAGTGGTCTGCACCCTCTCCAGAGGTCCTCACCAGGACTCAACTCCAGTCGCCCGTGGCGATGATCTTGTGAACACACCTTTCCCTCTCTCCCCTACCTGAGCTTCCAGGGACCACCTCCCAGATCAACTCCCGGTACTCGTATCCTTTTCTCAGAGGCTGCTGCTGGGGCAACCCAAACTCCAATGTTAGGTCAGCACCCCAGAGGGCTGGTGCAACCATCTCATCCCTCTGCCTTCAGGCATGGTTGGTCCCAGGGTGTGGGGGAGGTGAGTATGAGCATCTGAGGAAGGGAGGAGATGCTTGCAGAGTTTGTCCCCAGGGAAGGCTTAGCATTGGAAGTTGTGAGCAACAGAAACTCCATTCTAACTAGTTTAACCCAAACCAGGCTCCTCTGTCCATGGAATTCTCCAGGCAAGAATACTGGAGTGGGTAGCCATTCCCTTCTCCAGGGGATCTTCCTGACCCAGGGATTGAACCCAGGTCTCCTGTATTGCAGGCAAGTTCTTTACCATCTGAGCCACCCAGAGAAGCCCACAATATTGACTTACAGAGCTGAGAAACTCTGATGATGGTACCAGTCTGATGATGGCGCTAGCCTGAGACATGGCTGGGCCCAGGGGCTCAAACCAAGACAGCAGTTCTCTCTCCATTGCTCACCTGCTTTACTTGTGGTTGGTTTCATTCTGGAAGAGGGGCTCTTCTCTAGCCCCAGGTTTATACTCCACTAGCTTAACAACCCCGTTGGAAAGAGTCTGCTTCTCCTCCAGTAATTCTAGGGAATGTCCCAGTCCCAACTCTCACTCATTAAAGTCCTGTGAAAGACCAAAGCCTGAACCAATCCTGGAAGCCAGGTGGAGGGGTGACTGACCGGCCACCCTGGGGAGTGAGCTCAGCCTCCTAAGATGGGGGGCCTTGTCTCTCCCTGCAAAGATGGGCTCCATCCTCTATGGGAGAAGGGACAGGAAAGTGGAATCAACAGATGAGGATGGGTAGGTTGGGTTGGCAAGGGACAAAGAACAGAACAGCCAGGAGAGGAAGGCAGAGAGGAAGGCGGGGGGGGAAGGGGAGAGTTTCGGTGACTTTCTTGCAGAGCCCAGGACTCTCCAGGTGTGCATGCTCTGCGGCATGTTCCTTGACCAGAGAGCGGCTTAGTTCCCTGAAGAGAGAGCAAGTCTGCATCCCCTGCATAGGAAGGCGGAGTCTTATTTTTTTTTTTGTGGTGAAGGTTATATAAATTACAAAGGTTATATAACGTTACAAAGGTTATATAAATCTTTATCTTAACATGCCTTGAGGGTTTTCCCCTCTGCCCATAGGTGAAAAAGGCAATGACCAAGGTTTTCCCGTTCTGTAAGTGCTTTGTACAACAGTGTCCGTGTAGATCCGTTCCCATAGCATCTTTGGACTGGGTCGGAAGCCTTCCTCCGGAGTCTGGTCTCACGTAGGAGGAGCCGGTTTGGGAAGCCATGACTTCCCACTTCTAGGGTGGGTGGTGCACAGCTGTGGGACGGGTCAGTCCTGCAGAGACTCCGTCAGTCTGTCTCTGGCTCCCAGGAAGGTCATCTGAGTGAGACGTGCTGGGGCTGGGGAAGGAGCCAGAGTTCCGAGGTGTCTGGAAGGGGATGGTGGGGGAAGTGGGGGACCTCTTGGGGCTGCACAGGGTCCCGTTGCGGAGCTTCCAGAGCAGCCCCTCGTTCTCCGTGGAGAGGCGCTTGTTGACTTTGGACTTCTTCTCCAGCGACTCCTGCAGGACCGCCTGCTCCATAGAAAGTTGCCTGGAAACTGCCATGTGCTTGTCCATCCGAGCTTTCAATTCTTCATGCTCCTGCTGGAACTGCTCAAGTTTGTCCACCAGTGCTGTGTCATTGTCCACCAGCTTCTCCTTCTTCATTCACTCGATGACCGGTTGGCACAGCCTCTCATTCTTGATCTTTAACACAGCTTTAGGCTTTCTAACTCTTGCTCCAGATACATGATCTGAGGGCTTTTTAAATTTTGCTTTCTCTCTTGATATTCTTTTCTGTTCTTCTGATTTCAACTTTTCATTTAAAGCATCATTTTCACTCTTCAGATCATTGATTTTGTTTCTCTCGTGATTTCTGCTTCTCGTAAAGCAGATCCTTGAGGGATTTCTTTCCCATTTCATGGCTTTTCTTGATTTCTGAAAGAAGGCGGCTTCTTAATCACTGGACCACCAGGGAAGTCCCAAGGGGGGTTTATTTTTTAAACTTTTAATTTGGAAATGGTTTTAGATTTACCCGAGATTTGGAAAGATAATACAGCTTTCCTGTGTGTTCCCATTCAGTTTTGTGTGAACATCTTATGTGCCCACAGTGCATTTACCAAAACTAAGAAATTGTCATTACGATGTTACTATTAATAAAACTACAGACTTCATTCAGATTTCCCCAGTTTTACCCACTGAGTCCGTTTTTCTGTTCTAAGATCCAATCCAGGATCCTAGTTTGCTTCCAGTCATCGTGTGTTTTTATTTATAGCCATCATGTGTCTCCTCTGGTCTGTGACTGCTTTTGCCATCTTTCTCTACCTTTCATTACTTGCACACATTTGAGAGAAGCCATCAGCTATTTCATAGAACATCTCTCAGGGTGGGTATACCTGACGTTTTCTCCTGGAGACTAAGCTTGCAGATTTGGGGGAAAGGACCAGAGAGGGGAAGTCTTATTGGTGCATCGTACCTAAGGGCTCAGGGTACCAATGTGATTTTCCACTGTGCTGCCCGCTGGGCTCTCTGCCGTAAAGTTTGTATTTCATCCTTTTCCACCCTCTATTTGGGATTCCAGGCTTTGGACAAGCTTTATCCTGGGAATGGAGAGCAGACATCCTCTCTGCCTGCCTGGGTTCTCCCTCCTCTGGGACCAGGCCTCTTCTTACACCTGCCAGAATGGATGCTGGTGTTATGTACCCCACCCCCCTTCACGCTCCAGAAAGGCCAGTGATGGCTTCTTCTCCAGCTTTAGAATATCAGGGCCATCCTGTCTGCTGGGTCAAAGGAACGCTGTGCTTCAGAGGTGGCTGGTTTGGGGCTTTAGTTGTGTACCTCTGATTCTAATTGGCAAACTTGGGTCAATGCCAGGTATGGCTCTGCCCCAGCTTCCTGGAGAAACTGGGTCTTTTCTCTGATGAAGAGGGTTTTCTCCAGAGCAGTAAGGAGGGTTTGCTCGCAGAAGCGGAAGTGAGTGAGTTACCTAGGAGGCCAGCAGTGCCTCTCACCTGTTGGGAGGAGATGGATGTCTCTACTGCAAAGAAGGAGGTGGGGGATCTCCTGGTGGCCTGAGAGTGGGGCTCATAGAGCGGGAGAGGACACCAGCTCTGGGCCGAGCTGCTGGTGACAGCTGGTCTGCCAGGGTCTCTGCTGATCTGCGGCTGCTCTCTGGAGTCGAAACATTTTGTAGATTCAGTCATTTGGGTCTTGTTGGCAATTATATTCTGAGGGATAATCCATTGCTGGAGCCAGTAAGACCCTGTGCTTTGAAAGGAGGCCGAGCCTATAAAAATAAGCGTGGTTGGTGACCCAGAAAACTCGGAAGTTTGTCCGATTCCTGTGCATGTATGGAATTTGGACACTTTAGCTCCTCCTGGCATCCAAGGGCAGGCTGGGAAGACACTGGGTTTGGGCTTGGTGTCAGCCCCGTGAGATGCAGGCCTTGGCCGCACCCTCCACTAGCTTGGGGTGACCTCGGGCAAGCCACCTGGCCTCCGGAGCCCGGTGTCTCCTCTGAGAAATGGGGATAATAATAGTGCAGCCATTGCGTTTTGCAGCTCAGGGGCTGTTTGGATTTGAGGTCATTAGGCAGGCAGGAAATTAAAAATACACATTTGCATGAGGGCTATTTTCTGCTTGGCCCAAGAAGGAGAAACAAGATTTGGGTGCTGTGTGCCTGGGGCCAAGAGGGATACTAGGGTGGTGGGGAGGACCCCGTTTGCCTCCCTCACCCTTGCCCAAAGGACTGGCTCTGAGTCCCGTGACTCAGGTAACAGAAGTGGCTGCCTTGGGGAAACTTTGCAAGATGTGGGGCTCAAGTGGTGCTGCTTGGGGGCCCGGGGACAATGTGGGACCCTGACCAGGAGAGCCCCTGGGCCGTTTGAGCCTGGATACCACCAGGGCTGGGGGAACACCGTGGGTACCTGGAAGATTTCCTGCCCTGGGAAATGGTGTCTGAACACCAGCACCAGGGCAGGGTGGGACGTGTCTCCGGAGGGGCTTGTGGGCAGCACTGAAGAGTCTGGAGTAGAGGAAGGTGAGCAGAGACCATGCCTGAGCCCACGGGAGCCCCGGGAACACTCGGAACAAGGGTCAAAGAGGCTGAGATTCTGAGAGTGGTGGCCTCGAGCTGGTGAGATGCAGGCTCAGTGGTCACGGGGCCCCCAGATGGACCTGCAGGGATGGTCGAGGACACTGGGCTATTATAACACCTACCTCTTAAGACTGGGGGGCAGGTGAAAGCACCGGGGGCAGGCATTGTCACAGCACTCGAAGTGTTGTGACAAGCTCCCGTGTGCCACACCCAGCCACCTCGTCATCACTCTGAGCCTCAGTGTTGATACGTGTGAAATGGAGATGATGGGAATGCTCTCCTTCCCCCAGGATTGTTACAAGGATTGTGTGTGTGTGTGTGTGTGTGAGTGAGTGTTCACTCATTCGTGTCTGACTCTTTTGTGACCCCATGGACCGTAGGCCACCAGGCTCCTCTGTCCAAGGGGATTGTCCAGGCAAGAATACTGGAGTGGGCTGCCATTTCCATCAACCCAGGGATTGAACCCAAGTCTCTTGTGCCTCCTGCATTGGCAGGCGGGTTCTTTACCCCTGAGCCACCTGGGAAGCCGTTATGAGGATGGGGTGACATAAATAGGACTTCTTCTCTGAGGCTGAATGACAGGCACAAAGTCACACAGCTAACATTTGGGGTCAGATTCTGTTTGTGTTATAATCAGTGACGTACCCCTGAATAGCTGATGTTCAGCAGGTGTGGGTGAAGGAAGAAGCGAATGCTGTTCCCATATTCCACAGTGTCCCATTACAGCCCGAAGTGCTATTTGGAGAAGTTCTGTTATGAACACACTCCCGCAGAAACAAGCAGAACCTGAGCTCTGAGCAATGAAGGCACCTGATGGTCACTGAGAACTGGCCCTAAACCTATTACATGCTGCTTTCTTTAATCCTCGAAATGATCCCATGAAGTGGGTCCTATGACTAGAACCGAATTCCCACTGAGTATAATTCCCGTTGGGCAGCAAAGGGAACCAAGTCTTGAAGAGGCCAGGTGATTTGCCCGAGTTTCCAAGGAGGTATGAGGCCAAGCCAGGATTTGAACCAGGTGGCTTACACCAGCACCCAAACGTTCTAGTCTTTTCTTTTGCAGCTGATGGTGGCAGAGAACTTGGTCCCAGGTATGCAGTGGGCAGGCCACCCCTGGACCCCATCTCTGGTTAACCAACCTAGGGCCCCCCCCCCTCCCCGCCACTAACGAGCAGTTTCTAGTTGGTTGCTGCCAGGAAACACAAGACCCCAGGTTTCCTCCAGGAATTACATTAAAGGCTTAAGAGGCAGAGAATGTTTTAGAATAGCTATTGGAGCCAACAATTATTATTTTTTTTTGGTGCAACGGGTAAAATTTCCTTCTCTATTCTTACTCCCCTGCTAAAGCACTCAATTGAATAAGTAAGAGAAACAGCAGCATGTGTTATTTGAAAACTGTTTAGTGCAATTACCTCTGCAGACTTTACTGAATTTGAAAATGATAGATGGCAAATCTTAATTTCCCAAGCTCTCCATCCTGGCAAGCAGTTTGTTAAAGACTAGCAGTGCAGCTAATCGCTGGTGCATAATGCCCGCAAATACAACGTTTTTCCTTTTTATATAACACATTATGCTAATCACCCTGTATTCCATTTTTCAATAAAAGGTCAGCAGAGCACTGTTTGTTCAGAATGTGCAATTTAAACTTCATGTCTGTCATTAGAGATAATCTAGGTTTGCTGTATCAAGTGGGGTTGTCATAGAAACCAGACCCGCAAGCTCTGTTTACGGCCTTTGGAGAATAAACACTTTGCATTTATTTCTCTGGAAAGGGAAAAAAAAAAAACCACATCAGAAATCATCGAACAATTAAGTGAGGTTTGAAAACAAAGCAGTGATAGCCTAGAAGAGAGAGCTGTGTCATTCATCAAAAGTCAATAACTGTCAGGCACTTGGGATACCGGGGCATTCTAGCAGGTGACTGGCGGAAGTGGTTGAGTATTTCCCCTTGGAAGAACAAGTAAGGGAGAGTGGATGTGTTATTATGCCAAGTACAGAATTAATTTAAGTGTGCTAATGGGCTTTATCCAAGCTAATATACCCTTGAAAAATATTTTGTATAATTTGCATCAAGTGCCTGATTAGGCTTTTTTATGCCATAGATTTGGATATTCATTTGCGAGCCTCACATAGCTGAAATGATTCCACAGTATGGTTTTTCTGATCTTCCTCTCCTCATTTGTGAAGACCCTCCCTGGAAGCAGTTCAGAGATTCTGGGCTTAAGCATTTTAAGATCCTGCTTGAGTAGCTTTACCATATTTATCAAACAGAAATGCAGGATGCATTAAATTTGAATTAAATGTGAACACTTTTAAATTTGAATACTTTTTAAAGCATAATTATGCCCCAAATATTTCATGAAATATACTTATGCTAAAGTTATTCATTGCTTATCTGAAATGCAAATTTAACTGGTGTCCTATATGAAATCTGTCTTCCTGTGTCTGGGGGGCGGTCCAAGGAGGTGAAGAGGTGATTCTCTGACCTCCTCTGCCAGCCTCAGACCTGTGATTCCTTTAAAAGGTGAATGAGAAACCTGTGCATGGGATGTGTGTGCCTGTTACTGTTCAGTCTCTCAGTCGTGTCCGACTCTGTGACCCCATGGTCTGCAGCACGCCAGGCTTTCCTGTCCTTCACCATCTCCCAGAGTTCGCTCAAACTCATGCCCATTGAGCCGATGATGCCATCCAACCATTTCACCCTCTGTTGCCCCATTCTCCTGCCCTCAATCTTTCCCGGAATCAAGGACTTTTCCAATGAGTCGGCTTTTTGCATCAGGTGACCAAAGTACTGGAGCTTCAGCTTCAGCATCAGTCCTGCCCATGAATATTCAGGGTTGATTTCCTTTAGGATGGACCGTGCATGACGAACCCTGTCATGTCACGCTGTAATTGTGGCTCTAACGTGCCAGAGGCACCAAGCAGAGTCAAGTGCAAAAAAGTCCCCCACCGGAAACAACCAAACACGGCTTGGCACAGCCACCCCACAGGGGAATGCTTCTAGGGGTTTTCCCACTGAAAGAGGACCTCCTTCCCAGGGCTGGGAGCTTGCTGCCCCCAGTCTTTTCTGGATCTAGTCCCTCGTTTTCTTGGAGCTGGGCCAGAGGAAGGACCCGAGGCTTACCTGTGGGGTGTGATGCTCAATTCAGGGCTCAAAGGGTGGGGTTCTGTGAACTGTGGCCCTGGCTCTGGGCAATTTCACTGTTGTAACCTCCCCGCCCCCTCTCCCCCAACCCCCACCCCGATGCAGCAGCCGCAGGAGACACGGGTTTGATCCCTGGGTCGGGAAGATCCCCTGAAGAAGGGCATGGCAACCCACTTCAGTATTCTTGCCTGGAGAATCCTCATGGACAGAGGAGCCTGGTGGCCTACAGTCCATAGGGTCGCAAAGAATAGGACCAGACTGAAGCGACTTAGCATGCACACCACCCATGCAACACAGTTCGCAGAAATCTGGTAATGGGCAGAAGGTGCATTCATTAGACAATTGGATTCAGGTTGATGAAGTGAAGTAAAACCCAAGATACATTTCAGCATGTGGGAATTCAGTATTTGGCACCCTGGCTCAGGCTCCCTAGGGGACCCAAAGCCAGAAGACAGCCAGTCCTCCAGGGGGGTCTCAGCCAGCAGGGTCTCGGCCAGTCAAGCACTGATGTTGCTCAAGAAGCAGCAGACGGTCCAAATGCCAGAGCAGAGGCAGAAACAAAGTGGCAGGACAACGTGTGGGAGGAAGAGATGGATTCTACCCCAGGCATCTGGAGAGCCTTCTTGGAGAACGGGGATTCACAACTGATCTTTGAGTAGAGAGTATTAAGTCAGATTTAATCTTTGATCTTTGAAGATAGAGTATTAAATCAGATTAGTTAACGCTAAAAAGTATGTCTCTTACAAGGACACTCTCACTGGCTTTGGGGGCTACCCCAATTCAGCACTATCTCATCTTCATCCTTAATTACCTCTGCAGGGACCCTGTTTCAAGATAAGGTCACATTTTGAGTTCCTAGGTAGATACGACTTTCTGGAGGAGGCTAGTCAACCCACTACAGTTGCCAGTGATGAAGTCTTACCGATTTCACCAAATATAGAGATTCTGCTTTCTCTTGAATGATTCAGATCTGGCCCTGGTGGCCTGCAATAGGCCGGGCAGAGGGACAGCTGGCCTTTTCCCAGGCCCGCCCTCTCCAGGTACCAGGCGCCCTGCTCAGTTCTTCACCTGCCCAAGCCCTGCTTTAGTTCAGGTGGAGCCGTCACAGGGCCTCTGGGTGGCTGGAATCTGCTTCCTCTTTTCCCAGCTCCTTCCTAACGCATTCTTCATGATGCACACTCATTTATTCTATGCTTGAACTACTGGTCAACAGTATTTATCTCCAGAGTCACAAATATTTGATTCCAATTAGGGATACCAAATTGAGACCCATGCAGTATCAAAAATGCAGTGTGTATGTTAGCTGCTAAATCGTGTCTGACTCTCTGCAACCCCATGGACTGTAGCCTGCCAGGCTCCTCTGTCCCTGGAATTCTCCAAGCAAGAACACTGGAGTGGGTAGTCATTCCCTTCTCCAGGGGATCTTCCAGACCCAGGGATTGAACCCAGGTCTCCTGCATTGCAGGCAGATTCCTTATTGTCTGAACCACCAGAGAAGCTGCAGGTCAGGTGGTTGAGAGCCCTGGGACACAGGACAAGGAGGGACCAGGCAAGCCACATAGCTCCTGCTCTGATCCCTCTGTGGTCTTGGGTAAGTAACTCAGTTTTAGCTAACCTCAGTTTAGCACCTGTGAAATGGGTATAATAATAGTTCCCTTCAATGTTGTGAGAACTTGAAATACTGTGTGTAAAGTGCCCGGCACAGTACTGGCACACAGTAGAGGCTTAATAACTATCTGGTGAATAAATGATGCATGAACTAGTTTGAACTTGGAATCACTTCCAGCTAAAATAGGCTAAATAGTTCAGGTGCAAATAATAGTATCCAAACCATACTGAAGAAATCAGAAAAGAAGGTGATAGAATATTCCAAGAAAGATGCTTCTTGGCCCTGCAATGCAATAAACTATGCAGTTTTTTCAGTCAAAAGGGAATTCCCTCAAAGATCAGTAAGTAGTAATTCCAGAAATAGTAATAATGACAAACCTCAATGGTTATTCCAATAGATGTAGCATTTATGTAATTAGTGAGCAAAGTAAGATATTTTTCCAACATTTAGGATAGCATTTCCTATTGTGCATGTTCTAAAAGCAGTTAATATTAATAGGTGTTCTGTGAAAAAAGAGTTTCTGGTTAAACAATTTGGAAAAATATTCAAGTATGCAAGTTTTCTTTGCAGCAGGAATTTCCAGAGCCTTTACTATGTTAATATGAAGTATGGATTTCCTAAATGAGTATAGAGCATGGAGTATTTCCCAGATGTATTTGGGCAGAGAAAAACCACCTCCTCCCATCTCTTTTTTGGGACTAGCAAGGCATAGAGCCCAGCACCGGGAAAACACACCATGCTTTCTGATGTGTACTGTCCCCCCACCAAATTCTAGATATTTTTGTAGGTTTCAGGAGGGCTCTAGCCCTGATTAGAACCGTCTGGCTGCACATCCGGGGTTTTCGGTTATTAGATGACAGGCTAAACAAAGGGTTATGGGAGGAAAGAAACTGGGCCCTGAGCCTGTCTGAACGAAGTCACCTTTAAGGCAACCGGTCAGAGATTCCTGAAGGCAGCCTACAGTGCCCAGATAAGAAGGGATGGGGAGAGCCAGGTCTAGAGTCCAGCTTCCCCATGTGGACTCCCACCTCTCGCCGCTTCCAGGACCTTCAGGGCCAAATCTCATTTTCAGAGGAGCTTCCGGCTAAAGTGCTGGAAAACAGGGCTTCCTGGGTCCGGGGGTTGGGGATTGCCTGTTCCTGAAGCTGTCACCTTCAGGCTTCTTATTTCCCTGCCACTAAACCCCACCAGCTGACTGCCCAGTAACCCCCGACCCATCAAAACTCGAGGACCCAGGCAAAACTCATCAGCCTTAGGGTTTAAGCCTTAGGTTCTACCTAGGCTTCCCTGGTGGCTCAGAGGTTAAAGTGTCTGCCTCTTATATGGGAGACCTGGGTTTGATCCCTAGGTCAGGAAGATTCCCCTGGAGAAGGAAATGGCAACCCACTCCAGTATTCTTGCCTGGAGAATCCCATGGACGGAGGAGCTGCAACTTAACTTTTAAGTCATTCTTTTTTGTCGATTAACTTATTTATATTTGTTTATTTTCGGCTGCACTGGGTCTTTGTTGCTGTGTGCGAGCTTTCTCCAGTTGCAGCAAGTAGGAGCTACTCTCTATTTGTGGTGCTCAGGTTTCTCATTGTGGTGGCGTCTTGCGTTGTGGAGCACAGGCTCTAGAGCATGGGGTCAGCAACTGTGACGTGTGGACTTCGTTTCCCCTGGTGCGTGGAATCTTCCCGGACCAGGGATCGAACCTATGTCCCCTGCATTGGCAGGTGGATTCTTAACCATTGGACCACCAGGGAAATCTTATTTAAGTTATTCTTTACAATTCCTCTGCTCATGTCTCTTGGAAGTTCAGTCACATGTCTCTCCTAGCTGCGAGGGAGGCTGGGAAATGAGGCTTTTAACTGGGTGCCCTTGTGTCCGCCTGAAAAATCAGTGCTGTCTTAAGAAAAAAGATGGGGATACTGGGAGGATATGTACACGTTAAGCTGCTTCAGTCATGTCTGATTCTTTGCCACCGTATGGACTGTAGCCCACCAGGCTCCTCTGTCCTTGGGATTCTCTAGGTAAGAATACTAGAGGTGGGTTGCCATGCCCTCCTCTAGGGGATCAGGTTCCATCACAAGGATCAAACCTGTGTCTCTTGTGTCTCCTGCATTGGCAGACCGGTTCTTTACCACTAGGGTCACCTGGGAAGCCCACTGGGAGGATACTGGGAACTGACCAACAGTCTGCTACAACATCCTTACTTAACTTTGGATGAGACACTCTTATTGTTTATTTATTTTTTTTTATTAAAATTCCGTACATGCTCATGGATGAAAATCTGAAAAACGCTGGCAATTTTCAAAAACAGAAGCGCTATCAGTGACACTAATCCTGCTTCTTAGAGATAACCATTATTAGCTCTGTATATAAATGTTCCCTCCCCCTGTTGCCCAATTTTGAGGTCATATCTTAAACTTGATCTTCCATCCTGCTTTTTCACCATATTTTTGCATGTCATTGAAAACCCTTCACAAGTATTTTTTTTTAAACAATGATGAGAGATGTATCATATGGCTGTAATTATATGTACCATCATTTACTTAGTCCTTCCTCTAATGGTTATTGAAATTGTTAGCAATTTTTCATTATTAACAATAAAGAACATTTCCTGGGTTTTGAACTCATTTTGGATGATTTCCTCAGGGTTTATTCCTAGAAGTGAAATTACTGGTTCACATGGGCTGAACTTTGAAAGTTTCTTGAATATACAGTGTCAAATTGCTTTCCTGAAAGCTGATTCACCTCACTTCCTCCAGGATTGAGAAGAGATATAGGTTTTAAAAATGTGTTGGCCTTACTTTTGTGATGGTGGTGATCAATTGATTATTGAAAAATCCTCCTCTCGGCCCTGTTATCTAACTGGCGTTCTGCCACACAGCTGACGTCTTTGTGTTGCAGAGGATGGGGGCCATGGTTACTGTAGCCCGCAGAGCAGGCAGCTTCCAGGTTCTCATTAACGCTCCAGAGAGGTCTTTGGCCACCGCCCTGTGCCTCATGCGTGGGACGATGCTGATCGTCTCACTGATATGATGATTTCCACCCTTCTCCAAGTGTTCCTGCCTCTCTCTGTCCCCTGGCTGGTTCTCTGAGAGCTCTGATCACCCGAGGAGAGGTTAAAGACGACCACTGTAATCCATGCTGTCCATTCAGAAGGGTCGGTTTCACGGTCCTTAGTTTCTTGACCACTAGTTGATGATGTGGTCACCAACTCTTTAGGAGGTGGACTTGAGGCCATCTTTGGGCCATAACAGACACAAGGTCAGTTCCCCATTCATGACAGCAGTAGCAGCTGTCAAAGAAACCTGGATATGGGACAGTCAAAGAAAGCTAATGCTTTGCCTTCTGCAAGTCTGAAGAGGAGAGCTCTCTGCCTTTCCTTTTCAAAAAGGAAAAATTTAAAAGATCTTTAAAAAAAATTTTAGAGCAGGGCTTACCTGGTGGTTCAGTGGTTAAGAATCCGCCTCACAATGCAGGGGACACTGGTTTGATCCCTGATCTGGAAAGATGCCACATACTGTGGTGCGGATAAGCCCGAAAGCTGCAGCTACTAAGCCTGTGTGCCGCAACTACTAAAGCTCACACTCCTGGAGCCTGTGCTCCACATCAAGAAAAGCCACAACAATAAGAAGAACAGCAATGAAGACCCAGCACAGCCAAAAATAAATAAATAAAATTAAAAAAAATTTTTTTAGAACAGCTTAGATTTACAGCAAAATTGCAAAAATAATATAATTCCCATATACCCACACCCAGTTTCCCCAATTGTTAACACCTTACATTAGTATGTTACACATTTGTCACATTTGCATGAACAATGATTGACACTTTGTCAATAACTAAAGTCCATACTTTATTCAGATTTCCTTTGATTTTACCAAATGTCCATTTTTCTGTTCCAGAATCCCACATTGGAAACCATGTTTTATTCGTTACCATGTCTCCTTAAGCTTCTCTTGGCTGTGATAGCTTCTCACATTTTCCTTGTTTTGGATGCCTTTGACAGCTTTAAAAATAATTTTATTTATTTATTTTTATCTTTGGCTGTGCTTGGTCTTCGTGGCTGCACTGGCTTTTCTCTAGTTGTGGCCGGAGCGGGGCGGGGGGCGGGATACTCTCTAGTTGCGGTGTGCAGGCTTCTCATTGTGGCTTCTCTTGCGAAGTGCAGGCTCTAAAGGTGCGTGGGCTTCAGCAGTTGCAGCTCCCAGGCTCCAGAGCACAGGCTTGGGAGTTGTGGGGCACAGGGTTGGCTGTTCCACAGCAGGTGGGATCTTCCTACACCAGGAATCGAACCCCTGTCTCCTGCACTGGCAGGCAGATTCTTTACCACTGAGCCTCCGAGGAAGCCCAACTTTGACAGTTTTGAGGAGTACTGGTCAGATATTTTGCAGAATGTCCCTCAACTGGGATTTGTCAGTTCCTCCCTCACCTCCCTTGGTTTTAGGGAGGAGAAAACCACACAGGTAAACAGCCATTCATATCAAAGGTGTATGTTATCAGCATGACAGCCCTGTGGGTGTTAACCTTGATCAACTGGCCTAGGTAGTCTTTGTAGGTTTCTTCCCTGTAAAGTGACTTCTCCTTTTCTTACTGTGTTCTTTGGGTGAAAGTTATTATGTGTAGCCTGTACTTACACACTGGGAGTTAGCCACTTCCCAGAGAGCAAAGTATTTATATAAATTATTTGGAATTCTTTTGCATGCAAGATTTGTCTGTTTTTCCCCATTAATATATTTGTTTATTTGTTCATTTCTTTATATCATTGTGGATTTTTGGGTTTCTTTTGCACAAATTATGCCTATATATTTTTATAATAGCTTTATTGACATTCACCACACAATTCATCCATTTAGGGCTTCTCTGGTGGCTCAGACGGTAAAGCGTCTGCCTGCGATGCAGGAGACCTGGGTTCAATCCCTGGGTTGGGAAGATCCCCTGGAGAAGGAAATGGCAACCCACTCTAGTACTCTTTAGTACTCTTGCCTGGAAAATTCCATGGACTGAGCAGCCTGGTAGGCTATAGCCCATGGGGTCACAATAGAGTCAGACATGACTGAGTCTTCACTTTCACTTTCACTTTATTGACATTCGCCACACAATCCATCCATTTAATGTATTGTTTGTTTAGTCGTGTCTGACTCTTTACTGTAGCTCACCAGGCTGCTCAGTCCATGGGGTTTCCGGAGCAAGAATACTGGAATGGGTTGCCATTTCCTTCTCCAGGGGATCTTCCCAACCTGGGGCTCAAACCCACGTTTCCTGCATTGGCAGGCAGATTCTTTACCGCTAAGACACTTGGGAAACCCATTTGTTGCTTTTGTTCAGTTGGTAAGTTGTATCCAGATCTTTGTGACCCCCATGGACTGCAGCACTCCAGGCTTCCCTGTCCTTCACTAATCTTCTGGAGTTTGCTCAAACTCATGCCCATTTAGAGCCCATTTAAAGTATACAATTCAGTGTTTTTTTAGTATACCCAAGTTGTGGGTCAGGGCAGACATTGAATCACTTCCCCATCCAGGGCAGCAGCTGGTGCCAAATAAACCTGGACGTGAGACAACAAAGAGAGTTGAGACAACTGCAGCCACAGCAACATTAGAGTATCTTTTCACTGCAGAAAGTACTTTTTTTACCCCGTAACCGTTATCAGGACTTCCCTGAGAGCTCAGTTGGTAAAGAATCCGCCTGCAATGCAGGAGACCCCGGTTCAATTTCTGGGTCAGGAAGATCTGCTGGAAAAGGGATAAGCTACCCACTCCAGTATTCTTGGGCTTCCCTTGTGGCTCAGCTGGTAAAGAATCAGCTGGGTTCGATCCCTCGGTTGGGAAGATCCCCTGGAGAAGGGAAAGGATACCCACTCCAGTATCCTGGCCTGGAGAATTCCATGGACTATATGGTCCATGGGGTCACAAAGAGTCGGACACGACTGAGTGACTTTCACTCACAACCATTAACAGCCACTCTCCACTTGCTCCCAGTCCCCCTAACTTTATTTTATTTATTTATTTTTCCCCCCTAACTTTAGGTAACTAATCATCTACTTTCTGTCTTCATAGATTTGCTTATTCTGGACATTTCAGATTAAAGGAATCATACAATATGTGATCTTTTGTGTCAAGTTTCTTTCACCTCTGTTTTCAAGTTTCATCCGTATTGTAGCTGGTATCGGCACTTCATTTCTTTTTACTGCCAATTGTATTCCATTGTATGGTTATATCACATTTTACTTATCAATTCATCAGTTGATGGATATCTGTGTTATTGCCATTTGAGACTATTTTTTAAAATTTATTTATTAGTTTTATTTGGCTTTGCCAGGTCTTAATTGGAGCATGTGGAATCTAGTTCCCCAACCAGGGATTGAACTGGGACCCTTTGCATTGGGAGTGTGGAGTCTCAGCCACTGGACCACCAGGGAAGTTCCCATTTTGGGGCTATTTTGAGTAATGCTGCTATAACCTCTCATGTACAAGTCTTTGTGTGGATATTGGCTTTTAATTTCTCTTGAATATGTAACTAGGAGTGGAATTGCTGAGAAGTGAGTGTAAAGAGGCATCTTATTGTGGTTTGGGTTTGCATTTCTTTGATGCTAATGATGTTGAGCATCTTTAAATGTGCTTATTGGCCATTTGTATGTCTTTGGAGAAATGTCTATTTTGATCTTGTTCCCAGGTTATAATTGGGTCAATTGTCATTTAATGATCGAGCTGTATAAGTACTTTGTATATTCTAGATATAAATCCCTTATCAGAGATATGATTTGCAAATATTTTCTCCCATTCTGGGGATTGTCTTTTCATTTTCTTGCTGTTATGCTTTGAAGTACGATGTTTTATACTTCGATGCAGTCTAATTTATCCTTTTTTCCCTTTCATTGCTTGTAATTTTGTCGTCATATGTAAGAAACTATTGCCTAGTTCAAGGTGATGAAGACATATGTCTATATTTTCATCTATGAGTTTTAGTTTTAGCTCTTACATTTAGGTCTTTGATTCCTTCTGAGTTAGTTTTTGGTTATGATATAAGGTAGGAGTCCAATTCCTCCCTTTTGTATGTAGATATGCAGTTGTCCCAGCACCATTTTTTTTGAAGGCACCAGTTTTCCCCATTGAATGATCTTGGCACCCTTGTCAAAAATCAATTGTCCACAAACAAAAGTGTTTATTTCTCACCTTTCAATTCTATTCTACTGATCTAAACATCTATCGTTATGTCAGCATCACACTGTGTTGGTTATTGTAGAACTGTAGTAAGTTTTTGAAATCAAGAAGTCTGAAACCTCAACATTATCTTTATTTTTATTTATTTTTATTTTTCAAAATTATTGTGACTCTTTGAGGTCCACTTAATTTCTGTATGAATTTTAAGATATGCTTGTCAATTCTGCAAGGAAGGCAGCTGGAATTTCAATGAGAGATTGTGTTGAACCTATAAATAACTTTGAGGAGTATTAAAAGTATTATCATCTTAACAGTAATAAATCTGGTCCATGAACATAGGATATATTTCTATATTAATATATTATATATATATATATATATACATATATATATATATATAGTTGTGACGATGTCACATAACTTGTGGGATCCTAGTTCCCCACCAGGGATTGAACCCAAGACCCAGGCAGTGGAAGCATGGAGTTCTAACTCTTGTACCACCAGGGAATTACCACAGATTATATTTTTATTAAAACATTCTTTCATATATGCATTTGGTATTTTATAATTGTCATCATTTACAAGTTATAATTTCTAAAATTGTTCCCTTTGATATGAATTGAGAATGTGAGGTGTCACTGTAATTATGAATTTCTGAATATTTGTTCTGTGACACCAGCTGGGAAATCACACAAAAAGACTGCATAACAAGAGTGTATATATCCTTATAGCCTTCCTGTTTAATTCAACATGATGTAGCACAAGAGTCAGAAGGCATCTCCTATGGCAAGATTCTTACCTACAGAATTATGGAGCCAACAAAGCTGAAGTGGCCCCTTATGTCCTGAAAGCACATTACATGGCCTCTATTTGAGTAAAAGGCTCAATTGGAAAAAGTTGGAATTTTACCAAAATTGGATTTTCTCTAACACAAGAGTATTGCCTTGAGTCATCCTGCTTGCCGCACTGTTGAATTAAAACCCTTGGTGAAGCAATAAGCCCTGGAAATTGTTAAGCTGTTTCGTGACTTGGAGGAAAATTTAAGAACTAAAGCAATGCCTCTGTCAAGTGTCCTCATTCACTCCAGGATCATTAAAATCTATTCCAATATTTGGAAGCAGATTTCACAGAAATTGCCATTTTCCGTTGCCGTGCGTCCGGATGACAGTATTGATATCTTTTAGTTGAGCCAGGTCCTAATTTGCATCTGTTATTTGCACAAGGGCAGCATCAAACAAAGATTCCTATTTTCTGAGCCTGTTTGGAAGGTTCGAAGACCTCCTGTGCTTTTGAATTTTTTTTTTAAAAAATTTAATTTTGAGATGAAGATAGATTCACACGCAAGTTTTATTGTGATTTATTTTTATTTATAACTGCTTTACAATGTTGTGTTGTAGTTTCTGCTGTACAGTGAAGTGAATCAGCTGCATGTGTACATGGGTCCCCTTCCTCCTGGACCTGCCACCCACCCCACCCTTCCCATCCATCCCACCCATCCCACCCTTCCCACCCATCTAGGTCATCGCAGAGCATCGAGCTGAGCTCCCCGTGCTAGACAGCAGGTCCCCACATGACAAAGAGTCAGACACGACTTAGCGGCTGATCAACAGCAACATCAAAGCATATGTGTGTCAGTCCTAATCTCCCAATTCACCCCCGTTTTGAGAATTATCAGAGTGATCTCTTCTACGCTTTATGTATTTTCCCCCTATGGTAACATCTTGTAGAACCATAGTACAATATCACCACCAGAATATTAAAATTCATATGAGCAAGATACAAAATACTTCTCCCACCCAGAAGGAGCTCTCATTTTCTTGCTCTTTTATAGTTATATCCACTTCCCTCCTACCTGCATCCCTTCCTGGACCCCAAGCCACCACTAATTTGTTCTACGTTTTTATATTTTTGTCATTTTAAGAATGTTATATAAATGGAAACATGATAGTCTGTAACCTTTCAGAATTGACTTTTTTTTTTCACTCAGAATAATTCTCTGAAGATTCATTCATTCATGCTGTTTATATTAATATTTTGCTCCATTTTACTAAGTAGTATTCCATACTGTGTACTATAGTTTGTTTAACCATACATCCGTCAAAGAACATCTGGATTGTTTCTACTTCTGGCAATTATGAATAAAGCTGCTATACACATTCATGTACAGGGGTAAGTGTTGCCATAAGCCTTCATTTCTTTGGGATAAAGGCCCAGGAGTGCAAGTGTTGGGTAGTTGCATGTTTAGCTTTTAAGAAACTGCATAAGTGTTTTCCAGAGTGACTCTACCATTGTGCGTTCCCACCAGCACCATGGTGTAAGTGACCCTGTATCTCTGTATCCTTCTCAGCATTTGGCGGTGTTATTATTTTTTATTTTAGTCATTTGATAGGTTTGTAGTGATGCCTCACTGTTGTTTTAGTTCCATTTTGGCTAATGATAATGAACATCTTTTTATGTGCTCGTTTACCACTGTATACTCTCTGACGAAATGTCTTTTTTTGCCTTTTGTCCATTTAAAAATTAGGTTGCCTTTTTAACCCTAGTTTTTTTTTTTTTAATATATTCTAGACACTGGTACTTTATGGGATATGTATTTTGCAAATATTTCTTCTATAGCTTGTGTTTTTATCTTCTTAGTTCAGTTCAGTTCAGTTGCTCAGTCGTGTCTGACTCTTTGCGACCCCACAGACTGCAGCATGCCAGGCTTCCCTGTTCATCACCAACTCCCGGAGTTTACTCAAAGTCATGTTCATCGAGTTTATTCAAACTCATGTTCATTGAGTCTACTCAAACTCATGTTCATTGAGTTGGTGATGCCATCCAACCATCTCATTCTCTGTCGTTCCCTTCTCCTCCTGCCCTCAATCATTCCCAGCATCAGGGTCTTTTCATTTTTTTTTTTTTTTTCATTTTCTATCTGGCAATTTTTATCATAGGCATACAGTTGAGACTTGAACAATGCAGAAGTTAGGGACGCCAACCCTCCTGCAGTAGAAAATCCACTCATAACTTTAGATAGCTCTCTGTGTCTGCAGTTCCACATCTACAGATTCAACCAACTGGGAAAAATGTAGTACTGTATTAAGTCTTCAGTAAAAACAATCCACATGTAAGTGGACCTATGCAGATCAAGCCCATGTTATTCAAGGGTATACTGCATAATACATGCCAATGAATATTATCTTCTCCAAAACCACAGTAGTTGAAAGGTCTACAATAATTTGCGAAACAAAAAATCCTTTCTTCCCATTTCCGTAACCATCAAAATCATGCTGTTTTCTGTAGAACTGCAAAGTCTACTTTTTCCTACTTTAAAGTAAAAGCAATGGCAAGAACATACTCAGAAACTACGTAAGCTCCCATCTTTGTCATGTAATATGTTCTTTTATATTGCCTAAACTCGGTTTCAAATAGGTCATCATCTTCCATCTCTTCTTCTAAATTATCCTTAGAAGTTACCACTTCTTCTCCATTTTTGTCTAAAGCAGCTCGGGGTCTTTTCAAATGAGTCAGTTCTTCGCCTCAGGTGGCCAAAGTATTGGAATTTCAGCTTCAGCATCAGTCCTTCCAATGAATATTCAGGATTGATTTCCTTTAGGATGGACTGATTGGTTGGATTTCCTTGCAGTCCAAGGGACTCTCAAGAATCTTCTCCAACACCACAGTTCAAAAGCACCAATTCTTTGGTGCTCAGTTTTCTCTATAGTCCAACTCTCACATCTATACATGACTCCTGGAAAAACCATAGCTTTATCTTCTTAATAGGCTCTTTTGTGGAACAAAAGTTTTAAATTTTGATGAACTCAAATTTGTCAACTTTTCTCTTTTGGTATCAAACCTAAGAGTGGTTTGCCTAGCCCTAGATCTCAAAGATTTTCTCTTATTGTTTTTCCTAAAAGTTTTACAGTTTTATGTTTTGTACTTAAGACCATAATCCATTGTTTGTTTTTTTTTGCAATGGAAATAGAAGCCTCCCCATCATACCATTTAAAAAATTTTTATTTTTATTTCAAAATTATTATTATTATTTTTTGGCTGTGCTGAACAGCATTTGGGATCTTATCAATAGTTCCCTAGCCAAGGATCAAACCCATACCCCCTGCTTTGAAATGGTGGAGTCTTAACCACTGGACCTCCAGAGAAGTTCCCCCATGATCCATTTTGAGTTCATTTTTATATAAGATATATAAGATTTAATAAGATTTTTATATAAAGTATATGAGATTTAATACTATTTTTGTAGAGATATACAATTGCTCTAGCATCATTTAAAAGACTATCTTAAAATAAATAAATAAATAGCTGTCTTCCCTTCATCAAAATGCTTTTGTGTCTTTGTCAAAATCAGTTGGCTGTATCTGTGTTGGTGTGTTTCTGGGTTTTCTATTTTGTTTATTAATTTGTGTGTCTTCCTTCCACCAGTGTCACATGGTGTGGATTGCAGTAGCTTTCTTCTCTTTCAGAATTGTTTTTGTTCTTACAGTTCCTTTTCTTTTTTGTATAAACTTTAGAAATAACCTCTGTATCTATAAAAATTCTTGCTGGGATTTTGAAAGTAATTGTATTAAATATGTATATCAGTTTGGGGAGAATTGATATCTTTTATTGTATTGAGTCTTCCAGCCTGTGAACATGGTGCATCTCTCTTTATTTAGAGATTCTTTTACTTCTTTAATCAGTATTTTGTAGTTAAGCACATGCAAGTCCTGTCAATATTTTGTTAGATTTATGCTTAAGTATTTCACTTTTGGGGAGCAATTTAAAATGATACTATATTTTTTATTTCAGTGTCTACATGTTCATTGCAAGTATATAGAGATAAAATAAATTTTTTGATTTATATATATTTTTATATCAATTTTGTAAAAGAGAAAATGCTTATGTACATTTCTTTTAAAAGATTTATAAGATGTAACAAAGTGTTTGTTTCTATCCCTGATAAAATGTTTGGTGAAATTTTTCCATGTTTTCTATAAGTATTCTTTTACTTACATACAGACATATATTTTGGCTTGTTGAAACAGTGAAAAGTCATTTTATTAGGAAAGTAGGCTTTGGTCCCTAAATCACTTTAATTTGAAAATCAGTGTAAATATAACTTTCAACATTTTATTATGGAGACTACTCAGTGATTGCATATTATTATTCATATAACTAATTTGATTATCATAAAATATTGATTTAAGCCTGGTTTATTTGCATAGACACACAAATAATGTTCCTATGTTGCTTTTGTCTCATCTGCTTTTCTTATTATTTAAGTATGCATGCAAATATTACACAGAAAAATATTACCTGACATCTAAGAAATCCAATAGATTTTTATATGTTTATCTCATATTCTATAACCTTGCTAAAATCATTTATTTGTTCTAGGAGTTTTTGTAGATTCGTTTGGTTTTACTGTGTAAATAATCATGTCATTTGCATGGAGAGACTGTTTTATTTCTTTCTTTTCTATCTGTATGACTTTTGTTTCTTTTTCCAGCTTTATTTCTCTGGCTAGGTCATTTTGCACTGTGTTAAATAAATGTCTTTATCTTGTTCCCAACTTTAGAGAGTAAAGAATCACTCTTTCACTGTTAAGTATAATGTTCACTGTGGGGCTTTGTAGATGCTCTTTATCAAAGTGAGAAACTTCTATTTCTGTTTGCTGAGAGTGTTTAACATGAACGTGTTTTGAATTCTGTAAAATGCTTTTTTTGCATCAAGATGAATATGTGATTGCTTGTTCTTAATTAGCTTGTTAATATGATGGGTTATATTGATTGATTTGTCAATATTAAACCCGTCTTGCATCTATAAAATAAACCTTGGTTGGTCTTAGAGTGTATGGCTGAATTCACTAGTATTTTGTTAGGGATTTTTGTGTCAATATTGAAGAGGGACATTAGTCTGTTCCACTGAACTGTAGCTTTCTCTTTTTACATTGGTAACAGGATGATAATAGTTTCATAAAATGAATTGGGTGTTGTTCCCTGCTTTTCTATGGAATCTTTCTGCCTTCTTGATGATGTTCTAAGATTTTTTTGTTTTATTTATTTATTTTTGTTTGTTTGTTTAGAGAACTTCCTTTAGCCATTCATTTAGAGCAGATCTGCTGGAACCAAATTCTCTTAATTTTCTTTAATCTGAGAATGTTCTCATTTCCCCTTCACTCCTGTAGGATATTTTTGCTGGCTGTAGGATTCAAGGTTAATAGTTCTTTCTTTCACCACCTTGATAATACTGTGTCGCTTCCTGCTCCATGGTGCTCCATAGAGTCTAATAGGAAAGCCACAGTCATTCTAATTATTTTTTCTTCAAAGGTAAGTTGTCGTTTTTCTCTGGCTGCTTTTAACACTTTTCCTTCATCATTACTTTTTAGAATTTTAATTATAATGTGACTTTATGTGGGTTTCTTTGGGTTTTTTTCTGTTTGTGATTTACTCATCTCCTCAAATTAGTAGGTTTACGTCTCTTGCTAAATTTGGGATGTTTTCAGCCATTATTTCTTTGAGTCTCTTTTCAGTCCCACTCTATTTCTCTTCTGTTCTAGGATTCTGATGACAAGAATGTTAGATCTTTTATTGTAGTGCCATAGATTTCTGAGGCTCTGTTCCTCTATTTTTTTTCCTTTTAGTCTATTTTCTTTCTTTAGTTCAGATCAGGTAAGTCCTATTGTCTTGTCATCCAGTTCACAAGTTCTTTGCTCTGTTTCCCATTTGGCTGTTGAGCCCACCCACTGAGTTTTTATTTCCGTTGTTAAGATTATCAGTTCCAAACTTTCTGGTTCTTCTTTATATTCCTTTGCTGAGGTTTTTCTACCTTTTAATTTGCTTAAGATGCATTTGTAATTGCTTCTTGAAGCATTTTTATCATGGCTACTTAAAAATTAATTTTTTTTTAAGCTGGAAGGTATTTACTTTACAATATTGTGTTGGTTTCTGCCATACATCAACATGAATTAGCCATAGGTATTACATATGTCCCTTCCCTCTTAAACCTCCCTCCCACCTCCCTCCCCATCTCATCCCTCTAGGTTGTTACAGAGCATTGGCTTTGTGTTCCCCCAGTCACAGGGCAAACTCCCACTGGCTATCTACTTTGCATGTGGAAATGTATATGTATGTTTCAATGCCACTCTCTCAAATCATCCCACCTTCTCTCTCCCCAACTGTGGCCAAAAAATCTCCTCCCTATGTCTGCATCTCCATTGCTGATCATGGCTGATTTTAAACCTTTGTCATGTAATTCTAACATTTCTCTTCTCTTGAGGTTGGCATCTATTGATTGTCTTTGCTTGTTCAGTTTGAGCTTGTCATGGGTCTTTATTTGGTCAAAGGATTTTTGACCAAAGCCCAGGCATTTTTTGGAGAAGGCATTGGCAACCCACTCCAGTACTCTTGCCTGAAAAATCCCGTGGATGGAGGAGCCTGGTAGGCTGCAGTCCATGAGGCCGCGAAGAGTCAGACATGACTGAGTGACTTCACTTTCAGTTTTCACTTTCGTGCTTTGGAGAAGGAAATGGCAACCCACTCCAGGGTTCTTGCCTGGAGAATCCCAGGGACGGAGGAGCCTGGTGGGCTGCCGTCTCTGGGGTCACACAGAGTCAGACACGACTGAAGTGACTTAGCAGCAGCAGGCATTTTTGTCTTGTGTTTTGAGACCATACCGCATTTCATCCTTTTGTTCTAGCTGGGTTTCTCTGACACCATTGCAAGAGGGGACGTTGTAGTGCTGCCTCATTGCTGCCGGGTGGAGATAGAAGTCCAAGTTTCCTACAAGGCATTTGTTGACACCTGAGGTGGTGGCAGCTCCTGGTTAGTCCCGGTCAGGAGTTTGGGCTCCCCATGCGGTCTTCACTGACACTGAAGAGGTGGGGGCTCATTACCACAGTGCCGGGGTGGGATAAGAGCCCTGGCTCTCTACTTGATCTTCTGATACTATCTGGGTAGGGGTGCTGGGGCACTTTGTTACAGCCTTGAGAGAGTGGACTTCTAGGCTTCCCACTTGGCCTTTGCTGGCATGAGTAGAGATGGAACCACAGGTTTAAGTGGTGTTTGACTGGAGTAGAGTGGTCATGGACTAACAGTGTTTTTTCCTGGCCCTTTGGCCAGGCTTTTGTTGGAGCTTTTTGTTTTTATTTATTTATATTTTTGGTCTGTGTGTATTAGTCTTTCTAGATTGTTAGAGGGCTTCAATTTGATAGAGGGTTTCTCCCACTCCATGTGGTGGGGGGAGGTATATGGAATAAAGAGAAAACTCAGGGAACTCACCATATCATGTCATGGACACCAAGGTCCCAGCTGGTCTACTTTCTTCCCTTCAGTATACTTATGTGTGTTTTATGTATAATGTTTATGGTTTTTAGTTTTACATAGTGGAAAAAATAGGGGAAAATATGTCTATTCCATCTTCCTAGAAGAGGAAGTATCTTCTGGACTCATGGGTACTTATTTTATACTTGGTTCTAATCCAATACTACTTTGTTTTGTTTGCTGCTCAAAAATTTTCAGCTATAGTCATTGGTTGTGGTTTTTCTTTTGCATCAGAATCCACCGGAGCTGCTTCAATGGACAGGGAAGGAAGAAAAACTATGGAAGGGCTAGGCCTCTGTTTCAATGTGGAAGGAGAGGCTTGGTTTCCTTTAACTCCTTCTTTCATCCAACAGCTTGAGTAGAGGTCTCACTTGAAGCCACTCTGTGGCTCCCCAATAGCTGTCCAACATAAACTGGAGGTAGGCTAATCAACTGATTAGAGGGCAGAGGCCCTAGACCCTAGCCACTCCTCCTCGGAGCCTTGATCTTGTCCATTTGATTGTGACACTTCTTCCTCCCACCTTTGCTTGTGAGGAAATGGGACGCAGCCAGGGTGATCACTTATGTGGGGTGACAGCAAGTAAACATGAAAAATGTGTTGGGGAATGCAAAAGGACAGTGATCAGAAAGGCTTTTTCTTTTGACCTAAATCATGATGTTTTGGGCGTCGGCAAGAGTTTCCCAAGTTATTTATAACTGTCCATCCCTGTTAGGGGATATATGTTTTATCTAAATATAGGTAATCTTTTCTAATCAAATGATAAATGTGTGTGTCCCAAATGGAAGGCCCTAGTTAGCCATCTTGTTACAGAGAGGTTCAGGTGAATAATGGAAATATTACCGGCATGACATTGGATCAGATGCTTCAGAATACTCAGTGTTTGGATGTTAGGGCTCCTTAAGGTTTTTGGTGGAAGACCCTTCATGGTAACAGAGGTAAGCTTCAAAAGCCAGATTCTTTTAGAATGATACTCAAGGTACTTCTGTTCTGGCAGCTAATGATTGTGTGTGTAGGAGGACAGTTTGTATCACTTTGGAATTTCTGTTGTGAACAGTCAGCATCTGGCTCCTTATCTCCCATCCTTCTTGAGGGACCCCCATGGGGCATTTCAGTTCCAGACTTAGTGTGTGTCTAGCACTCATTTCCTCTTCACACAAAGGGAAATCCTCAGAGTGTTAGAGGTGGCAGGAACCTAATTAATTCTCCTCTAGAGCAATCTTGCTTGCTATTTAGAAACATCTGGAAAAAAAGCAAAACCAGTAGTGTCTGGGCCCCACCTCTAGACATTCTAACTGTTTACACCAGCATGATAAAGTAGGTAGTGTTATTATCTCTATTTAACAAATAGAGACCCTGTTGCTTGGATGAAGTTTCTCTTAGACCAATAGCTGCCCAGGGTGGAGCAGGATTTGAAACCAGTCTGTGTCTGGAGTCCCAGATTTGTGTGTGTGTGTGTGTGTGTGTGTATGTGACTGATATTTCATTTTATCTTTTAACATTTCTCTGAATTTTTCTCTATTTTTTGAAGATGAACATGCATTGATTTTATTTATTTTTAAAATTTGAAATTATTTTTATTGGAGTATGGTTCATTTACAGTATTGTGTTAGTTTCTGCTGTACAGAAAAATGGAGCAGTTCCATATACACATATATCCACTCTTTTTGATTCTTTTCCCATATTGGTCATTATAGAGTACTGAGTAGACTTTCCTGTGCTGTATAGTAGGTTCTTATTTAGTTACCTGTTTTATATGTAGTAAAGGGGTTCCCTGGTGGCTCAGAGGTTAAAGCGTCTGCCTGCAATGCAGGAGACCTGGGTTCGATGCCTGGGTTGAGAAGATCCCCTGGAGAAGGAAATGGCAACCCACTCCAGTATTCTTGCCTGGGAAATCCCATGGAGGGAGGAGTCTGGTAGGCTACAGTCCATGGGGTCACAAAGAGTCAGACACGACTGAGTGACTTCACTTTCACTTTCAATGTGTAATGTCAATGCCAGTCTCCCAATTTATCCTTTCCCATTCCTTGTAGCCCCAGATTTTAATCAACACACTTCCTGGAGGTGAGTCTTCACACATGTTGGTTTTCTTCAACACCAATGAATGTTAGAATCACCTGAGAAGACTTTTACAAACATGGACACCTCTACCCCACTCCCTGGTTCTGGTTTAATTGGGCGGATGTGAGGTCAGTGCCCTGATGGGTTTTTAAATATCTCCAGGTGATTTGAATGGGTGTTGGGGTCAAGAACCTCTGTTGAAACTCGATCATATGGATGATTCCTCAATGTCTAGAAACAGACCCCAATGCCCAGAGGCAGAAGTGAGCCAGAGGTTGTGCCAGGAGGCAGATGCTGCCCAATTTTCTACACACAAGGGGCACCTGGCTGAATCAGGCTCTTTATCTTTTAATTTATTTACTTATTTTGAGGGTTTACATTCTTTTAAAATGATTTTTAAACTGAGAATATTAAGAAATTGGAAATTTTCAGATAGATGCTCAGATTTCAGAATTCACTAGACATGTCAGAGTACCTGATAACACTTGACTGGAGCTGAGCCCAGCTGTCCTTTCCAGTTAGATGCGTCCCCACTGGCATTCCCATTGCTGGTCTCAAAGAGCGCTGGAGTTTACAACCGCTGTACTCCAACTGTGGGGCTTCCCTGGTGGCTCAGTGGTAAAGAACTGGTCTGCCAATGCAGGAGACGTGGGTTCAATCCCTGGGTCGAGAAAATCCCATGGAGAAAGAAATGGCAACCCGCTCCAGTATTCTTGCATGGGAAATCCCATGGACAGAGGTACCTGGAGGGTTATAGTCCATGGGGGTCACAAAAGAGTCAGAGACAGTTAGCGACTAAACTTCTCCTGTGATGTCCTTCATCATAAAGATTTGTGTTGTTGTTCTAGTTACTTTTCTTGATTGCAAGCACCTGAACACTTTCAACGCAAGGGCAACTCTGCCCCTAGGGAACATTTGGAACATCTGGAGATTTGTTTGAATGTCACACTGAAAGCGGGGGACAGATATCCCAGCTTCTAAGTGGGTAGAGGTCAGAGATGCTGCTAGGCATCCTACGACGTACAGGATGGCCCCACAAATGAGAATTATCCAACTCTGAAGGTCAGTAGTGCTGAAGTTGAGAAACTCTGCCTCGAGGTAGTGTCTATGCCTCTTGCTTATCTCTGAACACCCCAGGCTCTGGGCCTGACTGGTGGTACATAGTAGACGGTCAATTAAATGTCAATTGGCGGACTATGCTGGCTTCTCCTCTGCTCCCACTGGGTTTCGACCTGACTCATGGTTGTTTTGCTCTGTGTGCACCATATGGCCTTGCTTAAATGAGTGAGTCAATACAAAGCCTTCCATATGGAAAATAAGTGATCTTATGAACAAAATCTAGAGTAGGGACATGGTGATTTCATCTGAAGGCAGAGACTAATTAAACACAAGATTGTAGGACGTGCATTTTTTTTGAGAATGGAAGGCTTCTGCAGTGGGACGATTCATCGCTCATTCCTAGAGAGGAGGAATAGGGAGGAAGTCTTAATCATGCTTTTACTGATCAAAGGTGTCCTGAAATCCTTTCATTAACTGGGTGAAGAATGAAACTGACCCAGTGGGACTTCTGGGCGGCATAAATTAATTATAAATTGCTGCAAATGATCTGGTATCTAGCTCACATGCTTTTGCAGCAAAAGGTCAGAGGAATTCAGTTAAGGCTCCAAAGGAGAGGCTATTAAATAACCAAAGCTGAGTGTGCTGAACTAAGGCTTCATGTCACCCTTTCAGTGACCACTTGGGCATGGGGACCATGCTGGACTTAGCCTGGCCACCATTGTGTCTGGTCTTGCAGCTATGTCCAGGATGAGGTGGCAGATTTACAGTTAACAACCATCTAGGTTTGTCTGGGACTGTCCTACTTTTAGCATGAAAATCCTGTGTCCTGGGAAATTCCTCTCAAGGATGTGAAAAATTTTAACTATAAATTCAACTTCTTTAATAAATTAAGAGATATTCTAGGTATTTATTACTTCTTGGATGAGTTTTGGTAGTTTTCAAGGGATTTTTCCATTTTACTTAAATCATCACATTTACTGGCATAAAGTTGATTATAATATCTCATTTATTTTAACTTTATCATCTATAGACTCTATAATGATATTTCATTCTTGTTGTTGGTAATTTGTATCTACTTTCTCTCTCTCCCTCTCTCTTTTTTTCCTCCTGATCAACCTGGCTCAGATTTATTAATTTCATTAATATTCTTTAAAAGCAGCTTTGGTTGATTTTTTTATTTTCTCTGTTATTTTTCTGTTTTTCATTGATCTCTGACCTTTCTGATTTTCTTTCCTCTACTTACTTTACATTTAATTTGCTCTATTTATCTAGTATCTTAAGGTGAAATTGTCTGACTATGTTTGTGAATTTCTCTGTTTCTTCTTTTAGCCCTCCTACTTTCTCCTCCTCCTCTTCTTATTCCTCTTCCTCTTCTTTTTTTTTGGCTTAGTGTATTTTGAAACTCTGTTACTATGGGCCTAAAGACTTAAAAATGGAGTATCATCCGGATAAATTGATCCTTTTCTTGTTATGAAGTGGTGTTTTTCATTTCATTTCATTCATTACAAAGAATAGTAATACTCTTTGCTCTTATATGTAATTTGTCTGATGTAAATATGGGCAACCTGACTTATGAGAACTGTGAGTTAATAAACTTAAAAATTTTTTTATTGGAATATGTTGTGTTAGTTACAAACTTGTTTTGTTATAAGCCTCCAAGCTTGTGATAATTAGTTATGCAACAGAAGAAAACCAATTCACAGGGTATAGAGTTCTAGGTTAAAGATTTTTTTCTATCTGTTCTGTAAAGATGTAATCCCACTCTCTGCTTGCTTGCGTTCTTTCTGAGGAGAATTTTGATTTCTCACATGCCTGCTGTCCAGTCCTCTGCCATCTGCTCCTAAGGGACTGTCTGCAGTTCTCTGGAGTTCTCTCTTGGGGAAGTTCTCTTCTCTCTGGGACGTTGTCAGAGAACCCTAACTGTCCTGTCTCCCTGGACTTCCAGTTTGTCTCCTGGGGGCTTCCCAAATTCTCTCTTAGTGCTGCATTCTGGAGCTCTCCCAAGGCAACCAGCCAGGCCCCTGTGGGCTAATTTGGTTTATTTTCTGACTCTCTGGGAGCACTCTTTCCTTGCCTAATGATCAGTCTCTTGAAAACTTGTTTCAAACATTTTTGTCCACTTTTTTCGTTGTTTCAGGCAAGAAAGTGAAGTCGCTCAGTTGTGTCCGACTCTTTGCGACTCCATGGACTGTAGCCTACCAGGCTCCTCCATCCATGGGATTCTCCAGGCAAGAGTACTGGAGTGGGTTGCCATTTCCTTCTCCAGGGGATCTTCCCAACTCAGGGATCGAACCGGGGTCTCCCACATTCCAGGCAGACACTTTAGCCTCTGAGCCACCAGGGAAGCCCATTTTCAGGCAAGAGGGTAAATCTATCAACATTTTCTCACTTTGGCTGGAAGTCCAAGCCTTCTGTGTTTTGTGGTCAGATTTTACTACCATTCTGTTTTCTAAAAAATATTTATTTTTATTCATTTAGTTGGCTGTGCTTGGTCTTATTTTCAGCACTTAGGATCTTTGTTGCGGCGTGTGGGATCTTTAGTTATGACATATGAACTCTTAGTTGTGGCATGTAGTATGTAGCTCCCTGACCAGGGATGGAGCCCAGGCTGCCTGCACTGGGGGCACGGAGTCTCAGCCGCTGGACCACCAGGGAACTCCCTCCTTTCTGGTTTAAGCTCACCCTTGGGATTGCAAGGATGAGACATTTTGCTGCCTTCCTTTTCTTATCTAATCTGCTTTCCCACAATGCTTTGATGACCCATATGATTTCTCTGGTGGCTCAGACGATAAAGCATCTGCTTGCAATGCAGGAGACCTGGGTTCAATCCCTGGGTTGGGAAGATCTCTGGAGAAGGAAATGGCAACCCACTCCAGTACTCTTGCCTGGAAAATTCCATGGATGGAGGAGCCTGGTAGACTACAGTCTAAGGGATTGCAAAGAGCTGGACACGACTGAGCAACTTCACTCACTCATTCATGATTTCGCCTGTATTATGTGACTTAATACATTCTATTTTCACTCACTAATTTTGATTGACTTTCATCCTCTAATGGAGTCACTGTCTCTTCTGACCAATACTATCTGACATCCTCACAATGCGTTTCTTTTTCACCCTCCCATCCATTAGCCAAGGAATGGCAGTACTACCTTCCTGCAACAGCCTGAATTGTGTTGCCCCAAATCGTATGTTGAACCTAGCCCCCAGCAGGATGGTATCTGGAGGTGGGGCCTTTGAGAGGTAATTAGGTTTAGATGAGATCACGAAAGTGAGCGCCATGATGGGATTAGTGCCTCATAAGAAAAGCTGTCTCTCTCCATGTACACATACTGAGGAAAGGCTCTGTGAAGACACATTGAGAAGGTGGCTGGCTGCCATCCAGCAAGAACCTTCACCAGAAACCAACTCTGCCGGATCTTAACCTTGGATTTTCCAGCCTCCAGAACAGGAAGCAAATAAATTTCTGTGTTAAGCCACCCAGTCTATGGTATTTTGTTACTGCAGCCCAAGTAGACTAATAGACCTGCCATCTTTATGTGAACAGTTGTGCTCTGTCTTCTCACTTAGGCTGCTACTTTGGGTTTTTTCCTCCCCTTCAAGCTATTGTGTGATGTGTACTCTAGTGTAATTTTCCTCTCTTCTTTTTAACCCCCGCACTATTGGAGGCCAATCTCTCTTCATCCTGGTCTATAGGAACCTCTATTCTATACTTGATGCAATGGTGTTTCTATAAAGCACAGTTCCCATCATGGCCCACCTCTTCCAGTATACATCCACTGGCTCCCAGTGGCTCCCAGGGTCTCAGAAATGGTGTTCAGAGTTTTTGAGTTCCTTCCTCCATGATGCCTTTTTCAATATGTTAGATGTATTTTCTCCTCTCTGCCCTGATAAGAGGTTAGTTTTCTCCTCTGGTCATCGTCCATATCACTTTCTTCCTTGTAATGATCGGTGAACTGCTGTCTCCTTACTAGCCTACAGATTCCATGATGGTGCACCAGGACCAGAACCCCTCACAGAGGGGTACCCCTCATACAGATGAGGTACTCACTAAATGCCCACATCAGCATTTCCCAGTGTCTTACAATGGTTTGGATTTTAAAATGACACTAAAGGTTTTTTAAAGAAAAGAACAGAAAATCAATATAATAATCATACCCTAATATGACTCTTCTTGTTTTTGCACCTTACCCCTCTGTCTCTGCATCTGCATTTTCGGAGCTAGATTCGTAATGAATATGTAAATCAAAGTTCTTTTTTCTAAAATGTACCACCTTGCACGTTTCCTCCTGTATTTAGCATTATCAATTTTAAGTAACTATAACATCCCAACATGTAGAAGTACCGTAACTTACTAGGTTCTGTTAGGATTTATTGGATTCATATCTGTGGAAATGTGACTCAATGTCAGGTTTCCCCTTGTTCAGGGACGCTGACTCTGTTTTCGCCTCAGTTATGTTCCTCTCATTAAAATAACTAGCTTAGCCCCTTTACTGGTTTCCATGAGAAAGCAGACCAAGCACTTTCAGGCCATTTTAACCAAAGATCTGGGCTTCCAAATGGTGATAGTGGTAAAGAACCCACCTGCCAATGCAGGAGACATAGAGACTCAGATTTGATCCCTGGGTTGGGAAGATCCCCAGGAGGAGGACATGGCAACCCACTCCAGTATTCTTGCCTGGAGAATCCCTGAGAAGCCTGGTGGGTTACAGTCGCCAGGATCACCAAGAGTTGGACATGACTGAAGTGACTTAGCATGCACGCATGCAACTGAAGATCTTTGGGCCTAGTCAGGGATCACCTTGCATAGTGCAGAGCCCTTTACTTGGAAACTCCTCAGTAACCACAATCTCTCCTCTACAGAGAACTCCTAATCCAACCCTGGCTCTGCCCTCTCCCATATCCCTTGTCTAGTCTTCCTTCCCAGTCCCCCTGGAATTCAGCTTTTTCATCTGTGTGTGATTCAGGGCAAATCACTTTGCTCCAGCAACCTCTTTTGGTAAAACAGAGTCCTCCAGTTATGGGATGCTCCCTCCTTGGCAGATACAAAGCATAGGGCATTATAAATAGCATTCCATGAGCCACCTGCCATCTGCCCCCCCTTCCCACTCTTCATGGGCTGCAAAGAAGAAAGTGGTGAGCATAGTGTGAGGCTTGCTCCATGCTCCCACCTTTCTTGGGTTGAAGCTTAGTTCAGGTCTCTCTGGGATGCTCTGTCTATAAGCACCCATAGCTCCCAATCCAAGGTCTATTAAGGTGGGGCTCTGACTCATCTTTGAAGATATTGACAGGGCCTCGCTTTTGGCACATGGGAAGGGGAAATGTGCAGGTTGGACAAGCAGGTGGAGGTGAGGCCTTTGGGAGTTAATTAAGTCATGAGAGTGCACCCTCATGAAGGGAATTAGTGCCCTGATAAGAGAAGAAAATGGCAAACCACTCCAGTGTTCTTGCCTGAGAAATCCCATGGACAGAGGAGTCTGGAGTGCTATACAGTCCATGGGGTTGCAGAGTTGGATACCCCTTAGCAACTAAACAACAATAGCAACTATGAAAAGACACCAGAGGCTCTCTTGCTCCTTCCACCATGTAAGGTTACAGTGAGAAAATGGTTATTTATGAACCAGAAAATTGTCATTTATGAACCAATATTTCACTAGAGCTTTGATATTGAACTTTGCAGTGACCAGAACTGTGAGAAATTTCTGTAGTTTATAAGCCACCCAATCTAGAGTGTAACCAGAACGGACTAACACAGTGGGTGAGTAAGAACAGGAAGCACTGGCTGGACTGAGCGAGCGCTCACCTTAATTCCGAATAAATCGTCTTCCCTATCTGGGCATGACTTTCTGTCTCTCAGGTTATGGGTTTTTTGTTTTTTTGTTTTTAATTATTTGTTTATTTTAGTTTTGGCTGCACTGGTTCTTTGGCTGCTCAGGCTTTTCTCTAGTTGTAGCGAGCAGGGGTTACTCTCCAGCTACAGTGCAAGGGCACATGGGCTTAGTTGCTCTGCAACTTGTGGGATCCTCCAGGATCAGGGATTGAACCCATGTCTACTGCCTTGGCAGGCAGTTTCTTTAACACTGAGCCACCAGAGAAGCATGGTTACAGGATTTGACTAAAGGGTCTTGAAGGCCGCTTCCAGGTTGAATTGTCCATGATTCTCTAATTTTTTTTTTAAAGATAACTAAGACCAGGGAAGGAAATCAATGAAGTCAGTGGTGGAAGCTTTTGTTTTTGATTTGTTCTTGCCTATCTCCTTAAAAGGATCTGAGGAGGTGACTAATCTTTAGATATATTGCTTTATACATGGGGCTTCCCATGTGGCTCAGTGGTAAAGAATCCACCTGCAGTGTAGGAGCCATAGAAGACGTGGGTTCAATCCCTGGGTCGGGAAGATCCCCTGGAGGAGGGCATGACAACCCACTCCAGTATTCTTGCCTGGAGAATCCTGTGGACAGAGGAGCCTGGTGGACTCTACAGTCCAGGGGGTCCCAAAGAGTCGGATACAACTGAAGCAATTTAGCATGCAGGCACACATTATATATATGTCCATGTTTACCCAAGGGAAAGTGGCAGTTCTTTTAAAAGTATCAGCTTGTTAGCACTGAAGAAAAGCCAGAGAAATTCCCTTCTGTCACTGCTGCTACCTACTGCAGAACAGTCCTGGTTTGGGGATCAAGATATCTTGTGCCTTTAAGCTGGATAAAATATGCAAAGAAAACAAGACTTCGGGGCATGGTGCAACACATGCCCTGCTTGATCTCTGAGAAATTTAATTTTGTTTCCAGTTATTTGGGGTTATAGATAGGATTATATCTCTGAGGCAGAGAAAGTCATTAATCAAGAAAGGGCCTCTTAATCCTCTCCATTTTAATGAGACACTGTAAAACGACTTTCACTGGCAAATGGTGAGTATCAGCTGGGTGTGATTAGCAGATTTTTGTGGCAGGTTTGCCGTGGTACTGTGTACCCAGCTATCCATCCGTCTAATCCCGCCTGACTGTCACGGGAGCGGAAATGGGCAAAGATGGCTTTATGGCTTCCCTTCAATGGCAGGCTGACAGGTGAGGACCTGGCAAAGGCATATGGGATATGTAGTCCTTACACATCAGTCCGTAATACTTGGTGCCTAAGCAGAATTTCCCATATATACCTTATGTGTCAGAAACAGAGCTTCACTCTCCTCATTTGAGCGCATCCTTATTTGTGGAGGTCAGAACTTCAAACCTGGTAGAGAGGTGCAGGTGGCACTAGTGGTAAAGAACCTGCCTGCCAATGCAGGAGACATAAGCAATGTGGGTTTGGTCCCTGAGTTGGGAAGGTTCCCTGGAGGAGGCCATGACAACCCACTCCAGTATTCTTGCCTAGAGAATGTCATACAAAGGAGCCTGGTAGGCTACAGTCCATGAGGTTGCAAAGAGTTGGACATGACTGAAGTGACTGAGCACACACACAGGTGCATGGGAACCAGAGTCTCCCCTTGTCCCACCGTCTTCCTTCCGTGTGCCCGTAGCTGTGCTAGTCACTGGGGAGACAGCCGTGTATAAGTTCCTGTCTGCGAGAAGCCCAAGGCGCAGGAGTGACAGGTGCTTTATGGCAGCTTAACCGCAACCTTAAGATCTCAGTGCAAGAATAAGTGCTTACTGAGCTCGGGCATTTGTGAATTGGCTGGAGGTTGGCTGATCTAGGTTGGCCACAGCTGGAACGATTTCTTGTATTCTCTTCCTGGGATGGGCAGCCCAGCCAGGGCTTGTCCTCCTCCTGGTATGGGGAGCAGCTCACCAGGGCAAGCAGAAACAGTCCAGGCTTCTCAAGGCCTAGGCTTGGACTGTGCACATGCTCACTTTGCCTCATCCTATTGATCAGTGCAAGTCATGTGACTCAGCTTTGAAAAATCTAGGGGTAGAGAAATATGCTCTGCCTTGATGGGGGGGCAGAGAAATCCCTAAGTCACATGACAAAGGGTGTGGACAAAGGGGAGCAATAATGCAGTCGGTTATGATTATGTGTTAACCAATTAGAGTGGTAAAGCCTTTGTATTAGCACACTTTCTGTTGCTGGTGTCAGAAACACTCCTCATACAAGCCTAGGCTCCTGTGGCTGGCAAGCACAGGAGCTGTCTGACTGTGTATGGCTGGGTCTGGATGCTCGGATGGTGTGGTCAGCACTCTCTCTGTTTTGTTCTCTTGGCCTGGTTTCTGAGTGTGTTGGCTTCACCCTGCAGATGGCTTTAACACAATGAGATAAATGGGTCTGGCAGATCCAGGCTTTCTCAGCCTTTACTGCTGCCATTGGAGGAAAAGAGATCCCCCTGACACCCAGTGAGCCTATGCCAAAGTCTTAGAGAAGGCTTCGATTGGCTCAGACTAGGCCATGTGCTCATTTCTGATCCAATCATGCTGCCAAGAGAGATGGAGCATTCTGATTGGCAAGTCTGTGTCACATGTCTGGTCCTGTGTTAAAGGAGCTGAAGATCCTGTGGTAGGCAAGCCAGGCACAAATAAAGTGGGGGGGAAAAGGCAATTCTCCTAAAGGAACAGAAGAGTATTTTTCAACAAAAGGGAGAGGAGGGGGTGCTGGGCATTATCGAGCATTACAGGTCACTTCAGTACAGGGTCCAGTGGGGGCAGAAAGGAAGGAATGGGATGACCCTACTATTTGCCTGTAGCAGGAGATGTAAGAGACATGGGTTCGATTCCTGGGTCGGGAAGATCCCCTGGAGGAGAGCATGGCAATCCACTCCAGTATTCTTGCCTGGAGAATCCCATGGACAGAGGAGCCTGGCTGGCTACAGTCCATACGGTTACAAAGAATAGGACGTGACTGAAGCGACTTAGCAGGCAGGCATGGCAGACACATCCTATTGCCTTTGGTGGTGTTTGGTAAGAACACAAGGGTCAGTGATATGTTTGGAGCAATAGTTCATCACCAAGAAAGGGTGCTGGTATGGCAGGCAAAAAGACAGGGTTTATGATCCAACCGCCGCCCCCCCCCCCCCCCCCCCCCAATTAGGGTTAATGATGGACTGAGCCAGCTAGGTCAAGACAGATGCCAAATGGGATCACTAGATCTGTAAGGCCCCCTCCTGGTCTTGTGCTTTTGACTCTGACTTTGACCTTGATCACAGGATGACCTGGAATATCTCAAGGGTGCTTTCCCACCTCAAGCATGTGGATAGAGGGTCAGGCAGGGGGCTGGCAAAGCTCCTGACACTACTTGATTAGCGCCTATGCTGACGCAGATGTTGGTTTTCAGAGCAGAGTTTAGGGGGGATCACAGGATGCAGATGTTTTAACTCCAAGTTTTACTGACCATCACTGTCTGTATGCCTAGCACTAGGTAGGGAATTGGTGCTACAAACTCACAAGCTGAACATTGTCCCTCCTTTCAGAAAGAAGTCCGGGGTTTCAGTCTTGGGCAAATCACTTAGCCTCGTTGCATCTCTGTTTCCTCATTTATAAAGTGGGGATGATATCTACCCTGCTTATATCAAAGGGTTTCAGGTTCAGTTTACAGAAAAGCAAGTGTGTGGCAGTATTCCGTTTTCTCTAAAAGCATCATACACATGTGATTGATTTTATTAAGACAGAAAAGTGAAAGTGTTAGTTGCTCAGTCATGTCCAACTCTTTGTGACCCCATGGGCTATCGTTCACTAGGCTTTTCTGTCCATGGGATTCTCCAGGCAAGAATACAGGAGTGGGTAGCCATTTCCTTCTCCAGGGGATCTTCCTGACCCAGGGATTGAATCTGAGTCTCCTGCATTGCAGGCGGATTCCTTATTGTGTGAGCCACAAGGGAAGCCCTATATTAAGATAGGATCCTTATCTAATTCAGACCCAATGATTCCACCTCTTCTTTAGTGACACTCTCAGGATCCCCAGAAAGTACCCACCAAACTGACACAGGAAGACCATGATACAGAGAAG
This sequence comes from Dama dama, assembly GCF_033118175.1. Taxonomy (NCBI): domain Eukaryota; kingdom Metazoa; phylum Chordata; class Mammalia; order Artiodactyla; family Cervidae; genus Dama; species Dama dama. Next base: position 84,742,352 of record NC_083695.1, on the reverse strand, counting down.
CAACATGACCTCGGCAGGCCACGTGGTGTATCCGAGAGAGGACTCATGATCGCAGATCTCCACTCCTTACTTGGAGCCCGTTTAGTGGAAACCTTTGGTCTGAAAGTAAGACTAGGCCCCTGGTGAGTGGCATTATCAAGCATCCCTGGTGTCAGAGAGTGTGCTATGAGGAAAGAGAGGCCATGTGATGATGGTTCTCTCCTAGGGGGTCCCCTGCCCTCAACCTCACTCGCCTCTTGTCTCTTGCCTGGCATTTCCTTTTCCTCTCATTCTGACTTTTCTTAAGGGTCTGGCCCTTTATTTATTTATTTATTTTTATTACTTTTGGGCTGCACCATGAGACATGTGGGATCTTAGTTCCCTGACCAGGGATCAAACCTGTGTCTGTTGCAGTGGGAGCACAGAGTCTTAACCACTGGGAATTCCCAGGTCTGGCCCTTTTAATAGGACCTCTGCCCCATGGGAGGGACTGGAGGGATGAGAGAGAGAGGCCTGGTGCCTGGGGGCACCTTGGCCAGACTAAGCCTATCAGAGTAGCTCAAGTCCTTGGACTCTCTCCCTGCTAGGGGTGGGGAAAGAGGAGGCTTCAGCCTGCAGCCTGAGGCCCTGTGTGGGAAGGGCTGTGGGCAGGACAAGGGCACTGGCCCTTCTGGGGTTGGGATAGAAGGAGCCACACGATGTAGAACCTACATTCTACTTGCTTTGGTGAGGGACTTGGAGAGGTTACAGTAAAGACACATGTGTGGGTATCCAGAGATGCATAAATTAAAGGAAAACTATATGGATAACAAGAGATCTGTAAGCCGGAACAAGAAACTGAGTAATGGTTTGTGATTGAGGTCTAAATTTGGCCCTGAACTTTCTGGCAGACAAGACGAAAAGAGAAATATGATGGGTTTCTTAGTACCTTGAAATAAATGAAGTGTTGGGAGAAGGCAAGCGTTTTTCCCCTGGCACAAAGTTTCTCGGAAAAATTTATCACCTGGATCTGTATATTAAGGACACTGGGAAACAGAACCAACGCACAGGGGCAAGGACCCAGGGTCTTGTGCTCACAAGGAACACCTAGACACACTGTGGGCATTGCTGTCTTAGTGTCTGTGTGTCCTACTAGACTGTGGGCTTTGCGCAGACACGAATCTGGTTTGTCTGGCTGATGGCTGCTGCTGCTCCTGCTGCTAAGTCAGTCAGTCGTGTCCGACTCTGTGCGACCCCGTAGACGGCAGCCCACCAGGCTCCGCCGTCCTGGGATTATCCAGGCAAGAACACTGGAGTGGGTTGCCATTTCCTCCTCCAATGCATGAAAGTGAAAAGTGAAAGTGAAGTCGCTCAGTTGTGTCCCACTCTTTGCTCCCCCATGGACTGCAGCCTACCAGGCTCCTCCATCCATGGGATTTTCCAGGCAAGAGTACAGGAGTGGGGTGCCATTGCCTTCTCTGCTGGCTGATGGCTGGGCCTCTGCAAGACAGATGTCTCTAAATGTGTTAGGAAAATTTAATAGGTAGTATTTTATGAGAAAAACAAATATTTTGTGGGTAATCAGAGGGACAGCTAAGCCTCACCTGTGTTTTCATTTGATGGGGAGATGGTGTCCTGGGTCAAGAGGCATCCTATGGAGACTTGAAGGACTCTTGGGGATTAGGAGAAGGGCAAGAGCTGAAAGCTGTTCAGGAGGAGAGAATAGCAAATGAAAGCCAGAGAGAAAGAGAGAACCAGCTGGTGTAAGAGGTGGAACCCGGGCTCTGCGTGGAGGCAGCGGGGAGGCGGGTAGGTGGAGACCCAAGTGGACAGGAGGTAGAGTTTGCCTGAAAGGCGGTGGGGTGGGGGGCCCCTGAAGCATCAGACACAATGGCTTGGCAATGTGTCCCAGGGGTCAAACTCTGGTGTCTTCAGGCCTCAGAACTTAAGGACCAGCTAGCAGGTGCCCAGGATTGAGACCTCTACTGAGAGCCTCAAGAGCCCATTCCTGCCCGACTGTCAGCTCCACAAGGGCAGCCAAGCTGGCCTCGTCACCCCGAACCCCTTTACCTTGTGTTGCAGTTTGTGAGAGAGCCTGGTAGCACTCCATCTCTTCTTACCCAAGGTCTGAACCAACTGAGAAAGAACTCAGAGGAGCCAGCAGATGGAAGTCAAAATGTTCTCTTTCTTGCTGTACAGAAGTGGTATTTGCAAACATGGCTGGGGCTAATTCCCCAGAGACAGCTGGTGCGGTCCTTCAGGAATGGGGGCAGGTTGCTTGTAAACTTTCATGTGGAGGGAACAGGGCAGACAACCAAGGGAAGGCCTGGCCTGCCCTTGCCTGTCTCTGTCTCCAAATTCCTTGTCAGAGCAAGTCTCTCCTCCTCCCTGGGGATGACTGAGGAGGCAGAGGAAGGTTTGCTCACGGAGCACCTTCCACATCAGAAGCCAGGAGAAAAGCTTCCCCCTTGCCTGGTCCCTGGCACATAGGAGGCACTCAATGAACTCTTACTGAATGACCAGATAGGTGTACTGCATGCACTACAGATTAAAAAAAACAGTTCTTTACCTACCTGACTATCAGAAAGAAGGCTTGCTTTCTGTGCTTAAAACCACCACCAGCAGCAGACCAGTGCTGGCCCTCCCTGAGCGAGGCCATCCACCCTCCACCCCCCTGGCTCTGGGCTCTTTGGCTTCTGGTCGTTAGGCCCGCAGGGTTCCACTGCCTGGCCTGGCTCCTTGGAGTTGGTGGGTACTGGTGTCTATGTGCTGTCCCTCCATGCAGCTGTGGCCTTGTGGTCAATGAGGAGTCACCTGCCACGTCATCCCATAGGTGAATGTGTGCTGAGGGCTGCCAGCTCTCAACACTGGCCATTGGGGTTCACACGGGCCTGACAGGAGCAAGGCAAAGGGCAGCCCAGGTTTGGGTGCCTGGAAAATGCCCCATGGCCAGTGGATTTGCAAAGGGAGGTAGGGGACTCATCGATATTTGTGTCCTAGAATTAACCCCTGAACTGAATTCAGAGTTTCTCTTACCAGTCTCCCCCAGATAGGAAGTTGAGAAAAGAGAAGAGAGAAAAGCCATACATCAATAAATGAGGACTAAACTCCCATGAGGTGGGGGAGGTTTCAAGCTCTTGTGTCTCAGGGACCCCCATTTGTGGAGCCAGGGGCTTGGGAGGCCAGAGGGGACACTTCCTTCCTGAGTCCTTCCTGGCTTTTCCCTCTTGGGGAGGGAAGGAACAACTTCTTTTACATGGGTCCTGATGCCAAATTTCCTGTTGATTGGCCAGAGGGAGAGGAGAGGGGCTGAGCATGAGGGAAATTCCCTCGAGTTCATTTTTCTCCCCACAGGAATCTACAGTGTGAGTGTTTTCATTTCCTATTGCTGCTGTAATGAATTGCCACAAACTTAGAGACTTAACATGATACAAATTTATTCTCTTATAGTCCGGAGGTCAGAAGTCTTGTAATCAAGATGTTGGCAGGGCAGTCTTCCACCTGGAGGCTATAGGGGAGAATTTATTTCTTTGCTGTTTCCAGCTCCTTGAGGCTGCCTGCATTCCTTGGCTTGTGGCCCCATCCTCATCTCCAAAGTCAGCAGTGTAGCATCTTCAAACCTCTTCCTCAGCTTCTGTCCTCACATAACCTTATCCTTTCTCACCTTCATGCCTCCTTCATCTAAGGAGCCTTGTGATTACATTAGGCCACCAGGATAAATCTCTCCAACTTGAGGTCCTTAACTTAATCACATCTGCTGAGTCCTTTTTTCTGGGTAAGCTGCCATATTCACAGGTTCTAGGGAACAGGACATGGACATCTTTGGGGGTGGTGGTCATTATTTGGCTCAGTGTTTTCCAGGTGAGTGATCCACAATGTCCTGGCACTCTGTGGTTTATAGGATAGGGAGGAGGGGCCAGCTCAGAGGCCTACCCACCTTCGATTGTGAGAAGCTGAATTTTTGTTTTTTAGTATCTATTTGGGTCCTGTGAAAGGTTTAATTTGAAGAAGAAGTCTGCAGACCAGATTTAGTTCAATTCCTTTAGAATGAGGCCCAGAGAGGGCAGCTGATTCACCCAATGATGAACAGCTAAAAATAGCAGTTGTTTAGTCGCTAAGTTGTGTCTGACTCTTTTGTGACCCCCTGGACTGTAGCCCACCAGACTCCTCTGTCCATGGGATTTCCCAGGCAAGAATACTGGAGTGAGTTGCCATGTCCTTCTCCAAGGGATCTTCCTGACCCAGGGATTGAACCCACATCAGCTGCATTGGCAGATGGATTCTTTACCACTGAGCCACCAGGGAAGCCCCAGAAATGGCAGATCCAGCACTAAACTCTGGTCTCTTGACTCCCAGGTGAGTGCTCCTTCTACCCACCCCTCTCAGGGATAAAACACCCGCCAAACTAAGAAGGGGCGCCTGTGTGTGGTGTGTGTCCTCATTTATCGGCACAACCATCTCAAGTGGAAAGCAGGGGACATTGTTTTCTTGCCCCCGTTTACTGTGAGGAAGACCCTGCCTGGTGAGACCAGGTGGGGTTCCTGGAGTGTCCCCAGGAAGGGAGCAGAACCAGACAGGCCCTCCTTCGCCCTACGTGGCCTCTCCCTCCTCTTCCTCCTGTCCCTGGATCTGGCTCTGGCTAATTGAAATTGGTGGCGAGTCAGACACTCAGCCGCGTCCCTATCCTGGGGCTTCTGGGCCGCAGATTGTCATTAAATTAACCGTGAAGATTTTCCATGTGGGCTGGGAGGCAGTGACGCAGGGGACGGCAGCTATCATTTGCTCCTCTGGCCTGGCTCCTCTGAGCTGCCCTCAGCGCCTGGAGATGCGATAATTTAATTGGGGAACGCTGCCTCCCCCAGCCTGGGCCGGGCCCAGACACTCTGTCCAACCTCCCCGCAGCCAGACAGATTTGCGAAATGGAACAATTAAATCTAAAGCGAGCTGTCTGAACTGATTTTCCCCCTTCATCCTCAGCCAGTTCTGCAAGCGCTCTTCCTGGCCTTGTCTTCATTAGAGGACGAGACAGCCTGGACAGGCCTCAAATGGCTGGTTCCAAATGGCATGCTCTGTGCCCTGAAACACCAGCTTCCGTGACGCCCCCCACCTGCCTGTGTCACTCGGATGTCCCTCTCCTGCTTCCTCCGAAGTCAGAAACTCTGGGGCAGGCCCTGTGATTTCAGGGGCCGGGCTGATGCGTCAGCCGCTCATCTGTGCCCGCCTGACTCCGGACCCAAAGCGAGTGGCCTCCCCTGGGGCTCTGTGGGCGGCGCCCCTGTTCAGGGCTCACTTCAGGCCAGAAAGAAGGGATCATTCATGTGGTTGGAGCTTCTGCTCTGGCTCTTTGTGTCTGCTCAGTGGTGATGGGGGAAGGAGAAAGGGGCTTCCCGCTCCACCAGACAAGGAAGCTCCATTCACCCGTCACTTCCATTGGACCTGATAAATGGACACTGGCTTGTTGCTCCTCTTGTCAAGGCCTGTAGAATTTATCTGGGTTAAAAGCCCAAGGGCAGAAAGAACAGGGGAAAGAGAGGAGTCTGGAAGGGGCTCTGGCAACATTCTGATGTAACTTCTTAGAACGATCAAATGTCAGTGCTCAAGGTGGGGAAACTGAGGCTCAGAGGGGCCTCGGGAGAGCTCACAGCATCCAGCAAAGGGAGATGGATCAGACATAGACTCTTGGTTGTTCCAAGAGTTCCTAGGCACATAGTTCTTGGGCTCAAGCACAGTACCTAGCACACAGCAGGTGCTTTAATAACCGTTTATTGGTTGACTAAATCAGTGGGAGCAACTGTGATGTGTCTAAGAAATGGTTACCAGCTGCTGGTCCTTCAAAGTCAGGGCCATGTTTTCTTCATCTCACAATTCCCAGAGCCCAGACCAAGACTGATGTGCAGTGGGTGCTCAATAAAGATGTATTAAATAAGTCAGTGTAATTTGCTGGTCTTGAAACAGAGTCCACCCCTCCCACCTTTATTAGTCAATTGGGGAACTTAAAGGGTCCTATCCTTGTCAGGACACTTCTAGTGTAGCTGGGGGAAGTTCAGAAAGTGAGGAACACACTTCAGCTCTGGGTGGGGTGTCAGAACTCAGGTTCAGTCCCTCTTGTGTGTTGTTGGTTGGGTCTGATCTATTCTCTGGGCCTTTGTTGTTCAGTCACTAATTCGAGTCCGACTCTTTGTGACCCCATGGACTGCAGCACACCAGGCTTCCCTGTCCTTCACTGTCTTCTGGAGTTTGCTCAAACTTATGTCCATTGAGTCGGTGATGCCACCCAACCATCTCATACTCTGTCGCCCCTCTCTCCTCTTGCCCTCAATCTTTCCCAGCATCAGGGTCTTTTCCAATGAGTTGGCTCTTTGCATCAGGTGGCCAAAGTATTGGAACTTCAGCTTCAGTATCAGTTCTTCCAATGAATAGTCAGGTTGATTTCTTTAGGATTGACTGGTTTGATCTCCTTGCAGTCCAAGGGACTCTCAAGAGTCTTCTCCAACACCACAATTTGAGAACAGCAATTCTTGGGTGCTCAGCCTTCTTTTTGGTCCAGCTCTCACATCCGTACATGCCTACTGGAAAAACCATAGCTTTGACTATATGAACCTTTGTCAGCAAAGCGATGTCTCTGGGACTTGGTTTCCCCTTTGATAAAAGGACCTGGTTGGGCCAGGTGTCCCTATGGCCCTATCCAGCTCCACCATCTTGAGGAAACTTACGGGACTCTAGTGATCCCAGCAGCCTCAACCTGATGGGGAAAGTAGAGGGCATCCATTTTCTTCCCAAAGACTTCCAGACAAGAGAGTCTGGAATGGCCTGGGTCTCAGGGACAGGAATCTGAAAGGAAAATAGAGGTCAGCCCTGGCCTTTGGGGTCACTCAGGACCAACTCCCCAGCTGCCCTCAAGAGGAGGGCCTCTGTGTGGGGGCAGGAGCAAGTCATCCATGGAACCTTGATGGCCCTGGGGCCATGACATTCCCGCTCTACCTGGGACATGTTGCTCACCACATGGCAAGGTCATTTCAAAGGCCATTGTTGCTGGTCCTATGGCAAGGGGCACCCCTAGGGGAGGGACTGGGCCCTAGGGGACATTAATGGGCTGACCCTTAGAAGGAATTTTAAGGTTGGAATTTTACGGTTGACATCAAACTGCTCTGAAACAGCTCGGGGAGGGCAGGTCGTCCCAGTGGTGACGTGTACTTTGTCCCTGGAATTGCTGTGGGACTTGAATGATCTGCCATTTATATGTTGAACCAGGTCACATGCAATGATGCTTATATCTTCTCCAGCAATCTTAAGGCTGTTTTTTTCCTTTAACTAATGCTTGGGCTGTACTTCAACATGTGTTAATTTACATCTCATCTAGGCTGTCTCAACTTTGATAGCTGCAAATGCCAAAGTGTAATATTGTAGTATATGTGTGTGTGTCAAGTCGCTTTAGTCATGTCTGATCTTTGTGACCCAGTGGATTGTAGCCCGACAGCCTCCTCTGTCCATGGGATTCTCCAGGCAAGAATACTTGAGTGGGTTGCCATGCCCTGCTCCAGAGGATCCTCCCGATTCAGGGATTGAGCCTACATCTCTTACGTCTCCTGCATTGGCAGGGGGGTTCTTTACCACTAGAGCCACCCATACAAATACATGTCTATATGTGTGAATCTACTAAAGAATAATACATAGGCTCTCAGGGCATCTGGGAATATCTGGAACCACACAGTTTTTTTTTTTTCTTTTTTTTAAATATTTATTTATATTTTGCTGAGCCAGCTCTTAGTGCTGCAGGATCTTCCATCCTAGTTGTGGCATGTGGGATCTTTAGTTGCGGCATGGAAACTCTTGGTGGTGGCATGCAGGATCTAGTTCCCTGACCAGGGGTTGAACCTGGCACCCTGCACTGGGAGCACAGAGTCTCAGTCACTGGACCACCAGGGCAGTCCCAGCCAGTTCTTTGAAGAAGCTCAGGCTATCATCAGCAAGGTTGTCCCTGCCTCCTATCACATTTTCTGTCTCTGAACAGCAAGCGCAATTCACCAAGAAACCCAGAGTCTGCTGTCACTTACTTGCACACGTGAGTCACCACCAAGCCCTGTCAATTCTGTTGCCCATGTGGCTCTGGGACCCCTCCCACCATCTCTTGCTCAGAGACATGACCGCCTCCTCGTAGGCCACTGGCCTCTGCCCTCCACCTCGGCTGCATCTCTGACTGCTCCCCTCTGGTCTTTGTGGCTCAGCCATTCCAAGACCTCTTGGTTCCCTGAACACATCAGGTTCCTTCCTGTGTCCGCATTCCTTTGCTTGGAGCTGAGTATTTCTCTAACCAAACTGGATTATTTTTACTGATTCCTCTGGATTCAGAGCAGACATCCCTTCTTGTTGCTATTGTCTACATTCCCCATGGTGCCACATGTGCGTGCGTGCTAAGTCGCTTCAGTCATGTCCAACTCTTTGCGACCCCGTGGACTGTAGCCTGCCAGGCTCCTCTGTCCATGGGATTTTCCCAGCAAGAATACTGGAGTGGGTTGCCATACCCTCCTCCAGGGGATCTTCCTGACCCAGGGATCAAACCCGTATCTCTTATGTCTCCTGCATTGGCAGGTTGTTTTTTTTTTTTAACCACTAATGCCCCATAGTCTTCATTATAATTGGGTCCACGCCTGTATAGGAGTCTATCAGCAGGCATCCCCACAGCTCATCACCGCATATTATTGGGTATAAAACATGTTTCCTCTGTTCCCTCAATATACATAAGCTACATAGAATTTCCTTGATCTTTGGGAGGCAGGGTAGAGTTGTAATTAAGACTGTCTCTAGGTTTGGATCCTGGCCCTACTGCTATACAAAAGTTGTCAAACTCTGTCTCAGTTTTATCATCTATGACAAAATGGGCATAAAAATAGTATTGTTCTCATAGGCTTATGAGAATTAAATGAGAAAACACTTAAGTATTTAGAATAGTGTCTGGCATAGAGAAAGCGCTCATGTATCATAACCTATTGTTTTCCTTCTTATTGTGTTTTTGAATTTGATCCTGACAGATATATTCCCAGAAGTAAGATTACTGGATCAAAGGTGATAAGGTTTTTATGGCTCTTGAAATGTTTTGACAAATTGCTTTTAAAAAGACTGTGCCACTTTCATTCCTGTCAGCAATGTCCAAGCAACAGCTGGTTGCTTTCTCCTGTCTTCCTGCTCAGTATATGCCATCATTCAAAGTGCAGATCTTCAGAGATGAAAATCATGATGGACTCCATCTCTGGGCTTGGGACTCTCCACTTACCCCCTCCCATTTAGCTCAGTCCTCCACTCCCAGCCTAGAAGGCTCTCTCTTGCCTTGAGTGTGCCCTGTGCTGCTTGGCACTGCGTTCTTCTGTAATTGTGTGGTGTTACAATGATTTACTGAGATATTAACTTATACGTTGCTCTTATTGGGCTAATTGTCATGCCCTCTCCATTTCAAGATGGCAGCCACGCTTGTTCCCTACCAGTGCTGGGTTTTGTATTGCAAGGTACTGCGGGACCTGAACTCAGGGTGGGGGTGGGCAGGGCAGGGGCAAAGAGGTGATGGGGGGCTCTAACCCGACCACTGGGGCTGCTGGTCAGGATTTAGGCTCCAGTCTCTGTGGAATCACAGAGAGCTGTCTCAGGGGCCTGGGAGAGCAGGGGCTTTATTTTAGTTACTTGTTGGATTCTGAATGCCTGGCACAGTGCTAAGTGTTTAAAAATAGCTCTTGAGTGAATAAATGACTGAATGGATCTATGTTGAGGGCAAGATCTCTGTGGATGGCTGTGAGTTGGAAGCCAGGGTTCTGATCAAGGGCCCTGGGTTCAGGGTGGGCCTGCTTTGGAGGGAGTAGAGGAACTGAGCTCCAGAGTAGGGGTCAGAGAAGACACCCAAAGCTGGGAGTTCCTGCAGTCATGGGAAGAGGAGAGGAGGGGATGGTGGGACTTGGTCCTGATCCAGTCCTTGACAGGCTTGCCCTCTGTCATTCTATGCCATGCTGGAGTCGCCTGCAGTCATGGTCATCGTATTCCAGCCTGGAATCTTCTTACAGGTGATAACAGCATCACTGGAGAAGACAAAGGTCCCAGAGGCAGCAATCAGGACGAGAAAATGTGGTGGCCACGACTGCTGCCCCCACAAGCTTCGTTGTGTAACAAGTGGCCCCAACATCTCTTTATACCCATGTTAATTTGACTCTAAGCCCCTCATCCTGCCAGGCTGGTGAGGACTTCTGACCTGATTGTGGCTCCTTTTCCTGGTCCATGCCGGGTACAGGTACCAGGGGTCTCAGGCTGAGCAAAGTCTCTTGCAGTCCTTACTGCTGCCCACACTTGGGGGTCCCAGTGCCTCAAGCAGCCCCAGCCAGTCCTTGGGTGATCTTCTTGGTCGCTTCCCCCAGAGGTCCTCTGGGCGGCTTTGGGGTTGCCTCCAGAACCTGCAGACCTCTGTCTTCCTGCCCACTTCCCCTCCTAGACTCTCTGCCCATCCTGTTCTCCCCTCTTCAGAGACTCAGCTCTCTCTTCTCACCTCCCAGATCATCTAGCAGCATCCACTCATGAGCTGGGCTCTGGTGAGATGTTCTGCAAGCAACCTTTACTGCAGGCCGTGGGTACATGAAAAGTGCAGCAAGAACAAAATGCAGATTAAGATTTCAGTTTCAAATTATCTCGTCCTCCCAGCATCAGCCATTCTGGATTTACGTAGGACTTTCCTACATTTGTGCCACTTGATGGAAAATTCAGCACCCCTTTTCCCCCCTAATCTCCTGACTTTACAGAAAAAGGGGGCCTGTTTGTGGGCTTTTTGGTTTGTTTTGATGAGCAGAAGACCTGAGAGAGTCTGAAGCACTGTTTGCAGAGATTGAATTCAGCTTGTGCTGCCCTGAACTGTCTAGGAGGCTGTGGGTTGGTTAAAAGGTTTGTAATTAAGTTAGTATTGCATTGTCATTTCAGGTTCTCAAACTGGGAGATCCTTAACCCCTCTCTCCTCCAACCCCCTGCCCCCCTCAAATCCACCACTAAATTACAGTCAACACAGTACTGATTTGAAAGAACACCATGAAATCATTCATCAGGCATCAGGCCCAACAAATCTGAGTTGTTTATCTCTAAGTCATTTAATAGCTAATTACATGCTGCATAATGTAAAAAAATGCAGCAAGGCTCCATTAAGAATAAATCCAAGTGTCTGCAAGGCCCGTTACGGAAACCCAGGTTTGGCATTCCCCCACTTTCAGTGACTGTGGGCTGAGGCTTTTGGCAAGTGAGAGACCCAGAAATAGAACCACTGTTTGTGAAACAACTCTGTTACCTTTAATAACCATTTTCTCCTCTTAAGTGCAGCAAAGTATGGAAATATTGCTGTGCTCTTTGGTGCGATTTTCCTACTGTGGTTTTTTTGTTTCCCTTGTTAAAAGCCCCAAGAGATTGCATTTCTCTACCTACTTATTTGCTACTGTCAAAAGAGAGCAAAATTCAGGAAGAAAACTCAACTGTCAATCCCCAACAAGTATGCAATTATTTCAGGCTCGTGTTTTAAGCAAAAATGATTTTCATGGCAGAAACTTGCTTCTGTTTTCTGAACAGGGGATTTGAGGGTGGGGGATACGATTGTGCTTTGAGCTGTTTCACTTTCTCTGGGCATTTCCCAGCAACACCCAACACACAGAGGTGAATTTCCACCCACTGGGCCCCGACATTAGGCTGAATGAAATGTCAGTTTTGGTGCCCTTTTGGACATCCCTTGGTGAGGGGGGAAAAAAAACCTCAAGTAATTCCTCTTCCTCCCTCACAAAGCCCATCATTCTGCAATGTTACACTGAGTGCTGGGCAGCAAATGACAGAAGGGTTTGGAAGGGAGGAGAAAATAGATGATCCTGTACCCACCATAATGCAGGGAAGATATATAAGTGGGAGTAAGTGGTAATGTTCTTGAAAGATAAATAATTGACTGCCTGTCACCAATAATTGATGACTGAGATCCTGAAGAATGTAGCCATGATAAAAAAAATACGTATAGAAGTGTACACAAGCCATATTCTCCTGACATATCATTGCCTTCCTCTTTGCAGGAATCTTTGCAGGATCAAATTAGAAGTACTATTTGCTGAAAGGCAATATTCTCCTCTCCAGGCTTTTGAAAGCAGAGCGCCTTTTCTCCTGGGGAGCCTTCGTTTGACTTTCATCTTGATATTGAATTTAAGCCTCATATTTTATCAGCCCCTGGCCCACCTGGTGATAACTGCTTTCCCATACAGTGGAAGTTTCATTCACCAGAAGGGCTAGGGGCAGACTCATCTGATTACTTGAACTTCAGTACTAATTAACTAAAATCTTTCTCTGGTATGAACGGTCCTTGTTGGGGTTCTTCCAAAAGCACATTTGCTGGCTTTGCTGGCTGGCTCTGAGTTAAGGATACCATCGAGAAGAGAATTGAATTCCTGGGGGAAGAGGGCTTCCTGCGGTCCTGCATGGTTTAGAGGGCATGCTAAGAGCAGCAGGTGGGAGCTGACATCAATTCCCCAGAGGGCAGGCAAACTTCCCACTCCAGAGAGCTCTCTGAGAATGACATGTTGGGCTGCCTTGGGAGGTAGATGATGAGTCCCGATTATTGGGGGAAACTGTTGGTGGAACTGGCTGACCCCTTGGAAGGGCTATTAAGAACTTACCAATGGCATCACTGAATCACACAACCTTTGAATTTGGTGCTACCAAGACCCACCCACATCCCATCATCCTTTGTTGCACTAGGGCAAGAGGAACCAACTTCCAACAGCCAGCTCCTGAGGGCATTCTTTTTGTGGCACTGAAATCATTTTGCTTGCCCATTATGCTTTTGCTGGAAAGACTGGGGAATTCTTGCCCCCTGCCTCTGTGGCCCTCAACCAGTGGCTGGTGGCTTTAAATATCCTGGCCTCTCACCCTTCTTTATTTTTGGTTACACTGGGTCTTCGTGGCTGGGAGGGCTTTCTCTAGTTGCAGGGAGCGGGGGGCTCCTCCTCACTGCGGTGCGCAGGCTTCTTATTGCAGTGGCTTCTCTCGGCGGCGGGCACGGGCTGTATGTAGCGTGCGCGGGCTTCAGTAGCTGTGGCCCATGGACTTCTTTGCCCTGTGGCGTGTGGGATCTTCTCAGACCAGGAGCTGAACCTGTGTCCTCTGCCTTGGCAGGTGAATTCTTAACCACTGGACCACCAGGGAAGTCCACCCTCACCCGTCTGACTCTGGGCTTTGTGTCTAACACTGGCTCCCAGAGTTTCCCCGGGGGGATGAAGTCTCAGTCACCTACAGTGGTAGCCGGCTTGAGAGAGCACCACTGATGCGCGAGGGTGAGGGTTAGGGATTAGCCTTCCTGTTGACCTCACGTCCCTCCTGGTCTGCTCATCTGTCCTCTACTCCCCAACACACTGCCCATCCTTATCACGGGGCTGCTCCTGGGGGAGCCCCAGATGAAAGATAATGATCATCTTTTCCAGACAACACGAGGGCCCATGGCCTGACAACGGGGCATCTTCAAACTGGCTCAAGTGAACATGGTCCAGAACAAGCAGACACTGGATTGTGAGGGGTTTTCTCAGCCCTGATGAGAAGCAGTTCTCTGATATCTCATGCCTGCTGTCCCCACACCTTCAGACCCCCACTCGCGGCTCTGCTGCCCCCTGCCATCCCACCTGTGTTGCAGGAGACCATGCCTTGGCTTCGTTTTCTACGGACCTGTGTCCCCCCGTCCCTCCTTTGCTTCAGGACTGAGGGCCCCGCCCTTGGCATCACAGTCCTTCCAGGTGCCGTGGGCCCACTTCCTGCTCCTGAGCATTCCTGAGAACAGCTCCCCGACCTCTCAGGCTTTCTCTTGTCTATTCCTGAAAAAAGCTGTCATTCTGGCCGTCTGTGATACCGAGGACACTGCAAGGCCTCAGAAGCACCATTCTGAACACCGACTTTTTTTTTTTTTGCTGTATTTTAAGGATAGAAGCAACAGGAAAATGGGTTAAACACATCCTGACCTCAACTGGGGTATGAATGCCTTTAGATCCCTTCCTCCCTCCCTCTCTCCTTCCCTCTTGCCCTCTCACTCTCTCTTTTTTTTCTTCTTTTAGATTTCATTGTTTGCCTCCTTACCTTAAAAGCCTAGAATCATGGTTAACTGAAGCTCCCCACTGTTGAGCACACGTTAGTTCCCAAGTTGTAGCTTTGAGAATGTTTCTATGTTTCTGAATATCATAGGTAATGTTTGGTATTGTCCAAACATTACATAGGTAATGTCCGGGTATGTTCATAGCATGAACAGCCCTGAGTCAGCTTCTTGTTCAAGCCTGGGGGAGAAATATTAACACTTACATAGTTCATCAACTGTGAATGCTGGGCTAAGTTGCAGATAGCTCTCTGGACCTTGTCCCTAAAATGTTTGGGTGACACATTTCTGGCTGCTTTCCACCTCTCTCCATACCTCCCTCCTACCCGGAGTAGGCCCCCCTCCACTTCTGGCACATCAGCATGGGAGGACCTAGACTGTTGTCTCATCATGGTTTATGGCCCTTTAAGTGACGTTAAATGTTCCACCTCATTCTAGTCTGAAGGATTTTCCCTGCTAACTGAGTTAGTCTCGTTGATAGTGTTTGCCTTGCCGGTGCCAGAGTCTTATCCAAGACATGGACGTCCGCATATCAGCACAGCTGCAGTAAGGAAGGACCTCCCCATTCCTGTTCGTGGGGATGGGGTTTCTCTTTGCTCCCCCTCATCTGCTAGAAGGTGCCCAGTAGGCTGGTTATTTTAAACTTGTGGAAACAGCATAGCATTAAAATGAACACTAAAGAACATTAAAAAAATTCTCTTAATCTTCTTCTTTTCCAAAGCAATGCTTTTCATTTCTGTGTGCTGTGGTGTCGGGCTGACCCCTGTCCAACACTGATTTTTTCTCTTCACATTGTGCAGAAATGTTTTTCCACGTTTCTGCAGAGACTTCACAGTGATTCTTCTAATGACTGCAAAATCTGTGTGCTGGTTTCCTGAACTGCTCCTCTGCTCTTGGTAATTGAGGGGGTTTCCAGTCTTGGGCTCCTGCAACTAATATCTTCACAATGAAAACCTCTTGTTTTCATTTACTTTACTCCTTTAGCATGTAGTCCACAAAAGGAATTATTGGGCCAAAAGGTGGAGATGTGCCTCTGGCTTTTGATAAATCTTTCGACATCACTTTCCAAAAAGGGAATCAACGTTCTCTGCCCTCCCCCAGGGCTCCGTGCAGCCGGTGAGAGCACGGTGCAGCAAACAGTCCATAAGGATTCCCAGCTCTCTCTCTCTGTCTTCTGTTCAGAGCCTCAAAAATTACCCCTGTTCTCCTGAGGAAGAATTGGAAATGACATCTTTAACAAAAAATAAAAAATTTTAAAAAAGTAAGGAGAGAGAGACAAAAAAAAAAAAAAAAAACCACACCCTACACAAAAAAGACAAAAACCCCCGAATGCTGGCATCACAGGCTACCTAATGAAGACCCTAAGTGCCCCGCCCCCTGAGGGCTAACAACGATGGTGAAAATGCATACTTGGGTATTAGGCAATGGCTTCCTGTCTCACTTACATTATTGTATTAGGTCTTCTAGCATCTAGCCAAGGTTGGTATTTATTATCCCCACTTAAAGATGAGCAAACCAAGGCTCTCAGAGATGAAGTAACTTGCTTCAGGTGAAAGGACTAGTGTCAGAGCCAGGACTGAGTTTTTGTCTACCTTGTTTTATAGGAAAAAAAACTGTGATGCCAGGGTACTTAAATGTGTATTTGAAGGAAGCATCATGAAGGTTATTCTCAGCTTCAGTGCATCTTTGAGAAAAGGACTGCGGCTGTGGGGGTGAGACAGTCTGAGGGTTAGCCTGAACTCGATTCAGTCTAGACCTGTAAGCCCCAGGTGAAAAAGACTCCTGGGCACACTGACACAGGGTATGGCTGATAAGAGAAACCCAAGATCAGCTAATAGTCTGCAAGTGCTATAGTCTAAGTGAGGCTCTGATCAGGGAAGTTGAAATAGGGGAGTCAAGGAAGTCTTCCTGGAGGAGGTGTTGTTTGAGCTGCAATTCAAAGGATAACAGAACCTAGAAGTGTATAGTGGGAGAAGTGGGGAGACCATTCCAGCAGGGGAGTAGTGGGTGCAAAGGGCCTGTGGCTGGAGAGAATTAAGCATTTTTGAGAAACTGAAAGAAGTTTCACGTGGCAGGAGAGAAGAGCAGGCAGTCTCGCGTCTTCTTACCTTGTTGTACCAGGTTCCATGGGTAGGAGCAGAGGCCACAGGTGTGCTCCCCCTCTGAGAGGGGTTCTGGGTGGTGACGGGACCACAGGCTAAGGGGAGGTCCTTAGGGAGCGTGGTTCACTGGTTTCCCCAAGCTTCTTTCTGCCTCATTCCAGTTCAGGAGGTTGAGAAGCTACACAACACATTCTCCAGACTCCCTGACAGCTCTAATTCTGCATGTGAAGCAGGGCCTGTCAATTTTAGATGCAGGTGTACAAGACTGGGACAGGGGAACAGTGGCAGAAGCCTTCTTCTTGCCCTTTTAGGCTGTTTTCTGATACTAAACAAGGTCATGGAAGTGTGAGGATTTCTGCAGCCATACTGCAAAGCCCATTCCATAGCCTCTTGGTCGTGGAGAGAGTTGTGATGGTCACAGCAGTAGCAGTGGTGGCCTCAGAGAGCAAAGGTCTGCTGGTGGGTCAGTTCTGCTCATCTGGGAGTCATTCCTGGAGGCCAGTTTAGGAAGGCTGCTCTAGGCCTTCCCGTGAACGTATCTAATTCCTGGTCTTGAATCTTTTCCTGTTAAAATGCTCTAGGGATGCTGCTGATGCTTCCCCCCACCATCACCTAGGTTCACCTGCAGTTGTGAGTTCCCAGTTGCCCTCCTGAGTGCCTGCGTGTCAAAGTGTTCTCTGATCACGGGTTTTTTTCCAGCACCTGGAATTCACTCTGCTAAAGGCAGGGGCAATCCAGGGGGTGAAGGTGTGAATGTCCAGGGATTTCTTTCAGCCACTGGGGGATGGGATGTTGTGAGTGTCCAGCTTTCTGTCCTGTGGGAAAATTCCAGGACGTGGTCCATGTGATTTCTCAGGGTGTCTTCAGTGAGACTGAGCCTCAGTTGCCCACAGCAGTAACCCACTCATGAATAATTTTCTTTCTCTATCCTTTTATACTTTGTCCTCTTCCTCACTTGCATTTCCTGGGATCACCTTCTAAATAAACCACCTGTACCGAACTGTAGTGTTGGAGAAGACTCTTGAGAGTCCCTTGGACTGCAAGGAGATCCAACCAGGAGATCCATTCTAATGGACATCAGTCCTGAATATTCATTGGAAGGAC
Organism: Dama dama; assembly: GCF_033118175.1. Taxonomy (NCBI): domain Eukaryota; kingdom Metazoa; phylum Chordata; class Mammalia; order Artiodactyla; family Cervidae; genus Dama; species Dama dama. The sequence goes on along the minus strand of NC_083695.1, from coordinate 84,725,066 downwards.
TGATGCTGAAGCTGAAGCTCCAATACTTTGGCCACCTGATGCGAAGAACTGACTCATTGGAAAAGACCCTGATCCTGGGAAAGAGTGAAGGCGGGAGGAGAAGGGGATGACAGAGGATGAGATGGCTGGATGGCATCACTGACTCAATGGACAGGAGTTTGAGTAAACACCAGGAGTTGGTGATAGACAGGGAGGCCTGGCGTGCTACAGTCCATGGGGTTGCAAAGAGCCGGACACTACTGAGCTACTGAACTGAACTGAACCTCAATCCTTGCCCCAGGGTCTCCTCTGGGGGAGGGAGCTCAAAGAAAGACAATAAATGCCTTAGAAGTTTCTATTTTTGTGTGTGCTCCAAATCTGGCTAGGACAGAGAGACACAAAAGACTGGTTTACAGACAAAAGTATGGATATTTTTTAACTAAGTCAAACATACTCCAGGCAATCACTTCAGTGTGCTTTGAATTCATATCCCCAGCCTTTTAGCCTTTTAGTCACAAGAGTGATTTCCAACACATTAAAATAAACTACTAAAATTGCATCTTTGTCAGTCCATCCATCCATCCATCTATCCAGCCAGCAATCATTTATCAGACCTCTGCTTGCGTCCAATGTTGTGCTGGAGGCTGAGGACAGAGAAACTAAGTAGGCTAGCTGCCTGCAAATTGCTTACCGTGATCATCCTATGGGCAAAAGTAGTTCTGCCATATGGAGTGCCACTCTGATTTCTACACATAATGCATTTAGCATGACCATGTAAACTCAATACTAATGCCAACTAGTGGTCTTATCATGTAAACATACTAATCAGAACATTTTCATCTTTCCCGAAAAGTGTCTCCAACATTCAGACTGTGTCTGTATTTTATTAAAATGCTCTGTATTAAGACACTGCTTCCAAGGAACTAAATTTAGTTTGAGAAACTGCTCTCAATTTCGGAGTCATTAAATGTAGCCTTTGTGTGTATGTGCATATGACAGAGAAAAATTACAGCCAGCAGTGTCTATATTGAAAATCCTGCATTAGATTGTCATCAGTTGCTAATAATACATCATAATTATTCTTATAGGGTTAAGCTTTTCTCTTTCCTCCTCCACCTGCCTTGCCGAGATAACCTCTAAGGATGTCCTGGAAGACAGTGGGGCTGAAATTCTAAAGCTTTCATGACAGCTGAGCTCTCCATGCAATTCATTATGTTAGAAAGATGGGGAGGAGAGAGTTGTCTGCAAAGATAATGACTGTGCAATTTCCAGTCCATTCTCCTTGCAGCCAGATCTTGGAAGCAGCCCATGGACTGGTTTCATCAAGCAGACCTTGCTCATCTCTCATCCTTCTATACTGGGAAAGAGATTGTGTCTGACTCAAGCAGAGTAGGCTGAAACCCTGGGCGGATGGGCCAGTTTGGGGGGAATGGAATAAGGAAATAGAGTGGGGTTCATTCCCAAAGAGCTTGATTCTAGGGATCTTAGGTGCAGTTCTGGCTGACATCAGTGTCAAAAGGGCTCCCTCCAGAGGGTGGGCAGGGAACAGGAGGTTGACTCTCAACCCCAGGCTACAGTTCTGTGCTTTGTCTGTATCCTCAGCTTTGACTCCAGAGCCAGGCAAAGCAGGAGCTCAATAAATGTTTGTTGTCTCACTGAGAAAGCACTGGTATAGGATTACACGCAGCAAGAAAGTCAGCCAAGCATGGTTCCCATGGGAAATAAAGTCGCGTTCTTCTTCAGTACCTGCCTATGGAATGAGATTCTCTGTAGGAAAATCCTAGCAGCGTCCATGTTGGACTATCTCTGGAGAGGAAGATCTCCTGTGTTTGTGGCAGACATTCCCAGCATTGCCCAGAAAGGTCAGAACACTTCCAGGCACAGGGGATGCTACTGTTGCTGCGTCTTGCAGAATAGATTAGAACCAGCAAAATCCAGTATGGCCCCCAACAGAAGGCAAGCCAAGCTTTAAACACAAAGGTGGTGGTTTCCTCTAACTAGAAGGCGGCAGGAATCACACATGTGGTGTCTGCTGGGAAGGTTTTCATTCACACTTTCAAGGCTGTTTCATTTTCCTTCCCAGCCCTCCTTCCTCTGTCCTCCTTCTATTTGTCACTAGTGTGCCCTTGGCAGGTTCTCAAGGTTATAGTCACTGTAGAAAGATTGACTTTGCCTGATTACAGTAAGGAAAAGGGAACACTGAAAAATTAGAGAGGAGCATAATAGCAAAAATTAGAAGACATTAAATTATTATAAGTATTTGACATCATCTTTGTGCTCCTCTCCCTCAAAAAAAAAAAAAAAAAAAAAAAGATCCTTTATTTGCTCTGTTGGCCAATGGCAGAGATAAGTTAGCTGGGCCACTAAATCAAGTCTCTACTTTCTTCTACAGTAACAAGAAAAGCAATTTTAATTGAGCACAAAGCTACTTGGAATAAAACTAGACTTTTCTGGCCTTCCTAACAGCTAAGTGTGGCCATGTGACTAAATTCTAATCATTTAGATCCAAGCAGAAGTGGTGTTCCTTTATTGGAAATGTATTTTGCATGCATTTTCTCCAGTCAGTGGCTTTCTTAACAGTGTTTTTCAAAAGGGCAGACATATTTAATTATGATAAAATGGAAGAGATGAATATCCTTTTTAATGGCTTACAATTTTTGTGTGCTCTTTAATAACTTTCTCCACCTCAAATTTGTGAAGCTGTTCTCAGATGATTTCTCCTAGAAGTTTTACAATGCTAGCTTTTATGTTAGAGTCTGTGACCCATCTTAAACTGATTTTTGCATATGGGATGAGGTAGGGATGGAGGTTCACTTTTTTTTTCCCCCACCAACTGGATGCCTAGTTGTACCAGCAAAATAATTTGTTGGAAAGACACCCCCGTCCATACACACATAAGGAACTGTCTTAATGTCTTGGCAAAAGTAAGTTGTTAGTATATATTTGGGTCTAGTTCTGAATTTTGATTTTGTTCCACTCATATTTTTGTCTTTATGCAAATCCCACACTATCTTGATTGTTGTGGCTTTATCTGAAACAAGTACTGTGAGTTTTCCAAAAATTTTTTCCAAAATTGCGTTGACTAGTTTAAGTCCTTCATATTTATTTCTGTATAAATTTTAGAGTCAGTTTTTCAATTTCTACAGAAATGGAATTTTTTACTGGGATTCTATTGAATCTGGGAAGAATTAATATCTTAATAATACCAAATGTTTATAATCCATGAACACGGTATGTCATTCCATTTTTAAGGTCTTTTTAAAATTCTCTCAGCAGTGTTTATAATTTTCAGTGAAGGAGTTTTGCATGTCTCTTGTTAAATTTGCCTCTAAGTATTTTTTTTAATGCTATTGCAGATGTTATTCTTTTAAATTTTTCATTTTAAACATTATAGGCTGCCAGTATGTAGAAATTCAACTAATTTTTTTGTATATTTTCCTTGTATCCTATGATGTTGCTAAATCTGCTAGTGTTCATATATATTCTATTTCATTGATTTCTACTCTTTATTATTTTCTTCCTTCTACTAATTTTGTATCCTTCATTCTAATATATAACTTCTTATAGTGGAGATCTAGATTAGTGATTTAAATCTTTGTTTTCTAATATAAGCATTTAAGGATGTAAATTTCCTTCTAAGTACTCTGCCACATCCCATAAATTTGATAAGTTGTGTTTTCTTTATCATTCAGTTGGCAGGTGAGAATTCTATGAATGAACTATTCACTCTGTTATCATTCAGTTGGAAATATTTTCTAATTTCTCCTGTGAATTCTTCATAATCCATGTATTGCTTAGAAGAGTGCTGCTTAATTTCCAAATATTAAGAGGTTTTCTAGATTTTTAAGTTATTGATCTCTAATTTAACTACCTTTCATCAGAGAATCATATTCTGAATTATTTTAAAATTAAAAAAAAAATTTGAGACTTGTATCACAGTTTAGTATATTTTGTAAATGTCAGTTAAGTCAAGCTGGTTGATAGTGTTATTCAGATTTTCTGTATTTCTACTTATACTTCATCTACTTCTATGAATTCCTGAGAAGGTAATGCTAAAATATACTTTTGTGGTTATATATTTGTCTGTATCTCCCTTTTCTGATTTCTGCCATGTGCATTTTGAAATTCTGTTGCATATTCATTGAAGATAGTTTTGCATTTTTATTGGATTGACCCTTTTATCATTATGAATTTTTTCTTTATCTCTGGTAATTTTTTTAATCATAAAGTCTACTTTGCCTAGCTTCTTATGATTATTATTCTAATTATTTTTTCATGGTCTATTTTTCTCCATCTTTTTACATTTAGTGTGTGCATCGCTCAGTTGTGCTTGACACCCCATAGACTGTAGCCTGCCAGGCTCCTCTGTCCATGGGATTCTGCAGGCAAGGATACTGGAGTGGGTTGCCATTTCCTGCTCCAGGGGATCTTCCTGACCCAGGAATCGAACCGGGTCTCCTGCATTGCAGGCGGACTCTTTACCAACTGAGCTATGAGGGAAGCCCAAAAGATTTAATCTTTGTAGTTAAAGTGTGTCTCCTGAGTAGGCAGCAGATAGTTTGGTCTTGTTTTTATATCTAGTCTAACAATCACTAGTTTTTAATAGGAGTGTTTAATCTATTTACATGTGATATAAATTATTGATATGGTTTTGCTTATCTTCCTGTAGGGCTTCCCTTGTGGCTTAGTAAAGAGTCTGCCTGCCAATGCAGGAGATGCATGTTCGATTCCTGAGTCGGGAAGATCCCCTGATGAAAGAAATAGCAATGGACTCCAGTATTCTTCCCTGAGAAATCCCATGAACAGAGGAGACTGGAGGACTACAGTCCATGGGGTCACAAAGAGTAGGACACAACTTAGTGACTACTAACAACAACAACAAATCTTCCTGTTATTTGTTTTCTATTTGGTTCATCTGTTCTTTATTCCTTTTCTCCCTGTTTTTTTTTTTTTTTTTTGGATTCAGTTCAGTTCAGTTTAGTTGCTCAGTCGTGTCCGACTCTTTGCGACCCCATGAATCACAGCATGCCAGGCCTCCCTGTCCATCACCAGCTCCCGGAGTTTACTCAAACTCATGACCATTGAGTTGGTGATGCCATCCAGCCATCTCATCCTCTGTCGTCCCCTTCTCCTCCTGCCCCCAATCCCTCCCAGCATCAGGGTCTTTTCCAATGAGTCAGCTCTTCGCATCCAGTGGCCAAAGTATTGGAGTTTCAGCTTCAGCATCAGTCTTTCCAATGAACACCCAGGACTGATCTCCTTTAGGATGGACTGGTGGGATCTCCTTGCAGTCCAAGAGACTCTCAAGAGTCTTCTCCAACACCACAGTTCAAAAGCATTAATTCCTCGGTGCTCAGCTTTCTTCACAGTCCAACTCTCACATCCATACATGACCACTGAAAAAACCATAGCCTTGACTAGACAGACTTTTGTTGGCAAAGTAATGTCTCTGCTTTTTAATATGCTGTCTAGGTTGGTCATAACTTTCCTTCCAAGGAGTAAGTGTCTTTTAATTTCATGGCTGCAGTCACCATCTGCAGTGATTTTGGAGCCCCCAAAAATAAAGTCTGACACTGTTTCCCCATCTATTTCCCATGAAGTGATGGGACAAGCCGTACTTATTTCATTTTTTAAAAAATATTTTTATTCATTCATTTGTTTGGCTTCACTGGGTCTTAGTTGCAGCATTGAGGATCTTTACCTGTAACATGTGAACTCTTAGCTGTGGCATGTGGAATCTAGTTCCCTGATCAGGGATTAAACCCAGGCCCCCTGTATTGGAAGCATGGAGTCTTAGCCATTGGACCACCAGGGAATTCCCTCATATTTTATATCTTCTATTGGATTTTCAGCTGTCTCTCTTTATACTTTTGAAATTGTTTCTCTAGGGATTAAATATACATTCTTAGTTTATTATCAGTTCGGTCGCTCACTTGTGTCTGACTCCTTGTGGCCCCATGGACTGTAGCATGCCAGGCTTCCCTTTTTCCATCACCAACTCCTAGAACCTACTCAAACTCATGTCCATCCCATGGGTGATGCCATCCAACCATCTCATCCTCTGTGGTCCCCTTCTCCTCCCGCCTTCAATCTTTCCCAGCATCAGGGTCTTTTCCAACGAGTCAGCTCTTCGTATCAGGTGGCCAAAGTATTGGAGCTTCAGCTTCAGCTTCAGTCCTTCCAATGAATATTCAGGACTGATCTCCTTTAGGATGGACTGGTTTGATCTCCTTGCAATCCAAGGGACTCTCAAGAGTCTTCTCCAACACCACAGTTCAAAAGCATCAATTCTTTGGTGCTCAGCTTTCTTTATAGTCCAACTCTCACATCCATACATGACTACTGGAAAAACCATAGCTTTGACTAGATGGACCTTTGTTGGCAAAGTAATGTCTCTGCTTTTTAATATTTGTCTAGGTTGGTCATAACTTTTCTTCCAAAGAGTAAGCATCTTTTAATTTCATGGCTGCAGTCATCATCTGCAGTGATTTTGGAGTCCAAAAAAATAAAGTCTGTCACTGTTTCCATTGTTTCCCCATCTATTTGCCATGAAGTGATCAGATCAGATGCCATGATCTTAGCTTTCTGAATGCTGAGTTTTAAGCCAACTTTTTCACTCTCCTCTTTCACTTTCATTGAGAGGCTCTTTAGTTCATTGCTTTCTGCCATAAGGGTGGTGTCATCTGCATATCTGAGGTTATTGACATTTTTCCTGGCAATCTTGATTCCAGCTTGTGCTTCATCCAGCCCAGCATTTCTCATGATGTACTCTGCATGTAAGTTAAATAAGCAGGGTGACAATATACAGCCTTGATGTACTCCTTTCCCAATTTGGAATCAGTCTGTTGTTCCATGTCCAGTTCTAACTGTTGCTTCTTGATGTGCATACATATTTCTCAGGAGGCAGTTAGGTAGTCTGGTATTCCCGTCTCTTAAAGAATTTTCCACAGTTTGTTGTGATCCACACAGTCAAAAGCTTTGGCGGAGTCGATAAAGCAGAAGTAGATGTTTTTATGGAACTGTCTTGCTTTTTTGATGATCCAGTGGATGTTGTCAATTTGATCTCTGGTTCCTCTGCCTTTTCTAAAACAAACTTGAACATCTGGAAGTTCATGGTTCACATACTGTTGAAGCTTGGCTTGGAGAATTTTGAGCATTACTTTGCTAGCGTGTGAGATGAGTGCAACTGTGGGGTAGTTTGAACATTATTTGGCATTACTTTTCTTAGGGATTGGAATGAAAACTGACCTTTTCCAGTCCTGTGACCACTGCTGAGTTTTCCAGATTTGCTGGCATATTGAGTGATGCACTTTCACAGCATCATCTTTTAGGTTTTGAAATAGCTCAACTGGAATTCCATCATCTCCACTAGCTTTGTTCTTAGTGATGCTCCCTAAGGCCCACTTGACTTCGCGTTCCAGGATGTCTGGCTCTGGGTGAGTGATCACACCATTGTGATTATCTGGGTCGTGAAGATCTGTTTTTTACAGTTCTTCTGTGTATTCTTGCCACCTCTTCTTAATATCTTCTGCTTCTGTTAGGTCCATATCATTTCTGTCCTTTATTGTGTTCATCTTTGCATGAAAAGTTCCCTTGGTATCTCTAATTTTCTTGAAGAGATCTTTAGTCTTTCCCATTCTATTATTTTCCTCTATTTCTTTGCACTGATTTCTAAGGAAGGCTTTCTTATCTCTCCTTGCTATTCTTTGGAACTCAGCATTCAAATGGGTATATCTTTCCTTTTCTACTTTGCCTTTTGATTCTCTTCATTTCATAGCTATTTGTAAGGCCTTGTCAGACAGCCATTTTACCTTTTTGCATTTGTTTTTCTTGGGGATGGTCTTGATCCCTGCCTCCTGTACAATGTCAGGAACCTCCGTCCATAGTTCCTGAAGAGGCACTCTGTCAGATCTAATCCCTTGACTCTATTTGTCACTTCCACTGTATAATCATAAAGGATTTGATTTAGGTCATACCTGAATGGTCTAGTGGTTTTCCCCACTTTCTTCAATTTAAGTCTGAACTTGGCAATAAGGAGTTCATGATCTGAGCCACAGTCAGCTCCCAGTCTTGCTTTTGCTGACTGTATAATTTATCATAGTCTACCTCAAATTCATGAATAATGTAAGAACCTTTCTTTACTCCTCTCCCATCTTACATGCTATTGTTGTCATATTTCACTTTTACATACACTTTAAATCCTACAATGTATTGTTATAATTTTTTCAATTTTAACTTTTTTCCTTTTATCTTGAATGAGCCCATATATTCAGTCACCATATTAATCTCTTCCTATAACCTAATATATTTGTAAGAGTTGATATAAATTTCTTATCTGTCAATCCATTAACTAGTATTTGTCTGTGGATCTGTTTATATTGACTATGATTTTTCTGACTTTTGGTTACATATTCTAGCTTCTTTGCATGTTTCATAATCTTTTTTGTTTGGAGAATAAAGTATAATATTTTTGCTTTGTTTTCCAGAACAGGCAAACCCACTCCTCGATCTTGCAGATAGTATGAGAGACTGAATCAGTCATTCCTCCTTGAGTCTGGTTGGGCTGCTGCCTTAATTAGATCGACAGTTTAAAGTAAATTCTCATTTGTCTTCCAGCTTTTCTCTCTGATCAGTATTTGAATTGGGAGGAGGTTGGATTAGAGTTTCAGATATTTTTGGTTTTGTGCATTCATCGAACTTCTCAGGGCCCCCACATCCAACCAGCATGATCATCATGAAGCTGAGTGGGACTAAGAGATTTGTCTCTGCTCACCTGCCCTGTCTTCATGACTCCTTCCTTCTTTGGCAACGGCTTTGACAGGGCAGCATTGTTGGACTGAGTAATTTATTTTTGCACGTGGGATTCTTTCAGATTCCTGCCGGGATTCTTTCAGATGTCCTCCTGCCAGCCTGCACACGGTCTATGGCAGCTCTGTATTTTGTCAGTTTGGCTGAATTGGAACTAAGTTTCCGAGAATTTCCTTCTCTGTACTTCTAGGTTAGTTGAGGCCCCAGGAGACATTTTGCACAAGATCCTGCAGACAGAAGTGAAGCTGAAGGTCCATTGTTGGACATTCGGAAGGTTAGCGAGAACAACGGGAATGCCTACCTTGATGGCCAGCTCTCTAGCTCCCTTGAGGGCCTACACTTCTTCTCTGAATTGTAGGTCAGCTGTACCTCTGAGGCAAAGGCTGTTGGCTTTTCCTATAAATCATCTGGAGCATTCAGATTGGAAACTTTGAGTGACAGCTGTGGATTCCAGTTTGTCCTCCTAAGTTTCAGTTCATCCTTGTGATTCTAATTTGTCCTTTCCTTTGTCCACATTCAATTTTCCTTTCTGACTGCCAGTCTAGCTGACCTCTGGTGATTTAAGGCTTGATACTAGTTACAGAGGCAACAGCCTGTGAGTCTGCTTCACCAGGTCCCCAGCTTGTGTCAGGTCAAACTCATGAAAGTAATCCCTGTTTCTCTGATAGTAGTAGTTTGGCTTCTCTGATCAATCCTGACAGCTACACAGGCAGCTAAGACTAAGCTGGTCTCTCCTCATTCCTGGACCGTTTCTCCCCTCCATGTTGCCACACATGCCCAGACCGGTTGCCCATCCTTTCTCAGGCAGGCCAGTTGCTGTGGCCCTCTGCTCCCCTATGAATGGCTTTTTGGAATTCAGTTCATCAAGGCTTCCTTCTACTCTTCGCTAGACCTGTTGAGAAAGATTTTAATTTTTGTCCAGATTTTTCTTGTTGTTACCATGGGATCAAAAGTCTTTTACATTCTTACCTCCATATAGTCAAAACTGTGGCTTTGCAGTAGTCATATATGCATGTGAAAGTTGGACCATAAAGAAGGCTGAGTGCCAAAGAATTGATGCTTTCACGTTGTGGTGCTGAAGACCCTTGAGAGTTCCTTGGACTGCAAGGAGATCAAACCTGTCAATCTTAAAGGAAGTCAACACTGAATATTTATTGGAAGGACTGATGTTGAAGCTCTGATACTTTGGCCACCTGACGCAAAGAGCCGACTCACTGGAAAAGACCCTAATGCTGGGAAAGATTGAGGGCAGGAAGAGAAGGGGGTGGCAGAGGATGAGGTGATTAGTTAGCATCACCAGCTCGAGGGACATGATTTGGAGCAAACTTGGGGAGATAGTGAAGGACAGGGGAACCTTGGTGTGCTGCGGTCCATGGGGTCACAGAGTCAGACATGACTTAGAGACTGAATGATAACAACAACAGCATCCTAAATGTCAGCAAAATCCTGGCAGATGTCCTAAAAGGGTGGATTTAGGCCCATCTCATCCGTTTTCTCCTTTCTGGGCTGGGACCACACATGAGGCCCTTGCTACAGCAGCCGTCTTGGACCTGATAGCAGAGTGCACTCCCAGCTTTATACAAGGCCTAGTGGGAGGAATAAGGGGACTATAGTACCAACTTTGGACAGCTGACTTCCAGAACTTTGATATGGGAAACAGACCTGGGATACTTATGATACTTTTTATTTTTTATTTTTTTTTCTTTTTAAAAAAAGTATTTATTTGGCGGCACCAGGTCTTTGTTGCAGCATGCAGGATCTTCAATTTTGGTTGTGGCACATGGGATCTAGTTCCCTGACCAGGGATTGAACCTGGGCCCTCTACATTGGGAGTCCGGGGTCTTAGCCACTGGACTACCAGGGAAGTCCCTTGTTTTCTGATTCATGCAGCCAAATTTGTTTCCAGAGACTAGAACCAGCTTCTGGGATTTTGTGAGGATACTCAGGATGGGTAGTGAAAAGGAGAATGATAGAAGGTGGAAGCAAGCCAGGAGGTTGTGCAGAAGACAGGCCAGTTGGGAAGGGGATGGAAGGTAAAGATAACAGGTCTAAGGCCAGGGTGGCTGATGCAGAAGACAGGCTATGAGGTGTGCTGGGAGAAAATGTACATTATTTTTTAAAGAAGCCTACAGTGCACGTGACATCACCCCCCTTCCCATGACAAAGGATTATCCAGGATGAGTTGGTAAAACCCTGATAACCTAACCAGGAAAGCAGTGGGAGCTCTATCGGGTCTGTGGTACCAAAGAGGCACCACACACACAGACTCAGTACGAGTCCTTCCAGTTACAGCTTCAGTCCATCTCTGATCTCCTCCTTCACTCACATCCTAATCGTTTCCCCACTGTCCCCCATTCTCAAGTGTGGAACTATAAAGACCAGAGCTTTCCAAACTGTGACATGCATGTGAAGCATCCAAGGATCTTGTTAACTTGCAGATTCTGGTTTGGGGAGTCTGGGATGCGGTTGGAGATTCTGCATCTCTAACATCTTGAGTGATGCCAGTGCTGCTGGTCCCCAGGCCAGACATGAGTAACAGTAAGACCATGTGCTGCTCTTCCCCTAATGAATGTTTACTTCTTGCTTGTGGTTTTCCTTATGTAATCACATCGCTGACATGCTGGGGGTGGCCTGTTTTGTCACTGGGATACCCTGGAGAGGGACTGTGAGTTCAGTCTCAGCTGGACCCTCTGCTCCGCTGGCCACATTCCAACTTGGCTCGCCTCCTCTTGAGGTTGTAAGAATGTAAACAAAAAGCCCAGGAGATTTGATGCAGTAATGCCGGCCAGTTCCTGCGAGTTATTCTGTCAGTTTTCCCCAATAGCTCCTCTGAGTGGACTCACAGAACATATTTCATCTCTACTAACTAAGCCTAAGAAATTTCCCTCCTAAAATAAAACTTTTTAATTTTGATGAATAGTACTCAACTCTCCTGCCAAATAACAGTATTTCTAAAATTTCATATATCTCTATAAAAAAGTTGACTGCAGTACCCTGAGCTCATGATCACTATTCCCTGTTAATCAACAGCAGCAAGTTACTCAACCGTCTGAGCTTCACTTTATGCACATGGAAAACGGAGCTAATAATCCTACTTTGCAGTGTGGTAGGCATTACCTACAATCATACTCTCTTCCTCTTGCTGTCTGTTCTGGCTTAATCAGATATGGCAAGATGACAGACATGGAAACTTAATTGCCTTAAAAGCAGAGTTTATTACTCACAGTTCCCAAAAGCAGGAGACACACCTGCTCTGCAGGGTCACCTGGGGAGAAACCTGGGTACATCAGGAGTGAAGAAGGCAAGGGAGGGCCTGGCCAGAGCCTTTGTTGCAGTTTCCATGGGAAGGAATGGACACATATGGTAGGTCACTTTGAACGAGTTTAGGATTGTATTATGGCTGGCTTCCCTGGTAGTTTGGTCAGTGAAGATTCGCCTGCAATGCAGGAGACCAGGTTCATTCCCTGGGTCAGGAAGATCCCCTAAAGAAGGAAATGGCAATCCACTCAAGTATTCTTGCCTGGACAATCCTGTGGACAGAGGAGCCTGGTGAGCTACAGTCCTTGAGGTCACAAAGAGTTGGACACAACTTAGTGTCTAACCCACCACCGGATTGTATAGTCTGAATAATGTGAGTGGGCTCTGGGCTACAAGGGTGGTCTCTATATGGCTGGTACCTGGCCTGGGGGTGATTTAGGACAGGGGAACATCAGCATGGTATGAGAAAGTTAGATAAAGGAGTGGGTAGAGGTATGGGCTTTGGGTTGGTTGGTTTGCATAGAATGGCATACTGAAGGCACGTTTTTCTGCTGTCTTTAGGAATTAGCCAGGCCTGGGAAGGTCAGTCTCTGTCCCTTACAATGCTTTATAAAGCATTATAAAATACAGAAAATAAAAAAATCAAATAAAACCCTGATTAATATGTGCTGTCAAGCATGGCCTTGGTCATTAGCATCCCTTCCCCGGCACACTGCTCCTCGCCACCTGAAGGGAAGCGACAACTTATGTAAATACAGTGACTTCCAGCCAGATGGCGGCCCCGTGTCCCTCTGCCGGAAGACTTCTCCCGCTGCCTCTTCTTTGTAGGAAGTCAATGACAGTGCTGCTTCCAATTCACAGAATTTCCAAATGGCTGTGTAATCATAGACCCATGTAGGCAGGAGCCCTGATGTTCTTAGGAAGAGGAGAAAAGTCCCAGATCCTTCCCTCTGTGAAGCCAAAAGTCTGCTTCTGCATCTCATTTTCATGCTGGTAGAGTAAGGCTAGTTTTGACTTCCCAGCGGCTCTGATTCCAAGCGAATAACTGGAAGCAGCAAGCAACAGGCCTGGGACCTGCTGGTGCTGTGAGGAATAAACTGCATGTGCATGGATTGCGGAGGAAAGCTGCCCTTTGTGGGGGAGGAGAAGAGGCAGTGTGTACTGGGAACAGACACATCTTCACCCTGCCTTAGCATGAAGGCTGCTTCTCGGAAGGATGACTCACAGCACCATAGAACCGCCTTCCCTGCGAAGTTCAAACAGCTCAAGAGAGGCAGTGTCAACAAACAGCCATTGGAGGACAGCGGGGGTGTATGGGGGCTGATGAGGCAGGTGTCATTCTTGCCTTGCGGCTTAATGGCACACTTGGACTGCTGGGCTCTGCATTTGCCAGGCTGCCTCAGGGAAGAAGGGGCCTGCATCCAGAAGGGTGCTTTTTTTCAATGAATATTTTTTATTTATTTTTTTATGGCTATGCTGGGTCTTCTTTGCTGCCCTTGAATGTTCTCTGGTTTGCGGCAAGCAGGGGCTCCTCTCCAGTTGCAGTGCGCAGGCTTTTCATTCAGTGACTTTTCTTGTTGCAGAACACCAGCTCTAGCCTCCGGGGCTTCAGTAGTTGTGAATCTCAGGCTCTGGAGTACAGGCTCAATAGTTGTGCACGGGCTTCGCTGCTCTCCTGCACGTGGGATCCCCCTGGATCAGGGATCGAGCCTGTGTCTCCTGCATTGGCAGGCGGAGTCTTTACAGCTGAGAGACCAGGCAAGCCCCAGGAGGGTGCTTTTGATTGCAATGATCAGATGACCCGACTTAATGTGGTTTCAAGATTGTCTGACATTGCACTTCACAAGGTCATCACAGGTGCTTGGTCCTTTTTTCTTCTCTCTTCCGCCATCCACAGTGTTAGTTTTGTTCTAGGGCTGCTTCCCTTCTTTGTAGAACTGCTGCTAGCAGCAAGCTGATTTACCTTCTTCTGTATTTATCTTATGAAGAGAGAGAAGCTTCCTAATCTTGTTCTTAAAAGTAAGGAAGCATAAGAATGGAAACTCCCAGCAGACTTCTTACTGTTCCCCAGACCCAGGGGAATGGCACGTGCTGATCAGCTTAGGCCTGAGCTCTTGCCTCAATTGCTGGAGGAGAGATGGGCTTTCATGATTGGCACTAAGTGGGGCCCACCTGAAGGCAGGGTCAGTTACTGAAACTGAACCATGGCCACACAGTGGGAGAGGGGGATGCATGCTGGGGAGTCAGCTACGACGTGTACTGCAGTATCTTACCATTGGAAACAGGAGATATGGGCTCAGCCACTTGCTGGCTGTGTGACTTCGGGCTAGTGGCTTAGCCTCTCTGAACATTTTTTTTTAATAGGAGAAAAATATGTTTTTCTTAATTTTCAGACTATGAGGGTCAATGAGAAACTAGGTGTAAAAACCTTGTGAGGAATCAGGAACATCTGTCTCTTGACCAGCTCCTTCCAGATAAATGAAGCAGACCAATCCCTGCCTCGTAAGAGATGGTGGTTCAAGAAAGTGCAGAAGCAGAGAACAGATGGGTTTACAGTGAGAATGAGTCAACGGCAAAGTACGAAGCCTGGTGAAGTGGAAAGGGTCGGAAAAGTGATGCTGTGCTCTTCTGTATGCCACTGCTGCTGATGGGAACATGGGTCACTCAGTCCAGGTGGTATTCGCAAGACTTCACCACTTTCATAGTTAATATTTTCCTCTTTGTAAGTAACCGGCATTTTCTGGGGAAGTCTTTGAGACTATGTAAATATCTTGTTTATCCTCAAATTTTTATCCATAGGTTTTAGCATCTGCTAATGATTCTTGCCGGAATTATTATTAATTATTACTGTGATGCTTGACAAATTGTGATTGTCTAGCTGTGTCATTCCCTAATTTTTTAGCCTCTGTCTCAGCTTAAATCAAAGAGCCTGGGTCTTGTCACAGACTAAGAGAACAAACCTACGATTGTTGGGGGGCGGGGGTGCTGGGGGAAGGGGATAGTTGGGGAGTTTGAGATGGACATGCACACACTGCTGTGTTTAAAATGGATAGTTGACAAGGACCTACGTACAGCACACGGAGCCCTGCTCAATGTTCTGTGGTGGCCTGGATGCAAGGGGGTTTGGAGGAGAACGGATACATGTGTTTGTATGGCTGGGTCCTTTTGCTGCTCACCTGAAACTCTCACAAGATTGTTGTTAATTGGCTATGTCCCAGCACAAAATAAAAAGTTTTTCAAAAATCAATAAACCAAAGCACAAAATGAAAAAAAAAAAAAAAAAAAAGTGCCTGGGTCTCATCCTTGGTCTTTAATGGGGCAGTTTTGGTTACTGGTGGAATTAAACTACTAACCACCTCTGCATCCTTCTAGATTTGCAGGCAAATAGCTCGAAGCTTCAGTTCATTTAATGTTTTGTTTTCTTGAGTTTTTGTCCTTGGAGATACTGATTTTCTTTTCAATGATGGCGTGCTTTATTAATTTTCTCTTTTTATATTTTATTTGTTATTGCTTTGAATTTGGGATTGGGGCATGATGCTCAGTATAGGTACTCAAATGACATCTTGTCTGCATTCCATAAAAAAGGTTGGCGGTGATTGCCCAGAGAGAGTCTTGGCCAACAAGTAATCGTGTCCTACTTTAGCTATATATGCAAGCGTAGCAATAGAGGAATGACAAATAGATCACTGGGCAGGGATCTAAGAATCCTGGGTCTTATTTCCTGCAATATCCTCTATCTGCTAACTTGCTCTGTGATGCTGGACAAATGACTTCAGCTCTCTGAGCCTCAGTGCCCTCCTTTGAAAAATAGTTCTGCTAGACTGCTTAACCTCCAAGGTCCTTGTCAGCTCCAGAGTTCCAGGAGTCTACAGGGGATGGTTTAAAACAATGTTCTCTGTTACAGTTGGAGGGACTGTTGAGAGTATTTGTTCAGTTCAGGCAAATGGTAAACGTGTCGGCCACTCTAATGAAATGAGTACATTTTTGCTCTAAATGTCATGGATGTTTATTATCAGATTAAACTACAGCGGACCTAATTTTAGCTCTTCCAATTCAAGTGGAGCAATGAAGATTAAATGTTAGGCATAATTAAAGATGCAGATGTAGTTTTATTGAATTATAAACCTCATTAAGTGCAACGTCCTAGGAAGGCCCCTGAGACCAGCTACAAAGAACTCCTAGTTGCAACACTGCAGTTACTAAAATATTGTAAAGTAAATCTCACTCCAAAAATATTATGACTTGGATGGAAGGAGTTTTTAAAAGCATGGTTAGAGTTGGTTTCATGGGTAATTTCCTTGCAGATGGTTGGGAAGGGAACACTTTTCTTCAGCATCTCCACAGAAGGCCTCCTTGGGGCTTGGTGCTCCCGTCTCAGCCTCCAAATGTGGGATCTAGTCTCCTGGGCCAGTAAGAAGGGCAACTTCAAGGACCATCAGATTTCACTCCAGAGTTGGTAGTAAGTGGAGTTGGTGGAGAGGGCAGAGGTTTACTATGGACCAGAAGATCATGATTCTATAGAAATGTAGAGAAAGGTTCTCTTGGTGACATTTTCTTTTCTGTCTGTAAAAATAATTCATTATCATTTTACAAGTTCATATAATAAGGAATAGAATAAAGAAGTAAAAATATTCAACTTCAAGATAATCACTGTTAATATATTAAACCAGCCAGCCAGTTGGTCACCATAAGGCAGGGGTGGGGGTTTGGCAAACTTTGAGGAATCATATGGTGAATAATTTTAGGCTTATGGACACATGATCTCTGTTGCAACCACTTGGCTTTGCCAATGTGGCATGAAAGCCACTGTAGACAATATGCACTAAATGGGTGTGGCTGTGTTTCAATAAAACTTTATTTATAACAAGAGGTAGTGGACTGTTGGCTCCATGTGCCATAGTTTGCTAATTTCTGCTTTGGGGCTGAACATTTGTCCTGCACAATTTAATCCTATATCATATTTTCCCTTATGTTGTTTCAGGAGGATTTGTCTGTCTCCTTGTTTGAAATGTAAGAGAAGTTTAATATCTTGACAGCACGCTCTGTCACTTAACAGCTGTATGAACTTGGGTAAGTTAGGTAACCTCTCTGGCCTCAGTTTCCTCATCTGTCAAATGGGATAATACATAATGGTATTGACCCCATAGTTATTTCTGAAGAATGAACAAATTGATCTTTGTATAGCACCTGGCACATCATGAAGACTCAGTAAATGTGAGCAGCTACCATCATCACCACCACCACGATTATCCTATGTGCCTTCTTCAGGAGCTAGCACAGTTCTGGTTACAAAAGAGGCTCAATAAATAGAATCATAAGGATTTGTTGTAATCATTCAGTCACTCAATCATGTCTGACTCTTTGCTACCCCAACCACATGGACTGTAGCAGGCCAGGCTTCCCTGTCCTTCACCATCTCCTTGAGCTTGCTCAAACTCATGTCCATTGAGTTGGTGATCCCATCCAACCATCTCATCCTCTGTTGTCCCCTTCTCCTCCTGCCCTCAATCTTTCCAAGCATCAGGGTATTCTCCAGTGAGTCAGCTCTTCACACGAAGTGGCCAAAGTATTGGAGTTTCAGCTTCAACATCAGTCCTTCCAATGAATATTCAGGGTTGATTTCCTTTGGGATTGACTAGTTTGATCTGCTTGCTGTCCAAGGGACTCTCAAGAGTCTTCTCCAGCACCACAGTTTGTAATCATAAAGATAGATAATGTTAAAGAGGGAATGTTCTTCAAGAATGTCTCATTTAACACCCTCACTTTAGAGATGAGCATGGTAGAGTAGCCTGGCAGGCTACTGTCCATGGGATTGCAGAGTCAGGCATGACTGAGCGACTGAGCACACAAACACATTGGTGGAGCTACCCCTGTGTTAAGGATGGTGGGATGCTATCCATCGTGACTGACAGTGCCCTCCCCTAAATGTTACCCATCTTTATCCCATGGTTACCCATCAGCCCCTGCATGCCCAGAGGCCCAATTCCATATCCTACATCATTGGCCATCTGTCCATGAAGCAGGCCTGCTTTTGTCTTGTTTTCAGTTTCCTGGTCTTATCCTTGGGATAGTGTCCACTCACTTGGATTGGGCAGGTGAGGCTCAGAATAGGACCGACCTGAGGTTGTAGCTGGGAGGTCCAGCACTGGTGGAGGGAGTCAGGTACTCGGAGTGCATGCCCAGTGGTCAGAGCTAAGGCCACGATGCTCAGGTGCACTGGGTTTGCCTCAAGTTGGGACGTGGCATGTGGTATGTGGGCAGACTCTTGGTCAGGCAGGCCACACAGGGCCCTGGACTATCATGCTGCTCTTCTCTTAGGGTACAAGGCAAGAAGGGAAGACCCCATGGGAGACACTGTTCCAGTGACCCCTTGCTCAAGTCCCTACCACCTGGTTCTTCTTCAGGCGCATTTCATCAGGCTATTACTTCCATCCTGGTGCTGGCTCAACTTTGATCTGGGAAAATGAAAGGCCAGGCTGCTGGGTCCCCAGCTGCCATCTTTTGCAGCAAGAGTGAGACTTCATGATCCCGCTGGCTCGCATACACTTCATTTCCCAGTAATTAAACAAGTGGAGATCAAAGCTGACAAATCTCCCCCATCTCTCAGCGCGGTAGATGAAAGGTAAATATTTCCAGCAACAGTTTTTTTTTTTCCTCATTAAAAGTGAGATGTGATATGTCTTCTCCCTACTTTGAAGAATACTGATAGGTTCAAGGTCACTCCAGATAAGATATTTGGTTTGACTACCTTTATTATTCCACACCAATCATCAGTCTTATAGAAACCAGGCTAGCTTGAGGGGATTACAGAGGCTAAATCATGTCAAATAAGTCAAAAGAAAAATAAAAAGGACACCAAGATGGTAACTGGTCAGTGTTGCAGAAACCTACACCTTGTGTATTATCTTCTCATTGCTGGCAGGTTTTGAAGGGCTTCTGAAGCCAGCATCTAAAGTGGATCCCGGAGTCCTACATAGAGAATCTCAGGTAGACGGCCTGAGGCTGTCTCAGCTGGACTCTGGAAAAGACCATTGAGAGTTGCCATTTTCTTTGTAAACCAAAGAACTCATCCCAAAGGCCATGAATCCAGGGGAGCTGGTCTCTCCAACGTGGGTTTACAAATGCCTGCTGGGTGACATCAGGCTCTTTTCAGTACAAAGAACAGACCTCATTCAAACTGGTGGCTGCCATAAAGACACCACAGGGAGGGACTTCCCTGGTGGTCCAGTGGTTAAGACTCCATCTTTCAATGCAGGGGATGTGGGTTCGATCCCTGTTTGGAGAACTAAGATCTCATATACCGAAGGGCAACTAAGCCCACACACTCCTACTACTGAGCCTGCCTGCCAGAACTTTAGAAGCCCACGTGCCTCAAGAAAGACCCAGCACACCCAGAAAATAAAAAAGACACGACAGGGACTCAGAATCAGAGCAGGAATTCGAGTACCACACAGTCCTGGGAAGGAAGAAGACAGCCGCTCTGCTGGCCACTCTTCTTGCTCCCTTCTGACTGCCCTCCCTGGCTTTCACATCCTTGCCGCATCCTTTGTCTTCCGCCTGCTCACCAGCTCCCAGGTCTGCTCTGAAGGCTGGTCTCTCTCATCTCTTCTGTCCTTCCTTCTCCAGTTCCAGATTCCAAAGAGAGAAGGAGGGAGAGGTCCAACTGACCTAGGCTGTCATCTCGAGTGAGGCAGCTGAAGTCATGGGCTTCTGGCCAGGCAGTGGGTGTTCCAGGCCACTCCCCCAGCCTGTTAGCTGCAAGGGTGGGGCCTTCTGCCCTATGTCACATGGTAAGAAATGCCAGCTGCCCCCTCAGCTACAGACATGGGTGGGAGAGTCCCCACGTGAGGGACTCTGGTTGTGTGAGGCTGAGATGGACACTGTGTGGTGTCAGAACAGGGCTGAGAGGCTGATGACTTGGGTGAACTCTTGGCTGGCTTATCATCAGCTGTTTTGTTTGTTGTGAGATGTAATTCACATCCCATAATAGTCACTGTTTTAAAGTGCACGATTCAGTAGTTTTTATTATATTCACAGAGTTTTGTGACCATCACCTCTATCTTAACTGCAGAACATTTTTATCACTCTCTGTATTCAGGGACTTACTTCCCTGGTGATCCAATGGTTAAGATTCTGAGTTTCCGCTGTAGGGATGCAGGATTGATCTCTGAGAAACTAAGACTCCCCTCGCAGCACACAGTGCTGCCAAAAGTTGGGGGAAAAAAGGAAATTCAGTACTCAAAGCTGTCACTTTCCATTTCCCCTCGCCTAGCCCCAGGCAGTCATTGGTCTACTTTCTGTACTTACAGATTTGCCTTTTCTGGATATTTCATATAAATAGAGTCACTCAGTATGTAGATTTTTGTGTTTATCTTCTTTTATCTGGCATAATAATTTCAAGATTCGTGCATAGCACAAACCAGTTCTTCATTCCTTTTTATGCCTGAATAACATTTCATTTTAAGGCTATACCACATTTTATGGGCTTCCCTGACAGCTCAGTTGGTAAAGAATCTGCCTGCAATGCAGGAGACCCCAGTTCGATTCCTGGGTTGGGAAGATCTGCTGGAGAAGGAATAGGCTACCCACTCCAGAATTCTGGGGCTTTCCTGTGGCTCAGCTGGTAAATAATCTGCCTGCAATGCAGGAGACCTGGGTTTGATCCTTGGGTTGGGAAGATCCCCTGGAGAAGGAAAAGGTTACCCACTCTAGTATTCTAGCCTAGAAAATTCCATGGACTGTATAGTCCATGGGGTCGCAAAGAGTCAGGCATGACTGAGCAAATTTCACTTTACTTCACCACATTTTGTTTTTCTATTCATCAGTTGATGGATATTTGTGGGTTTTTTTTTTTTTTTTTTTTTTTTTACTTTTTGGCTATTATGAATAAAGCTGCTGTGAATATGTGTGAACAGTTTTTCGGTGAATACATAGTTTCATTTCTCTTGTGTAGATACCTAGAAGTGAAATTGCTGAGTTATATGACACTTCTATAGGACTTCTCAGGGGGTGCTAGTGGTAAAGAATCCTCTTGCCAGTGCAGGAGATGCAAGAGATGGGGGTTCGATCCCTGGGTTGGGAAGATCCCTTGGAGGAAATGGCACCCCACTCTAGTATTCTTGCCTGGAAAATACCATAGGCAAGTGCTGACTCATTGCAACCCCATGGACTATAGCCTGCCAGTCTTCTCTTCACGGAATTCTGCAGGCAAGAATATTGGAGTGGGTTGCTATGCCCTCCTTCAGGAGATCTTCCTGACCCAGGGTCAAACCCAAGTCTCTTCCACCTCCTGCATCAGCAGGCAGGTTCTTTACCACTAGCTCCACTTGAGAAGCCCTGTTAATTAGATTTGGTGTGAGAATTCTATTATAGATTTTTTTTTTTCCCACAAAGAGAGACCTCATCAGATGCATCCTTATCTCAGACCTGCACTGAAATATTTACCAGGACTCTGTAATTAACCCTGAATAGTGCTGGCCACCAGCAGATCTCAGGGCTTGGGTTTCAGTGGTGGTGATGGTGGAGTAGAGATTACTGGGATGGTCCAAGGGAGACAGGAAGCCCCAGTCCAGGACAGGGCCAGGTGAGGATGGAGTGGAGGGCGGGTGAAGAAGAGGATATAAAATAAAGATGATTAGACTCTGAATCCCTGGGGGCGGGGCCACGTCTTCTCTTTCCTGCACAAGGTCTCGGGCATAGAGTAGGCACTTCCTCCCATCCTCAGAGATCAACCATGCCCATGCCCAAGTCATCAGTCTACCAAGCAGTCTCTCCCTGTTCCTGGATCCACAGGAAGATAGAGCACCTGGGTAGTTTGCAAATCCTGTAATCAGTTGGCAGGACAGCAGGGAAGGGTCATGACCATCAGCTGGCCTTGGCCATGGCACTGTCGTCCGGGCCCACTCTTGGGGCTCCAGCACTAAGACACAGAGTGAACACCTGCCTGATAGAACAGAGGCACGGCGGCTCTGAATGTCTTGAGCTGGAATCAGTGGGAAGGGGAGAGGGAGATCTGCTTTTTTTTCTTCTTCTTCTTTTGAGCCTTTCCTGGAAGTCTAAGAGTTTGTTAAGAGTCCTAGTTCTTCTAGACTCACTCATAAAAGTCTGGGGTAGTGGATGACCCAGAACCTGTATTTTTAACAAGTGAATCTTTCAAAGTCTGAGCACTACTCATTTAGGAAAAATTTTCTAAGGAAAAGGAAGGGTCTGTGCATTTAAACCCAAATATACTAGGGTTTAAACGACCTTGAATAGAAGAAGCTATTGGATTCTGCCAAGAAATTTGAGTATTTAGAAAAAGTCCTTCTAGGTTTGTACAAGAAATTGTTACCTCTCTGTAAATGAGTTTCTGAATTTCTGGAGACCTTACCAGCCTGTGCGTATAGAAGAGTCCTGTTACAAGTAATAATGCCGATTAACCTGATTCTATTCCAGTTGTACACAAACCCTGGAGAAGGAAATGGCAACCCACTCCAGTATTCTTGTCTGGGAAATCTCATGGACAGAGGAACCTGGCAGGCCATGGGGTTGCAAAGAGTGGTACATGACTGAGGGACTCACTTTCACTTTCACTTTTGTACACACAGGATGTCTAGCACTTCTCATGCTCAGGATCAAGTTCTCATACACCAGGGGGCGCCATGGGCTACCCACGGTTCTGCTAGGCATCCACCATCTTCCATCAGGCACCATTTCTTGGGTACCCTGGAACTGGCTTCCTCACCCTCACTAAAGCTTGGCCTCTGAAGTTTCCAGTAGCCCACACTATTCAAAGTTCATCTACAGGGTCGTGTATTAATAAATAATTCAGTGTGTGTCTGAGATAAGGATGCATCAGACTTAGCTACTTTAAAAAAAAATTATCCAAATAGAATTATCACCCCTAAAAGAAATTTGTAATGGTTTCTTTAGAGCATCCAATACCAAGTCAGTATTCAAATTTCCAGTTGTCTTCTAGACGTCAAACTTTTTTAACAGTTTATTTGAATTAGGATCCACAAAATTCCACACATTGTGATTGGTCCATTTGTTTCTAAATTTGTCATTCTTTTAACCTACAGTTTCACCATCCATCTCTTTTTTCCCTCTTGCAATTTACATCATACAAGAAACCAGGCTGTTTGTGGGGCTTCCACAGTCTGGGTTTTGCTGATTGCAGCCCCTTGGTGTTATTTAACAGGCTCTTCTGCTGTATTCCCTATAAACTGGTATTTGAATCCAGAAGCTTGATCAGATTCAAGTTGTTATTTATTTATTTTTTGGTCATCACTACTTCATAGGTGGTGTTGTGTTCTTCTACCAGGAGGCATTTAATGTCTGATTCTCTGTCTCTGTCTCTCTGTGATATTAGCAGCCATTGAGTAACAATGCTTAGGCCCATTAGTTTATTAGGGACTACAAAATGTTGACCTTCTAATTTTATCATTGTTCTTTATTTATTAGCTCAGTTACTTCTATAATGAGAAATGCCCCTCTATCAGTTCTTTGCTTCCTCAGTGGCACAGTCCTTTTTGGAAAGATAGGTTAAATGTTTAATTCTTTTGCTTTAATTTTTATCAGTTTTCAAAATAATGAGTGGGTTCCCCAGCATCCACCAGTAGTAACCAGTTAGCTAGCTTTAGGACCATTCATGACTCATGGATTTAAGTATGTTTGGTGGGTTTTGATCCCTGACAGCTATTACCCTTATGGATGCTCAGATTTTCTCAACGTGGGCCAGTGGCCCTTGAGTTTTTTGTAATGACCCTTTGATGGCTTAGTCTCCTATATATCTTGTATATTTCCTGAGCCAGTCCTTAAATCAACCATTTCTCCAAGTAGCCTTGGTTCCTTTCAGTGTGAACTGGTATTTAAAAGCACTATCTGCGTGTGCTGTGCTGTACTTAGTCGCTCAGTCACGTCCGACACTTTGCGACCCAATGGACTGTAGCCCACCAGCCTCCTCTGTCCATGGGGATTCTCTAGGCAAGAATGTTCAGTCTCTGGATTGAACCCAGGTCCCCCGCATTGCAGGTGGATTCTTTACCAGATGAGTGACAAGGGAAGCCCAAGAATACTGGAGTGGGTAGCCTATCCCTTCTCCAGCGGATCTTCCCAACCCAGGAATTGAACTGGGGTCTCCTGCTTTGCAGGCGGATTCTTTATCAGCTGAGCTACAGGGAAGCCCATCTAGGTATAAGGGATGCTTATTTATCTTTGGTTGGTGATTGTTTCAGTGACTAAATCTCAGAACTAGTTCTTTTGTAAAGATAAAAATCATCATGAAACTTTCTGATACTTCCTGTTCAAATTCAACTACAGGATTTTTTTTTAGCAGGTTTCTGTTATCTTACACATGTGTCTGTCTCCTTTCTTCCATGTCAAGGATATAAAAATGATAGAACTAGAAAATCACAAGATCATTTTCTTCATCCCACATACACACAGGGAAGTCACATGACTTACACATTTCCCATGGGTATTAAGAGGACACTGCAGGACCAGGTGTGGGCTGCTTGGCCTCGGAGCCTGAGTCTAAACAAGAACACACTAAATTCTGTTCTCTGTGAAGTTTTGTTGTGAATCCATGGGGCTGGCTAAGGGACCAACCCATGCAAACAGCAAATCCCACAGGGAAATCAGAGTCTCTCGCCTCTCCAACAAATCTGTTGACTGGGCCAAGAGCTCCCATCTAGGCTCCCTTTCCCATGGGATGGGTTCTCTCGAGACTCAGTTCGACCATGATGCCCATAGAGGTCTTATGGAAGCCAGCATAGGTTTCCCAGACATGCCCATGGGGTCTGTTCTCTCTTGGATCCAAGAGGGACTCCATTTGCTTCTACATGACCCCTTCTCATTTCTTCTCTTTCCTTGTTCAAGGCCAGGGCCATCCACTTCCCCATCCTTAGTGAGTTTTTTTTTTTTTTTTTTCATTTCTTTCTCAACATTTTTTAAAAAAAAGTCCTGAACTTCTACATATGGTATTTGTTTTCCCAGCCAAAGAGCTTGTGAGTATGTTTACAAATATTTATTTAGCTGCGTCAGGTCTTAGTTGTGGCACATGGGAACCTCGTTATATCCTGTGGGATCCTTCATTGCTGCAGGTGAGATCTTAGTTGTGGCCCTCGGGCTCAGCAGTTGTGGTGCTCTGGCTCAGTAGTTGTGGTGCTTGGGCTCAGCAGTTGTGGTGCTCTGGCTCAGTAGTTGTGGTGCTCGGGCTCAGTAGTTGTGGTGCTCGGGCTCAGTAGTTGTGGTACTCAGACTCAGCAGTTGTGGTACACTGGCTTAGTTGCCCCATGGCATGTGGAATCTTCGTTCCCTGACCAGGAATCAAACTTGCATCCCCTGCATTGGTGGGCGTATTCTTAACAACTAGACCACCAGGGAAGTCCCCCTCAGTGAGTCCTAACCTGAGAGGTTGCTTGGGTTTGATGTGAGGCCCAAGGCATGGTATATTTCAGGACCCTGGGGGGTCCTGCTGTGCCATAAGGGAGAGAGCTCAGGACTCAGAGTTAGCTGACTTGACTTCCAGAACTTGCTCTGCCTCGATGACCTCTCTGAACCTCAATTTTCTCCTCTGTAAAATGGTATTATTACACGTACAAGGTGGGCGATGCTAAAGCCTCCTCGCAAGGTGATTGTGAGGATTAAAATGGGGTCACCAGGGGAGCCCCTAACTTCCGTATGTAGGGATAGGGCTGTGACATGGATCTGTTTACTAACTGTTTTCCTGCAAGGGACCCTGTACCCAGAGGATACAGAAGGGATGGCTGGGGAGGGATTCAGGTCCCAAACATCCTTTGTTGTTGATGGCAAATCAGGACCAGAGCATCCATGTGCCAAGCTGAGAGGGAATTTATTTTTGCTCTAACTGCCTGGTTAACCCAGCAGCCTGCATGGTCCCTGTGCACGGTGGGTGTGCTGAGATAATAGCTCAAGTACTTTATTAAAACAGAAAAGCTCTCCACGTTTCCATTAACTCCCCATGTGGGGCAGTCAGCCCACTGCTCCAGGTGCCATTTGCAGTCCAGTTTCTCAGTCACGATGGATAGAAATACCCGACTCGCTTCCGCACCTCTCCACGAACCACACACATCCACACACAGCAGAGATCCACCAGTCACTCCTCACTGGTCTGTGTTTGTTCATCACCACCGCCTCCTGATCCCTGTCCTCCTCATCCTTTTCAAATGATAGAGCCATGAACGCATTTCACTTTGAATTTCAAATGTCCCAAGCAGTGCTTTCATCCACAGTGGGGACTGATGAGTTAATTTGTTAGGAAATAAGCTGAGCACCCAGGAGCTGTGATAATTCCCTACCCCCAGTGCCAACATCACAAAGAATAGCACAGTAGCACATAAATCTACTACTTGCATATGTTTACTTAATCACATTGGAATTCTCTTTGAACTTGACCCCAGGGGAGAGAGATCACAGAGCTGGCTGGTAGCTAAAATAATCCACTGAAAAAAAAGTTCTGTGTCACACGAGAACTTCTGGGGCTGTTTGTGAAAAGCACGGAACCAATGTGACTTCTACACTGTTTGATTCTGACTACAGGCTTACCCAGGGTCCGGGAGGCCTTCCCACCTTGGGCTTGTAAATTGTGGGTTGTAAACTGGCTGGGAGGATTTGATTTTGTTTTAAAATTCAGGGTAAGTTGCCCCACCTTGAATTTCCAAATGGTAGGTAATTAATGTGTCTGATCTCTGGAAAGCAGTGAAGCCCTGGGCTAGACTTGTTAAGGCAAGATGGCAAAGTGGTTAGTACTGCCTGTGCTTGGGGGGCCAAGTATTACTGTGTGTGTGCTCAGCTGTGTCCCACTTTTTGCGATCTCATGGACAGTAGCCCGCCAGGCTTCTCTGTCCATGGAATTTTCCAGGCAACAGCATTGGAGTGGGTTGCTATTTTCTACTCCAGGGGATCTTCCTGACCCAGGGATCAAACCCACATCTCTTGTGTCTCCTGCAGGTGGATTCTTTACCACTGTACCACTTAGGAAGCCCAGACTTAAAGACCTAAGAGGTGAGTGTAAATCTGGGAGTCAAAGAGGTCAGGCTGGGCAGATCCAAGGAGAAGCAAAGAGCAGAGCGGGGCAGGGCAGGGGTTGGGGGAGTGAAGTGATGGGTCTGAAACCAAAACTGCCCTCAGGGCCCAGACACCCCAGCTCATTGCCTTGGAGGGCCAGTTGCCTGATATGTGAATGGATTAGTGCAGGGGTTCACAAACCATGGCCACTGCCAAATCTGACCCGATGCCTGTTTTTGTATGGCCTGTGAGCTAAGAATGGTTTTTATATTTTTAGATGGTTGGTATTGATGACAAATAAATCAGTAGTTGATCTAAGAAAGAAATGGAAAATCTTATTTGAGCCAACCTGAGGATTATAACGCAGGAGATGTTCTTTCAGAAAGCCCTGAGGAGTCCCCTGCCCTGCCCTGCCCTTGAGAGGTCAAAGCACAGTTATATAGTGTTTGAGACAAATGATGTATTGACAGTTGACACAACCCAGATCCACATGTATAAGAAGTAGTGGGTCATCGTGACCCCCTACAAGATTAAGAGGGAAGGTTATCTTCCAAGGAATTATGGATCATTGTGACTCTTTACAAGATTAAGAAGGAGTGTTATCTCCTGAGAGCTCTGGTTAATGCAGGTGCACAACATACACTACAGGGGAGGCTTGTTTGTTTGGTTGCTAAGTCATGTCTGACTCAGTGATAAAGGGGAGGGAGGAGGCCCAAATGGGCAGAGAAAAGTTTTATGTTTATATTTTCCTTGTCTTTCTATAAAATATGAATTCTATTTCATCATTGAAAAAAAAAATCAAAAGGCGAAAAATATTTTGTGATGTAAAATGTGTGAAATTCAAATTTCAGCGTCGATCAATAAAATTTTATCAGAACACAGTCATGCTTGCTTATTTACATAATGTCTAAGGCTGCCTTTCTTCTGCTGTGGCAGAGTCAAGCTGCTGCAACAGAGGCGGTGTGGACCACAGAGTCGAAGAGAGGCTGTCTAGGAAAAGTTTGCCCACCTGTGGATTAGTTTGAGATGTGCAGGTTTGAAGCACAGGTTTGAGACAATTTGGGCTCTGGTGATGGACAGGGAGGCCTGACGTGCTGTGATTCATGGGGTCGCAAAGAGTCGAACACGACTGAGTGACTGAACTGACTGACTGACTGACTGGGCTCTGGGTGGAATTAAGGTCAAGTGAAATGAGCCATGAACTAGCTGGTCTCAGAGTGGGCCAGTTTCCTAATCTGTGAAATGGGTGTATTAACATTACTGGTCTCATAGGTGGCTGCCCCCTAAGCACATGCTGATGAGATACTCAAATGTATTTTAAGATATTTGCATAGCTGGAAGGGGTCACAGAAATTGGCTGGAGATTGTTTGCAGACTTGGGTCATCATCTGAACTGCTTGCTGAGCCCAAGAAACAGGGAGCCCTAGGCCTCCATTCCTTGGAGAGACTGATGCAGTGGGTCTGGGGTGGGACCGAGAGGCTGTGATGTCACCAAGCTGCCAGGGATGGGGAGGCTGTGATCTGGCCATTCACCTCCAGCCACAGGTAAAGAGACACAGGGGTTTGATCAATCCTGGGCCCATCTTCAGTGACCCCTCTGCCTGCATTCTTTCTTCCTGAGATCTCACGGCCCTATATTTCTTCTTTTGTCTTCACACTGAGCTCAAGCTGTCCCATGGCATGAGAGTTTGTGGACACCACTCTCTACCCAATAAAATTTATAAAAAACCAAAACCAACTGAACAAAAAAACTTTATAAAAGTGGGTAGATTTGGCCCAGAGGGTATATTTTACTGATTTCTGCCTTAGAGCAATAGCTCAGTGTAACCTTTGAACCAAAAGCATTAAACCTGGGAACTTGTAAGTAATGCAAGTTCTTGGGCCCTGCCCTAGACCTACTGAATCAGAACAAATATTTTCTGTTTGCATCCCCATATCTTTCTGAAATTTCAATTACACCTATGTTAGGTTGCTGGAAGTTGTTCCAGAGCTCACTGATGCTCTTTTAACTTTTAAAAAATCTTTTTTCTCCTCTCAATTTCATTTTAGATAATTTCTATCACTGTCTTGAAGTTTACTAATCTTTTCTTTTGTAATGTCTAATCTTCTACTAATTCCATCCAGTATTGCTTTTTATCTGGACATTATAGTATTGAGATGAAATTTGATTTTGGTGTTTGAAAAATAATTCTTCCATGGTTTTATGTAGCTTTTCAATATGGAATACAATTAGAATAATTAATGTCTATGTGTGCTAACTCTAACATCTGTGTCAATTCTGGATTGATTTCAATTGATTGCTTTTTAATTTCCCACTGTAGTCATGTTTTTCTGCTTTAGTAATCTAGTAATCTTTGATTGGATGTCAGATATTGTGATTTTTACCTTGTTAGGTGCTGGATATTTTTAAATTCTTGAAATCTCTTTTTTTCAGAAAAGTGAAAGTGAAAGTCGCTCAGTTGTGTCCGACTCTTCACAACCCCATGGGCTATACAGTCCATGGAATTCTCCAGGCCAGAATACTGGAGTCAGTAACCTTTCCCTTCTCCAGGGTATCTTCCCAACCAAGGGATCGAACCCAAGTCCTCCACGTTCCAGACAGATTCTTTACCAGCTGAGCCACAAGGGAAGCCCAAGAATACTGGAGTGGGTAGCCTATCCCTTCTCCAGGGGATCTTCCCAACCCAGGAATTGAACCGGGGTCTCCTGTATTTCAGGTGGATTCTTTACCAACTGAGTTGTGCAGTTTAATTACATTTTGACTCTTTTGAATCTTGCTTTAAGATTTGGTAGGCAGGACCAGAGCAGTGCTGTCTGGTGTTAATTATTCTTCACTAATGGGGTAAGGCTTTTCTAAATACTCAAGTCTATGAATTTTTCCAGTCTGACTGGTGGGAATAGGCACTGTACCTGGTCCTCCTTTTGGAAGGTTCTTTCCATAACGGTGGGTAGTTTCCTCACATGCATGAACTGATCAGTCTAGGCAAATACTCAAAGCAACCTTCCGCAGGTCTCTGGAGTTCTCTCTGGGCAGCTCTCTTCTCTTCAGGACCCTGTCCTTCCATCTCTAACTGCATTCAGTTCAGTTCAGTTCAGTCGCTCAGTTGCGTCTGACTCTTTGTGACCCCAGGGACTGCAGCATGCCAACCCTCCCTGTCCATCACCAACTTCCAGAGCCTACTCAAACTCATGTCCATCCCATTGGTGATGCCATCCAACCATCTCATCCTCTGTCATCCCTTTCTCCTCCTGTCTTCAATCTTTCCCAGCATCAGGGCCTTTTCCAGTGAGTCAGTTCTTCGCATCAGGTGGCCAAAGTATTAGAGCTTCAGCTTCAACATCAGTCCTTCCAATGAATATTCAGGACTGATTTCTTTTAGGATGGACTGGTTGGATCTCCTTGCAGTCCAAGGGACTCTCAAGAGTCTTCTCCAACACCTTTCCCCAAATCCTCAGTTTCATCTCCTCAACTCAGAGAGTCCGCTGAGCTCCTCTTGAGTTTCCCATTTCTGCACCACCTCTGGAAACTTTCTAAAGGCAGGAAGCAAAGGCAATCATAGGTCTTATTTTATTTCCTGTGTCTCAGGATCATTGTCCATCATTACTTGATATCCAGTGGTATTGAAAATCCTTATACCATCTCAGATGAATGCACTTACTTTTAAAAAATAATTTTATTTATTTATTTTTGGCTGCATTGGGTCTTAGTTGCTTTGCTTGGGCTTTCTCTAGTTGTGACAAGTGGGGGCTACTCTTCCTTGCAATGCTCGGGCTCCTCATTGCAGTGGCTTCTCTTGTTGTGGAGCATGGGCTCTAGGGAATGTGGGTTTCAGTAGTTGCAGCTCCCAGGCTCAGTAGCTGAGCATGAGCTTAGTTGTCCCGAGGCATGTGGAATCTTCCCAGACCAGGGATTGAACTCGTGTCTCTTGCATTGGCAGGTGAATTCTTATCCACCTGTGGTACCAGGGAAGTCCCCGAAGGCACTTCTGTAAGCAGATGTGGTGATCCCTGATATTCTGATTGGTTAAAAAACAGTAATTCACACTTTATGAATGTTAGGACATTTGGTTCATCAGAAACTCCAATGAAATTAGTGTTTTCTTTTTACAGTAGAGGAAACTGAGGCTCAGACAGGTGAAGTAACTGTTTGCCTGACCCCCAAGCACTCATATTTTCATTGCTTGATGCTGTTCCCCTTCTGCATCTGCCAGCCCTTGCTGGGATGTGTCCCCTTTGAACCACAGCACACCCTGGGAGATGGGGTTAGAGCCTCTAGACACTCAATGTGCAGGGTGGGAGCCAGCATCAACTGCATCCCCAGGAACTTGTTGGAGAGGCAGAGGCTCAGCACCTCCCAGGCTTACTGAATGAGAACCGACATGTTAGCAAGATCTCAGGTGACTTTTTGTGTGTATGACCATAAATAAGACTGAGGGCCAAAGAACTGATCCTTTCAAACTGTGGCGCTGGAGAAGACTCTTGAGAGCCCCTTGAACAGCAAGGAGATTAAACCAGTCCATCCTAAAGGAAATCAACCCTGAAAATTCATTGGAAAGACTGTTGCTGAAGCTGAAGCTCTAGTACTTTGGCCACCTGATGTGAAGAACTGAGTCACTGGAAAAGACCCTAATGCTGGAAAAGATTGAGGGCAGGAGGAGAAGAGGATGACAGAGGATGAGCTGGCTGGATGGCATCATCGACTCAATGGACACGAGTCTGAGCAAACTCTGGGAGACAGTGAAGGACAGGAAAGCCTGGCATGTTACAGTCCATGGAGCTGCAACGAGTCGGATGTGACTTAGCGACTAAACAACACCAGCTTGAGACACATTAAATCAGAAAATAGTTTCTGAGTCTGTCTTCTGAGTCCAGTGTCCTGGCTCCCTGGCAGCACAGAACTGAGCTGAACTGGGCCAGGCACAGCCAGAAACTGGGTCCCACACCCAGGGTGAGCCTGTAGGTCCCCCTTTTCTTCCAACTGCAGTTCGAGTACCTGGAACAGAACAAGCTGGACAAGGCTCCAGGAGAGGCTGGTTGGGCATGGCCTCCGCCCTTTGGGAGTTCATCTAGACCACGGTTTTCTAGGAAGCTGTGACTCACCCTGCCTTCATCCACCTGCCAGGTGCCAGCTTGGCTGGAGGCCAGTGGGCTGAGCTCTGGGAGAAGAAGCCAGGAAGGCCTCAGGGGGAAGGAGAGAGAAGAGGAAGTGGATGGTGGTGGGGAGCAGCTGCTGGCCGTGGTCCCTTCCGGCAGGTGGGGGCCGCTGCGGCAGTGCGCCCCCTGCCATCTCCCCCTGCCACAGCCAGAGCCAAGTCAGAAAACAGCTGGACAGTCCCTCTGCACTCACCGTCTAACACTTTGTCTCTACATTTTAAGAACATTTCTGAAAATGCCCCCACCTGCTCAGGACAGGACAGAGCTGATGGTCCTCCTGGACCAAAACCACTGGGGAGGAGAAGGCAGGATTGTTAAAGGGCTGTTTATTTCTTGTTTATTTCCTCTGAGACCCTTCCTTGCAATTCACATAAATTGTCCCCAGGAGGAGGGTGGTACCCAAAAGTCCAAAAAGCCGGGAGAGGGTTAACACAGTTCTAGACCAGCCTCCTCTTCCCAGGGAAGCATGCTCGTTCTATCAGGAGGGGCTTCAGGGACTGGTAGAATTTGTCTCCTAACCAGAACCTCTCTAGGCATGGGGTGCGCAGACTCCTCTAGCCAGTATTCACACCTGCACAGTATTTATGAACCATACCACAGCCAGGTGCCAGGGGAAAATGAACCAGCACAGCTGCGAAGTCAGAGAGCCCTGGCTTAGGATATGGAACACGCTGTGAGTGGCACTGTGACTTTTGGCAAGCTTAGAAGCTTTGAGTCTCAAATTCTTCATCTAGACCATTGGGTGGTCCATTGGCTCTTTCAGAGCCACCTGAAAGAGTTTCAGTGAAGTGCGTTAATGTATGGATCGGGTGTGATGGTTCATTTTATATGTCGACTTCCCAGGTGGCTCAGTGGTAAAGAATCCGCCTGCCAATGCAGGAGATGTGGGTTTGATCCCTGGGTCAGGAAGAGCTACCCTGGAGTAGGAAATGGCAGCCCACTCCAGTATTCTTGCCTGGAAAATTCCATGGACAGAGGAACCTGGTGGGCTACTGTCTATGGGGTCCCAAAGAGTCAGACATGACAGAGTAGCTGAGCGCTGAGTACTTGACTGGGTCGTGGGGGCCCAGATACATGGCTAAACATTTCTAGGTGTTACTATGAGGGTGTTCCCAGATGAGATTAGCATTTAAATTGGTAGACTCAAATAGCTAAATAATCCAGGCTATAATAGCACCTGATTGAACCGTGAATATATGCTTCATTTCTCTGAGGTTTTGATTCAAATCCCTGATTTTGTTCTCCAAATGCATATCACTGTAGAGCCAGCTCTGCATCTTATGACAGTAACTGAAGCCACTTAGAAATAACTCCACTGTGATATTTAGCAAATTATTTTTATCTGATGGGTAAACTCACATTAGTGCAGCTGTTCATGTCAAAGAGAAGGCAACAGAGTGAAGGCTGTTTAGGGTGCCTGCTGGGCTCGCTTCATAAAAGGTGCCTTGCAATCTTGCGTTCTGTCTCCAGTTGTGCTATTTCTGCTGGGCTAAGCTGTCACTGACATGTCGCTGGTGGCAATCATGAAATCTGAGGAATGGGGGGAGTATCCCAATTCAGTTAGGAGGCCTGGACTGAACAAGTGAGGCAGTTTTCCACAGGAAGGAGGATCCTGGCCCCAATCTCATCTTTCCAAGCCTCAAGCGAGGCAGGCTTCCTGCCCACCCATCCCTGCATCATGTTTTCTTTTCCTTCTGAAGAACTCTCCCAAGTGGAGAGTACCAGCTGCCTCCTCCACTGGCTGGCTGGGTTCGCCTGCTGCTGGGACTGAAATCTTCCGGCAGAAGTCCTTCTGGAATCATAGGCTTCATAACTGCTGTTCCTCCAGGTGGAGACAGGCTTCCAACAAGCATTTGTATGGCTGTCCCCTCACCATTCAGGCCTCAGCAAAAATGTCACCTCCTCAGAAAAGCCCTCCATGTCCACCTCTCTAAAGCATCCCCTGCTCCCGTCAGCAGTCTCATCCTCCGTCAGCCCTGTGAGTGAGCTGTTTTGGATACCTGCTTCAAGTGACCGCAACTCTAGTTGATATCTGACTATAAGAACAAGAGATGCCAAGTGAGAACTGCCCAGCTGAGCCTTGTCAACTCACTGAAGCATGAGAGAGGCTGTCCCCTGTTGTAAGCCACTGAGTGTTGGCCAACTTCATCCTCACCACAACCCTGTGAGGAAGGACATTCTTTCTATTTTTTAAGCTTTTTATTTTGTGTGGGGTTACAGCTGATTAAACATGTAATGGTTTCAGGTGGACAGTGAAGGGACTCAGCCATATATACACATGTATCCATTCTCCCCCAGACTCCCCTCCGAACCAGGCTGCCATATAACGTAGAGCAGAGTGCCCTGTGTTATGCAGCAGGTCTTCGCTGGTTATCCATTTAAATATAGCAGTGTGTACCTGTCCATCCCAAGCTCCCTAACTATCCCTTCCCCATCCTTCCCTCCAGCAACTGTAAGTTCATTCTCTGTGTATGTCTGTGAGTCTGCTTCTGTTTTGTAAGTTCATTTGTATCATTTCACTTTAGATTTCACATATAAGGGATGTTATGTGATGTCTCTCCTTCTCTGTCTGACTGACTTCACTCAGGATGGCAATCTCTAGGCCCATCCATGTTGCTGCAAATGGCATTATTTCATTCTTTTTAACGGCTGAGTAATGTTCCATTGTATATGTGTACCACATCTTCTTTACTCATTCCTCTGCCAATGGATATTTAGGTTGCCTCTATGTCTTGGCTGTTGTAAACAGTGCTTCAGTGAACATTGGGGTGCATGTATCCTCTCAGATCATGTTTTTCTCTAGATATATGCCTAGGAGTATGACTACAACATCTGTAACGTGCATTTATTTCTAGTGGCATGGTTTTAGAATATGGCTGAGTTAACACTTTTTGTGAACCACACAGAAGTGGGGTTCAGCCCAACCTGGGTTTAATTCTCCTCAACCCTTAGTGAACTGGGTCACGTGACTGAAGGTTTAGGAGCGGTGGATTGGAAGGAGCTGGAGGAGCTGGTGTTGGTCTCTCTCAGGCTAAATGTTGAGCATTTTCCTGACCCTCCTGGCCTCAGTTTTCTTCTTGTGTGTGACACAGAGAAGTGAGGTCACCTTCAAGGCCTCTATTGCCCCGAGAGAGGGGGCCTGGGTGCTTCCCCACCTTCCACTATCACGGAGGACGTTGGGCACTCCTGTCAGCAGCCTTCCTGGTCTGACTCTTGACGAGTCAGGTGGACAGGCTGCTGGGACTTAGAAGGAGGCTACCTCACTGGGCAGTGGCTTCAGAGGGAGAGCCGCCAAGGGAACTGCACAAGAGTGAAGCTTCAGGAAGTGAGGGCTTTAGCAGCCTAACTCCCACCTAAGCCCCAAGGCCGTGCCCCAAGCCCCATTTACCTGAACACATAGGGACATCTGACTTGAACCTCAGCGGGGAGCTGGAATGTTCTGACCAGTGAGAGGAGGGTGAGCAAAGCCAGTGTGTCTAGAATGGGTTGTCGTGGGGGGTGGGGGGGTGGGTCACTGTGGCTAGATTTCTGCTCTCCCCTTTCACAGGAGCTTCCCCCTCATAAGTAGTTGTTTCTCCTTTCAGCCTGACAAACTTTGAGTAAATCAAACCTTTGGAGCTACCCACTGCCAGTTCTGAGATGGCCATATTCCTCATTGCATGAGTTAGAAATAGCGTTCCACTCTGAGAGGAGACAGCCTCACCCAGACCCCAGTAAAAACCATAACTCAAACATCACCTCAGGTGTTTTGTTTTCCCTCTCCTATACAAGTTCAAAGGAAGGTGTTTCAGCACTGAAGTGGGGCTCCCCAGTAAACAGAGACCAGGGCTGCTTCTGTCTTTATTCTCCACCATTGTTAGGAAGTGGTTTTCATTTTCAAGTTTGCCTCTGCCCCAAAATGATTGCTGGAGCACCAATCATCATGTCTATATTCCAGGCAGGGGAAAAAAGAATAGGGAAGAGCAAAAATGTGCACTCAATTTTTCTTCTCCTTCAGTTCAGTCGCTCAGTCATGTCCGACTCTTTGTGACCCCATGAACTGCAGCACTCCAGGCCTCCCTGTCCATCACCAACTCCCGGAGTTTACTCAAACTCATGTCCATTCAGTCGGTGATACCATCAAACCATCTCATCCTCTGTCATCCCCTTCTCCTCCCGCCTACAATCTTCCGCAGCATCAGGGTCTTTTCCAGTTAGTCAGTTCTTTGCATCAGGTGGCCAAAGTATTGGAGCTTCAGCTTCAGCATCAGTCCTTCCGATTAATAATCAGGACTGATTTCCTTCAGGATGGATTCATTGGATCTCCTTGCAGTCCAAGGGAGTCTCAAGAGTCTTCTCCAACACCACATTCAAAAGCATCAATTCTTCTCCTTAGCTATCATATATAGTAATATCCACTTATATTTCATAGAACAGAGTTTAGTCACTCAGGTGCGGGGGAGGCTGGGAAATGTAGTTTTCACATCCTGAAGTCCTAAGTCACTTCAGACACGTCTGACTCTTGAGATACCATGGCCTGCAGCCTGCCAGGCTTCTCTGTCCATGGGATTCTCCAGGCAAGAATAGTGGAGTGGGTTGCCATTTCCTTCTCCAGGGGATCTTCCCGACTCCAGGGATCAAACCCCCATCTCTTATGTCTCCTGCACTGGCAGGTGGGCTTTTTACCACTAGCACCACCTGGGAAGATCAGTTTCCACATGGACACTATAAATGAGACAAGAGTTCTCTTCTAAGGAAGAACAGGAGAATGAATACTGGTAGGCAACTAGCAATTTCTGCCTCACTTAGCGTGGCAGTCGAGGCCTTGGATGAACTTTCAGAACTAGTGAGCTTATTCTGCTGCTTCTGCACTGCAGGCCTGGCTCATGGATGGGAGGACAGGAAAGTCGGTCATTCAGTGATAGGCTTGTCTCCCTGACTTGAATAACCAACACTGGACCAAGCCCAAGCATTCTGCCTTCCTGCTCAGCTTTTCTGCTGCTGCCAAGGCAGCACCTGGACCCCCACATGAGGGGCAAAACCGCTAAAGCTCTTATTCTGTACCTTGGAGAGTAGGATGGTGTCCATTCAGCTGCCCTGGACTCGCCCACTGAGAAGACACTGCTGCAGTTGGGCCATGGACTGGAGCCCACGGTGTGTTTGCTCATGTGCACACCTGCCCCCCACCTTCCCCAGCTCTCTCTCTTCACAATCACCTACACTTCTCCCACCTTTGTTTCTCTTGCCCCTACATAGTGTTGATATCTAGGGGTTACAGGGCTCTCACCAGGGGGCAGACCTTTGAAAGACTCGAGTACAGAGGAGGTGATGATGACAGCATCTTGTGGTCCAAAGGCCTTCAGGTCCTCCACGGGTTGCTGCAGGAGACTTTGTGATTCATCCCTTCAGCCAGGCAACCTCACAAATCAAATATCAGGTCTAATTTTTAAAGCCATTTTCATGACAGTGGTTTTCCATCGAATCCCCAAGAGCTAACAATATGTAACCAGTTTTCCTTAGCAAATGACCTCCTTTTACTTCATTAGTTCATACTTAATTTACTAGCATGTAGCAAGATAATTAACACTCCTGATTAGAAATGGGCCAAAGAAGGAACCTCTGTTTGCATGGCCAAGGCCAATATTGATTAAAAGTTGAGCTGTTTTCTAATTTTCCTTACCATTTAATTCACTGAAGGTGGTGGTTGGTGATATGTAGTTTTTGTTTAAAAAACTAAAATGGAGGTGAGACAAATGGGTCTTGCTACAGAGCACTTTATTACCAACTCTACCAACTCATGTTTTGGGTACTTTTGCTTTTTTTTTCTCTCAGATGTAAAGACATGAAACCAGAGAATCAAAAGATAATTAAATGTGTTTAATAGAGGCTTTAAATAGCTAGCAAGACTTTCAGCTCATTAGGAGGGGAGCTGAGAGGCGGGCTAGGGTGGGGAGACTGGAGAAAACCTCCCAGAATGTAATACTAACCATCCTGCTTGTAAGCATCGTCTTTTGATCAGTCTGGTCCACCTATTATAGTTTACAAAGCCTTTTGAGTCCCTTATCACTTGGTCCCCACACAGCTCTGGGATGGGGATGGTGGAGAGGGACCCACCGTGGGAGCCTCAGCATCTCTGCTGAGTAAACAGGCCCAGAGAAGTGAGAAGAGTTGAGCAACTGGAGCCAGCTCAGGAACTGCGCCCTCTGCAGGCTGGACCCTGCATCTTCCTTTGTGCGACCCCATGGACTGTAGCCTTGGACTACCTGTAGTAGCCATGATCCCATGGACTGTAGCCAAGATTGCCAGGAGAAATATCAATAACTTCAGATACACAGATGACACCACCTTTATGGCAGAAAGTGAAGAGGAACTGAAGAGCCTCTTGATGAAAGTGAAAGAGGAGAGTGAAAAAACTGGCTTGAAACTCGACATTTAAGAAACTAAGATCGTGGCATCCCATCCTATCACTTCATGGCAAATAGATGGGGAAACAATGAAAACAGTGACAGACTTTATTTTCTTGGGCTCCAAAATCACTGCAGATGGTGACTGCAGCCATGAAATTAGCAGATGCTTGCTCCTTGGAAGGAAAGTTATGACCACCTAGACAGCATATTAAAAAGCAGAGACACTACTTTGCCAACAAAGGTCCGTCTAGTCAAACCTATGGTTTTTCCAGTAGTCACGTATGGATGTGAGAGTTGGACTATAAAGAAAGCTGAGCACCAAAGAATTGATGCTTTTGAACTGTGGTGTTGGAGAAGACTCTTGAGAGTCCCTTGGACTGCAAGGAGATCCAATCAGTCCATCCTAAAAGAAATCTGTCCTGAATATTCATTGGAAGGACTGATGTTGAAGCTGAATCTCCAATACTTTGGCCACCTGATGCAAGGAACTGACTCATTGGAAAAGACCCTGATTCTGGGAAAGACTGAAGGCAGGAGGAGAAAGGGATGACAGAGGATGAGATGGTTGGATGGCATCACTGACTCAATGGACATGAGTTTGAGCAAGCTCCAGGTGTTGGTGATGGACAAGGAAGCCTGGAGTGCTGCAGTGCATGGGGTCACAAAGAGTCAGACATGATTGAGTGACTGAACTGAACTGATAGACTGTAGCCCGCTAGGCTCCTTTGTCCATCGGGATTCTCCAGGCAAGAATACTAGAGTAGGTTGCCATGCCCTCCTCCAGGGGACCTTCCCAACCCAGCGATTGAACACAGGTGTCCCACATTGCACGCGGATTCTTTACCATCTCAGCCACCAGGGGAAGCCCATTCTTTGTGAAGACTGATGCAAGTATTGGCTGATTCCGGACTTCTGGGTCTCTCAGCTTCACCTGTGAGGTAAGCCAGGTGCCAGGCCACGAGCTTTAAGGCGCCCTCATTCTTAGGCCTCTGCACTCTGTGCCCTCATGGCCTCATTCACTCCACTCCAACCCCGGGCCCTGGATCAGAGCTCACTAATCTCTGTCTCGAGCTTACTTCCTGCCAGGCCCTCTGTTACTCCTGTTTTATGCACTCTCTAGTCCTCATGACCTGATGAAACCTGTGTTTTGGGTGTCCATTTTTAGTGATGAGGATAACGGGGCTTAGAGAGGGAGCAGCTTGCCTGAGGGCTTCCCTGGTGGCTCAGCGGTAAAGAATCCTCCCGCCAACGCAGGAGATGCAGGTTCAGTCCATGGATCAGGAAGATCCCCTGGAGAAGGTAATGGCAACCTGCTCCAGTGTTCTTGCCTGGAGAATCCCATGGACAGAGGAGCCTGGCGGGCTACAGTCCATGGGGTCGCAGAGATGGCTTAGTGACTAAACAACAAAAATAACAACAAACTTGTCCAAAGTCACGTGTCTGGAAGGGTGAAACTTGGTTGAAGTCCTGGCTGGCTGGCTCCAGGGCCTTCGCTCTTGAGGCGGAATCCTAAATTTCCCGGGAGGAGAAATACTTGGCCCTGGACTCTGTCTACCTAGGAGCTGCTGGCTCGGCTTGCCCCGGCTGGGGGTTCCTCGGAGAGGGGCTGGCAAAGGGAGAGAAAGCTGTGTGCTGGCGTGGCTTGGGAACATGGCCTGGAGATGATGGGCAGCCCCAGGAAAGAAGCGAGGACTCTTGCTGGTCCCCTCAAGGGGGCAGACCCTGCTGATGAAACCAGGGCTGCTCTTGCCTCTTGCATTCTCCCAGTCTTCTTTCTTTTTAAAATATTTTTATATATTTATGTATTTGGCTGTGCTGGGTCTTAGTTGCAACATGTGGGATCTAGTTCCCTGACCAGGGGTTGAACCCCGGCCCCCTGCATTGGGAGTACGGAATCTTAGTCACTGGGAGGGAAAGCCTAGCTTCCCAGGCTTAAAACACAAAATTCCCTCAGGGTGTTGGGCTTCTCTTCCAGGTCTCCGGAGACAAGCTTTCCCAGGGGTTGGAGGATGGAGTGGGTATGCTCAGAGGGGCTGTGGTTTGGGGTTCAGGCTGTGGCTGTCCAGTGGGCGAGCAGCTTTTGGGGAGTCCTTTCATGGCATCCCCTCACCCCGCGGCCTAAGGAATAGAGCAAGTGCTTGTGGGAAGGAAAGCTTGGGGCAGGAGGTAAGCAGTGCAGGGGAAGCAAGATTCGCCCCTGGGGGCCGTGAACGGCACTCTGAGGGGACTTGCTCAGACCTCTGCCAACAGTGGGGTGAGAACTAGAACAGCACCTGACCTGTAAGACTGTGATCTGTTCATTTATCCCCAGCTCCTTCCAGGAAAGACTGATGGCTGCCTGCCGGGGGTTTGTAACCATGGCTTTCACTTTGATGAAGCTCAAGGGATTTCAGGTGGTTCCCGCGGGTTAAGTGTTACTAAATTGAGATCATCTGTGAAGTGGAGTCCTGTGTGCTGACTTCTCTATGCTCACAGCACTGCTGTGGAGTCAGGATGGTTATGTGACAGATAGGGAAACAGGCTCAGAGGGTGAAGTAACTTGTCCAAGATCCCACCCTGGGGAAGACAGGATTCCAATCCAGGTTTGACTTGGGCAGCAACTGGGACTCTCCTCTGGAAGCAGATGGTGACACCCCTTCAAATCTGACTGAAATCTCTTTGGTACCTACAGACATCTGACGCATGACACAGGTCAACACCTTACCCTGATGGTTCCAGCCACCCACTGAACACTAGCCTGCATTTCCCTGGGATCATTTTCACCCAAAACGTGGGTCTTGGCTGGTCCTGAACGGATTGTCTTTTGTTGGGTAGAATGGAGAGGGTGAGCCTTGGCAATCTGTATACTTTGTACCTACAGGCCCAGTCACATGGAGACCCACCACCCACCTCTCCAATCAGAGTCGAGTTGTAGATAGTGAGTTTCTTCTTTTTTTTTTTTTTTAACTTTTTCTACTGGAATAGAGCTGATTAGGGGCTTCCCTGGTGGCTTAGCAGTAAAGAATCTGCCTGCAGTGCAGGAGCTGTAGGAGATGCGGGTTCGACCCCTGGGTCAAGAAGATCCCCTGGGGGAGGACACGGTCATCCATTCCAGTATTCTTGCCTGGAGAATCCCATGGACAAAGGAGCCTGGCAGACTATAGTCCATAGGGTTGCAAAGAGTTGGACATGACTGAAATGACTGAGCACGCTCACTTGCACATAGCTGTTAACAATGTTGTGATAGTTTCAGGTGGACAACAAAGGGATTCTGCCATATACGTACATGTATCCACTCTCCCCCCAACTCCCCTCCCATCCAGGCTGCCAGTTAACACTGAGCACAGTTCTCTGTGCTATACAGTAGGTCCTTGTTGGTTATCCATTTTAAATATAGCAGTGTGTACACGTCCATCCCAAACTCCCTAACTCTCTCTTCCCCATATTTTCCCTGCTGGCATCCATAAGTTCATTCTCTAAGTCTGTGAGGCTCTTTCTGTTCTATAAATTAGATCGTTTGTTAGATAGAGAGGTTCTTGATGTGGCTCTGAAGGCAGACTGCCTGGTTTCATTGATGGCTTTGCCATTGGCTGGTGTATCAGCTTGGGCTGCCATTACAAAATACCACAGTTGGAGTGGCTTAAACAAGAGAAATTTATTCTCTCTCAATTCTGGAAGCTGGATGCCCACGATCAAGTGTTAGCAGGATTGATTCCTTCTGAGGCCCTTCTCCTTGGCTTGCAGGTGGTCATCTTCTCTGTGTCCCATGTGGTGTTTTCTCTGTGAGAGTCTCTCCTGTCCCTCTTCTTGTAAGGACACCGATCCTACTGGATTAAGGCTCTACCTAGATGACCTCTATAAAGCCCCAATCTCCAAATTCAGTCACAATGGGGATAGGGCATAAGAATTTTGGAGAGACACAGCTCCATAGGTGAATGTAGGCATGTACCTCGCCAGCCTGTTTCCTTATCTGTTACATCAGGTTAATAAAAGTGACTATTCCATAGAGTCTTTGGAGGTAATTCAGTGAGGTGCTACGTGAGGGCAATGATGGCATACAGCCAGGGCTCAGCCTCCTGAATACCACCATCTCTAACCCCTTCATCATCCCCATCACCATTGCATCATCTCCATCAATCTAGAGATCTGCTGGTTTCAGACCTCTGCATCCTGCTTGTCATTTGTGCTTCAAGGTTGCAGTCAGTGAGGACAAGAGTGGCAAGAACCTTGACCTTTGACACCAAATGCTGATTTTACAAATGAGGAAACTGAGGATGGGCTAGGAGCTCATCTAGAATCAGAATGCTGACAACCTGTCCCCTGGTT
The DNA here is from genome assembly GCF_033118175.1 of Dama dama. Classification (NCBI taxonomy): domain Eukaryota; kingdom Metazoa; phylum Chordata; class Mammalia; order Artiodactyla; family Cervidae; genus Dama; species Dama dama. The sequence continues at coordinate 84,682,167 of NC_083695.1, read as the reverse complement.
TGGTGATTTTGAATCATTTCCGTGACAAGGAGGGGCTAGGAGAAGGGTCCCCTCCCTGTTGGGGCCACCCCTGGAGTATTTGGACAATTCAATTAGTTTTAGCCCCTTAATATTTTATGGAGTGTTTCTCTCATGTCTTAATGTAGTGCCTGTCACACAGTGAATGAATAAAAGCCATTACTTGCCAAATCCCTACACATGGGTCCTCAGCCCAGGCCCTCTCCATCAATCCAGCATCCCAGCTCCTGGTGTGATGACATCAAACCCTTCCAAGGGCAGCCGAACATTTTCTTGCTTTGTCCCATCCAGGCATCTGTGTCTCCCTGGGAATTTGGATGGAAGTATTAATAAGCCACCAGGCTTCAGTCAGAAGGGCATGGTGACTCACTTGTTTTGACAGTATAATATCTCTAGTTAAAAATAACACAGAAGCTAAAAAAACAAAAATCCCAACAAGCCCTGGTAGCTGGGTTGGTTTCCAGTTGAATGTCCACTCCCACCATCTTCCTTCCAACAGAATCCCAGCTGTGCTCAGGATGGGGTGCTGTGTACACTGTGGGGGTCCGCCTGGAGCCTGGCTCTCTCCCCTTTGCCAATGATGGCTTTCGGGCTGGACATGTGAACCAGTCCTGGCCAATGGGACTTGATGGAAGTCTGCTAAGGACTTGGTTTGAATGAGAAGCCCCATTCCCCATAACTTCGGGTCTTGGGATGCAGTTGTCTGGGAGGTGGTACCTGCAGCATCTGTCTTGCAGCCAGGTGGGCAAGGCCAACAGCATAAACTCTCAGAGGATGTGACCTGGAGATGTTCCAGAGCTGTGAACTTACCCTGGAACCTCTGACCTCTAGGCTTCTCATTCCATATTGTTTAATCCTGGTTGACTCTGGTGCAGCCAAAGCCATCCCACCTGAAGCTGTGTTGGTGGTGACTCACGTGGCCAGGTGCAGGTGAAGGAAAGCATCTGTTCGCACTCAGGGATGGAAGGAAGACACTGGGTAACTGCTTAAAAATGTAAAAGCAATTCTTGGTTTGCAAGCCATACAAAACCAGGCAGAGGGCCAGACTTGCCAACCCCTCGACTACAGTTTCCTGGGCAAGGAATCCTGCAGGAAAGGCCACCCTCAGCTTTCCTCCAAGGCTTAGCCACAGAGGTCTGGGGCCAGCTGAGCCCCCACAGCCCCTGTGCATGGCCACCTTAGCTGGGGACAGACCGCGTGAGTGTCCCAAGCCCTGGCCTGCTGCCCGTGCCACGAGCAGGTCTCTCTCCCCACTCTTGGTCCCTCAGGGCCCTGAGCTGCTGCGTGGCCATCCCGACATCTCCTGGTCCTCACCTCAGGTCCTCCTGCCTCAGCCCAGGCGCCGCCGAGGCCCCAGCTGTGCCCGGGCTCGCTGTGGTCCCGAAGACCCCCTGTGTCATGCTCAGTGCCAGGCTGAGTTCATCTGTCTGATTCCATCTTCCTTAGGTGACTTCTCTCCTAACAAATTCCTTAGTTCATCAGACAAACACATTTCTGGTGGCCTCAGGGCCCAAGTCTCAGTTCAGTTCAGTCGCTCAGTCATGTCCGACTCTTCGTGCCCCCACGGACTGCAGCATGCCAGGCCTAGCCTAAGTCATGTCTGAATCCGCTTAGCCTTGTGCTGGGATGCTGGTTTTCTAGATCACACTGCCAATCTCACTCCATCTTACAGGGAAAAACTAGCAGAAAGAAGCTTGAATCAGACACCTCGTCTCAGGACCTGGAAACCAGCCATTCAACTCACTCACTAGCACCTTCCCATCTGTGAAAGGCAGGGATCACTGTGCCCAGCTCAGTTCAGTTCAGTTGCTTGGTCGTGTCCGACTCTTTGCAACCCCATGGACTGCAGCACTCCAGGCTTCCCTGTCCATCACCAACTCCTGATGCTTGCTCAAACTCATGTCCATTGAGTCAGTGATGCCATTCAACCATCTCATCCTCCGTTGTCCCCTTCTCCTGCCTTCAGTCTTTTCCAGCATCAGGGTCTTTTCAAATGAGGTAAGTTCTTTGTATCCGTCGGCCAAAGTATTGGAACTTCAGCTTCAGCAATAGTCCTTCCAATGAATATTGGAATATATCAGAGTTGATTTCCTTTAGGATGGACTGGTTTGATCTTCTTTCAGTCCAAGGGACGCTCAAAAGTCTTCTCCAACACCACAGTTCAAAAGCATCAATTCTTTGGCGCTCAGCTTTATGGCCCAAATTTCACATCCATACATGACTACTGGAAAAACCATAGCCTTGACTAGAGGTACCTTTGTCAGCAAAGTAATGTCTCTGCTTTTTAATATGCTGTCTAGGTTGGTCATAGCTTTTCTTCCAAGGAGCAAGCATCTTTTAATTTCATGGCTGCAGTCACCACCTGCAGAGATTTTGGAGTGCCCAGCTCAGGTGCCCATAAATCAGACTTGGTACCTGGAGGGGTCCAGCACAGGGCATCTGTGACCTGGAACATGTGTGGTCTTCAGTAGCTGCTCCCCGGATCTGCACAGAAAATTGAGGTTCAGAAATAGGACTAGCTGTGGACATGCTGGTGGAGAAACAGCCATGGGAAGGCAGAGTGCAGCTGGTCTGAAGCCAACGAGGAGGGAACATAGGCAAGGCTGAGATGAGAACAACCCCACTTCACTTCTCAGAGCTGTGCCTGCTGGTGCCTGGCACAAAGAGATGGGGAGGGGGTGGGAGTCAGGAAGAAGGAAGGGTGGGAGGTGACCTGACGACATTCACCAAGTGAGTCACGACTGAGAACAAAACCCCCCACCCCAAGCATGGAGGGGTAGGTCTGGGAGAGGGTACCATGCTCCAAGACTTGGCTCCAGCAAGCCTATGGCTCCAGCCTTCCCACCAAAGTCTTCCCAGGGCCATTGATGCTTCTGGCAGCCTCCCTTGCTGGGGGCAGGTATGTTCCTGCCAATGGAGCAGCATCTTGCTGATAAAACCTAATGAGCTGCATTTAACAACAACACAGCCCTGCCATGTGGCTTCCTCCCGGGGCTGCCCATCTGCCGACCCTGCGGGCCACGCTTGGTGCAGCTGAAACCCCCTCCCCCATCATGGAATCAGGAGAGAGCCCAGGTCTCTGGGGCCAGGCCTAGCACGCAGGCCAGCAAATCTCCGTGCTTAGCTCGTGCCAGCTCCTGGCCACCCTCCAGGCTCTCAACAACACCGCCAGATGGTGGCTAACGGAGGGTGAAAAGCTCCTGGGAAGGTCTGGGCACAGAGCGGTGGTGGGGACAGGCCAGCCAAAGGCACCCTGACCATGGCCTTGGGGAGGGCTCCAGGTGTGGCCTGCCTCGGCTTGGACCAACCTGCCTTTATTCCCAACCCTTGCCGTCATCTTTCCTCTCTTCTCCTCATCACTGGACCCAGAGACCTACCAGTTGGGCATTTATTCCTTGCAAAAGGACAAACAAGGCAAGGTGTGGATAGACATGTGTGGTCCACAGGCCCGGGCCAGGATTTCCTAGAGGGGATTGCTCCGTGGCCTCTTACCTGCAGATGTCTTAGCCACCCAGCCTTCCTTTTTCCTGGAGTGAAGGAGTGTGGTGTCACGCATCTGGGAACTCTGCAGCTCCTCCTGCACCCCTGAGTCACAGGCTGGGCTGTTCAGGGGAAACAGTTTGACTTAAACCATCAGGGCTGTGATGGACATTCATTTCATCCTCTGTTGGCTTCAAGCATCGTGATATAGAACCCAGTTCACAAACATGCCCACTACCCCCCAGGCCAGTGTCTTCTCCCTCCAAATCCACCCTCAGCCCCTTTGGGCTGCAGGACTAGGTAGGTAAAGACAGATAAGAGAACAGGACTGGATGAGGGCAGATCCAGCCCACAGGAAGGAAAAAGTATCATCATAAAAAAATCCAAGCCAACACCAGGATGCCTGTCTTCCTGGGGGGAGTGAGGGACATCCTTCCCTTCTGCTTGAGGAAGTGGATGTTCATATCTTTAACATCACGCGGGACAGGGTATCGCCTGGACCGTGCACTGTTCTGAGGACGTGCTCTGGTGGACAGGCAAAGGGGTTCTGAACTATTAGGAGCTGGAGAAAGCTGGGCTCTTCTATGCAATACAAAGGATGGGGGCGGTGTTTGCAGTTGCAGGGGAGCCAGCCACAAGAGAACCTGAGCAGCCTGGAAGGTGCTGGCACCCGGGCGGGTGAAATAGCTCAGGTTCTGTTTGAGAGCAAGTACATCTGAGGTTTAATTTTAAACTCGTTTTGTGGATCCAACTGCCTTCATGTTTCCAAATCACCAGTGTGAACTGCTGCCCTCTCAAGGCTGGGGTGGGTCTACATCCTACGGCTGGGTGGCCACGTGGGCACAAAAGACCAGCAGCAGAATGTGGAGCAGAAAACAGGAACTCAGGGAAGGCAGGGATTAGAGCCAGGGTGACTGTGAGGATGTAACACTTTGGGGGGAGCCAGGGCTGGGATAGCGGATTGGGTTTGAGGCAATGTTGTCTGGATTTTTTTTTTTTCCCTCTTTTGGTGGCACCACACAGTAGGGCATGTGGAATCTTAGTTTCTGGACCAGGGATTGAACCTGTGCCCCGTGCACTGGGAGCTCGGAGTGTTAACCACTGGACCACTGTGGGAAGGACTGTTGTCTGGGTTTTAAGGGGTAGAGAGAGCCAGGTGATACCAGGGTTGTATCCACTCTAGAAAAGTGACTTGAGCCCCTTGAGCCCACAGTGGGTGGACAACAGATTAGCTCTGCTGGATGCTGGCCTGTTTTCCTGGTTGGTTTCCAGCCAATCCCACTGTCAGCACAGTCCCGGCTTTTAATCTGCAGCCCAGGTCTCCGCCTGGTGAAGCAGCACTTTGGATGGGCACCAGCCATCTCTTCTGGGCATGAAGGAGGAGCTGGGACATTTGAGTGTTTCTTTTATTCTGCTTATTTTATCTCAGCGGATGGGGATTGAATGGCAGGAATGAAAAACCCAAAGAATCTTATATCTTCAGATGCAAAAGAAATGTACAGCTGTATTAAGCCATGATATTTGGGGGTGTTTGTTACACAGCCATGACTGACTGATACAGGGGTAGGAGGAAGTTATTACCATCTATTAAGCACCATCTTGCCAGATATTTCATAGGCAATAACTTGTTAAATTCTTGCAACAGAAAAGCAGAAGCATCACAGCCTCCCCACAGGGGTTGGGAAAGACCTCTGGGAGAAGGTGCTATTTGAGGAGAGATGATAAAAAGGGCAGCAGTACTGGAGCAGACTGGGAGAGGGGCTGGCACTGGCAGGAGTTTAAATGGTAGCAGCGAGCAGGTTAAACAGGGCCTTAAAACCACAGATATGGCTTTTCCCTCCCAGTGAGAGGGGAAGCCCTTGGTGAGTTTTGAGCAGAAGAGGATACAACTTGACTTCAGTTGGAGGGCTGGCCCTCCCTGGTCCATGGAGAACAGGCAATGAGAGAGAGGCAAACAGGGAGACCAGCCAAGAGGCATGGCTGCAGTAGGGAGCATAGGATGGGCTGGACATGAGGTGTGAGAGAGAGAACTGGAACCAAGATTTGGTCTGACTCACTGGAGTACTGGGCTTGGCCATTATGAGATGGGGGGAACCATGGAGAAGGGGGTTTGAGGTGGGGCCCCTTGCCTTCCCAGGACTCTATCCCTCCCTGTTGGTGCTCTTTGGGGCTGTACTCAGCCAATCTCCCACAGCAGATGCTCTGGAAACCTCCCTGGGGCTCTGGAAGCTCCTGGAAAGTGGGACTGTGTCTATGTTTATCTTTGTAGTAACTGCTCATGGAATGGGTGCACAGATGAAGGCATTCTGGAAAGTCCCTGGTAGAAGTGATGCTTGGCTCAGTTGGGGATGAGGCGATAGCATTTTCTGGGCTTCCTGACTTCTGCTATTTGGGAGTGGGAGGCAGAACAGGTTTTCTCAGAGAGGCTGGTCTGACTGGATTTTGTGCTGCCTTTTCTTTCCTCTTCACTCTATTGTCCCTTGATCCAAATCTCCCAAAGAGAGAAAACGGGGAGACACGGGCTGGCCCTAGGAAGGATTCACTCTGTGAGTAGCCTGCCCTGCACAATGAGGAGACAGAGGTCTGACTCATCCCTGGAGAGCAGATTCCCATCTGAGCAGGCTTGAAGTCTCCACGGTGCCCGTTGCCATGGCAAACAGCCATTTACAGACAAGCAGATCATTCCAGAACCCCTGCCCCATTTGTTGCCCCGTGACCCAGCACAGTAAATAGGTTATGCTTTGAAAATGCCGCATCTCTAACCCAGGTCTGAGCTCAGTGTGTGACCTCCCCTTTGACGGGCTCTGCCCGTGCTCCTGCTTTGTACCTGGGAAAAGTTTTCTCTTCACCTGCTGTCCTGGGGGATGGTAGTGTGATGTTCAGATGCTCACAGCCCCTCGGCCTTAGGAAAGAGCCTTACGCTATGCTGATGAGCCTGAAGCCCGGAATTTGGGCTGTCACTGAAGGCCAGTCCTGAGATAGTTTTCCTTTTGGGCCTCGTATGTCCCCTCATCACTCAGGAGCAACTTACTGTTCATTGACTAAGGCCGGTTATTGTTTTGTTGGGTCAACCAGAATGTCTCCCTCTTTTGGGCTCCTGGGTGAATGTGCTTGAGTGCTTAGTCGCTTCAATCATGTCTGACTCTTTGTGATCCTGTGGACTGTGGCCCGCCAGGCTCCTCTGTCCATGGGATTCTCCAGGCAAGAATACTGGAGTGGGTTGCCATGCTCTCCTCCAGGGATCTTCCAGACCTAGGGATCGAACCAGTGTCTCCTGTGTCTCCTGCATTGGAGGTGGATTCTTTACCACTGAGCCACCAGGGAAACCCTTCCTGGGTGGATAGTATGAGGTTTGATATGTCAAGGGTTTGGCACAGGGCCCCGACCCAGGGAGGGGCAAAATGCATGCTTGTCCCCATTTATTATCCTTATTCCCTCCCCACCAACCCTCCCACCCCACCATCCCCTACTCTCTTTTCTGCTCTTTCCCCCCAAAATACTCTAGAAACTTGAAAGAGAGCCTAGAGGGCTTCCTGGAGGTGGTGTTCCTATAACCAAAGCATATTGTATGTATTTTCCAATAAAATGATGGCCCCTATTTCTAGAGTATCTACTATATGCCATGCACAGGCTATGTGCTTCTCACTCGGTTTTTATTGCAACCCTTTAAGATTTTATTATCTCTATTTTTTAGATGAGAAAATTCAGATGAGACTCAGAGAAATTAAGTGCTTACTCAAGATCACACAGGTTGTTTGAACCTGGGAAGTCTCATTCCAGAGTGTGGGCATTTAACCCACATGCAGTACTTTTTTGCTGTCCTATTTGCGTTTGTATTAGCTTTGGGCCTCTTCTCAGTTGCCCTTCACACTCCTCCTCCTGGTTCCTCTGAGCAGCAGCGTCTGCTTTTCTGAGGATCCAGGTCACCTCTTGCCTCTGCTCTCTTTCGGCTCCTCTCTGCCCTCAGCAAGGCAATGGTCGCTTATCCAGCCACTGGACCACACCTTCCAGTCCACTCAACGAATATGGAAAGAGGAGGGAAAGAAAGGAGACAAACTCAAGTGTGAGACCCATCGGGGCCACAGCCATGTGGCTGATAGGCTCAGGGGAAGAGAGAAGGCCCCAGGACCAGGAAGGATGGGGTGGATGTGGTCCTGGCAAGGCCAGCTGTCCAGCGGCCAGTAGCAAGCTCTGGGAATCAAGCTGCAGCCTCTAATGAATGGCTGGAACAACTCAAGTGGAGTGATAGGTCCCCAACTCAGCAGATTAAGGGAAGTGAGAGTGGGACACATGGTCTATAGGGCAACAGAGTGCTGGATAGGGAAACTGAATCAGGACTCTTGTCCTCCATGCTGGGTCAACTCACGGGGCCCCATTCAGGCTTCTGATTCCCAGGGTAACCTGGCTATACAAGCCTTGGAACCCATGGGCAATAGGACTTTCCCCCAGCTCCGGGCACTGACATTACTGCCAAGACACTTGCTGCCCATCAGGACGGTCTCAGACCTGGGTAGTGCTGAGTCTGCAGGTGAGAATGGGCATTCTCTTTTTGGAGAGCAGGGAGGAAAAATCGGGTGAGAAGAGATGAAGTTGGCACCTCTCAGCAACCTTCTCGCCCATCACAGGACACTGGTTGCACAGAGCTGCCCCTCCCCAGCCCCCTATCCAGAGCCTCCAGGTCTCCAAAACCTACTATTCAAGGACACTTAAGGATGGTGTCACCTAGGGCTTTGGAGGGAAAAACCTGATAACTTGATTCTAGGACTTCAAAATGTCAATGATGACTTTTTTTTTTAAGGGTCTAAGAACCTCAGAGATGCCCTCCTTGGTGTGATGTGTGTGGCAGGGGTGGTGTTGACTAAGCTGGGGGTTGCTGTACACACTCCGATCCTTTCCTGGGGGCGCTTGTCTCCTAGTTTTGGCCTGCAGTGAATTCACACGCTGTTACGTGTCCCTCCCAGACTGAGGCTGGCCGCAGGACAATGCCGCGGGAAGAGACGAGGGAGGCCACACCTCAGGGCTCTTTGCTGTCTGGCTCCCGTGGTTGATGTTCATTATTCTTAAACCCACGGTGCTGGGAGTCAGCCACGCTGGCCTCTGCCCGCAGCTGTGAACACCTATCTCCGCTCCACCAGCTTCATTCCGCCTGATAACCGCTGCCGCCTGCACAGGAAGACGGATGGCTGCTGTCATCCAGGCTGGTGTGCGACGTAGAGGCGCAGACTGGGGGTGACAAGGGCAAAGGGGGCCGATGCAGAAGGGCTGGGGCTAGTATGGGGCTCTAGGGAGGACGGATGCCCCAGGCCCGCCCAGCCCTCTGGTGGAATGCCGTTGCCTCCTTGTCTTTTCCTCTTTGCCTCGTGTCTAGAAGCCTCTCCCCTTGGAACCCCCAGGCTGGTGGGCTGTCCTGCAACTCCCCTGCTCCTCCACTCTTTGCCCCCCATGGGTGTGAGGGGAGGCTCCCCAGTCTCTGATGACCTGTGTGCTGGCTCTGTTGTCTGTCTTTAGCCTGATGCCATCATGATGATTTCCACCCTGGTTGTTGCCAGGGGAGGAAGAGGAGGAGGGGAAGGAGGAGGCGGGGTCATTGACTCCCAGGGAACACTCCCTCCCACTGAGCTGTGGAACTAGAGTGACCATCCACTCCAACTAGCCTGGGGCCAAGGCTTTTCCTGGGAGCAGAAACTTTGAGCTTTTTAACTGAGAAAGTCCCTGGCAAGCTGGGTCGAGTTGGTCACCCGACATGGAAAGCCAGGACTGGATGGGGCTGCAGACAGTGCCTTGCTGTCCTGGAAGATCAGAGTCTGCCTCCTCTGTATTCCCTGAGACTCCCCCGGAACACGGCCATCTGGCTGTGTGAACCCAGGTGTGGCTCCTCGGGCATGAGGTCTTCATTTGCCTCTGTACTCGGAGTCCCTCTGGTGAATGTTCCAAGAACTGGTGTGCCTGGAACCTTGGCAATGCGCTGAGAACGAGATGGTCCCATGTCACTGGCACCACCCCATCCGGTGGATGGGGGCCCAGAGCCTGTTCCTGAGAGCTGAAGGTCCAAACCAGAGAAGCAGAGGCATTGGAGTCCAAGGGTGGGGGGGCCCTCCCTAGCAGTCCACGGGGTGGGACTTTGCCTTACTATGCAGGGGGTGTCATTTGATCCCTAGTCAGGGAGCTAAGATCCCTGTGCCTCCTGGCCAAAAAATCAAAACATAAAACTGAAGCAATATTGTAACAGATTCAATAAAGACTTTAAAAATGGTCCATATAAAAAAAAAAAAAGTCCAAAGATAGGGTAGGAAGTGAAGAGATTGAAGACTTCTAAAGATATGAGACAAAGCCAAGCCAGGAGTTGAGATGATCCAGAAGGAAAACTGCTGAGTTGACTGTGTGGACCACGAGAGGGTGGGACAAGGATAGACAGGCAGACAGTCCTGAGCAGCCATCACAAGTCATCCCTTCACTTGATGAGACTTGTAGAAGGCACATGGTCCAACAGCCAACGGAGGATGTTGGCTATGTGCCTACCCCCGTGCCTGACAATGCATAGGATGCAGAAGTGAATTCCATGGATGCAAACTTCACGAAGCAGAGACTGCTAATCTTTTACATTCCTAATTTTCTGAGCACCAAACAATATTAACTAACCCTTATTTAGTGCTTAATTTGCACCAGGCATTGTTCTAAGACATTTTAAAAACGGCTTTAGTGAAAATTATATTTCACATACCATACAGTTCACCAATTTCAAGTATACATTCCAATGGCTTCTAGTGTGTTCACAGAGTTGTGCAGCCATTACCATCATCAGTTTTAGAACGTTTTCATTACCCCAAAAGGAAACCCAGTACCTGCCCATCATTCTCCCTTCCGCCTGCCCAGGTGACTACTAATCTACTTTCGGTCTCTTTAGATTTCCCTGTTCTGGACATTTCATAAAAATGGAATCATACAATATGTGGTCCTCTGTGACTGGCTTCTTTCACTTAGCATAATGTTCTCAAGGCTCATCCTTATTATATTTGCCTGTACTTCATTTCTTTTTATCACTGAATAATCATCTATAGTATGGATGTGCCACCTTTTATGTATCCATTCATCAGATGGACATTTGGGTTGTTTCTGCTTTGGGACTGTTACAATCATCTGTGTACAACATGTTCTCATTCTTTGTTCTCAGAAATTTATACATATGTCATTTAAGCCTTCAAACCCTGTGAGGTAACATTATTATCCTAAGGCTCAGAGAAGTCAGTTAACTTGCCCAAGACCACACAGCTTGCAGGCAGTAGTAGAGCTGAAACAGGAACCATGCAGCATTGCTCAGAGCGTGTGACCAGAACCACTCTGCTCTTATATCTGGAAGAATGCCTGGCACATTCAGTAAGTATTTATGGGACGAGTGGCTGAATTAGACAGGGGCCCTGCTCTCCAGAGACTCATAATATGGCTACCTTCTTACAGACAGCTTCTCTCTAATTAATCTCTGCAATACTCTCGGGGTTGAAGACGGGGAGAGGAGAAGCTTGGCTGGAATCAGCTATTAAAAAGCTGAATGTGGTTAATGCCAATTGCATTCAGCCAGGGCTGAGGCTGCAGGTTCCTAAGGCAGAGAAGAGCAGGCATCAGGGCCTGAAATTTCTGAGGTTACAGAAAGCTTCCTCTTTAGAGTGGCAAACAGGAAATCTGCTTTTTTTATTGGCTTTTTTTTCAAGTAAGGGATGTTGAAGTTCATTTGTGTGCCTGGTAACCTCTCTGCCTAAACCTTGGACTGCCTGTTCCATGTCACCTGTTACTGGATGACCAGGAGAGCTGATGCTGGGGTGGGAGGCTGAGCCGAATACTCTAGTGCAGCAATGGCAGAGGTCCAAAGTCAGAGAGTCAGAAATGCTCATCTCAGCTCCAGGTGAGCCGGGAGACAAAGACCCCAGCCGACCACGTTCCCTAGAGCCCCATCCTGCTGCCCGGCTGCATCCTCTGCAAACCAGCCTGGAGGGCCTTGCTCAGCAAGCTCCTGCCTGCACTTCATGCCAGCACCCACTCCACAGGCACTCTGATGTTTCTGGGAGGTGACTCTGACTTTTACAAACCAGGCAGTTATCAACATGAATCTTAATTTTTTTTAACTGAAATATAATTGATGTACAATGTTGTATTAGTTTCAGATTTACAGCAGATTGAGTTTTGTATATATATATATATATATATATATATATACACATATATAATACATTCTTTTCCATTATAGTTTATTACAAGATATTGAATATAGATTCTTGTGCTACACAGTAGAATCTAGTTGCTTATTTTATCTATAGCAGTGTTGCTGTTGTTCAGTTGCTAAGTCTCAAAAGAAAATGCTATAAATATTTGACAGAAATTTTAAGGTATTTTTAACTTCTCAGAATCAGGGCCACTACTAGCCAATGTGGTGCCCTGTGCAAATCATAAAAAGGGACACCTTTTTTTTTCTGGATAAATACAACCCTGCACTAAGGCACATCGTTGGATTTTAGTCCTTGTTCACCCCCTTGATCAGGTGCCCTTGTACAGTGTACAACCTGCCCAACCTTACAGTGCCATTTGGGATGAAACAACTACTTAAAACGTGTAAGTCCTTTGCTCCTCATCTCTACAATCACTTTCATACATATTTTTATATTTATAAAAGCAGAAGACTATATACACTATTTCCCATTCATTTACTCTTTAAGTTAGACAAGTCTCATATTCTAGATATCCTTAGGGAAGTTGAGAAAGCTGGGCCATGAAACTCTGAAAATTGCCTGAAGGGTGGTGCTCTACTTCTAAGATCAGGGTTCATGTTCCCTTCCTCCAGCAATTCTCCTACTCCTTTAGTGCAGGGACCACTCTCCATCTTGTTTCCTAGTTATTTCTTCTTCCTTCTACTAGATTGTCAACTCTCTGAAGACAAGGGCCATTTGCAGACAGCAGAGAGGCCTGAGGGAGTTTACTGGTCATCTTTTGATAGAAAATGAACAGAATTCCTGGAATCATTGATACCATGCAAAAGACTTGATCCCTTTTCTTCAGGGACTTGCATCTCTGAACTCTTGTAGCCTTTTGGGTATGAGCAACCCTTCAGAGAACAATTTTCTTCCATTTCTTCTTCCATCCAGCAGCTGATGGGGAAAACTTTGTTGACACCAATAGAGCTTGTGAATGGTGGAAGATGGTTAAATACCAGATCTCACTTAGGATCGAGTCATGCCTTCTCTAAAGGATTGCATTCAGGGGCTGGTAGATTCCAGCAGTTTCTCTGATGGGGGCTCTGTGTGTTATCTTTAGTAGGTTCCTTCTCAGCTGCGCTGAGAAGCCGGGGTTAAGCTTTGGTTTGAACCAAATGAGAGACAAGGTCAGGTGTGGGGAAAAGAAATAGAACCCACCGTGGTAGTCAATGTGACAGGCATCTGGGTGTCAGCACAAACAGTGGGACGTGATGGGCACATCTTCTTAATTAGGGAGTAATTTTGGGATCTACTTAGGAAAGCTGTGAGACCCGGCTCAGTGTCCATACAAGCAAGCCTCATCAGCCCAGATGCCTCCCCACAGATGAGAGAGCTGAGTATTTCCCTAATGTTGGAAACCTGGTAATTGCCTTTTGCTGGAAAAGCAATGACTGTTTCTGCACAATCTCCCAATTTCCTGAAAACTTTGATTGTTTTTAGGATGTTCTGGGATGAGTAAAAACCCAAGGCAGCTCCTTCTAAGCTATGTTTTATACCACGGGCCCCTGAGGTCATGTGTTTCCTCTTCTCCCGCAACAGAACACTGCTCATTTTGGCTTAATCCTTTTGCTTTCGACATTGTCCATCTCATCCCCTCTTCCTCCCATCTGAGAGTCAGGAAAAAAGGATACCTCTTCAGGAAATGGAGCGCTGGCTCTCGGGGTGAGGAAACAAATTCATGATGCACAGATCAATTTCACATGGTTTTCAGATGAGGATTGCTTTGAAAAGTGAATCTCTCTTTAAACTCCACCAGGATTGTGTTCCGTATTGCCTTTCTCAGCAGTCTTCTAGATCTTGTTGGGCCAAGAACATCCCCTCTCAGGCCTCATCTTCCTCTTTTCTAAAACAAGCAGGAACTCAGCATCCCATACCAGCTGGGCTGGTCAAAGTGCGGTTCTGGGACCAGCAGGATCTGCAACACTTGTGAGAAATGCACAGAAATTGCAGGCACTGCCCCAGAGCTGCTGCACCGGAGCCTGTATTTTAACAGGATCCCCAAGTGATTCACTGTACATTGAAGGTTGAGAAGAACTCTCTGAAGCCCCTTTCAGCTATAAAGCTTTATGATTCTGTAGAAAGGTATCTAGCAACAACGGCCAAAAACATATTGAGCCTTTACTCTGTGCCAGGCCTCTCCCATGAGCTCAGCTCATTCCTGGCACAGGCTGGTAGCAGGAGCAATCAGCATTCGTATTTTACAGGAGAGGAAGCTGAGACGTGGCTCAGAAAAGCTGGGCTCCTCTACTGAGGTGTCCTGGCTAACTGGGGATAGTGAAGTGAAAGTGTTGGTTGCTAAGTTGTGTCCGAATCTTTTGGGACCCCATGGACTGTAACCCACCAGGCTCCTTGGTCCATGGGATTCTCCAGGCAAGAATACCGGAGTGGGTTGCCATTTCCTTCTTCAGGGGATGTTCCTGACCGAGGGATCGAATCCGAGTCTCCTGCATCTGCAGACAGATTCTTTACCATCTGAGCCCCCAACTGGGTGGAGAGGTGAATCCAAAATCAGGTAGTCTGACTTCACCCCTTGTGCAGCATTGTCTCAAGGGTCCAGGCAAACCTTCAGAGAGAAATTGATGTTTGAATTTTGCATTGCCAGATGCCAAGAAGTTTACCAGGTGGTGAGTGGGAGAGAGACATTTCCGGGAACAACAAGAGTGAGGGCAGTGAGTACAACAAGAGTGAGGGCAGTGAGTGGCCCCGGGGCAGAAGAAAGTTTGCAAGTCCAGAGAGTGGCCTGAAGTTTTAACAAAATGAATGATAATTTGGCATGAGCTGGTTTCTGCTGAGCACAGCATGGGAAGAGGGGAAGATAGACAAGTTACCCAAATTAGCAGCAAGTTTAGATAAAATCTAATGACATTTTAATATGTTTTCAAAAAGTGTCATCTACTGCATTGGGATGTATCATACTGAGCAGATGTATCATGTGCTTGTTGTGCTGGAGCAAGAACATTCTTGAGGACTGAATCAGCTTTTCATAATGTATATGCTGCTACTTAAAGAGGGTCAACTTCACCCTGGTCAAGAAAGGGTAATAGGCCCTGGGAGTCTCTCTTTGGAAGGAGGGACCATCATCAAGGAACCTTGTGCTTGTTGAAATTCTTCCTGCACTTATCTGTTAGCCCAAAGCGGCACAGACTCATGTAGTGAGGTCAGGAGTCCTTTCATAGCATATTGTAGCCATGGTGACACCACTTAAAGTCAAATTTTGGAGGCATCATGTCATTGAAGCAAATGACATCTATATGACCAAGTTCTGACTAGTCAAAGCTATGGTGTTTCCAGTGGTCATGTACAAATGTGAGAGTTGTACCATAAAGAAGGCTGAGCACCCAAGAATTGACGCTTTTGTACTGTGGGGTTGGAGAAGACTCTTGAGAGTCCCTTGGACTGCAAGGAAATCAAACCAGTCATTCCTAAAGGAAATCAACCCTGAATATTCACAGGAAGGACTGTTGCTGAAGCTGAAACTCCAATACTTTGGCCACCTGATGTGAAGAGCTGACTCATTGGAAAAGATTGTGATGCTGGGAAAGATTGAGGGCAAGAGGACAAGGCGATAACAGAGGATGAGATGATTGGATGGCATCACTAACTCACTGGACATGAGTCTGAGCAAACTCAGGGAGATGGTGGAGGACAGGGATGCTTGGTGTGCTGCAGTCCATAGCGTGGCAAAGAGCTGGACACAGCTGAATGACTCAGCAACAACAAATTGGAGCAAACATTTTAAGCCCATCTTCAAAGATTTTGAGAGGCCTTGCCCCATTTTTTAGTACGTGATTTTATGAATCATTTGATGAAAACATAAGAAAGAAAAGAAAATCAACTCTTCCCACTCTTTAAATGGGATTTTCCTTTTCTGAGGAGACATCCGAATCAGGAAGGATTGAGCTATAAGGAGTAGAAGCTGTAAGAAAACAAGGCCTAAATAGCAAGGGCACGTATCAAATAGCCCCGAGTTAGGGCAGTGCCAAAGGCTCGCTGTGGGACAGCCACTCAACGAGTCTGGGACACAGCCCCTTCCCATCTGTTCTCTTCAAAATGTCGGTTTTCCTGTTGTCAGCTTCTCTCTTTGTCCCGAGATGGCAGCAGCAGTTCTAAGAGTCAAGTGGCATTAAAAAAGGAAGCCTCACCTCATGAATTCCTCATAAAGAGGAGAGAAGCCATTTCAGAAAGCCCCTGGAAGCCTTCTGACACTTCACTGGCCATAACAGGTATAGATTTGCAGTCACCAGAAAACTACAATTGACTTGGATGTACGGAAATTTGTTCCTTGAGGTTGAACAGGACACCTTCTCTGGGCACTTGTCTGAGCACAGGGTGACCTGAAAATAAAATCAAGGTTCTAACAGAAGGAAAGAATGGACATGAATTTGGGTAGACAACCATTAGAATTTGCTATGAATAATCATATACTCATGGTAATGAAGAATTTCTTGAAATTCTGAAATCAAGCGGTGGAAAGTCAACTATTGGTATGAACTGTTGAGTAACAATCACAAAATTTTAGAGGAACTGAAAAATAACTATTTAACTCATTGGTCAGCTGGTGGTTGTGTAATCTAGACTCTTTGGCTGGAGTGGTTTAGCTCCACCTGACACTCATCCTCTTCTGTGACAAGCGGGGTCCTTCTTATGCAGGTGGCAGAGGTATAAAAGCCCCAGACTCAGAGGCCAAGACTGACTCAAGTCTCTGCTTGCATCATATCTGCTAACATATCATTGGCCAAAGCAGGTCACATGACCAAATTCACCATCACAGGGCTCCACCCATTTAGTTGGGGGGGAGTGGTGGTGAGAGGAGGCTGTAGAGTAAAATTAATCAGGGACCTGATCTAGGGAAGAGGGACAAATTGATGCAATCTCCCACAAGGGGAAATAAAAAAGTTGTCAGAAAGAAAATGGAAGACAGCGCTGACACTTGTTTTTAAACTGCATTTAAAGATATAAAGCCTTTCTTTAGAATGTAAAAGAATTTGGGTGTGTTCAGGTGAACATAAACGTTATTAATTTCTGTGTGTGTATAGATTGCAAAGGGTCTTAAAAAGCAGATTTTTCTAGCTCTGAATAACACCACTCTCTGTGGCTGTATTAACACCACATATCAGGGTATGAGATCTGTTTCCATTGCCCCCTCTCCCTCTCTACAAAGCAATACCTGTGGTCTCTACTGTGGAAATAAATGAAGACGTGACTTAAATGAGAATAAACAAGCAATTCTTTTAGAGCGGAAACTCAAAGCCAAGCAGGGGGCACGAACACGTTTCAGAGACTTCAGGTGTGCCCTAACTGGAGCTCGTTGCCTGAGGAAGGTGGAGGCTGGTAACTGGAAATGGGCATTTTATGTGATTGGTCCTAAGTTGGAAGCGGGGACAAAAAGGTGGGAAGCTGGGAGCTGTGGACTGAGGCTGTGATTTGGATTTCTGGGCAGGTTGCTGCAACGGTTGTGGTCACAGCTCTATGGTCACTTACGATCTGAACTTTGTCCATTTGTAGGTTTGAACCCATCCGAGAAAGCCCCAACTCCTCAGCATGGTGTATAGAGCCCTTCACTCTCCAGACAACACTTCTGGCCCCCACTTCTGATGCCAGTAGTCCCCCACCCTTCCTCAGACCCACACAGCTCCCACATGAGCAACTTGGCCTCAGCAAGAGCTCCACTCCATGCTCCCAGAGCCCAGCATGTCTTCCTGAAGTCATGCCTTCCATGGCTTTACACTCGTCCATGGAGTCAGCTCAAGAGCCTTCCACCCCTATGCCTTTTCTCGAGCTTTTCCCCACCTCTTTCAGCTCTTCCTCATATAGAATTGCTGCTTCTTCTATGTACTCTGAATAATTGAATGAGGCTTTATTAGGATGGAGATGAATCTCATTGTGCCAAGGCCATCTGTTACCTGTCTCCTCCCCTATGTTGTGAACACCTCGAAGGAAAGCATTGTGTGTGTTGCTCAGTCGTGTCCAGCTCTTTGCTGTCCTATGGACTGCAGCCCACCAGGCTCCTCTGTCCATGGAATTTTCCAGGCGAGAATACTGGAATGGGTTGCTATTTCCTATTTTAGGACATCTTCCCGACCCAGGGATTAAACCCGAGTCCCGTGCATCTCCTGCATTGGCAGGCAGATTCTTTTCCACTGCACCCCCTGGGAAGCCCCAAGGAAAGTACTGGCTTTATTTATGCCTACTATGGGGTTTTGCAGAGACCAGGTTTTTTGGAAGAAAGGAAGGAAGAAGAGAGAGGGAAGGTCATAAGTAGGGTTGACAGATAAAATGCAGGATACTCAATTGAGTTTAAATTTCAGATAGACCATTTTTTAAAAAATAAGTGTTTCCAAACATTTCATCTTCAGTAGATTTTTAAATATGCATGAGAAATACATATACTAAAATACTAAAAAAAAAAAAAACAACCAAAACAAAACTGCTCATTGTCTATCCAAAATAGAAATTCAGCTGGGCACCTTGATTTTTGCTAAATATAGCAACCCTGATCATGGGGCAAACTCCTAGCAAAACTTGAAAGTGGTTAGATTCTGAGGCTAAGAGGCAATGTCCCTAGTTTACTCTTCCTTTCCTGGTTGGCCAGAGCTCTGCCCTGGGGCTGTCCAGGCTTTGGTGCTATTGTGCCCGCTGTAAAACCCCAGTGGCTGGCTCCTTCCTTGGAAATCAGAAACCAGGCTAGTAGTTCCTGACAGAATGCTTGGAGGGGTCCTAGAGGAGAAGAGATGCACGGGAAAGGTAGTGGAAAGACAGGAGGAAGGAGTCTTAAGAGTTCTTAAAGGACAAGCAATTGCTTTTCTAAGTCTCAGGCATTTCCTTCACATCAGAAGACATGCGTTAATCACGAACCACAGTGAGGAAGGACTTCTTTGCTGGGGGAAGTGTTCTGGAGAGAAACCTTGTGTTCAGAGAAGCTCTGCGGGGAGAGACAGAAGGAGGGAGAGACAGAAGCCGGTCCACACTGTGCCCCGACTCCCCTCTAGTTCCCACTGCATCCATTACAATAGTGGGGAGGATGCGTGCGTTAGGTTGAGTGGTAACCCTCAGAACCTGCAAATGTGACCTTATTTGGAAATGAGGTCTTTGCAGATGTGATTAAGGGCTTTGAGAGGAGCAGATCCCCCTGAACCATCTATCTGGGTAGGCCCCACGTGTGTGCTTGCTCAGTTGCTCAGTCGTGTCCAACTTTTTGCCACCCCACGGACTGTAGCACTCCAGACTCCTCTGTCCATGGAACTTTCTCAGCAAGAAAACTGGAGTGGGTTGCCATTTCCTCCTCCAGGGGATCTTCCTAACCCAGGGATCGAACTCACATCTCCTGCGGCAGGCAGATTCTTTACCACTGAGCCACCTGGGAAGCCCCAGGTAGGCCTGACATCCAATGACAAATGTCATTTGTCATTGTAAAAGGACATTTACCAGGGAAAATAGACACACAGAGGAAACAGCAATGTGAAGACACTGCAGAGCGATGCAAGCCGAGGAATGCTGACAACACTAGAAGCTGGAGGAGTCAAGGAAGGATTTTCCCGGAGCCTCCAGAGGGATCAGGGCCCTGCCCACACCTTGGTTTCAGATTCCAAGCTTCCAGAATTGTGAGAGAATACGTTTCTCTTGCTTTAAGCCCTCAGGTTTGGGTAAATACATTTCTCTTGCTTTAAGCCCCCAGGTTTGGGTATAAGGCATTGTTTCAAATCTTAGTATCATGTGTGAAACTTCCTATTTGTCTTTATAAAGCAAATCAGTGGTCTCCAAGTGGGGTACTTAGCATGCATGCTAAGTCGCTTCAGTCGTGTCCGACTCTGTGCGACCCCATGGACAGCAGCCCACCAGGCTCCTCCGTCCCTGGGATTCTCTAGGCAGGAACACTGGAGTGGGTTGCCATTTCCTTCTCCAATGCATGAAAGTGAGAAGTGGTGGGCTGCTGTCCATGCATGCATATATTGGAGATGTGAAATTAAAAAAATTAGGTATTGCTATGGACTGAATGGTATCCCCAAATCATATGTTGACGCCCTAACCTCATGGTGACTGAATTTGAAATTAGGGCTTTTAGAAGGTGATCAAAGGTTGAATGGGGCTTCCAAGGTGGCTCAGTGGTAAAGAATCTGCCTGTCAATACAAGAGATGCAGGAGATGTGGGTTCAATCCCTGCATCGGGAGGATCCCCTGGAGAAGGGAATGGCAACCCACTCCAGTATTCTTGCCTGGAAAATTCCATGGACAGAGGAGCCTGTTGGACTACAGTCCATGGGGTTGCAAAGCGTCAAACACGCCTGAGCAACTGAGCACACGAAGTTAAATGAGGTCGTGAGGATGGAGTCCTAAACTAAGAGGATTGGTGACCTTATAATGGCAGGAGGAGAGCAATCTCTCTCTTTCTCTCCATGCACACACACGGAGGAAAGGCCACGTGAGCCCTGATCCAGAAGGTGGTCATCGGCAAGCCAGACAGGAGTTGTCAGCAGAAACTATTGTGATGGTACCCTGATCTCAGACTTCCACCCTCCAGAAGGGTGAGCAGTCCATTTCTGTCCTTTAAGCAGCCCAGTCTGTGGTATTCTGTTATGGCAGCCCCTAAGGGATATGTGATCAAAGTACAGTGATATGGGATCAAATACAGGGATATGTGATCAAAAACATTTGTGAATCACTGAAGTACGTAGTGTGTGGTTCCCTTATATTTCTTCTCTGATTCCTATCATCAGGTTCTTTCTCCTCTGGAAGGTGGAAATGGCTCATTGTGTTTGACTCTAGCAGTGACAGCCCCATTTGTTCCCACTTCCCTCATTCCACGCCTTTGGGTGGTCCCCTCCTGTACAGACTCTGGCCCTGACCAGGTGACCTGCTTTGGCCAAGGGAGCGAAGCTAATGTGTCACAGGCAGAGGCTAAGAAAGTGCTGGTGAGTTGGAGCTTGCCTTCTCTCTTACCATGGGGCCCTCTGGCAGCTAGTGAACTAGCTCACCAGCAGCCTCCTGGAGGCTCCGAGACCAAGAGAAGTGTAGCTGCAGACCTCCCAGCTGAGGCCTGGGACCTGTGCGTGGGGCCGACCCTGCCCACCCAGGTCTGACCAGGCTGGCCCAGACCAGAACTGCCCAGATAATCCACAGAGTCACGAGAAAGTAGAAACACTTATTGCTGGAAGTCACTGAGTTTTGGAGCAGTTTGTTACCTGGCAGAAGTTAAGTGATACAGTGGGGTGGGTGGATCCTAGGGCCTTTCACTCAGTTTAGAAGCTCCGCAGTTTAAAAATGGATGGTCCCAGATGAGATGCCTTTCAACTGTCCTTCTAGGTTTGTTATTTGTCTTTGCATTTCTGGAGCCTAGAACAGAGCCTCACGCATCTTAGATGCTTGGAAACATTTGTGGAATAAAGCAGATGGGTCAAAACAAACACATGTGGAAGATTTCCTAAAAGTGTTTACGTGGATTGTTTTAGTTACTCCTTCCCCTCCAGGGATTACCATGCCCATTTTTTTTTTTTTTTTTTTTTTTACCATGCCCATTTTAAGATGCGGAAACCAAGGCTTAGGGAGGCTAAGTACCTTGCCCGAGATCGGACACCTGGAAACAGCTGAGGGGGACTTGATCTCTCCGTTAGGTCTGCCTTCATAGTACTTCGCTTAGGTTCCATGCAATCCCTCCAGTTTTGGACTGCCTATCTTTCTGTATTCCATGAAATTTGAAAGCCAGAAAGGGAATTTTCAGAATTCTTCTGTTGCTTAAGTGGTCCTCACTGCACACATCTGGCCCCTCCAGAGAACGAGGTTTCTCATGATGATGACAGCCACCGGCCCGGTGGGTCTGGAATAATGGAACAGAGGTCACCAACGGAGGCCGTGAGCAGTAAACGACACACAGCTCAGGAGCTGGCGGCTTCTGACTCCACTACCTGGGAGCGGAGCCAGGGTGCCGCTCCAGCTTGGGCTTGATGAGAACTAATTGATGCCAGTTGCCGTCCCTGGGACCCAGGTGGTGCCCATTAGGCACAGGGACAAGGCCAGTTCATTCATGGGTCTGTGCCAGGCAGGGTTTCCAGCCAACAGCTTTCCCTGCTGGCAGTCTGTGTGAGGCCCTCTGTCTGTCCAGCCTCCCTCTTCCATCCTTGGATGGACAGAAAAAGCACAGATCAGATTACCCTGATAGAGCTGTGCGCAAGCAGCACGGGGTGGGGGACTGTCCTCGGGCTTTGTTCATGCCCATGTGGGGAGACTGAAATGTCTAGGCGGGGACTAGAATAGTAGCTCGCGCGTGTGTTCAGCGCTTTACAGGAAGTGTGTCTTTTAGCCCTCATCGGGGAGGATTTCCCAGCTCCCAGGGCTCCTACATTCTGTTACTCTCTGTTACAGTAAACTGTTCACTGTGATTATTTTGTTTGCTTGCTTATTTGCTTTATCATCTCTCCCTCACTGGACTTTGAGCCCCTTGTTTATTTCTCCCCTTGTTTATTGTCTATGGTATCTCCAGTTTAACGTCATGCAGATAGTGGATGTTCAATAAAAATTCGTCAGATGAACTTTTCAAGACAGACTTTATTATTCTTATTTAATAAAACAGAAGGGACTTCCCTGGTGGTCCAGTGGTTAAGAACTGCCTTCCAATGCAGGGGACTCTGGTTCGATTCCTGGTCAGGGAATTAAGACCCCACGTTCCACTGGGAAACTAAGCTTGCATGCTGCAAATGGAGAGCCCACACCCTGCAACCAAAGATCCTGTGTGCTGCAACTAAGACCCAATGCAGCCAAAAATAAGTAAGTAAAATATATTTTTCTAAAAACCCTCTAATAAAACAGAAAACTAAAACTCAGAAATGTTGGGTAAATTGCTCAAGGTTACTACACAGCTGAAGAAATCATAGAAACCAAATTCTAACTTGGGTTTTACCAACTTCGTAACCTGTGAGATTTTTCTAAAGCGTGAGGCAGACACCACTTGTGGCAGGAGGGAGAACTAAAGTAGCACACAAATATCTTTAAAGAATATCAAGTCATGAGGCAGATTTCCTTTCCATTTGTCTTTCAATCCTGCAAGCAGATGATTTTTCCAATAAAGTGAGGCCTCAAGCTTACAGCCAGACTATTAGCACAAGTTTTGGCTGTAAGAGGAAGTTTGAAAAAGATGATTGAACACAGTAAGGCATGTTTCTCTCTCATGTAAACAGACCCAAATAGCCTAGGGATGGAAAGGCAGTTCCATGATCGTGGGGTACCCAGACTCCTTCTACTCTGTTGCTCTGGCACCTTTATCATGTAGTGTCTCCTTTATAGCCCATGATAGTTGCTGTAGCTCCAGCCATCATGTCCATCAGGTCCACCTTCTAGCCATCAGGAAATAGGGAAGATCCTGCCCTTTCCTTTAAGAGCCACTTTCTAGAAGTCAGTTTATATTCCTTCAGCCACTGGAGAATTGAAGAAGGAAGGAGGGGAGCTGCTGCTGCTGCTAAGTCACTTCAGCCGTGTCTGACTGTGCGACCCCGTAGATGGCAGCCCAGCAGGCTCCCCCTGTCCCTGGGATTCTCCCGGCAAGAACACTGGAGTGGCTTGCCATTTCCTTCTCCAAGGAGGGGAGGGAGAAACAAAAATTTGTATTCCTATGGCTCTGTTAGGATCCTGACTTTTATAAGTTTCATGAAGTCATTGCACTTGGCACAGCCTCCAAATCTGGAAGCTTTGATCAGAAGATCAAGAAGTACTTGATTGTTGGACAGGCTGTGAGTTGGGACTTGTCCTGTGGCTCTTGGCCCATGACTGATGAGGACAAGGAGTCACCTGATTGGGCTGCGTGAGGGGGTTCACCAGGGGCAGTTTTCTTTCCTCCCCAAGGTGTGCGTGGGTGTTGGGGGGCTGCTCCTTTGTGTTTTTACCCTCCTTGTGTAACTAAGGGTTGCAAAGTATCCCTTGTGGGCCCTTGGGGCCCCACCATCCCAATCAGATAGCGCTCAGCCCTGAACATGCTGTTCTCCAGATGAGCCTCACCGTGCAGGGGAGAAGAGGGCGGAAGAGAAGCTGCAGGGTAGGGCTGGCGCCTGTCCACCCATGTGTGCCCTGAACACCCACATGTGTGACTTTCTCAGGCGTCCAGGGGACACAGTGGGAGGTGGCTGCCTCCAGGCAAGAGGACCCCAGCAGCCAGAGGCCATGGGTGTAACTGCCAGTTTAGGCAGCTTAGGTATGTGGTGGAGTGGAACAGGATCACTCACTCAGAGAACATCCAGAGGAACCCCCGCGTGCCCCCTACAAGGCACTAGCGTTGAGAAGCTCCCCCAGGAAGAGTCAGGCAGGCCAGTAGCTCTGCTAACCTGGAGGGGATTGCAAAACACTGGCTACCCCGAGAGACTCCCCGTTCCTTTCCCATGAGTTGCTGACTCCCAGCCCCCAACCTCTGACAACATGAGGGAGGAGAGGGTTATCTCAAAGGCACACCAAGCTCCCTTCAATCCCAGTGGTGGGTGGGGGGAGGTGGGGGGAAGAGGTGGAAAGCAGACTGTCTGTCCCCTTTCAAGTCCCCAGAGCCCCAAATCCACTCATGATGGGGAAGGGGTGACTTTGGAATCATATAAGAGATTAGAGTTCTAAACCAAACTGGGCTGAATTTTAATAAGGAAGGGGACCTGAAAGCTTTGAAATCTGCCCCACATCTTGCTAAGGGATGGGAAAGGGAGCTTCAGTAGAGGCTGGTTCAATCTCTTCTTCACGGTATGTGCTAGGCACTGCCACATGCCTCAAGGGTGGGAGAGATGGATGATAAACAATAAACATACACTCCAGATCGGGTAGTGGAAAATGCTAGGGAGGATGAGGAAAGAGATGGAGGGAGACAGTCGGCCCTCTGAGGAGGGGATTTTGACCAGGGTTTGAATGAGGGAGGGAGGAACTCTAGTGACTGCAGGGGGATGACTGCTTTAGGCCATGATTGGCATTTTCTTCCTATTTCCTACTGAAAGTAGCCTCACCAGCCTGATGGGGTCTCCCTAGGGTACTGAACCTGGCTGATTATTATTATTATTATTTTTTTTTTTTGGCTGATTATTATAACCTCAGATTCCTAAGCCCAACCCAGGGATTCTGATCCAGTTGCATGAGGGAGGGCCAAGGAGCCTTCCCCAAAGCTCCCTATCTGATTCTGCTCATCTGAAGGTCTGAGGACCAGACTGATACGATGATCACATCTGTTGCTCCCCAAGCACCTGCAAGACAGAGGAGGGAGATGGAACTGTAAAAATTGAGAGCAGTTACTATGTATCAGGAAACCTACTAAGGAAACCTACTAAGGAACCCTACTAAGCATTTTGCTTGCATTACCTTATATATATACACATATTTATATACAATATTTGCAAGAACTCTAAGGTGAGTAGTATTATTCTACCCATTTTACAGATGAAAAATTAAGGCTCTGAGATATTCAGTCATTTGCCTGCGATCATAAAATAATGTGTGGGGGCACCAGGTTCTGGCCCAGGCATGAAACTCTGGCACCCTATTCTCTCTGCAGAGATGAGATAAACAATCACTAGTGAAGAAACAGCCACACAAGGCAGTAATTCTAGGTGACAGATGGGAGTGGGCCCTGGGCCACTTAAGATTTCAGAGGCAAAAATGAAACCAGTGAGGTCTGGATATTCAGGATAAAGGGCTGGACTGTCTCCAGTGGGAAGTCAGGCCTGCCTGGGAGAGAAGAAGCAAGCAGAAGCACTGCCGTCTGTGAAGCAGAGCCACGCACAGTTGCCCAGAGGGAAGCAGAGACCAGAGACCACCTGGGCCTTGGGTGGGGGAAGTTGAGATGGTACTTGCCTCAGCTCCTAATGGCCATCTGGACCCACATCTTAGCACAGAGGAAGATCAATGGAGCCTGGGGGCTAGGGTTTGCCTGGAAATGAGTATCAAATACACAGCAGGACTAGAGATTTCATGGTCAGCATATTTTAAAACAGTAACTCAGTGGAAAAGACCCTGATGCTGGGAAAGATTGAAGGCAGAAGGAAAAGAGGGCAGTTGAGGGTAAGATGGTTGGATGGCATCACCAATTCAATGGACACGAACCTGGGCAAACTCCAGGAGATAGTGAGGGACAAGGAAGTCTGGTGTACGGTAGTCCATGGGATTGTAAAAGTCGGACACAACTTGGTGACTCAACTCCACTCATTGCAAAACTGAAATTGAAAACGTTCTCTCCCTACATTTTTGGGACAACCCCGTGACTGGCACTCAGGGACCCATTTTCCTTTAGGCCTCTTTGCTTGCTGTGCTTCTGACTGCTTGCACGAGATTTGGGTGTACTTTTTTTTTTTTTCCTGTCTCCAAAGTCCCTGACGTCTCAGGGACTTATAGTAAACTCAGTAGCCTTATAGTAAACTCTTACTTTGCTTCAGCTGGTTTAAGGGGGTTCTGAATCCTGTAATTGACATATCCCTGCCTAGAGCAGATATGATGAATCTGGTTTCTGATACAGGCCAGTTGAGATTTGAGGGCGGATTATACAGGTTGGACTCTACTAGGAAGCTGGAAATTAAGAGATGGATCTTGAGTGAGGTATAAGTTAATGCCAGCTGCTGGGACACCCAAACCCCAAAATCTTAGTGGTTTAAAACAATAGATGTTTATTTCTTGTTTATAGCATGATGTGCGTGTGTTCCTGGTCAGGCAGCCTTCATCAAGGACTGAGGTTCCTCCATCTTGTGCTTCCTTCTTCCCGTACAACTTGGAATCCACTGAGGGGGCTGAGACAGAGGGGAGACATTCTTGCCGAGAGCTGAAAAATTGATGCTTTTGAACTGTGGTGTTGGAGAAGACTCTTGAGAGTCCCTTGGACTGCAAAGAGATCCAACCAGTCCATCCTAAAGATCAGTCCTGGGTGTTCATTGGAAGGACTGATGCTGAAGCTGAAACTCCAATACTTTGGACACCTGGTGGGAAGAGTTGACTCATTGGAAAAGACCCTGATGCTGGGAGGGATTGGGGGCAGGAGGAGAAGGGGACGACAGAGGATGAGATGGGTGGATGGCATCACCGACTTGATGGGCATGAGTTTAAGTAAACTCCGGGAGTTGGTGATGGACAGGGAGGCCTGGCGTGCTGAGATTCATGGGGTCGCAAAGAGTCGGACATGACTGAGTGACTGAACTGAACTGAACTGAACTCTTGCCCAGATGTGATGAAGGTCCCTTCCACCCACTTGTCATTGTAGAGAATTTTTCACATGATCTACAACAGCCGAAAGGTGGGCCCAAATGCCCATCAATGACGATGACAATGTGTTAGTCACTCAGTCGTGTCTGACTGTGACCCCATGGACTGTGGGGCCCACCAGGCTCTTCTGTCCATGGCAAGAATACTGGAGCGGGTTGCCATTTTCTTCTCCAGGAATGCCCATCAACAGATGCATGGATAAGCAATTTGTATTAGAAATGGGTACAGATTTAGAAAACAAACTTATGGTTACCAGGAGATAAGCGTGGGGAGGGATAAATTGGGAGATCGGGACTGACATGTACACACTGCCATATATATATAAAATATATATATAATACATAACTAATAAGAACCTGCTGTATATAGCACAGGGAACTCTACTCAGTACTCTGTATTGGCCTATATGGGAAAAGAATCTAAAGAAAAAGAGTGGATATATGTATATGTATAACTGATTCACTTTGATGTATACCTGAAATGAACACACCATTGTAAATCGACTATACTGCCACAAAAAGAAAAAAACAACTAAAACAAACAAATGAATAACCCAACTTGTGGTAAATCCATACAATAAAATATTATTCAGTCACAAACAGGAATGAAGCACGGACATAGGCTACAACATGGATGAACTTGGAAAACATTATGCAAAGTGAAGCACAAAAGGCCACATATTGAATGGTTCCTCTTATAAGAAATATCCAGAATGGGTAAATCTGTAGAGAGAGAAGGGCTCACCCCATGGCTCAGCAGGAAAGAATCCACCTGCAGTGCAGGGGCCACAGGAGAAGCAGGTTCGACCCCTGGGTCAGGAAGATCCTCTGGAGGAGGGCATGGCAACCCACTCCAGTATTCTTGCCTGAAGAATCTCATGGACAGAGGAGCCTGGCGGGCTACAGACCATGAGATCTTAAAGAGTCGGACCTAAAAGAAGCAACTTAGCCCACATGCACACAGAGACAGAAAGCAGAGTGGTGGTTGCCAGGAGCCAGAAAAAGGGAGGAATGGGGTGTAATTGCTCCTTTTAAGGTGATGAAAATGTTTTGGAACTTGATATAGAGGTTGGCTGCACAGCATTGTGAATGGACTAGCTCCTGTTGAACGGTCCATTTTAAAACAGTTAATTGCATGCTATGTGAATTTCATCCCAACTGAAAAAAAAAATGCATGCAAGGGGCTGGCAAACATTATCCCTGGCAGGGCAGCTGCTGCTCCTCAGTGACCACTCCCCAGTCCAGAAGGAGGTCACAAAGCCTTGATGACCAGCTGAACATCTGTGCACACTTTTCTTCTTCCTTCCCTAAGAACATACCGGATCGCCCTTGAGTTTGAATGTGGTTTCTCTCGCATTAACGACGTATAAACTAAAAGGGCAAGTTATCTCAATTCTCAGCTCACGCCCCATACATGGAAGCAGAGGAGACAGCATGACTGCAATACCAGCCTATGTTCAGAAAGAGGAAGGCTGGCAGACAGAGCAGCCCCTAGCCTCCAGCAGTGATGAGCTCTGCCAGGCAGACGCTGAGGAGGTGGGCTCCTGAATGGACTGGTCCCTTCATTTCAGCCTATTCTGATTTCCAAGAGGAGCTCCCTGGTCCATTTTTCTCTATGACTGACTCCACCCTCTGGGAGATTTCTCCTTGATCACTATCTCCTGGGCCACATCTGAAGTGCTCTACTATAGAGGCTGTCCAGCTTGCATAAGCCAACTTCCTGCCTGGGCAATCTTGGGGCCCTGAGGGTGGCTCAATGTTTCAACAGTCAAAATCTTTACTAGTTGGGGCTTGTCATTTCTTCGGCAATAAAACACCCTAAAAATTGTTGTAGGTGTCTTGCTAGACACACAGGAAATTACGTGGCGTCTGATTTCAGTTATATCATGTTCAAGAACGGGCAAAATGAATCAAAGACGGCACTGTGCTTGATTGGAATGCAACAGACTAGGAGACTCAGAGGGGCTCAGGGGCTGACCTAAAGTCACACAGCCAGTTTGAGCAGAGGCAGGATGAGAACCCAGGTCTCCAGACTTACAGCTCAGGGAGCTCTCTTTCCACACTTAGCTCTCATAGGGAATGAGGAGACACCGTGGTTTCAAAACTGCGTTTTCTTTCTATGCTTTTAATTAGCATCTACGAAATACACTGCCAATCTAATTTAATTATAATTAGGTAACTGGAAGGCTGATTATGTTGTAAATTTAGATTAAAGAGCTGTTGTTTTCAATTAGATTTGATTGTAAAGTGCTTTGACACTTTTCCAACCTATGGAAAGTTTATTATATAATTTCCCACTTGTTCACTTGTGTTTTTACTCACAGGTCTGGGGTGCTGGTGATGGGACTAAAGTTCCCAGGGCACCCCGAGTTTGGCATGGATTTGGACCTAGTACCCCATCAACGGCAAGGGCCACCAGATGCTAATTGGCTGTTGTATCAGGGTGGTTTCACCCACATGTTACAGCAGATCCAACTGAAAAACAGCTCGAGCTTCCAAGGGACTTAAAATCTCTCATAATAGGAACTATGGAGGTGAGGCAGTTCCAGGCTTAGTTAATTTACTTTCGGAACACTCAGGCTCATTCCATCTTCCTGCTCTTCTAATCAGTGTGTTGGGTTCTGACCTCAGACCTGTGGTTGTGTAGCTGGTGATGTATCTCCAAGCTTTCCCACTTCCCTAGAAAAGGACGTGCCTTCCTGGCATCTTGAACCTCCAGCAAATTAATCATGACTCCTTGGCCAGGACTGCAGTCCAGGGCCATTCCTAAGTCAACCACTGTTCCTAAGGAACCACTATAATGGGCTTGAGCAAATCAAAACTCATTCTGTAGCACCCAGGGTTACCTGTTGCCTGCCAGCCACCTAGTAGACCTGTGGGGACAGGGAGTGACTGTTGGTTAGGCTACCAACTGTCCTTGCTTGGAACCAGCGTGACCACTTTCTAGGCAGATTTGGCTGAGCCCAGCCCGGGTCTGTAAAACTATGATCAAAGGACTCTAGCTGCAAATCATTGCTTCGTGACTTTCCACTAGATGTCTGCCATCTCTGCATTCCTGAGGACTAAGCTTTAGCTTTGCTTGTAGGTGGGGTTGGCAAGATAAGGCACAGTGAGGCAGGGAAAAGGGATGGAAAAGAGTAGTCAGAGAGAGGACTGTTTAGAGGATGAGGCAAGCTGACTGGAGGATGAGAGAGAGGTGAATACGGCTATGAGCAGGGGCCAAACTGCCCCCGTTTCTTCTGGGGAATATTAAAGCTCTGCCTTGGGAAGAGGGTATCAGAGAGAATGGGACTGGTCCTCAGAACCTCAGGAAATGCTCCCTCTAAGGCGGGATTGGGAGAAGGAAATGGCAACCCGCTCCAGTATTCTTGCCTGGAGAATCCCAGGGACAGAGGAGCCTGGTGGGCTGCCGTCTATGGGGTCGCACAGAGTCGGACACGACTGAAGCGACGCAGCAGCAGCAGCAAGGTGGGATTATCTCTCTGACCCAAACTCTCCTGTTCTGTCGGACCAGGCTGCCTGTCTCTCCTGTCAAGCCTCCTGTGTGATGATGCCTAAGGATCGGAGAGAGGTTTCCATTTTGAATCTCTGCTGATGGCACAAGCAGCCTCTGCTTCCCTACAAAAAAATTCCTCAAGATGTTGGGACAACTGTATACGCGAAGTTGAACAATGGATCCACATGGTTATAAATGGCTGTTCTATTCTCAGAAAGCTCAAAAATACTTAAAATCCTCAATCACAGTTGTCCCTTTTAACCCTTCTTGCTGATGTTTTGTTGCCTTTTGAATTTCATTTTGTTATTTTATTTTGCAATTAGACATGTGAGGCTGAAGTCCAGTGACCAGCCAGTAGAGATTAGACTTCCTGTGGGGCTCCTAATGGTTTCCATCTGTGTCTACAACGGGGTTAACTTTACAGCTTTCTAAAAATCACTGGTATCAGTCCATTTGACTTCCCAGGTGGGGCAGTGGTAAAGAATCCGTCTGCTAGGCAGGAGATGCCAGAGATGCGGGTTCCATCCCTGGATCGGGAAGATTCCCTGGAGGTGGTCATGGCAACCCACTCCAGTATTCTTGCCTGAAAAATCCCATGGACAGAGGGGCCTGGAGGGCTACAGGTCATGGGGTCGAAAAAGTACACACACACACACCCACACACATATCAGTCCACCCAGTATTCCATTTTCTACTCATTTTTATAAAACAATAAGGCAAAACCCCTGCAATTTTCGTAAACATATACTATTGACCAGATATGAAAGGGAGCTGCCCAAACTGACCAGTTGGCTGACAGGAGACACCATTCTGCCAAAGCTGGAAATGTTTGGGTTGAGAGTATGAAAGGCAATTTGGGGTATGATGTATGAAAGTGCCGACTGTGCAAAACAGATGGAGCTGAGGCCCGTGGATGTCTGTCCCTCCTTAAACATGACAAGATGGATGTCAGCTTCTACCAGATGATCAGTGTGGCCTATAAAGGGCACTGAGCCCCTGCCCAATGCCAATCCACTGAGAGTGCTGGCCCCAAGATCGTGAAGCATCTTGGTCCAACCACCTGGAATGCTGATGACAATTGCTTGGATTGATTGGCCATGAAGAACCAGGTGTTTTGTGCTCACTGCTGCCAACCGCGTTTATGCCTGTGGCTCCTGCCAGTGCTGGCTGATGGTGGCAGGAGGGGGAGGAGAGGGGGTGGGGGGAGTCCTGAATTTCAGTCCCAGGAAGACCCTTACTTCCAGGCCACAGCTGAATGATGTTGGCCCCGGGTGTCCCCTTCCTCTAAGAACTCCATTGGGATTGGATGCACTAGACCTTTGAATGCCATTTTTTCCCCCTGTAAGTGTAGGCGATAATGTTTAATAAACTAACTCTCATTTCCAGAATTCTCTGTAACCTCCCCGACACAATCTTTCACCCTTTTCCTCCTTCATAATTCCTTTCACTGTGCCTTCTAGAACATTTGCTTCATGATCAGCAGATTTTCTCATGTATTTTTTCTTCAATTATTCCCTCCACATCCCAGCCTTAACCCAAATTTAGCCCTCCTCCGAGAGCAGTCTCCCTGTGACCTCCCAAAGGGACACATTTCTCGTCACTTGGGTTCCTTGATGGGCAAGTGGTGTTGGTGTCCTCCTTGTCCCAGCTGTTCCTTCTTCTGCCCCTTGTGAGCTCCACCGAGGCTCACATCATCAGAGTTTTCTACCCGCCCTCCTCACATTGACCACCTCCTGGAAATTACCGCCCCCATCACTTTCCTTTCCAGATTCCCCTTATCTCCATGTCAACCCTGCCATCAGTCCCATGTGGGAAACACCAACATCTGTGCAGAGGGCCCTTCAAGCCCTCTAGTCTCAACCATTGCTGGCCTCCTCATTAAGCCCAATTCTTTTTTATTAAAAAAAAATAATTTATTTGGTCACACTGAGTCTTAGTCGCAGCACTCAGGATCTTAGATCTTTGTTGCAGCATGTGAGATCTTTAGTTGCAGCATCTGGGATCTAGTTTCCTTACCAGGGATCAAACCCAGGCGCCCTGCATTGGGAGCATGGAGTCTTAGCCACTGGACCTCCAGGGAAACCCCACCAGGCCCAATTATAATATTTGCTGCAAGAATACAAATGGAGACTCATCTATATGTCTCTATGTCCAAATATTGACATGTTATTCACCCAGCTAACAGAATGCTAAATGACACATATACTATCCCCTTTTCTTGAAAAATATATCTTTATATGACAGCAACATTACAAAGTGTGTAAAGTTATGGTAAAATTTCGAGATGATGGATTTACCCATAACTATTTTTGTTTTTGGGTGGGTGTTCTTTCCATGAGCTTATTATTTGGATAAATAATAAAATGAACCCATAAAAAATTCATAAATTATATTTACTCCATAAAAGTTAATTTTCTTGCCTCATTTAAGTGAATTACTAATTATGTTGTTATAATCAAGACTTTCACATAATTTGTGTTCTATCAAGAATAATGATAAATAAACTTCTGGGGACATTTCAAAATGAAGAAATTACGTTTGGTTGAGGTTGCAGCAACTGGAATTATCAATTAAATTCTTAAAACAATACTTGGATTGGAAATGAATCATAAATCTAACATATCATGTGCATTTGATCATGATATGAATTTCATATGTAATATTTTAATGGGGGTTGGCCATATATAATTAATTACTGTTACAGAAAATAGTACAAAATATTTTAATTTCATTATGAAAATTTCTTTTACCAATATCATGAGTTTCACTCTGTCTTATAAGAAAGATCAAGATTTATACATTATTTTAAAGTATTTTCCTTTCAAATTCCTCAATCTGAGACAAAATAAGAAGACTGACAACCACAGCATATTATTTCATTTGTTAAAATCTTTCTTCAGAGTACATTTTGATCTCTAATGGACAAAAAATCTCTATAGAAACTATTTTTGGATAATTTTGTACAAGGCTTTTTGTAGTCATGCAAACTTTTTTGTTTCCTTTAATATTTTCTTTAAAAATTAAAATATTAATGCTCTAAAAAGTGAAAAACAAACAACTGTGTATGGTTTTGTTTTGTAAGCAACAGTTCACATCAAGTATCTGTGGACAGTGCAAAGCCAAATGCAAAAAAAAGTAACTTTATTTTCTACTGAAGACTACAACTCACTTCTATTGCTTCACTTAACTTTTCAAGTGTACCCCATCTATCTTGTCTAAATTAAATCAAATTGCTTTAACACAGCAAGTAGCTCCAAGTCTATGAATTAGAACATGAAAACAGACACCTGGCACAACTGGGCAATGTTACTGTTATGCAAGAATCTATCACATTAGCACCAAGTGGAAAGGATTTCAGAAGTTAATTAATTTGTTCTCTTTCAGTTAAGTGCTGCTGTTGCTCAGATCCTTCTTGCACTCTGATACGTCACTGCCACTATTGGTGGTGTTACCACCAACACACAGAAACCTTCATGGCATCCAGAACTGTAGCTTGTTGTTTTGAGGATGTGGGGTTTGGAGAAGGAATTGCTGTTAGATCACCAAGTTGTGTCCAACTCTTCATGACTCCATGGACTGCAGCATGCCAGGGTTCCCTGTCTCTCACCATCTCCTGGAGTTTGCCCAAGTTCATGTCCATTGAATTGGTGATGTCCATTGAATCAGTGAGAAGCAATACTGAATTGCTAATTCAAACATCCTACCTTTTGGTTATCATCTATCCTGCAGGTTTCGTGATTAACAACCGATATCCTTGCAGCAGCTCTTCAACCTCATGGACACCTCTCATCCATAAACAACTCTCCTGGCTCTCTAGCCACGTGCCCTATCTGTCTTTATTTTCTTATGCAGCTTGAAGTTTATGACTAATTCATCTTTTTCATCACTGATCCAACTCTCCTTCCACTGCATGCATCTGACAAAACCCTAGCTTTAGAAGAACATGATCATTTACATCAAGCAGCTGCATCATTCTTGAAACCTTTCTTTCCCTCACCTTCAAGCTTTAACCCAAGTCCTGTCCATTCAAGTGCCAAAAGAGTCCTGCAGTCTACTACATTTTTCTTCAGCCATTACCATCCCCAAAGTCTAAGTCATCGTTACCTCTTTTTAAAAAAATATTTATTTATTTATTTGGCTGCATTGGGTCTTAGTTTTGGCACTTGGGATCTTACATGCTCTCTAGTTGTGGCCCAAGGGCTCTGGGCTCTGGAGTGCAAGGGCTCAGTACTCGAAGCTCAAAGGCTCAGCTTCTCTGTGGCATGTGGCATCTTAGTTCCCAGATCAGGGATGAAACCCATGTTCCCTGGATTGCAAGGCAGATTCTTGACTGCTGGACCACCAGGGAAGTCCCCCACCATCCTCTCTTGCCTGAAGTATTGCCATAACTCCCTGATTGGTCTCTTTTTCCACTCTTTCCTTCCCTATAGGCCATTCCCCTCAAGGTAGTGAGATGCCCCTATACAATGTAAGTTACATCTCACAGTACTTCTTTATGTCTTTTCCATTCAAACAGAAATACAGACTCCTCAACAGGCAGTATAGAGCACACATGTGGCCATTTCCTTTTGTTGTTATTGTTGTTTAGTCACTAAGTCATATCCGACTCTTTTGCGACCCCAGGGACTATAGCCTGCCAGGCTCCTCTGTCCATGTGATTTTCCAGGCAAGAATAGTGGCATATTTTCTTGCCTGGAAATTTCCAGGCAAGAGAATATATCAATAGAATATTGGTATCCCAATTCGTATATTGAAATACCAGTGTACTAATACTGGAATATTGCTATTTCTTTTCTAATATTCAAGGAAATGGGTTGCCATTTCCTTCTCTAAGGGAATCTTCCTGACCCAGGTATTGAGCTTGTGTCTCCTGCATTGGCAGGCTTTGGCAGGCAGATTCTTTACCACTGAGCCACCAGGGAAGCCCTTTATACCTCTCCTTCATATGTCACAACCCTTCCATTCCCCTTCCCTCCACTAGTGTTCCTTTCTTTAAGTTCCCAGATGATGTCAAACACCTTCTGCCTGGAAAGTTGTCTCCTTAACTTGTTGACTGGCTCACTTCTACCCATCCTTTTGTCTTGGCAGAAATACTCTTTTTCAGGTTGAGTCTCTTTGGTCACCCCAAGTAAAATAACTTTCTCTGTGATGCCTTCTTACAGTGCCTGGTGTTTTCCTTTATCCTGCTTGTCAGGCTTTGGTTCCTGTGGTTCATTGTTTAAATCTTGACACTTCAGAGGAACGGAAACTCCATGAGGGACGGAAACCCTTCTTGTCTGTTTACTCCTGTAGCCCCAGCACAGCGCCTGAGCACAGAGATATTTGTGAATGATGGAGTAAACGAAATAGGCTGACAACAGGGAGCTGGTAGGGTAACCTTTTTCCCTACAGTCTCCTTCAGCTTGAGTCCTTTCCTTCAGCCCCTTAATTCATCGGGTTTACAGAAAGAATCTGCATCATTATTTTTGTTCCCCTGCTAGGATGGAATCTGGCTGGATGCAGATGCTAAGATGTAAAAGGAAGGAACAAAATCCAACATGGAAAGAAATATCGAATAGAGAATACTCCCCCGAGTGGCTACACATCTCCACTGTAAGCAGTAATCTCATTGCACAGCTATTGAAGCTTGAGTTATTTACATGCCTTTAATCCTCTTACCTTCTAATCAAGATCATTCCAATAGCTTTGCCTTTAGATTTCCAATTGTATTATGCATTCACAAGTCACTTCTTTGTCAAATGCTGTATTGGTACCATTATAATCTCCTAGGGAGATTACAAGAAAAGTACTCATTCTTCTTTATCCTAATATAGTTTATCTCTATCAAAGTTGTGTTTTCAATTTTTCCATGCTAATGCCTTCATGAAATTAATAGTCAATTTAAAATGAAATAGAAATTAAAAACAATCATCTATAGGTCCGTGTGTTATCTATCACAAGCTTGTCTAATTCAATTGCTTCTGACTTGACTAGAAGCATGTACAGTTTGGGAATTTTTTCATATAAATTTTCATTTCTTCTTTTCTCTTCTTGCTCACCTCTGAGCAATTTTATCTAACAATGCAAGAGGCTTCCCTGATGGCTCAGTCAGTAAAGAATCTGCCTGCAATGCAGGAGACCCAGGTTTGATCTCTGGGTAGGGAAGACTCCTTGGAGATGGCAATCCACTCCAGTATTCTTGCCTGGGAAATCCCATGAACAGAGGAGTCCATGGGTTGCAAAAATCAGACATGACTTAGCAACTAAACCTCTCTACCACCAACAATGCAAGAATAGGAGGGTTAACTAGATGAAAAGATACAAGAAAATGGTAATAATAAGCTTTGTTTTCTCTTAGGGAAGAATGTATCTCATCATAAGGATGGTATTTTAAGAGTTGATTAAAATGACAAAGGGCTACCAATATAAAAATAAGATTTCAAGTAGATTTAAGGTAGTGATGTGTTTATTCATTAAAAAATATTGAACAATCATAATGAAATACTCTGTAGGAAACGTGACATGGTGGTATTCAAAGCTATATAAGACTAATTCTTAGTGACAAAACCTCTGCACTCCCCCATTTTACCTATTTTAAATAATTAGCTACATATTTATTTTGTAATTGTCTGTCTTGATTCTAATCAATACATACTCAATTTTGTGTGTGTGTGCATGCTAAGTCATGTCTGACTCTTTGCGACTCTGTGTACTGTAGCCCTCCAGGCTCCTCTGTCCACGGGATTCTCCAGGCAAGAATACTGGAGTGGGTTGCCATATCCTCCTCCAGGGGATCTTCCCAACCCAGGGGATCAAACCTGCATCTCTCATGTCTTCTGCATTGGCAGGCGGGTTCTTTACCATTAGCGCCACCTGGGAAGCCCACTCAATTTTGCATACATATATTTTTTAGGGATGTGTTTATGAAGGGGAGGGAGTGGAGAGGTCGGGATGAAGTTATGTAGTGGATAGGCTCTGGGGATTAGATATCTGGGCCTGTAATGGGTATTGAATCCATTTAAACTTCCCTACTTGACCTCAGATTTTATTCTTGTGTCCCACTCTGGGTACCAGGGATGGGCCTCATTTTCCAAGAATAAATCCATGCCCTTGCCAGTAAATGACTCTGGGATTTGGGGCTAAATGCTGTGTAGACTGGTTCAAGAATGAACCAATGGGACATGGAGAAGAAGTATGCTCAGGGCTCTGGGAAAGAACTTGCTTACAATCAACGCCTACCAGGAGCCACAGACCCTCTTCTGGACATTGTTGGTCAAGTATGTGAGGTCTAGGGCTGTGGCAGCCAGTTTGTTGGCAGCCTAAGGATGAAGTTTGCAAAAGAGAAAATCAGGTCAAAACTCAAGGCAAATAACAGAGCTGGAGACCTGATGGAACCATGTCTCACCTTTGCCCCGCTAGACTTTTATCAGTATGTTAGTCAATGAATAGCCTTGATTTTTAAGCAATTTTTACTTGAGATTTCTGTTTCTGGAAGCCAAAATAAATGTTTTAACATACAGAATCCCAACTTATACTTTC
The DNA here is from genome assembly GCF_033118175.1 of Dama dama. NCBI lineage: Eukaryota > Metazoa > Chordata > Mammalia > Artiodactyla > Cervidae > Dama > Dama dama. The sequence continues at coordinate 84,644,221 of NC_083695.1, read as the reverse complement.
TTAATGTTGTTTTTATTTTTTAAACTTTGAGGTTAGGAATGTTTTTCTGATTATAAAAATAGCGTTGATACATGCTCACTGTAGAGAATATAGAAAAGATTGGAAGACAACGAAGAAGAAGATAAAAACCATCTGTAAGAAGCAATAGTTAGAACTGGACACGGAACAACAGATGGTTCCAAATAGGAAAAGGAGTACGTCAAGGCTGTATATTGTCACCCTGCTTATTTAACTCATATGCAGAGTACATATGAGAAACGCTGGGTTGGAGGAAGCACAAGCTGGAATCAAGATTGCCGGGAGAAATATCAATAACCTCAGATATGCAGATGACACCACCCTATGGCAGAAAGTGAAGAAGAACTAAAGAGCCTCTTGATGAAAGTGAAAGAAGAGAGTGAAAAAGTTGGCTTAAAGCTTAACATTCAGAAAACTAAGATCATGGCATCTGGTCCCATCACTTCATGGCAAATAGACGGGGAAACAGTGGAAACAGTGGAAACAGTGGCTGATTTTATTCTTCTGGGCTCCAAAATCATTGCGGATGGTGATTGCAGCCATTAAATAAAAGACGTTTGCTCCTTGGAAAGAAAGTTATGACCAACCTAGATAGCATATGAAAAAGCAGAGACATTACTTAGTCAACCAAGGTCCATCTAGTCAAGGCTATGGTTTTTCCAGTAGTCATGCATGGATGTAAGAGTTGGACTATAAAGAAAGCTGAGCGCCGAAGAATTGATGCTTTTGAACTGTGGTGTTGGAGAAGACTCTTGAGAGTCCCTTGGACTTCAAGGAGATCCAACCAGTCCATCCTGAGGGAGATCATTCCTGGGTGTTCATTGGAGGTACTGATATTGAAGCTGAAACTCCAATACTTTGGCCACCTGATGTGAAGAGTTGACTCATTGGAAAAGACCCTGATGCTGGGAAAGATTGAGGGCAGGAGGAGAAGAGGATGACAGAGGATGAGATGGTTGGATGGCATCACCGACACAATGAACATGGGTTTGGGTGGACTCCGGGAGTTGGTGATGGACAGGGAGGCCTGGTGTACTGTGGTTCACGGGGTCGCAGAGTCAGACACGGCTGAGCGACTGAACTGAACTGAATCCCATTAGCCCTAGGTAATTGCTATTAATGTTTTGAATTAGCCTTTTATTTACATAAATAAACTTACATACACATATTTCCTACTTTGGTGGAACTAATATCCTCAGGTCAGTTCAGTTCAGTCGCTCAGTCATGTCCGACTCTTTTCGACCCCACGAACCGCAGCACGCCAGGCCTCCCTGTCCATCACCAACTCTAGGAGTCTACTCAAACTCATGTCCATCGAGTTGGTGATGCCATCCAGCCATCTCATCGTCTGTCATCCCCTTCTCTTCCTGCCCCAAATCCCTCCCAGCATCAGGGCCTTTTCCAATGAGTCAATTCTTCACACGAGGTGGCCAAAGTATTGGAGTTTCAGCTTCAGCATCAGTCCTTCCAATGAACACCCAGGACTGATCTCCTTTAGGATGGACTGGTTGGATCTCTACTAATATCCTAGTGGGAAATAAAAGACAAATCAAAAATCCAAGAAAACAGATTAATGTCTGAGACTATGGAATGTTGTAGTAATTATTAATTAACCTGTGTTATATCTGTCCAGTGTTGGGTCAATGGTTGCTAGTAATGTTATTTCCCATCTCCACATTCCAGAACAAATCATCAAAGATTTTAAGTTAATACTTACTAAAATATATTAAGCTTTTAGTGAAAGTAAGTGTTAGTCACTAAGTTCTGTCCGACACTTTGCCACCCCATGGAATGTAGCCCACAAGTCTCCCCTGTACATTGAATTCTTCAGACAGGAATACTGGAGTAGGTAGCCACTCCCTTCTCCAGTGGATCTTCCCGACCTAAAGATTGAATCCGGAGTCTCCTGCATTGCAGGCAGATTCTTTATCGTCTCAGTCACCAGGGAAGTCCCAAGTGTAATATAATAATGTCCCATGTCCATAAAATCAATGAGTTATCAATATGTTCATTTGTTTCCCTTCAGTAGGTGATGCTTCTTTTTTTTTTTTTAATTTTATTTATTTATTTATTTGGCTGCTCTGGGTCTTAGTTGTAGCATGTGGGATCCAGCTCCCCGACCAGGGGTCGAACCCGGGCTTCCTGCACTGGGAGCTCAGAGTCCTAGCCACTGGACCACCAGGGAAGTCCCGGTGATGCTTCTTATTTATGGCAAATTGCACCCCGTCAGTAATTGCTTTGGTTCAATCATTGCTAGATTTTTTTCCTAATGGTGTGTTTAAGCAATTACAGCTAACATGAATGTCTCAAATTGATTATTATAGCAGTATACATGTAAAGGGTTCTATGTTCACAAGTATGCTGGGTAAGCCTCCCCCATAGTAGGCCTGACTATTAATAGATGAAAGTTATATGCTGTGTCAGTACCAATCCCTCCAGTTCTAAATGTCTTCATCAATGATTTTCTGACCCATAAATTGATTGGAAGACTAGAAATATGGGTGTTCACTAGCTGTCTATTGGTTATTGATTTCTAACTGAACTATACAGTGGTCAGAGCATGTGGTTGCTATGATACCAATCCTTAGACATGTAGAGAGACTTGCTTTATGACCCAGTATGTTCAAGTTTTGTAAAGTTTCACATATTCTTGAAAGGAGTGTATATTCTGCAGTAGTTGAGTTCTCTGTGTATACATTAAACCAAAGCTTGGTAACTGTGTTATTCAAATCCTCTAGTCCCTTAAAGATGTTCAGTTCCTTTGATCTATATGTTAGTTCTTCTGGCTGCTATAACAAATTAGCAGAAATAGGGGACTTCAAACAACAGATATTCTTTCACGGTGCTGGAAGTCTGAAATCATGGTTTTGGCAGGGCTGTCTTCTCTCTGGAGACTCTAGGGGAGAATTCATTCTTTGCCTCCTCCAGCTTTGGGTGGCTGTTGGCCTTTGGTGTGACAGTGTGACTGCATCGCTCCAGCCTCTGCCGCTGAGGTCACACTGCCTCCTCCTCTTCTGTTTCTGTCTCAGATCTCCCTCCTCCTTGCTCTAATTACGACACCTGCCACTGGTTTTATGTTCCATCTGGATAATCCTAGGGCTTCCCTGGTGGCTCAGACTAAAGAATCTGCCTGCAATGCAGGAGATCTGGGTTCAATACCAGGGTCGGGAAAATCCCCTGGAGAAAGGAATGGCAACCCACTTCCTGGATAATCCAGGAAGCTCTCCTCATCTCAAGATCTTTAATTACCTATGCAAAGACCTTGTTTCCAAATAAAGTAACATTTACAGGTTCTAGGAATTAAGACACAGAGATATCTTTTGGGGGAGCTACTATTCAACCCATTGCAAACTGTTAAATCATCTATTCCGATGATAGATTTCTCTTTCTTGTACTTCTGTCAACTTTTGCTTTATGTATTTTGTGACCATATTATTAGACACACATTTATGATTCTCTTGTGTACTGAGCATTTTTTTTATCTAGTCACATCCACCAACTCAAAAGTCTAGTAATGACAAACTATCATTTGTTGCCTGCAAAAACTGTAATTTCTCTTTCCTCTTACATTCTTTTCTTGCCAGGCTTATAACTCTAAGGGTACAATTCCTCCCCCCTCCCTCCGCCCCCACGGCCGCTGAGCATTTCACTCTGAAAATTGTCTTTTTTTCTTTTTCATATTCCCCAAATGTCCCAGGGCCAGAGAATCAAAACCCTGTGCTGGTTCAAAAAATATATGCCCTTAATGAATATGAGAGAGCATTTTCTGAAATTAAACCATTGTAAGTGCTCACAGGGCTTCCCTGGTGGGACAGTGGTAAGCAATCTGCTAGCCAATGCAGGAGACATGAGATCAATCCCCGGATCAAGAAGATCCCCGGAGAAGGAAATGGCAACCCACTCCAGTAGTCTTGTCTGGGAAATCCCATGGACAGAGGAACCTGATCGGCTACGGTCCATGGGGTTGCCAAAGGGTCAGACATGATTTAACGACTAAAAAAACAAGTGGTCAAAACGCTTCATTAAGTATAGTGCAGAATACGCTGGGAAAATACGTGTAGAGAAGCTGAAATAAATGTGGACACTGAAGTATATCAGAGACAACTTCTCAGTGGCTGAAGTGATTTATGTAACTTCAAACTAATTACATATCTGTGGAAATAAAGATTCATTATTTGCTAGCTTAAAGTAATTAAGGGTTTTTTCTAGACAACTTTTCACTAGCAGAGAACGAGCGCCACAATAACAACTGTAACCACACATTCTCACACAATATACTATTGCTATAATCCAAGAATGCAGAGGAATAGAAGAAATTATAATAGAGTTACATAATGTTTCTTCTTTGTCCCTCAAAACTAATCTCAAATTTGTAGCCAAGATTTGTGAGACAGCATACGGAGAGTGGCATTTTTAAGTTTAAAGTTTCTGGCCTCAGTGTATGGAGGAATTAGGAACTTAAAAAATCCTTGATTAGCTCAAACACACTTAGTATTTTTAGTCACTCTGCTGCTTCGCCTGTTATTCACCAGAATGAGGGTTTGGGACGGGTCTGCAGAGGGCCATGAGCTATTCAGCCAAGGGCCGCCCTGGGTGGTCCCAACCCGTTTATGATGTTCGACCCGGACCCTCTACTGGCCACCAAGGTTACGTATCAAGCAAAAGCCGGAAATGCAAGGCCCTCTGTGGTCCGAAGACCGGTAAATCGGGCGAGCGGAAGAAAAACACGGCCGAAAGGGGAAGCCTGGGTCACATCGACCGTCAAGGATCTGGACATATCTTCAGTCACAAACTCGGCTGCCCGTTGTCCTGGTAACCAGCTTGCGAAAGCGCGTGCGCAGCTCCACTCCCTTATCACGTGAGTCCGGGCGCGGGGCGGGGCCGGAGCCGGCTCCCCAGGAACTGGGTCGCCCAGCGCCTGCCTCTCTGCGCGCGACCAGTCGAGGCGGGGCGAACATCTGTTCTCCCGCCAGGTGGTGGCTCACAGCTCCCGCCCCTTTTCGCTCGGCTTTCCGGAGGCTTGTTTCCTCGCACCACGTGCCCTCCTGGCCACTCCTCCCCCGCTGCCCGCCCTTTCCCCAACTGCCTGTTGGAAGCTGCTGTAAAATGTCGTGAAGAGCGCTCCCGCTTTACGGCTGCCTCTCCCCAGACTGGAACCCGGGAGCGCCCACCGCCGTCAGTCCTGTCTGCAAAGAGGCGTCCCGGCGGAGACTGAGTGACCAGAGGCACGCCGCTGCCCCTCCCCGCCGCGCCCGCTCCGGCCCTTGGCGATGTGAGCTCGAGGAGGCTGCGGTGCCCGCCCCCCACCCCGGCCCGGCCCGTCCCGGCCCGGCCCGGGGTTGAGACGGGCAGCAGGTGCCTGTGAAGGCGGGCGGGTGCTGGGGGCCTGCAGGATGGAGGAAAGCATGGAAGAGGAGGAGGGGGGCAGCTACGAGGCGATGATGGACGACCAGAACCACAACAACTGGGAGGCCGCCGTGGACGGCTTCCGGCAGCCCCCGCCGCCTCCGCCACCCCCGCCTTCGATCCCAGCCCCTGCCCGAGAGACTCCCGGGGGTCAGCTGCTGGCGATGCCTGCGGTCTCCGTGGACAGAAAAGGCCCCAAGGAGGGGCTTCCGATGGGGCCGCCGCCGCCGCCGGAGGCCAATGGGGTGATCATGATGTTGAAGAGCGGCGACGCGGCCTCCGTGGCCAAGGCGGCCCCCGCCCCCACCCCCGGCTCCACCATCAACATCAACACCTCCACCTCCAAGTTCTGTGAGTCCAGCCTTTTCGCCAGCAGCCTTGGCTTTTCCTCCTCCCCACGCGGACGCCGAATCCGTCCCTCTCGGCCAGCCCTTCTTTCTTTGTTTCAGGCCTGGGTCTCCTCTCCTCCCCCCCTCCCCGCGTCCCTCCCTCCCTTCCCGGGTTTGGTGTCTGTGGGCCGGCGCCGGAGCGGCCCTGGCTTCTTGTATTACCTGGCCTATAAAAGAGCAGCCTGGGTTAAACGCACGCAGCCCCGAGTTCTCCTGCAGACGCGATCCGTATCAGGACTGGCTCGCTCTCAACGTTAGGAAGCTCTTTTCTTCTCCGTTCCCCCTTAAGTTTCACCCTCAAACGTGAAGGGAAAAGTATAAGGCTGCCGGGTTTCGTTAGGGAGAGGCCTTCAGTCTTTTTGTGTTTTTTGCAGCCAGAGGAAAAAGAAATCTGGCCACTGTGTTTCTGTGCCTTTAGCCAGCCTACGTTAAGCAAGTCAGGAATTAGAAAGTTGACCTGTATCTGCGCTTCGTTCTTTCCCGTCTCCAGTGCACGCCTTCTGCATCCTCATAGGGAAAATGTATGAGTTGCTTCTTGAGTTAACACCAGTGCAGTGGGAGCTACGACATCCGTTTTGAAGCTAATACTGTATAAAATTATTTTTCAAAGCCTACACTCATGAGAATAAGCCATTCGGTATGTGTCCAAGTCCAAGGTTGTGTTGAATGTTGAACTTTATGTTAGTGATCCGCCTTAACGCTAAATTGCAGGCAGAAAGATTTAAGACCAAATCTCTTCCCCAGCTGGGAAACTGTCCCCAGCCAGGGATGTATGCTTCCACAACTAGAAAAAAAAGTGCTTTTGCTTTAAGCGAGTTTTTTGGGGGGCTGGTGGTGGTGGAAATCGATCGCCACAGCCAGATTTTTTCCCTCCTATTAATAACTACAAGTTTTGAATGGCATCTGGTAAAGCAACTGGAGATTTCATTTCTAGTTGCTAATTTTATCAAGCTGTACCAGTAATTGTCCAAGGAGCTGTGCAGAGAAAGTGCTTTGGTTCAGGTATATAGTGGTAGCCTTACATATTTTGGGGGAACGAGCACATTACCTTGTTTATGTGCCTTCAACGTGGACACATTCACATGTAGTTACGGTTGATAAGATTTCTCTAGGGTTTTTTTGTATTGTGAATACGAGAGAATAATGTTTATATTGTATAGTTTCTGTGTTGAAGTCTATGTAGTGAAACCAGATCTGAGACAGAGTGGCAGGGTGACTTATCTAAATGTTGAAGGAAGGTTGCCTTAGTGCTTTTACCAAATTCATTTCAAGAGTTCCAAAAAAACCAGCCTACAGTTAAGAGCAGAAATCAGTGAAATTAGGAACAAAAGAAAGGTTGGCCAAACTGAAAGAAGATGTTTTGAAGGTAAATAAGCTAAACAGACCTCTGATTTTAAAAAGATGCAGATAGAATAAGTGATAAATGGGAAACGGCTACAAACGTGAGATGTTTAAAAAATAAGTTTATGAATTGCTTTCGGTTTATAAACTTGAAAGCCTGGAGGAAATGTATAAATTCTTAGAAAACTACAAGCTATGAAGGTTGGTATCAGAAGAAATAGATAGCTTGAGCTGACTAATAAATATTTAATGAACAATGGTAAAACCTCCTCTTTTAAAAAAGCCCTGTATGAAGATAATCTTACTGAGTTGCAATGAATTTTTAAATGAAGATTTCTTTTTAAAGGTTTGTCTGGGAATAGGGGAAAAAAAAAGAGGCCAAACTCATTTTATAAAGTTAGTAAAGTCTTGATTTCAAAACTAGTTGAGGTCAGTATGAGAAAGTTATACATCTATAGCATAAATAAGAAAATCCTACATAGAACACTAGCTCATCAAATCCAACAATGTGTTGAAAGAATCTTGATCAGAGTTTAAGAATGTAAATGTGGTTCAACATCTGTTTGTCTGTTAATGTAATTTGTCTCATTAATAGGCTGAAGGAGAAAAGTCATCAATTATTTGTATACCATAAAATCATTTGATAAGATCCAGCACCGATGTATGATAAAAAATCTTAACAAACTTTGAACACAAGATAACTAGATAGTGGCCGTTACCAAAAACCTACAGCAAATAATAATAGAGAAATTTCAGATACACTTACTTTAAGATCAGTAACAAGATAAGGATGCCCTTGTATCACTGTTGGTATTTAACATAAGGAGGTCCTGACTGACACTACAGAGGGAAAAATAAAAAGTATAAAGATTAGAAGGAAAGCAAGAAAACTCATTATTTGCAGATAATATTACTTATCTAGAATAACCATTAGAATCAAGAGAGAAACTGTTGGGACTAGTAAGAGTTTAGCAGGGTTGCTGCTTTTAAAATCAACCTACAGAAATTAGTAGTATTTAGCACACTAGCAATAAGCATTCAGTAAGATAATCAAAGATAAATATTGTATACAGTAGTGGGAACAAACTAGTCTCTAGGAATGAACCTAAGAGCACATAAGATCTTTAAGGAGAGAACTTGACTAAGGAGCCAGAAATATGTTCTCAGTTGCACAGTCGAGTCTGATTATTTGCAACACCATGGACTGTAATGTAGCCTGCTAGGCTCCTCTGTCCATGGAATTTCCCAGGCAAGAATACTGGAGTGGGTTGCCATTTCACTCAGGGATCAAATCCACATCTCTTCCATCTCCTTCATTGTCAGGCAGATTCTTTACCACTGTGCCACTTGGGATGCTCCCCCAAGGAGCCAGAAGAGGATCTAAATAAATAAATGGGAAAACTTTCCATGCTCTTGGGACTGTTTATTGTTGTAAGGATGTCAGTTTTCTCCATTTTAATCTGTAAGTTTGATTAAACTGCCGTCAAAATTCCAGTCAGTTTGTCTAACAAACTCCATAATCTAGATCTAAAATTTATATGACAGGTGGGATAAAGTCTGAATAGCTAAATCAGTCTTAAAGATTTGCTTTGGTGGGGGCTTGCCTTATCAGAAGTTTAAGATTCTGTTTCAAAACTATAGTAATAAAAACTAATAGGAATGTGAGAACATAAAAATAGACTGGGGGGACATATTAGCTGAAAGTTACCTATAAATGTTTAGTAACTTAAGGGTGTCATAAATCATCAGAGAAAGTCATGTTGCTCAGAAGAGTGATTCAACTGTATGGGGAAAAAAAACAATATAACACCACAGATGGGATGAACTATAGATAATTAGAGATTTAAGTGTGAAAGGAAAAGTTAGAAAATTAATGGAAGACAGTGTTGAAGACACTCTTTCCCTCAGGACAGGGAAGGGCATCTTAAAGCTGTTGAGACTTAAACAGAGGTGAAAAAACGATAACTTTGTAGAAAAAAATGAAAGATTTTTCTTTCAGTGACAGACAGATGAAGGAATTAGAGAAGATATTTGCAGTGCCTAAAATTGCCGAGGGATCTAGTGTGGAATTTATTCAAGTTTTGCTTGTTCACTGAAGTGTTCTTTTACCTTCAGTTTCTAAGGATACTTTTGCTGGAGATACAATTCTAGATTGACAGTCTTGTATTGTCTTTATTTTTCCTTCAGTACTTTAAAGATGTCTTTCCTTTGTCTTTCAAACTCCATTATTTCTCATAATAAATCTGTGAATATTCTAGTGTCTACGTAATGTGTCCTTTTTTTTTTTTTTCCTGGCTCTTTTTAAGATTTTCATTTTATCTTTCACTATATCAAATTTAGTTTGATTGTGTTGTTTCTTGGAGGTAGAGTTTTCTTTAGGTTTATTCTTTTTGGTGTTCTCTGAGCTTAGGGTTCTGGAATTTGTCCAGTTTGGGACATTACATTCAGAATGACTACGCGGTGCCCCTCAATTGCACACGTTAGTTACACTAAATCACTGAGACTCTGTTCATTATCTTTTTCAGCTTTTTCACCCCACTTTGTGCTTCACTTCAGATAGTTTCTATTGCTGTGTAGTCTTTGGTATTTAATTTGTTGTTTGTTCAAGTCTGCTCTTGATCAGCAGGAGTTCCAACTGTTTTTAACATAGGCTATCATTTGGTTCAGGTTTCAGTCAGTTAACTGAGCAAATCGTTATAATCATGTCTAGTTTCTTGAGATTTTACAATGACTCTTCAGTTAGTGTATTCCTTTTGATAAGTCTCATCTAAAGTTATATTTCAGTCTTTAGAATTCTTAAAAAGTCTTCCGAAAGTTTGCGTAGGCATGTGTAGAGATATTAACGGGTTATGTACCAAACCATTGCAATAAAGTGAACCACGTGAATTTTTTGGTTTCCCCAGTGCCTATAAAAGTTATATTTACAGTATAGTATAGTCTGTTAAGTGTGCAATAGCATTATGTCTAAGAAACAACAAACATACCAATTAAAAATACTTTATTGCTAAAAATATGTTAAATATCATCTGAACCTTTAGCAAGTCATAATCTTTTTGCTGGTAGAGAGTTTGCAATATTTTGAGAATTACCACAATACGACAGAGACGCAAAGTGAGCAAATGCTGTTGGAAAAATGGCACCAATAGACTTGGCTGACTTCGAGTTGCCACAGAACGTCTGCCTGTAAGAAGCACAGTATCCGCAAAGTGCAATAAACAAAGCACCATAAGATGAGTTATTTTTTAACTACAGTGCCTCTAGTTTTTTTGGAATGAAGGCTGGTTCCTGTTTGTTTAGATTTGGTGCTGGTTCCCCTGGGGAATTTAATTTAGTTGGAGGTTTATTTCCAGGTAGTATTGTGACAGGGGCTTCTGTCAGGTAAAGATCAGCCTCATACTGGGGAGAAAGGGGTCCTCCTCTCTGTGAGTGCTTTGAGGTCAGGATTCTCAGGTTGATAAAACACCAAACTGACCCCACCTGAAAGGGTCTCAGGGTCTTACCATTTCACAATCAGTGCCTTAACTTTTACTTAAGATTTATGTCTAGAATTTGAATTATTTTTATTTGGTAGTTCTGTAACTTGCAGAATCATTCTGTTTCTGATTTTTAGCTCTATCAATCCTGTGCCTTTAAGCATTAAAGGGCATTTTTTTTTTTTTTTTTTGCAGTCATGGATGTTCTTTGGTCCTCAGTTTACTGCGCTAAATGTTTTTTTAAAGCTTTCACCTGTCATCAGAATCAGCCCACTCCACAGTTCTTGTCTTTCTTATTTTCATCATAGCAGCTGTAGCGGTCTGCCATGTTTTCTTCAAGAAGACATTTATTCGAGGTAGCTACAGGTGATAGGTTTTTCTTTGCCGCTCCATGTCATATAGTGTTAGCATTATGTTATATAATGGTGGCAATGCCCATCATTGCCTTTAAATCTAATTAGGTTGGCAAACCAAAGCCAGCTTCCTAACTTCAGAGTCTGTGTCCTGTAACTCCTCTGGTACCAAATACTTCATCAAGCACAGTTCAGTCCAAGAAAACACTAGGTATCTAAAGCAGTAGGCGATTTAATAGCAAAAGCCAGGTCCTCTGCAAATTGTTGGAGAGGTTGGAGGCGTGAAGTCAGTGAGGCTGCTCCGCCAGCCGCACTAGCCAGGGCACGCTGCTGTTGCTGCCACCACCACCATTCTTGAATCATCATAGTTGCCTCCCTCATCCTTGAAGTTGGTGACCAGACACTGAAACTCGCTGATGTCTCTAACCTTGCTCGCCAGAACCACTAGCCACAATAACCTGTTATTTGCCTCACTTTGCCCTTCCAAATCTCATTCAGGTGTGTCTGACTGATAGAATGTAATTTGGGAAGTGAAATGATTTACTTCAGTTTTTCATTGCACATTAGTCAACTTTCTATAATAATAACCCCCGAATTTCAGAAGCTTATGGGACAATAAGGATTTCTTTCTTGCCCGTGTTATGTTACTAGCTGACAGTTGGCTGTCACTGTTCACACGTCATCTCATTCTGAGGCACACCTCTCTTCTGGGTTTTGTCACTCTTGGCCAAGGCAAAGAGAAGAGAATGGACGGCAGTACCCAATGGCTTTGAAAGTCTCTGCTCAGATGTAGCATATGTCACATCTGTTTATATTCCAAATTTGTTAAATAGGCTAGAATGGTTCCCTGTGTGAATGTGTTGGGGCTGCAGGCAGGTGGGACTGAGTGTGAGGATAAAAGACAGTGGACAGGTAGATGGAATGAAAAGGCAGTGAATGGGTAAATGGGAGGAGGGGGTTGGGAGGGATTTTGCATTGACTAATGATCTTGTAGCATGATCTCAGGAGAACGATGAGCCCAGTGCACCAGAAGCATTTCCAGATAGATGAAAACTTCACAGTATTTTTAATTGAAGTCAATGAAATCACTTTTTAAAATTAGTGATTCAAAAGTCTGTTAAAATTGACTTCTGAATTTAGTGAAAGTGTTAACCGATTTTAGTAAATCCTAAATAAAGTTGCTCTTTATCTGATCAGGTCCTGTCTGCCAGTTTCCAGGTTGATTGATTCTTTCCCAAGTGGATCAACTAATCAGGCCGTAAAATATGCACTGTTCATAGCATCGGTGATGGTGGTTTGGTGTCTTCTCACCTTCTCTCTTAGTGGAGTTGGTGGTGGTTTAGTCGTTAAGTCATATCTGACTCTTGCAACCCCATGGACTATAGCCTGCCAGGCTCCTCTGTCCATGGGATTCTGCAGGCAAGAATACTGGAGTGGGTTGCCATTTCCTTCTCCAAAGCACCAAACATCACTGTGATACCAGTCTACTGTCTGAATTTCAGGATCTCGTTGGGGATCTTGTCTTGCCTTTGTTTATTTATTTATAGATGCGCAGGGTTCTCATTGCTGCGTGTGGGCTTTCCCTAGTTGCAGTGACCCGGGGCTACTCTTACTGCGGTGTGTGGGCTTCTCGCTGTAATGACTTCTCGTGCTGTGGAGCGTGGGCTCCAGGCATGAGAGTTTCAATAGCTGTGGCCCGTGGGCTCAGTAGTTGTGGCTTGCGGATTCACAAGCACAGGCTCAGTAGTTGTGGGCCATGGGCTTAGTTCCTCCCGGGCATGTGGGATCCTCCCGTACCAGGGATTGAACCCATGTCTCCTGCATTGGCAGATGGATTCTTAACCACTGGACCACCAGGGAAGTCCCTTGTCTTGCTATTTTTTTGATATAAATTGCACAAGTGAGACTGTAAGAGAAATCTATTGTAATGTTTATGTAAGGCCCAGTCCCAAATCCTTCAAGAAAATGAGTACAGTTTAGTTCCTCTTTAAAAACTGTAACTCTGTAAGCTGCAGACCATATACTGATTAAATCACATTGTAAACTGTTAAAAGCTATATAAGGGTATTCTTTGGTAATATGTCTTGGCAGAGCAAACTGGCCTTTCATATTTCTTTTCATCGTTTGTAGTTATTTGGCTGTTAACCTCTACAGATTAGAGGAGTAGTAATTTGCAGTAGTAGTAGTTGCAGATGTGCTGACTAGGATGGCATTTTACCTAACAGATATTTATTGTCTTCTGTATGCCAAGGTAATATTTTAGCCTCTCATGATGAATGAGACAGAATTTAGCATGGAGGTTGATGGACAGATGATTGTGATATGTTATAATTAAATGCTGTAGTAAAGTTATGTATGTCCATGGTAGCACAGAGGGCAAAAGAATCTTTGAAAATGAACAACAGTTTGTTGGGAGGACTGAGGTGGCAGGGTTGGGCTTGAAGAGACTTCCTTGGCAGAGAGAAGCCTGTGTGGAAGACTCAGTTAAAATTATTGTAGGAAAGTAGGGTGTAAGGAGGGAGTGGCGCAGATTAAACCTAGATAGATTGAGAGGTCTGGATGCAAAGGGCATGCCAGGTTAGAGATGGGATTCTCTTCTGTAGGAACAGGAGCCACAGGGAGTCACCTTGGTAAAATTTGTCTTAGCGTGTTCGATTAGAAAGGAGAGTAAATGGAAACATGAGAGATTGGTTAGGGGCTTGTAATGACAAGAGATGACAGCCTGAGCAACTTAAGGATTGGAGCAGAGGTGGTTTCAGATTTTGGAAATATCCCGGGACTTGTTTGGGAAGTCACAACTAGACGAAGTTGTGTCCGGCTCGTTGCAGCTCTGTGAACTGCAGCACGCCAGGCTTCCCTGGGCTTCAGTATCTCCCTGAGTTTGCTCAAATTCGTGCCCATTGAGTCGGCGACGCTCTGTAACCGTCTCATCCTGGGTCACCCCCTTCTCCTGCCTTCAATCTTCCCCAGCATCAGGGTCTTTTCTAAAGAGTCCTCTTTGCATCAGGTGGCCAAAGTGTTGGAGCTTCAGCAACAGGCCTTCCAATGGATATTCAGGGTTGATTTTCTTTAGGATTGACTGGTTTGATCTCCTTGCTGTCCAAGGAATTCTCAAGAGTCTTTTCCAGCACCACAATTTGAAAGCATTTGGGGACTATAGTCTATAAAATTTGGGGGTAAAGAAGGGAGGATATGGATATGGAAGGAGTATAGGAAGGGGTGTATGTCTGTGTGTGTCTCAGTTATCTGTGGGACATTTGGGTGGAGAGGTCCGTTGGCAGTGGGTTAACTGAGCTTTCCCGTTTCTTGTGCTTTAGAATGTTGGAAGTACTGGAACAGAAGTTTAATGTCTGTTCAGCTTGGGTGATTTCTACTGTTGTCTTCCCAGATCAGCAGTCGGTTACTCTGTATTATCTAATCTACTGTCGATTGCCCCTAGTGTATTTTTAATTTCAGTTACTGTGTTCTTAGGCTCTGTTTGGTTCTCAGTATTTTCTATTTTAAAATCTTCAGTTCAGTTGCTCAGTTGTGTCTGACTCTTCGCGACCCCATGGACTGCAGCACTCCAGGCTTGGAGCTTGTTCAAACTCATGTCCATTGAGTTGGTGATGCCATCCAACCATTTCATCCTCTGTCGTCCCCTTCTCCTCCTGCCTTTAATCTTTCCCAGTCAGTACTTTGCATCAGGTGGCCAAAGTTTTGGAGCTTCAGCATCAGTCCTTCCAATGAATATTCAGGACGGATTTCCTTTAGGATGGACTGGTTGGATCTCCTTGCAGTCCAAGGGACTCTCAAGAGTCTTCTCCAACACCACAGTTCAAAAGTATCAATTCTTTGGCTCTCAGCATTCTTTATAGTCCAGTGCTCACATCCATACATGACTACTGGAAAAACCATAGCCTTGACTAGACGAACCTTTGTTGGCAGAGTAATGTCTCTCCTTTTTAATATGCTGTCTAGGTTGGTCATAGCTTTTCTTCCAAGGAGCAAGCCGCTTTTAATTTCATGGCTGCAGTCACCATCTGCAGTGATTTTGGAGCCCAAGAAAATAGTCTGTTATTGTTTCCACATCTAGTTGCCATGAAGTGATGGGACTAGATGCCATGATCTTCGTTTTTTGAATGTTGAGTTTTAAGCCAACTTTTTCACTCTCCTCTTTCACTTTCATCAAGAGGCTGTTTAGTTCCTCTTTGCTGTCTGCCATAAGGGTGGTGTCATCTCCATATCTGAGGTTACTGATATTTCTTCTGGCAGTCTTGATTCCAGCTTGTGCTTCATCGAGCCCATCATTTCTCGTGATGTACTCTGCATAGAAGTTAAATAAGCAGGGCAACAATATACAGCCTTGACGTACTCCTTTCCCAGTTTGGAATTTAACATCTTACCATGTTTATCTATTCTTCTGAGTTAGGAAGTGTCTTTATGATCATTACCTTGAACTCTATTGAGTAGATTGTGTATCTCCACTTCATCTAGTTCTTTTTCTGAGGTTTTTCTTGTTTCTTTGGAGCATGTTCCTCTGCTCACTTTGTGCAGGTCGCTGGGTTGGGTAGGGTGATTACATTCCCTGTCTGGGAGTGCTGGCCCCTGTAGGAGGCATCCTGTGGGCCCCAGCAGCACTCTTGCTGGTCACCAGAGTTAGATGTTCTAGGAGTGCCCCCTGGGGTTGCCTGTGCCCTTCTCCTACGGCAGGGCTGCTGTGGCTGGTGCAGTGGTGGGTGGGACTGGCCCCAGCCTGGCTGTGAAGCCTGCCTCAGGTGGTGGGTGGAAGCCTGCTGGAGGGTGAGGTAGGCTTCCCACTGCTGTCTGCCTGGCCTTGGGCCTGGGGCTGGCCTGCTGGTGGGCGGGTAAGCCCCAGCACTAATAAGCTATGGGAGGATTCCAAAGCGACACTTGCCAGGGCTGTGTTACTTTGGTAGAAGGAGCGCCCCCTAATGGCTGCTGCCAGCATCTCCACCCCCAGGGGGAGTTGCGGTTTGCCTCCTGCCTCTCCGGGGCCTCTCCAGGATCAGCAAGTGTGTTCAGGCTCTCCTGAACACAAGCCCTGCTGCTTTTCAAAGCCAGAGGTTCTGGGGCTCGTCTTCCTGGTGCCGGAGCCCTGGGTGGGAGAGCCTGAGGTGGGCTCAGGAGCCTCGCTCCTTGTAGAGAAGCTCTGTGATTGTGATATTCCTCCCATTTGTGGACCCCTGACCTGGAATTGTGAGTCCTGAGTGTACTGAGTCTCCTCTTATTTGGCTCATTGTGATTCCTTCTTTAGGTATGTAGTTGTGGAATAGCTTTTCTGCTAGTTTTTGGGCCGTTCTCATCATAGCTTCTCTGTAAGGAGCTGTAATTTTGGTGTATCCATGGCAGAAGGGATGAGTTCAGGGTTTTTCTACTCTGCCGTCTTGGCCACCTCACTTCATATCTTCCTTTTTACTGGTATATACCTGTGTGTGTGTGTGTGTGTGTAAACATACCTTCTAGCAAACTCTTGAGAAAAATGTCTATGGATAGTAGTTTCAGGTGTTGAATATATAAAAATGCTCCTTCATACTCGATTGACACTTTGGTTAGAGAATTCTTATGTAAACAACTTTTCAAGTGTTGCTTCATTTACTTTTAATTTGCAGTGTTACAGTGGAGAGTTCAGGTACAGTGTTTATTCCTGTTATTTTGTGCGTGGCCTTTTCCCTTGAGAGAGTCACCGGGATGCTTTTCAGGCTAGTGAGTCGGTGTTTCTCTCCCTTTCCATTCTCTCTGTTCTCTGAAATTATTCGTAGTCAGATGTTGAATTTCCTGCCTTGGTCTTCTAAGTCTGTTAACTATTTTTCAGTATATTCTATTTCTCTTAAACTATTACTGTATTTCTCTAAACTCAGGGACAATTTCTTGCTGTTTTCTTTTGGATTTTTAACAGTGGCTGTGTTTTTAATCTTGAGAGTGTTTGGATTGCTTCTTTTTCATCACCATTTTTAATTTTTGTCCTCTCTGAGCACAGTAATTATAAAGGTTTTTTTTTTTTTTTAAGTTTTCTTTTATTCTCTTGATTATCTTTGCTTTTATGTTTTTACAATTTTTTGTTTGTTTTGGTCTCTCGCTTCTGAAACCTTGCAAATTTTGGTGATCCTTTGCTAGCTATTCATATTTAAAAGTGAAAAGGCTAATTGGTAGCTCTTTGTTTACTAGGGACTTTGCCCTTTTAAGTGTTGGGCTTCTCTGTAGGCTAATTGGATGCAGAACTGCTGTTTTCTTGGGTGAACTGCCAAATAGGAAGTAAATACTACTCCTTGCCAGTGGCATTCTAGAATTAAAGAAAAGGGGCAGGGTTGGATGTTTGAGCATTTTTTATTTTGACTTTTGACTTCAGTTCAACCCACCAGCCCTGAACTTTGCACCTATGCACCCACCTACCGTGTATCTTGTCCTTAAGTCCTAATTTCTTATCTGTCAGTTTCTGTGCAGAATAATCCTCTCTTTCTCATTGTTTAGTCTACAGATTTGTAACCAGTCTTCACCCTTCCCACTCCACCCACCAACTCTCTGCCTCTAACTTTGCTCACTGTCCTCCTGTGAACTTCTCAGGGTTCTGCAGGGCAAGATTAGCTCACCTGTTGGTGTTTCCACCTCAGCGCGCCTTACTGCAGTACTTTCCTGGTGTCAATGCCATGGAGAGTTGACTTTAAATCTTGCAAGAAGTAACAGAATTTTAAAACTGTGGCAGACCTGCGGTTAGCATGGTTCACACCTGTGGAATCTCAATTGAGCAGATGCTTTATATTTGAACATGGGGAAATTTAGGATTAGTTGGAGTTGGAGCCATAAAGGATATATTGATAGCACTTGACCGTTTTCATACATGTACTTTCATATATAACATGTTCATTGTGGAAACTGTCACAGGCTCAAGTGTGATATTATAATTGTGGAATGATATGCAGGAATTATTCTAAAGTAACGTTGATTTCAATCCTGCTGGTAGGCCACAGCGGCTGTTTTCTGTTTGTAAGATAGTGATGATGAAGGAATTTTCTACTGTTCTATTTTGCTGTGTGCTTAGTCGCTCAGTCGTGTCCGACTCTCTGCGACCCCATGGACTGTAGCCCTCCAGGTTCCTCTGTCCATGGGGATTCTCCAGGCATGAATACTGGAGTAGGTTGCTATGCCCTCCTCCAGGGGATCTTCCCAACCCAGGGATCAAACCCATGTCTCCTGCATTGCAGGCAGATTCTTTACTGTCTGAGCCAGCAGGGAAGCCCAAGAATAGTGGAGTGGGTAGCTTATCCCTCTCCAGGGGAACTTCATGACTCAGGTATTGAACCAGGGTCTCCTGCATTGCAGGTGGATTCTTTACCAGCTGAGCTACCAGGGAAGCCCCAACTCTTCTATTACATTTTTTCAAATTGAGTAAAATAACAGTGGAATGTATTTCTGTGTAAGTTTTGTGGTGTTTGGGGAAAGAAACATGTCATTTGAAGCAAGGCAAAGCAGGTTATGTAGTTTCATACAGTTGTTTTCAGTCACTCAGTCATGTCTGACTGTGACTCCGTGGACTGCAGCACACCTGGCTTCCCTGTTCTTCACTAACTCCAGGAGTTTGCTCAAACTTGTGTCCATTGAGTGGGTAATACCATCCAACCGTGTCATTCTCTGTCATCACTTTCTCCTGCCCTCAATCTTCCCAGCATCAGGGTCTTTTCCAAAAGTTGGCTGTTCTCATCACGTGACCAGAGTATTCCGCTTCAGCATCAGTCCTTTCAATGAATATTCAGGGTTGATCTCCTTTAGGATGGACTGGTAGTCCACAAGACTCTCAAGAGTCTTCTCCAGCACCACAGTTTGAAAGCATCAGTTCTTCGGTGCTCAACCTTCTTTATGGTACAACTATCACATCCATACATGACTACTGGAAAAACGATAGCTTTGATTAGATGGACTTTTGTGGGCAAAGTGATGTCTCTAGTTTTTAATATGCATGTCTCTACGTTTTAATACGCGTGGTCTCTACTTTTTAATACTCTAAGTTTGTCGTAGCTTTTCTTCCAAGGCTCAAGTGTCTTTATCTTACAAGTCTTACCTGGACCAAAATGTTAATCTAGTTATTTGTTTACATGAATGTAACTTAGTATTTACATGGGTATAACAACTACGCCAAAGCCTTCGACTGTGTGGATCACAGTAAACTGTGGAAAATTCTGAAACAGATGGGAACACCAGACCACCTGACCTGCCTCTTGAGAAACCTGTATGCAGGTCAGGAAGCAACAGTTAGAACTGGACATGGAACAACAGACTGGTTCCCAATAGGAAAAGGAGTATGTCAAGGCTGTATATTGTCACCCTGCTTATTTAACTTATATGCAGAGTACATCATGAGAAACGCTGGGCTGGAAGAAGCACAAGCTGGAATCAAGGTTGCCGGGAGAAATATCAATAACCTCAGATATGCAGATGACACCACCTTTATGGCAGAAAGTGAAGAAGAACTAAAAAGCCTCTTGATGAAAGTGGAAGAGGAGAGTGAAAAAGTTGGCTTAAAGCTTAACATTCAGAAAACTAAGATCGTGGCATCTGGTCCCATCACTTCATGGGAAATAGATGGGGAAACAGTGGAAACAGTATCAGACTTTAATTTTTTGGGCTCCAAAATCACTGTAGATGGTGATTGCAGCCATGAGATTAAAAGATGCTTACTCCCTAGAAGGAAAGTTATGACCAACCTAGATAGCATTTTAAAAAGCAGAGACATTACTTTGCCAACAAAGGTCCATCTGGTCAAGGCTATGGTTTTTCCAGTGGTCATGTATGGATGTGAGAGTTGGACTGGGAAGAAAGCTGAGTGCTGAAAAATTGATGCTTTTGAACTGTGGTGTTGGAGAAGACTCTTGAGAGTCCCTTGGACTGCAAGGAAATCCAACCAGTGCATCCTAAAGGAGATCAGTCCTGGGTGTTCATTGGAAGGACTGATGCTGAAGCTGAAACTCCAGTACTTTGACCACCTCATGCGAAGAGTTGAGTCATTGGAAAAGACCCTGATGCTGGGAGGGATTGGGGGCAGGAGGAGAAGGGGACGATAGAGGATGAGATAGTTGGATGGTATCACCGACTTGATGGACATGGGTTTGAATAAACTCCGGGAGTTGGTGATGGACAGGGAGGCCTGGTGTGCTGTGATTCATGGGGTTGCAAAGAGTCAGACACGACTGAGCGACTGAACTGAACTGAACAACATTACAAAGAATGACTTATTAATGATCACAGGAGATATTTTATATTGTTCATAGTGTTTAAATTAAATTATACAAACCATATACCCTAAAACTTAGAAACTTCCCAGACACATGCAACTTAGAACTTAAAACTTAAAAACTCCCCATAGAGCATACAGCTCTTAAAAAGTTTTAGCTTACTTTAGAAACAATTCCTTTATTAGGATTTAACATTAGCTATCATCTTTTAACAGTGAATCAAAATATATCTGAGTAGCTGGTACAGGTTTTGTTTTTTTCTTTCTAATATGGAAAAATATATTTAAAGGATTTGGTAACTTCTTTTACTGTTTTTTCCCCAACCTGGGCAGTTCTCTTGGGAGCAGCTAAACTACTGTTCTCTTTGCTTGGATCAAGATATTTTCCTGTTGAGAGAAATAAGTAACTGGGATTTTCTTTTTTTAAAGAAAGAGTAAAACTGCATTTATTTGCTAACCTGCACAGCCTTATTCTGATTCTAATTCTCTTCCACTCTGTTCTTTTTTTTTTTTTTCCCCCCCAAAGGATTCTCCCCATTCTACAGACTTTGTTCTCTCCATTGCTTGAAAGATTTCAGACTTCCCCTTATGTTGGATATTATTCTACCAGGGGGTAAAGTTTTAAACCACACAGATTTATTGATAGATGGGCACACTGTGACCACAAGAAATCATAATTTTTCTCTTAAATCATTTACCCTAGCCAGATCTTTTTTCTCCTAGTCGACTTGTCAGATTATCTCATTGTAATTAGTTGTAATTAATCTAAAAAGTCATTATGCTTGAGACATAATTTAGCCTGTTTAATTTGGCTTAATCATTTATTTCATAATTGCCAATACTATATTCTCCTTAAGGAGCCAATTCTTAATGAGGGTGGCTTTTTTGGTGGGGAGAAGGGAATGGAAGACTAGAACTTGAAGGCTTTTTTGACTAGCTGCCCTTGAAATTGTTTTCTTTGTTACTCGTGCACCTTTATTCTGTGATTGAAGTTGTTCAGACCCAGCAACCATGTGCTAGCAGAGAACAGAGGAGCGCCTGTGACCCCCGGCTGTTCTGAGTGGAGTAGGAGCAGTGGGCAGTGGTTCTCTTAAGAAGCAGGCAGAAAAGATGCTCCACGTCACTCATTATCAGAGAAATGCAAATCAAAACCACAATGAGGTACCATTACACACCAGTCAGGATGGCTGCTATCCAAAAGTCTACAAGCAATAAATGCTGGAGAGGGTGTGGAGAAAAGGGAACCCTCTTACACTGTTGGTGGGAATGCAAACTAGTACAGCCGCTATGGAGAACAGTGTGGAGATTCCTTAAAAAACTGGAAATAGAACTGCCATATGACCCAGCAATCCCACTCCTGGGCATACACACCGAGGAAACCAGATCTGAAAGAGACACATGCACCCCAATGTTCATCGCAGCACTGTTTATAATTGCCAGGACATGGAAGCAACCTAGATGCCCATCAGCAGATGAATGGATAAAGAAGCTCTGGTACATATACACAATGGAATATTACTCAGCCATTAAAGAGAATTCATTTGAATCAGTTCTAATGAGATGGATGAAACTGGAGCCCATTATACAGAGTGAAGTAAGCCAGAAAGATAAAGACCAATACAATATACTAACACATACATATGGAATTTTAAAAGATGGTAACGTAACCCTATATGCAAAACAGAAAAAGAGACACAGATGTACAGAACAGACTTTTGGACTCTGTGGGAGAAGGCAAGGGTGGGATGTTCTGAGAGAATAGCATTGAAACAAGTATACTATCAAGGGTGAAACAGATCGCCAGCCCAGGTGGGATGCATGAGACAAGTGCTCGGGCCTGGTGCACTGGGAAGACCCAGAGGAATCGGGTGGAGAGGGAGGTGGGAGGGGGGATTGGGAGGGGGAATACATGTAACTCCATGGCTGATTCATGTCAATGTATGACAAAACCCACTGCAATGTTGTGAAGTAATTAGCCTCCAACTAATAAAAATAAATGAAAAAAAAAAAAAAAGCAGGCAGCAGAATCACCTGGAGGGCTCAAAGGCATCTCTGCACCGTGTTACCCCCTCCCTCCTCTCCTGACCCCAAGGTCTGGGTTGGGGCCTGGCCGTGCTTTGCATTTACATCAAGTGAACAAGTTTCCAGCTGGTGCTGATGATGCTCCTGGTATCACATTTTCGGAGCCACTGATCCAAGGGAGGGACCAGTCTTTGCAGTAGATCTAGAATGAGTTAATAACGTCTGCTATAATTTCGGAATATATCCTCCCCTTACAAAAAAATAACAAGAAAAGAAAAACCTCAAAAGGAATATCTGGTAGGGCTTACCTGGTTTGCTTTAGTCTGTGAAACCAAATGCACTTTAATTCCAAAGCTACTGATAAGTAGTATGCTTTGAACTGTTTTTATATTAAACATTTACTTTGTATTTCATTAAATTAATTTACTTCACATGCATTATTTAATACCTATCATGTGCTAGTTTGGAATTGGGAATCTAGCATTGAATGAATTCCTTCTCCAAAGGGTTTATGTCTGGTTTGAGGAAGATTGATAATTAACACATAATATGTCAAGTGTTGATAAGTTACTTGGATAACAAAGTATGAAAGTGGAACATAGTTATTCTTGCCTGGTATGAATTACATATCCCCAGTAGTTTCTCGTTTATTAACAACCTGACAGTACTTTCTAGACTTCAGATTCCAGCTATTCCATGAGTTTCAGATTTTATTTCACTTTATTTTAGTAAAGATCAGTTGTAGTACTTTCTCAGTAGGCTATGTGAGCTTGTTATCTTATGAGGTTCAAAGTTTAAGCTTTGTGACATGATGTTTTGAGGCTGTAGGGTTTTTAAATTTTTTGAACTTGAATGTCTCTTAGAGGGCATATACATTCTCTGCTTCATTGAAATGTTCACAGCTCTTTTTTATTCTTGTGCCAGGTCTGTTTTACTCATCTGTTACTGGCCTGGGCCTTGTAGGTATTTGAGTTTAGAATATCTTCTTTAGGCAGTTTGAAAGATAGTGCATTTTTTTCAAGCTGGGAAATCTAACCTAGATAAAATTCAGTTAGATTTTGTTTAGGTTCCATATTTTATATTTCTTTTGATTAGTCTGAACTTTTTTGTGGGCAAAGTTGAAAGGGATTGCTTACATTTCTCTAACAAGAGGATCTACTTTTAGAATTCAAGGCTGTGTGGGTACACACACACACACACACACACACACACACACACACACACACACACACACACACACACTCTGTTTGAGGCTGTGTATATCAAGTGTTAGATAAACCAAACACACACACACACACACACACACACACTCTCTGTTTGAGGCTGTGTATATCAAGTGTTAGATAAACCAAACACACACACACACACACACACACACACACACACACACACACACTCTGTTTGAGGCTGTGTATATCAAGTGTTAGATAAACCAAACAAATAAGGCTGTGTGGGTACACACACACACACACACACACACACACACTCTCTCTCTCTCTGTTTGAGGCTGTGTATATCAAGTGTTAGATAAACCAAACAAATGGCTAATATTATTTGATTTGTTTTAAATCAGATTGGGTTGAGATTAGCAAGGAATTAAATATTTTAAAAGTTGTTGGGATTGTTATTTTAAGTGTTGACTGAAGAGTGATATGAAAAACCTTCTTGATCTTTGGCTAAAGGTATGAAAACCAACCAGTGCTCATTCTTCAAACTCCCTGTAGCTCTGGCAGATGCTTATCTGTGTTCTGCTTTCCTTTCTACTATGGTGAAGATTGGGTGGCTCCTGAGAAGCCACATGTTAGCTAGTGTTCATGCTGCTGGGCCAGACTGTCATAGACAGGGTGGCTTATTTATCTCTCACATTTCTGGAGATGAGAAGTCCAGGATCAAGGTCCTGTCAGACTGGGAGTCTGGTGAGGGAGCCTGCTTCTTGGCTCATAGAAGGCCACCTTCTCCCTGGGTCCTCATATCGTGGAAAGGGTGAGGGGGCTCTCTAGAGTCACTCAGTCCATTCATGCAGATCCACCCCCATGATCTGAAAACCTCCCAAAGGCTCCACCTCCTAATACCATGACCCTGGGGGTTAGGATTTCAACACATGAGTCTTGAGGGAATGTGAACATTCACTCCATGATAGGTAGCATGTAAGTGAATTGGTTTTCTGTTGTTTTTCAAGCAAAATGTATGTGCAAATAGATATAACTTCTTTTTAGATGTGGAAATAGGAGTTAAGATTTTCTGCTGTGACTTGTGCCTTTTTCATTTTGGTTTGAAGGTCTCTTCTCAAAGATATTTAAAAGCAGAGTTTTTTCTTTTTTTTTCTTAGTGCCACATGAAAGATATCTGAGAGGCATCAGAAATCTTTGCTTTTGTAGTGGGACTTCATTCTGTCCTTACACCTGTGGGACTTCACATCTTAGGTTCTTTTTCCTCCATCAGATCTTTACCTTGGAGATTTGTAGAACTGTGAGACCTGTGCATGGAAAGCAGGCGGCTCCCCAGCTACAGTGCCGGGTGGAGTTCATTGAACTGAGCTGTCCAGGAGCCCATGGGTTGGCCTGTTCATTCTTGGCTTTTGGAACTTGAAGTTTTCTTTCTGATCTGAACATGTTACCTTTTTCAGTTCCCAGCTTTGGGCATAGAGCAGGTGTATGGTGTGGTTTAGATGATGGACACTGATGTTGTATTGTTGTTCGGTCTCTAAGTTGTATCCAATTCTGTGACCCCATGGACTGCATCACACCAGTCTCCTCTGTCCTATGGTCTCCCCCACACTGATAGGTTCAGTAACCTAGAATCACATAATAAGTTCTTTGGTTTTCAGTTATTTTCAGTTTTTTTCTTCAAACTTTAAGCTTTTTGTTTTGTATTGGGGTATAGCCGATTAACAGTGTTGTTAAACAGTGAAGGGACTTGGCATAGGGGAAGGTGGTATTTTGGAGCTAGTTTGTGACACTTTGCAACATCTGCTGATCCCCTTTTATCACTGGGAAAGCAAACTTCACTCAATATTTCAAGGCAGTAGAACCTCATAGAACTTAATAACTGTATTTATGTCTATGGGTATATTGCCAATGGCACTACTTTTCTGTTTTTGATGAGTTTTTTTTTTTTTTTCTGTGTTTTGTTTGAAGATGGGTAGTTTTATGCCCAAGGAGGTGATTCTAGGAAGCACCTGTCAGAGTGTGGAGATGAGAGACAGGGATGGTAAGGAAGCCAGTAAGGAAGTCAGCACGGTGGCTACTGGAGTGTGTTGTCAGTGGGGACCTGGGAGTCGGCGCAGCACTCACCCAGAGTAAAGGCAGATGCGGGTATTTGCTCCCGAGGTCTCATTAGTCATGACTTAATGGTGGCTCCTGGGGTGTTAATTCTCTTGAACTTCCAACCTGCCCCTCCTTCAGACAGAGCAGTGGCAGCCAGAGAGCACTGTGGCAAATAGTGGTAGGTGTCCACCACGGCCTCTGTGGGCAGAGTAAGTGGGTGGGGTACCAGCAGTTACAACTCCAAAACGTGCTGGACTTCTCCTGCGTCCTCTTCATCTTAGTCAATGGGATCCCCATCCTTTGATGCGCAGGCTAAAAACTTCAGAGTCATCCTGACCCTTCTCTCACATCCCACATCCAAACCATCAGCAAATCTTGTTGGCTTTCCCTTAAAATATGTACAGAGTCTGACCTTTCCTCTGGTCCTTACTGCTCTCACATGGTCCAACCCCCCACCGTCTCACAGCTTTCTTGCGTAAGGCGGCTGGAATGATACATAGAAAATCAAAGATTACATAACTTGGCTGCTCAAAACCCTCCTCCTCTTACTCAGAGTGAAAGGCGGAGTCTCCACTGCTCATAAGGCCCTCCACGATCTGGCCACCTTCTGCCTTTTGTGTGCGTGCCTGTGTGTGCACATGCATGTACAGTTCTTTTTGTCTTTAGCCTTATATGTAGTCAAAACATTACTTTGGTCTCCATTCCCTCCCACCTCAGCCTTTTTTTAATGGCAGCTATGTGATTCATTTGTAAATTAGATTTATCTGTCACAGTTTACATTCCATCTTTACCACTACATCCTGGTTGATTTTTTTTTTTCCCATACAGTGAATGTATTTTTTATAGGGATTAGTCCTCTTGGTTTTGAGAAATGCACGGAGTGGTGTTTCCGCTACCACGTATCCATACAAAAGAGTCCATTGTCTTAAACGTTTCCTCCTGCTTCCCCTTTGTATACAGTCCCTCTTTCAACCTTCTAGTCTCTGGCAGCTGCTGATCTGTTTTCCTCCCTACAATTTTGCCTTTATAAATAAGTGAGTCTTACCATATATATATATATATATAGCCTTTTTGGTCTGATTCTTTCACTTAGCAGATATTCCATGTTGTGCAAATCACTAGTTAACTCAAGTGTCCTTTAAGTATATTAAAGCCAACAAAAAAAGTGAATTAAAGAAAATCTTGAACAAACACAGTTGATGTGGCACATAGACGTGAGAAACATCTTGAACCTTGGTGAACCTAAAATTGGGAAATGGACTGGTGGCTCAGGCCATAAAGAATCTGCCTGCAATGCAGGAGACCTGGGTTTGACCCCTGGATCGGAAAGATCCCCTAAAGGAGGGGATGGCAACCCACTCCAGTATTCCTGCCTGGAGAATTCCATGGACAGAGGATGCTGGTGGGCTACAGTCCATGGGGTCACAGAGTTCGACATGACTGAGTGACTAACATTAATGTGATAGAAAGATACCAGATCAAGACTTTGCTTTTCCTGGTACCACTGCCAGTGATGAGCTGTGTCCTCTTGGGGGAAATCACCCTTCGGCTCCCAAGTTTCTGGTAAACTCAATAGTAAAATGGCTGATCTAGTAGTTGTTAGCTCCTGTCAAGACTCCTAAAATGCAAGTTATTTTAGGTGCTTTGGGTAGCTCTTTTCACTATTAGCGTTACAGTGCTGTCAGGTACCCATTATACCCCTGGATTTCACAGTTAGGACAGGCTGTTATATAAATGCTTTATTAAACCCATCCTGGAGGAATAAGAGCCAGCCATTAGGAATGAGGTAAGCCTTCAACTTATGGCTGCAGTTCCTCGACATTTTTCTGTTGGACTTACCTAAAGGGTGGGATCGCGTGAGCCTACATTACAGCTATTGTCATGTCCAGGAGCTCCTGGTGGTGCCATAAAATCTTAGCAAGTTTCTAGCACTGTAGCATTTGGAATTTAATCTCCACAGTCATTTCCTTAGGTAGATTTTCCCAGGGGTTTCTGTAAAGATTGATTAGAAGTTAAGTTTCCTAGAACTTTATTGCGGTTCATGAATAGGCCATCTTGTCGCGTCATGGACAATGTGTATTTGAAGGTCAGTGCATGTTAGGAATGCTCCAGTCATCACAGAAAACTGCAAAGGGAACCAGAGAGAATTGCTTGTTTTGTTATTTTTAACGATAGGTAGATTTATAGTAATTTTTTGTTTTTTTCTTTTGTATAGTGATTTTTAAAATCATAATTAATGGCTGCTTAAATTCCCTGATCAGACTGGGCTTTTTGAAATTGGAAATGTAATAATAATTGAGTTGTATTTAGGTGATAAATTGTCAATGTAAAATTAGTGAGAGGAATTTGAAAAACTGCTGTGATTTGTGTTTATTTTATATGTGGCACATAGTAATATTCATCTTACTTTTTACTTTTAGTAATGAATGTTATAACTATTGAAGATTATAAGAGCACATACTGGCCAAAATTGGATGGTGCCATAGATCAGCTTTTAACTCAGAGTCCTGGTGACTATATCCCCATATCCTATGAACAGATATACAGGTAAGTCAAGATTTTATTTGCTTGAATTTTAGAGGGTATATTGAGGTTCACAGCAAGTTGAATTATGACAGTATGTATGCATATAATATATGATACATACAGTGAGGCTCTGTAAGTAATTTATATGTTACACACTTGTGGATTGGGATTTTTATTTGTACTTCTTGCTTCAGAATTGGTTTTCAAATCAAAGTATTGTTCACCCTACCTCAGCCTGCCACCCCCACCAAACACAATGCAGAAATTATAGAGGTCAGTGAAAAAGGTTAAAAAAAACATTGTCCTTTTAGTCTCATGGGGTAGTGCTAGCTTGTTCTGTTGATGTTTACGATACACAAGTTGACCTATCTTTGGTGATTTTGTTTCCCAGCTCCTGGTAAGTGAAGGTAGCACATTAGTGAGGACTGGGGTGGGATGTCAGATCAGCCCAGTCACAAGAGGAGGAAGTGACAACTATGCTGTTGTACACAAGTGAATCACAGACGTTGCTCTGCAAACACTTGTGAGTTAGAAACTGTGCTGTGTATCACTCGCTGTGCCTTATTTTGATGTCCATTAATATCAAAGAAAGAAGCTGACTTTTAAGTAGTTGTCATAGTCAAACTCAGATTATTACCCAGTGTTAGGTTATCTAGTACTGATAAAGTAGTTAATAGGATCCTCAGAAAGATTTTTGTAGCTGCCAGTGCTGGCCGTTCCATTTGAACACTGACTGGGGCAGAGTACATTTTTGTCTAAGAGTTGCATTGGTCACTTTGTTCGGCCCGACGTAATTCACCAGTGGTTATGTATTGAGGGGATGTCTCTCCCTTGGGCTGATGGAGTGTGTCACCCTTGATTTTTCTGTCTGCCTTCCTCCCCACAGTTGTGTGTATAAATGTGTGTGCCAGCAGCACTCGGAGCAGATGTACAGTGATCTGATTAAAAAGATAACTAACCACTTAGAACGAGTCTCAAAGGAGCTGCAGGTAAAGAACTGATTGTAATGATTTTTGCTTCTTCAAACTGTCTCATCTTGGGAATAGATTAATTTGAAAATTTGACATAAACTGTGGACATTTTTAGATTACGTGTATTTCCGACTTTAATTCCATTTATTAACCATGTCAGCATATCTTTTCTTTAAAACCTTATTTGTTCTGTTAACCTCAGTCTTTGGTGACTTTTGTATTATGAACGTGTGTATATTTTATATTTTCATTTTTTCTGAACTTTTTTTTTATTGTTATCTTTGAAGTGTTATTTGCCTACCAGTTTCTAATATTTGCTAATATTAACAACTGAAGTTAGCATTTTATTGGTCAACTTTCTACAGATGAACATCATCTCAGCTGTAAAATCTGGGCAAAGTTGCAGAAATATTTTGTTTAAGGAAGCAGCTGGCTTCTTGATAGCACTCTGGCCCTCCCCACCTCAGTAAAGTTTCCAGTGCTTAAAGGTCACGTACTGTCTTTATTCCAGGGCCAGTTCACATTTTAGTTGTGGTGTAGAAATTACAGGATGTGTAGAAAAGTCCCTCAGCAGTGGATCACCAGGGTCCACCCCACAGTTAGGACGTGCTTCAGCAATTCTGAAATATCCAATTTCCAGCAAGTGCTGGGTTACTATTTGGATATTGTTCCTCACGTCTCTTGTGGTCTGAGGTGTCTTAGTTTTTGTTTACCCCAAACAGTTGTTGTACTAAGTAAAAGTAGCTTTTTCTTTAAAAATTATAGCCAGAGTTGTATTTATCATAGCCAAATATATCTTCTTCCTGTTGTTGGTATAAATTGTTTTCGTCATCTTTTTTACCATTAAATGCAAAATCTGTCTTTTTTGTCTTCTTAAACATTTTATTTTGTATTGGGGTATAGCTTATTAGCAAACAGTGGTGTGATAGTTTCAGTTGAATAGCGAAGGGACTCAGCCATACATATACATGTAAATACAAAATCTTTATTCATTTAACAAATATATTTAGTATTAGGCATTGTATATGAATTACAGGTAAAACCTAAGACCCGTGCATTGTAGCTTTGGATGGTTTGCTTAATAATTCTTGACACTACCCTCTCTGAATCCCCACGTCCACAATTTATTGCCAAATCCCACTTATGTTCTACTTCTGTCTTGGCTCCTGTCCACTTTCCATCATCCAGTCCAGGCTACGTCTTTTTAGGTGTGTTCTAAAATGCTCATCTCAGTTGGTGCTTTGCCTCTACTTTTAACACTTCTAACTAGAATCTTGCATTTTAGAGTGACTGTTTCTAAAATACAGCTCTGATAATCATATTCCTGTTAGAATAACATCTAAGCTTCTTAATGGGATTTAGAAAGCCCTTCATTGTTTGGACTCCTGCTTATTTCTGTAGCCTAATGGCGTTTAGAATGAAATGGTTGGATCGCATCACTGACTCAATGGACATGAGTTTGAGCAAACGACAGGAGGTTGTGGAGGACGAGGAAGCCTGACACGCTGCTGTTGACGGGTTCGCAGAGTTACACATGACTTAGCGACTGAACAGCCATAATGGCTTTCTGTTCCTGAACTTATTTCAGTTCCATGAAAACTTAGGTGCTCTCTCACATCTTGGCTTTTGCCATGTTAAGCTGACTGCCTGAAACATTCTTCCTTTTACTCTGCCCTCTTATTTTGTCAGTCATTGTGAACTTAACATTCAAGCTGCAACTC
Organism: Dama dama; assembly: GCF_033118175.1. Taxonomy (NCBI): domain Eukaryota; kingdom Metazoa; phylum Chordata; class Mammalia; order Artiodactyla; family Cervidae; genus Dama; species Dama dama. Next base: position 84,613,509 of record NC_083695.1, on the reverse strand, counting down.
GGACATCGTTTGTTTTGGAAAACATTCTCTGATACCTTGTTCCCCAAGTCTGGGTTTGGGAACCCCTTATCTGTGCTTCTCTAATACTGACTATGTCATGGTAGTTCATTGTGTATTGTAATTTCTGGTTTAGCTGTCCGCTCTCCCCACAGCCCCTGCCCCAGTACCGTGTCCTGAGAGAGCAGAGGTGCATGTCTGTCTTCTTCATTATTGTGCTGTTAGTACCTTGCCTAGTGTCTGATAGACACTAGGCATCACTTACTGAGTAAAAGTGAATGAATGTTTATGAATATTGATTATCTCTTGGATAATGAAAATTTTTCTAGTAGAAATCTGAGTTTGATCTTTGTTTTTAACCTGAAATCTAGGTGGTCTTCTGGGTGTAGGATATACCAGAGATTTCATTAGATCAGTGAAGAACTCATCTCAAAAAGGATCGTTTTATTAGTACTCTTTTGCTATTATTGAAATAATGTTAAATAGTCTTCTAAAACAGAAAGCAAACCTTTCGGTTCACATTACAAAGATAAAATATATTACTTGTCTACTTATAAGAGTCACCTTTGAAATGTGAATTGGAGATTTTATGATACATTTTATGCGTGTGCTCTGACCTCAAGTGTGTCATTAGTTTGACTGATAGAGTTCTGATTTGCCAAAGCTATTTGTCGTATCGCAGTTTCTGCTTGAGGAGATTTTTCTGGTACTTAATTTTGTAAGCAGTGTAAGACTTCTCATTCTTACAATTAGAATATTCCTGTAAAATATTTTTAAAGGTAGAGGGCCTTGTAGTATAGTATTATCATGCTCTGTCTAACTTGGCTACAGTCTCTGGCAAAAATTTGCTTGATCAGTTATTGGTAACCCAAAGGTAACCTGTTACTTGCCCAGGATGGACTGTACAGGGAACTAATGCCTGTGAGTCACTGAAGTTCAGAGTGAGTTTCTGCTGTTTTGGAGCGTGATCTCTGACTGTGTGTAGAGCTCCTTTATTCTTTATCACGAATGCATAGTTCAGTGTACCTTGCTTTGTGGATGTTCCTCAGTTTATTTAACCACTTTTAACCAGTGAACATTTAGGTTGCTTCCAGTCTTTGGCTGTCGCTAACAGTGCTGCAGTGGACAGTCACTCTTGTGAGTTTCATTGTGCTTTGCTTTATTGCAGTTCACAGGTGCTGCATTTGTTACAGATTGAAGGTGTGTAGCAACCGCCAGCCGAGCAAGTCTACTGATGTCATTTTCCCAACATCTGTTTGCTGAGTGTCTCTGTGGCACATTTTGGCAATTGTTGCAATATTTCAAGCTTTCTCATTATTATTATATTTGTTATGGTGATTTGTGATCAGTAATATTATTACTTCAGGTTGCTGAAGGTTCAGATGATGTTTAGAATTTTTTAGCAGTAAAGTATTTTTAAACTAAAGTATGTACATTGATTGGTTTTTTTTTTAGACATAATGCTGTTATACACTTAATAGACTATAGCACTGGAAAACTAAAAATACGTGTCACTCGATTTATTGGCATCTCCTTTATTGCTGTGGTCTGCAGTTGAACCTGTAGTATCTCTGAGGTCTGCCTGCCATCTCATGTACTTTGTGCATATTTTGTGGTTCACAAAAGTTGTGCCAAGTTATGTGCCCCCTCTGCTTCAGTGTGTATCAGAATGCCTGTTTTCTCTACCATTACTAATATGGCATGTTAGGTAACTAAAGAATTTTTGGTTTATATTAATATAGGGATAATTCTTACAAAATTAAAATGTAGACAGCGGTGATAGCTCTCGTGAGCTAATATTGAAGTGAAGTGGAGTGGAGTCGCTCAGTCGTGTCCAACTCTTTGCGACCCCATGGACTGTAGCCTACAAGGCTCCTCTGTCCATGGGATTTTCCAGGCAAGAGTACTGGAGTGGGTTGCCATTTCCTTCTCCAGAGCTAATATTAGGTGATAGCTAATACTTTAAAAGCCATATTGATAAATATGTAGATAATATACTATGTAAAACCAGGGAACTTAGTTTATTTTTAGAATCAATGCATATCCTACTTTGAACTCAGCAACATGGGACTATGAAAAATCTTACTTTGATATGATCTCTGTTGTAAAATTGTTAAGTCAAACCATTATTAAATAGCAGGGTGAAGTGGGTAAAAGTATGGGGACCTGGGCTCTGGTCTCAACTCTTGCCCCTCAGCAGCTATTTGCCTCTTGACTAAGCATGCTGATATCATCTTGCAAATTTTCTCAGTGTTAAAATGAAGTGGCTTTACCGAAATATCTGGTTCCTTTACTCTCAAGTCTAAGATACTTTTTCTTTGCTTATTACCTGGCCAGTGCTGCTTCATTCTTTTCTCAGGCTTAAACTCATTAGTGTCCACCTGTGTAAAATCTTCCCAGCACCCTCACATTTCCCTCAGACAAACAAAACGCCATTGGAACTTTTTCTTCTGTGTACTCACAGCATCTTGGCAATAACAACTCTGTATTGTTTCTGTGTCCACGTCTGGACGCCTCACAGCTCCTTCCTCCTTAGAGGGCAGGGACTCTGTCTTGTTTGTCTTCTTATCCGTAGTGCCTGGCACAGTTACAGCTCACCAAATGTTTGTCAAGTGAATGTTCAGCATCACATTTGACCAGTGGGAAGAGTAGCATAATTAGTGACCACTAACCTTTGTGTCTCTGGATGCCTGTTGTTCAGTCTCTTAAGTCGTGTCCAACTCTTTGTGACCTCGTGGGTTATAGCCTACCAGACTCCTCTGTCTATGAGCTTTCCCAGGCAAGAACACTGGAGTGGGTTGCCCTTTACTTCTCCAGGGGATCTTCCCAGACCAGAGATCAAACCCACATCTCCTGCATTGGCAGGCGGATTCTTTACCACTGAGCCACCTGGGAAGTCCTAACTAGTTGTGTAGGCATTTTATTAATTTATTCATTTTTCACTTAATCCAGTATATTAATTTATTCAGTGTTGCAGGTGTGTGGCATAATTGTAGTGTAGTCTCTACTTTATAGAGACCTTAAGGACAGTTCTCATTCGGGACAGAACCTGAGAGTATGCTCAGGCCCCTTGAGCCAGAAGAGTTTCATTTGGGTGGAATGTTTTGTTTGCAGCTCTGAATTTAATAGTGAAATACTGTTATTATGAGCTAAAACAGAAGTGTGGGATGACTTGCATTTGGCAGATAATCAGAAATTTAGTGTTGGGGTTAATATAATCAGTGAATTGAACCTTTAGGGCATCAGCCTCTTATCTTTCAAGAGCATCTTAAAATAACTACTGGTGTGTGTATAGTTTACATTGTCAGAATGATTTATTTATTTCTATCAAAAGCCATATTGTATTGAAGGGACTGAAGAGTATATGAAATAATGTTTCATGTTCCCCAGTTATTGAGTTAAAAACTAGAGAATATTGGTTTGACATTTTAAAAGATTCTTTTAATTTGTTGAACCTAAATGTTTTAATATAACAGCATAATTTAACTTGCTTGTTCTTAAAAAAATGCATTTTTTGTTTCCATTTTGGAAACAATGACTTTTGACCACTTTGTAACTTAAAAACTTTTTTGTTGTTAAATTTATTAAATCACTTTCATAGCTAAACCTACTTAGTATTCTATTTACTATTGTATTTTTCTTGTGTGTGTATCTACACTTTTTTTTTTTTACTTAAACTATGAGCTTGTTTGAGCTGTGACATATTTTGCATTTGGTTTTTTTTAAGTCATTATCCCGAACTTGTGCTTCACTTCTCTGTTTTTAAATATGGTAATGAACATCTCTATTCTATTTTTTTACCCATGTCTCCAAAGCCTCAAAATGTGAATTTACAGTTCTGATTTTTTGATATACCAAAATTGGTTTATTAGTTTAGTGAATGATATTCTTTCTGGTTAGTTTTAGAAAATTCTGTTGAAACTTGTAGCAATCATTATACTTTAAGTGAGGACTCAAACCAGCTTTTCCAAATGCCTATGAGACATTTCAACTTGGATTTCTCCTTTTGGATACTTCATGTATAAATTGAAATTCCTTTTCTCTCAAATCAGTTTTACTTTCAGGCTTGTTATTTCATATTCACCTGTGACTCCTTTTTTCTCCCCTACCTCTTATTTCCAGGTGATAGTCAAGGTTGGTGGAATACGGTCGTTTGACTTGTTTCTGTTCCCTTTTATTCCCGCTGCTGTCATCTCTGTCCTTGTCACTGTTGGCTAGTGCCGACTCTAGTGCAGGGCTCTCCTAACTGGTCTTCCTTTCTCCAGTCTGTTTTTTTTTTTGACTGACTAATCTTGATACTGAAGCTGAAGCTCCAATACTTTGGCCGTCTGATGTAAAGAACTGACCCATTGGAAAAGACGCTGATTCTGGGAAAGATTGAAGGCAGGAGGAGAAGGGGACAACAGAGGATGAGATGGTTGGATAGCATCACCGACTTGATGGACATGAGTTTGAGCAAACTCCACGAGTTGGTGATGGACAGGGAAGCCTGGCATGCTGCAGTCCATGGGGTCACAAAGAGGCAGACACGACTGAGCATCTGAACTGAACTGAATCTTCTAAAAATGCTAATATTTGATGGGCATACTTTCTTATTCAAAAACATCAAAGACTCCCATTTGTTTTTCTTAATCCCTGTTGATTTCTTAGCCAGTATAAAATAACTGAGCTGGTTGGTTGGTTGTAGGGATCCCTAGTGGGGAACCTACTACAGCTTGCCGTTTCCTATGCAAGTGTGCAAGGTACTCTAGTAGGTGCAGTCATAGACATATGATTGATGAGACTGGATAATTTTAGACCGACCCTACAGCTGAGAGCAGCTCTAAAAATGGACCAGGGATGGGGACTTCCTGGTGCCCAGTGGTTAAGATTCCACCCTTCCACTGCAGGGGGCACGGGTTTGATCCCTGGTCAGGGAACTAAGATCCCACATGCTTCATGGCATGGCCAAAACTCAAAAATGTTAAAAAAAAAAAAAAAAAACAGTCCAAGAAGCTAATTAAAAAGTGAAGAATTATAGGACCAAGATCTGGAAAAAGAAGGAAATCTAGAGAGGGGAGGCTAGCATTTGAGCCGTTTCTCTACTGGGGGTGCCTGTTTATTTGGGAAGAGTAGTGTCATAGGCTAAGAAATTTTATAAAGCTTTGATGGGTTTATGGGGGTAGGGTGATAAAAATTGGGGTTCAGGTCCCACCAAACCTAAAGGATCACATCCTGGGTATAGTAAGAATGGTCAGTTAGAACTGTCATGGTAGCTGGCATTTGATTCCTGATGGAATGAAGATGGTCTGGATTTGCTAGTTCCTCTAGTGGCTTACCAGAAGCAAAAGTAAATTCTCTCTAGAGCAAGATCATTATCCTAGGCATCAAATTGTTTGCATAATTTTTCATAAACAGTGTCTGATGTTCATTCAGAAATACCTGGTTATATTAGGAGACTAGGTGATCATGAAACAGAGAGAAATGATGAAATACACTTTTAGACAAGAATTGGGAGAATTCATCACCAGTAGTTTCTCCTTTTGAGGAAATACTGGAGTGTTCTTCAGATAGAAGAAAAATGTCCCTAGGTGAAAACTTGGAGAGTCAGTAGGAGTGAAGGAAAACAGAGATATGAATTATGTATCTCTGGATATACATAGGTCCACAGTCCCTTGTCTGTAATTCCAAAATATAAAAAGAAGCTTTGAAAATGGATTTTTTCCCCCTCTTAGTTTGGTGCCAAAACTCATTTGCAGTAAAACTTGGTTAAAACTCATGTGAGGAAGGAACTCAGTGGGAACCTACATATGTTTTCTCCCAGAAATATCAATGGGTTGATATTCCCATTCTCTACTGAATATTTTACAGAGTATATGGTATATGTACCATAGTACCTTCTAAATCTGAAAAGCTCTGAATTGTAGCACACTTATAGTCCCAGGAATCTTGGGTGAAAAATTGTGAACCTGTTGTCAATCAAAAGGGAGAAAGAGATGTCTGGGGCACATTGCACAGATGAAAGAGGCAGGACAAATAAGACAGTAAGTTGGAAGAGAGGTAGGATGAAAGGATTTGAAGATCATTTTGGCTTCAGGGGAATTGTTAGAAGTGGGAGTGGGAGGGAAGATGAGAGTGGTTTTTGAATATTTAGCTCAGCTAACATTTAGTGTCCATATGCCAGCATTGTGCTGGATGCAGAGGATATAGTGATGAGTAAGATGGGTTTATTCTTTGTACTGTTCAGGGAAAAAGTGTGATGGTCATTTTAATATACTGGAGTGTGATGAGTAGCATGATAGAGATTTGAAATGGGTCACAAGTCTTGCTGATTTTCCTCCCTTGTAAAATGTCTCAGATTTATTCCCTGCCATGTCCCTAGTTTATTTAGGTCCTCATTCATACTTGCTCAAACAACAGAAAAAGATTTCTGGTTCATATCTTGACCTTGCACCTTCCCTCTATCCATTTTGTTTATTTTTTAGACTTATCATGTCATTCATTTTCTTAACCTTTTGCTTATTTGTCCAAAGAACAAAGACCATCCTGCTTAACAAGAATTTCAAAACTCTTTACACCTGAACTCAGGAAGATAGTGTAAGAGTATTTTGCTTTTAAAATTTAAATGGTGGTGGTGGGGAGGGGGTTGTCTTTTTATCTTTGTGTATTTTCTTAGTTCCTTTTGCCACTGTTTGTTTCCTCCTTTCCCTTTCTGCAGAGGGGGCATTCTACTTGTCCCCTTGTTAGGGTTTGCCCTGCTTTTAACTTCTCTATTCCTGGTAGGCTTCACTGATCACTCTGTACTTTGCTGCGCTAGCACTTTGTGTTGCTGCTAGAGTCCTTAGTTTAGCACTTGGCATATATTTAGTTACCAGCAGGAAGTCACCTTTGCAGTACTGGGAGCTTCTTAAGGGCAAGGATCCTAACTTACTTTGTTTTCCCTGGCCTGTTGTGGTCTTGAACTAAGTACTCGTTAGGTAGGATTTTCTTGGTGGCTCAGTGGTAAAGAATCTGCCTGTCAGTGCAGATGTGGGTTCAGTCCCTCGTCTGGAAGATCCCTGGAGAAGGAAATGGCAACCCACTCCAGTGTTCTTTCCTGGAAAATTCCATGGAGAGAAGAGCCTGGCGGGCTACAGTCCATGGGGTCGCACAAGAGTTAGATACAACTTACTGACTAAACAGCAACAACCATTTATTAGGTAAGTATGCTGGTCTTGATGCTATTAACCACATGTTCCCAATCAAGAGTATATTTCTCAATCCTGTTGAAGTTAGACTTGGCCAAGTGCATTGGCTTGTGAATTGTAAGAGAAAGTGGGTTCAGTGAGGTGTGCACTCCCCAAAGATCTGAAGCCTTTAACATCAGCAGTGCAATTTTCCATGTTTCCCTTTCTCTGCCCAGTGCTTTAGATGGTAAAGCCTCCTGGGTCCCTAAGTGAGTATAGCATGGAACTATACTCAAGATGGGCATGAAACAAGGGAGAAAGGAAGGTGTGCTATATGTATTTTTTTCCTTTTTTAAACACAGTAAAAAAAATCTATTATATGTTTATTGAGATACAATTCACATACCCTGACAGTCACCTTTTTGAAATTTACAACTCAGTGGGTTTTAGTGTAGACGCAAAGTTGTGCAACATCACCACTATTGTCAGAACATTTTATTCACCCCAGAAAGAAGCCAGCGCTTATTAGTAGCCAGTCCTTCATCTCCACTCTCAGCCACTGGCAGTAACTAATCTACTTTCTGTCTTTGTGGATTTGCCTTTTCTTCGTAGAAATGGAATTAGTTAATATATGGCCTTCTGTATCTCTCATAAATAACGTATCATGTTTTCAAGGTTTATTCATGATTATAGCACGATGCTTCATTCTTCTTTTTGGCTGGATAGCATTCCATTGAATGTTTATACCACAGTTTGTTTATCTAAGCTCTGTTCTGTTGAGTCACTGAGGTTTGGGGAGTAGTGTTTTGACTGATAAAATCAGCACTTGAATTGACAACATTTAGAAGGTTCTGTTTTGCTCGGCTGCTATTTGGATAACTGAACTGCACGGGTTTGACATCCTTTTACTCTTAAAACTGCTAACAAATGGAACCTGATTATCTTTGTGTTTAAAAATCATAGCCAAGAATTGCTTTGCCATTTGTGTTTTGTCCAGTGGATGGCAGCATAATTCAACTAGTTGTCAGGAACATCGTCCTAAGAAATTTTGTATATTTTTCGGAGGCTGTAATTTCTATAGCTGTTGAACTTCAAAGTGTATACATATATTTTACGACTAAAGGTTAACAGATTTTTAGATAATAAGAACAATGTCTGTTACTCTTTCTGCATAGATTTCAAGTAAGGTAGCTGTCACTGCCAACTGATAAGTAACTCTTCACAGGAAGTCTTTCCGAATAAGTTATTTGGAGATCTATTTTTAAGTACAAATTAGAACTTAAAGTAGTTGTTATAGCAAAGTTGTTCTTATCTCAGGGAATTTGCCAATGAGATGCCTTAACCCTTGTTCAGTCTATAGGCTTGCATTCAGACTATAGTTCTAATTTGTATACCACCATCCTTTGAAGGTAGGTCTGTGTTTTCTTTTCATTTGTCCTAATAGAACCAGGCCCCAAAGAGATCCAGTAAAAGCACTTACTAGTTGATAAAGATGAAGAAACATGCTTGCCTTACAGCTGAGATTACTAGAACCATCTATTCCAGTTAAAAGAGTTAACTTGGAAAATGGAATTTGTGATGAGCAGGAGAGTCAAGTCTCTTAAATAATAACTATTTGCCGTTGTACAGAGTGTACAGAGTACCTTGATGAGTTGTACTCTTTTTAAAGTAGACTTTTTGTTTAAGACAGTTATGTACTTAAATTGAAAAAGATAAGGAAAAAAGTTTCCTTCAAAAAATAAGCAAATATGGAGAAGTGATCAGATCATTTTTGCTCAGTGTTCAAAGGGATGAGGGGTATAAGACATTGAGAAGTCATCCGAGTCCATCTGACTTCTTTGGATATTTTTTCTATTAAGTAATCCTTGAACCTTTTGTAACTGCTCTTTGTTGTTCCCTGGTAGCTCAGTTGGTAAAGAATCCACCTGCAACACAGGAGACCAGGGTTCGATCCCTGGGTTGGGAAGATCCCCTGGAGAAGGAAAGAGCAACCCATTCCAGTATCCTGGCCTGGGAAATCCCAGGGACAGAGTAGCCTGGTGGGCTACAGTCCATGGGGTCTCAAGAGTCAGTCACAAAACTTATTGACTAAACCACCACCAGTCAGTTAAAAAACTGAGATTAGAACCTGGGTTTATCTCACTGTTGTGTGGGTAAGCTAAAGGAATTCAGGAATACAGAGGCTTGATTTTAATTCTGTTTAGTGTTCAGATTCAAATAGTATTTGAGAAATAAAGACGGTCTTTTTTTTTTTTTTAAGAAATAAGTGAGAAAGAAATTTCCATATAATGGTAACAGTAATAATAGTAGCAGTTGACTTTGAAAGTTAAGAGGCCTAAACAAGAAATGTCTTCCACTGTCTGTTAGACTGAGTTTAATTTTTTATTGTTGTTGTTTTTAATTAGAAAATCATCCTTACAATTTATATTAGGAGCATCTAATATATACATTATAATTCTTAATAGCTCCTGAGGCTCATTTACCTTGTACATATCTTATCATTTTTTTGGATATTTTATTATGGAAACAATATCTGCACAGTAGAAATGGGAATGGATGAGAATATAATACCAGATGTATGTATTTGTCTATTTGAAAAGAAATTCCATTTTGATGTGGCCTCTGTCTGTCTCAGGTGTAACATTGCTTTTGGAGCCTTGAGAAATCTGGCTGATGGCAGTATGGAACTGTTCTGGAAAGTCATGGATTAAGCTAGTTAGACAAAGTATATTACACTTTTCTTTTTTGCTAAAGTAAGTCATATAGAAGCAGATTTAAAAGAGAAAAACGAATTTTTGATTCAGAAAACATTAAGACAGCATTCAGGTCCATTTGTATGGCATCCAAAATGCTGAAGTCCTGCTCGGTAATATAAGGAATAAATATTAAAAGATTATGAAGGAACTGTTTGAAAATATTTAGCATTTGTTTGACTTTAAAAACCCCATCTTTTTATGCATGTTGCCAACCTTTTCTTCTAGATCATTACATATATTAATCATAGTTATTTTAAAGTCTGTAAGATAGTTTCAGCTTGTGTGCATCTCTGTGTCTGGGCCTGTTGGCCATTTAACTCGTGACAGTGGGTGTGTTTTCTCGCCTTTTTTGGGTGTTTCTAATTGAATGCTGGGCAGTGTGTATGGAAACAATAGTAGAGACTGACATAAATAATATTTATGCTCACTAATGGGCCTGCCACTCTTCTGTTGGGCTCTTAGTTTGAGGAGTTGAGTCAGTCATAATAGTAGTTGAGTTGGATTTGAGTTTTATTGTTTCAGTAGATAAGAAGGCCTCAGATTCTCGAGCAGTGCACTGTGACTGTTCTTAGTGTGAATCAGGAGGGGTTGGACATTGCAGTTGTAAAATATGGTGACCTCAGGTCTCTGATGAGCTCCAAAAATTGATTTTGTAGGTTGACCAGCTCTTTCTCATCATCAGGTCAGGGCTGGTGTTCTCTGGTGGCTTTCTGTATTCTAAGTGAAGTGAGAGCTTCACTGTTAGGCTTTAATAACTTCATAATCACTGAATTCAATGATAATCAAGAAGCTGTTTAAAAAAAACAATTCACCTATAGTCTTAATGCTAATGTTAAAATGCTAGTGTACCGTATTTTTACTGATTTCGGTATCGTTTGCAGCTGCAGTGTCCCTGTGTCATGCAGTAAATGCCTTGTGTCGCTGGGTAATTACTGTTCCACCTCCTTTGGTTCCTTTAGACTTCCTTCCCGTAGAGCACTTCCTTTCCTTTGAAGTGGTCGAAGGTAGAGGTTTCTAAGTGCTTAACAGCTGCTGGGCCAGCTGTCTAAAGAATCCCCTGAAATTCTCATTAAAAATTCACACTTCTGGAGAGTTTCTGAGTCTGGACTTTGGATTGAAGATATGGCAAAGGAATCTGCATCATTAATAAACCCTTCAGGTACTTAGGAGAGCGGTAGCCTGGGGAAATGTATTGTGATTCCTGAACCCGGACTCTCAAGCTAGGAGTGGTGGCTCTTTTGGTTTAAATGTAAGATTGTATTGTTGCTAAAGACACACAACACATTTGCACCACTGCAGTGCCAGTCTGGAGTAGGAGTACCATGCATACCTGGATAATACAAATAGCAGAGCTTGGTTTAAGTGTCTAGTGAAGAGGGAGTGATGAAGTAGACACTGGTGGGGCCAGACAGTCATTATAATTACATTGTAGAGATATATTTGATCTGGGAGGTAGGTGCTGATGAGTATATATAGCTGAGTGATAATACCAGATTACAAAATCATTCCGTAAAAACACACACAGAAGAACAGAAGAAAATGTTGATGGTAGTTATCTACCATTCTTGGTAGTGGTTCTTTTTCTATAATTGCATTTTTGATTTTTAAAAATTTCAATGAATATGTATTACTTCCAACAAACATGTGTTAGTGGCCTTGTTAGGTTTATTAGAGTCTTCCTTTCCTTCCTTTCTACCTGCCTATTTCATTATAACATACAAAAGCTGTTTATTTGAAGAATGTGAAGTCAAGTGGGCCTTAGGAAACATCACTACGAACAAAGCTAGTAGAGTGGATGGAATTCCAGTTGAGCTATTTCACAGGACTGGAAAAGGTCAGTTTTCATTCCAATCTCAAAGAAAGGCAATGCCAAAGAATGCTCAAACTACCACACAATTGTATTCATCTCAACACGCTAGTAAAGTAATGCTTAAAATTCTCCAAGCCAGGCTTCAGCAATACATGAGCTGTGAGCTTCCAGATGTTCAAGCTGGTTTCAGAAAAGGCAGAGGAACCAGAGATCAAATTGCCAACATCCGCTGGATCATCGAAAAAGCAAGAGAGTTCCAGAAAAACGTCTATTTCTGCTTTATTGACGATGCCAAAGCCTTTGACTGTGTGGATCACAGTAAACTGGAAAATTCTGAAAGAGATGGAAATACCAGACCACCTGACCTGCCTCTTGAGAAACCTGTATGCAGGTCAGGAAGCAACAGTTAGAACTGGACATGGAACAACAGACTGGTTCCAAATAGGAAAAGGAGTACATCAAGGCGGTATATTGTCACCCTGCTTATTTAACTTATATGCAGAGTACATCATGAGAAACGCTGGGCTGGAAGAAGCATAAGCTAGAATCCAGATTGCCGGGAGATATATCAATAACCTCAGATATGCGGATGACACCACTCTTATGGCAGAAAGTGAAGAGGAACTAAAAAGCCTCTTGATGAAAGTGAAGGAGGAGAGTGAAAAAGTTGGCATAAAGCTCAACGTTCAGGAAACTAAGATCATGGCATCTGGTCCCATCACTTCATGGCAAATAGATGGGGAAACAGTGGTAACAGTGGCTGATTTATTTTTCTGGGCTCCAAAATCACTGCAGATGGTGATTGCAGCCATGAAATTAAAAGATGCTTACTCCTTGGAAGGAAAGTTATGACCAACCTAGACAGCATATTAAAAAGCAGAGACATTACTTTGCCAACAAAGGTCCGTCTAGTCAAGGCTATGGTCTTTCCAGTGGTCATGTTGGATGAGAGAGTTGGACAATAAAGAAAGCTGAGTGCAGAAGAATTGATGCTTTTGAACTGTGGTGTTGGAGAAGACTCTTGCGAGTCCCTTGGACTGCAAGGAGATCCAACCAGTTCATCCTAAAGGAGATCAGTCCTGGGTGTTCATTGGAGGGACTGATGCTGAAGCCGAAGCTCCAATACTTTGGCCACTGGATGCGAAGAGCTGACTCATTGGAAAAGACCCTGATGCTGGGAAAGATTGAGGGCAGGAGGAGAAGGGGATGACAGAGGATGAGATGGTTGGATGGCATCACCGACTCAACAGACATGAGTTTGGGTGGACTCCGGGAGTTGGTGACGGACAGGGAGGCCTGGTATGCTATGGTTCACGAGGTCACAAAGAGTCGCACACTGAACTGAACTGAACTGAACGTTGTTTATGAACATAAAAGCAGATAGTCTTAAATTTTATTTGTGTGTATGTTTCATTTTGGTGGGATGGGGACAGGGCGTGGCTAGGAGGGATATAATTATGAAGTTATGGAACTTATATTTTACATCTGCAGTATCCAGTTTGGTTGCCACTAGTCACATATAACTTAAAAGGATGTAAAAACTCAGTTTCTTGGTTTTACTTAATTCATGTCAAGTGCTTAGTAGTCACACATGGCCAGGGGCTGCCACATTGGACATTACTGATACGGGCCATTTCCATCATCACAGGACATTCTATTGGGCAGCACTGACCTAGATGGCAGTATATTTGTCTGTTGGCTTCTAGTGCTCGTGTGCTCGACTCTGTGACCCTTTGGACTGAAGCCTGTGAGGCTTCTCCGTCCATGGCATGCTCCAGGCAGGCACACTGGACTGGGTTGCCATTTCCTCCTCCATGGTATCTTCCCGACCCAGGCATTGAACCCAAGTCTGGTCGCCTGCATTGGAGGGCAGACTCTCTACCTGCTGAGCCATAGGAGAAGCCCTCTATTGGCTAGTAAAATTATTTAAACAAGTCATGCCGTTCTAAAAATTAATATACATCTAATTAGAGTAACTGAGCAGACTTTCTTATCTAGCTTTCAAAATTAAAGATAACTAAGGAATATACTTAGTAGATATATGTGTTTATATATAATATTTAGCAGCTTTGTTCTATAAAAGTGTCAAAATTATTTTGTTTTTATATGATAATATTTGATTATCTCGTTCTACCTTTTTTTTAAACTTAAATTTTCTTAAGACTACTTTACAGAATAGCATCTGTGTGAAGTAATTAATTTCAACTTTGTGTGGTGTTAACAGATAAGCAATAAGCAATCAATGGGGACTGATTAAATAAGCAATAAGCAATCAATGGGGACTGATTAAATGAATAGTACATTCAAACACCATACTTACAAGAATAGATTTCTTTAAAAAGTGGTGTGAGGACCTCTGAGGGTCACTGAAATCTTTTCAGGGGGTCTGTAAAATCAAGAGTTTTTCTAATTCTGCTAAGATCTAATTTTTCCTTTTCACTATATTGATATTTGGTCTGGTGGTGCAGAAACAATGGTGGGTAAAACTGCTGCTGTCTTAGCTTGAATCTTCATTTCTTGACACTCATAGCAAAAAACAGAAGCATTTCATTTAATGTCCAAGATGAAACAGTGAAGTCTTAATTTTATTAAACTGTGACTTTGAATATACTTAAAAGAATGTTCTTTGTGAAGAAATGGGAAGCCTTGTATACTAAAGTAGGAGTGATTGTTTTGAGAAATAGCACTTGTAGTTATATGAGTTTTGAGCTAAACCAGCTGTTTAGGTAGTGTTTTCCCCTTTAAAACATTATTTGAAAGAATGACAAACTATGGTTATTTCGTGAAAGTGAAGTAAAGTGTTTAACAGTCATGGCCAACTCTGCGACCCCGTGGACTGTAGCCCACCAGGCCCCTCTGTCCATGGAGTTCTCCAGGCAAGAATACTACAGTGGGTAGCCATTCCCTTCTCCAGGGGATCTTCCTGCCCCAGGAACTGAACCCCCGTCTCCCACTTTGCAGGCAGATTCTTTACTGTCTGAGCCACCTGGGAAGCCTCATGGTTGTTTAGACTGCTGTTTAGTGGACATTTTCTGGAAAAGGAAAGATCTGTGTCACCTAAAGAAAAACAACTGATGCTGTTTGTTTGCCAGTGGTAAAACTCGAGCGTTGTAGTGAAAATCAGAATTTTGGAAAACCTGTATCTGTCATGATGACTTTGATAATATCCCAATCCTTAAAAAGACTTTTCTAATGAGATAGGTGGTGATATTAATTTTTTTGATGTTTTGTAGTGATACCACTCTTCTTACTAATTTTTTTGGGGAAAATGTAGTTATTTATATATTAAGTTAGTTTATAAAGTATTTATCTGTATTTTAACATTAAAATTGTTAAAATGCAATTTTTATTATTATTTTATAATATATTAATACATAGTTTTAAAATCCAGTTTTAATTTCTAACATGGTAGTTATTAATAGCTGTAACCTGCATTATAAATACTTTTAGAATATTCAGTACTTTTTAAGAGTATAAAGGATTCCTGACATCCAGATGTTTGAGAACCACTAGAAGGAAACAGTCTCCAAGATACATTGTTAGGAAAAGCGCAGATCCAGTATAATTGTAAGTTAGCATTTATGTTAAAAAGAATGTAAGTGGGATTTTTAAAAATTTATTTTTAATTGGAAGATAATTGCTTTACAATGTTGTGTTGGTTTCTCTCCTACATCAGCATGAATCAGTCATGGGTATACATGTGTCCCCTCCCTCTTGAACTTCCCTCCCACCCCTTCTCACCCCTCTAGGTTGTCACAGAGCACCACGTTGAGCTCCCTGTATTATACACCAAGTTCCCACTGGTTATAAATGGGACTCTTATTTACTTGTATGTAAGTGAAAGTCTTCTGGAAGGTTATAAAGGAATTAAGTGTTGGTTTGTTCAGTAAGGAAGGAATGAAAGGTGAATTTTCTAAACCCTTTTGAACTTCCTTGAATTTAAAACCAGTTGAATGCATTGCTCATTTAAAAAAGAATAAATCAAAATATTCCTACCAGCTGTATTACAGATTTCAGGTAGTATGTAAGTCTGTTACGATAGTTGGAGCGAGTTTGGAGTAATGGTTATTTTTCTGGTGACTTGCTTTTTCTTATTTTATTAGTGAAGAAAATGAAGCTTGCTTATTTTAAAGGTAAAAAATTTCACATACTGTCCAATCCAAATACACTGATAGTGAAATTATATAAATCAAATAGGTAGCAGTTTCCCCAGTGGGGCCCAAAGTATACTAAACTTAAGTTTTAAGGAGAAAAAAATCTGATTGGTTTTTTTACTAGCAGGTATTTTCTAGGTTTCTAGTAGAGACTGGATTTATTTTAGAAGACTATTACAATTTGTAGTCTGTTATTTAAGAGGTTTCGAAAAAGTGCTACATGAAATACGGAAATATAAAAACTAGCTGAATGTTTTGACATTTGATTCAGTACAAAGAGTACTTTGTAACACTCATAACCTTTGAGGCTTTGGGAATTCTTTAAAAGAATAGCTAAGGAACTCAATTTTATTGATCCTGTCTGCTGTTAAGCATGACTTTTGATCACTGTTCATACTTTTAACTTTTGGATACATTAAATATCCTTTTATGAAAAGAGAAAATTATTTTAATGCAAAAACTCTTCAGATTTTCTTTTTTCATATAATACTTACAAAGTTTATTTCTTTGAATGCTGAAATATTTCCAGAGTTCTTTGATGCAGTTTGGAGAAAGATACTACATGAGATTCTGTTCATTATAGTGAAAGGTTTGCCCATAATGTGGAACTGTTTTCCCCAATTTCTTTAGCTGACAAAGAATGCCTTTAATAATGTTAAAAAATTTTTCTGAGGTATTAGTTAATTCAGAAAGGAGTTTACTATTTGCATGTACATGTGTAATAATTGACATTTTTCAAAGAACTTACACATTATTTTCTTTGATTCTCAACACATCTTGGAAGTAGCACATTAGTATTTTTCTTGTTTATTTTTTTGTATTTATGGAAATCAAAATTCAAAAGACTAAATAAATAGTCATATAACCTTGTTAATGATAAAATAGCAATTTAGATTTAAGCAAGGCTAGATTAGATTTTTCTAGAGGAAGAAATGGCAACCCACTCCCGTATTCTTGCCTGGAAGATTCCATTGACAGAGGAGCCTGGTGGGTTACAGTCCGTTGGGTCACAAAGTCAAATGTGACCAAGTAAGCACACAGCACAGATTAGCTTTAAACAAGTTTAGATATAAACAAGACTAAATGCAAAAACAAAACAAAACAAAACATCTATACCTGTGATGTTCAGGTTCTGTGGTCTGCAACTGGAGATGTAAAGACAAGACACAGATCTTGCCCTCTAGGGGCTGAAAGTTTAGTGACAGAGACCACTCAGTGGAGAAAGAGGTGTGGTGGTGCCCAGTTGAAGGGCCATATATCTCAGTTAGTTTTGAGGAAGTGGCACAGATCCTGAAGAATGAGTAGGAAAAGTTAGCCAGAGTGAGTCTGGTTAGGGTGTGGTGAGAAGAGGTAGAATGTGTAGGCAATTAGGCCTAAGTAGCACGTGGATGTGGTTTGGGAGCTGTTAGTAGCTCCATTTGATGGCTGTGCTGGGCTGCATGGGAGAAGGAGCAGGATGTGAAAGGACAGAGGTAAGATAGTGCCTTAAACTGGAATTTTGAATTTTTTTCTGTAAATTTCGAGGTGCTAAAAATTGATTGTATTAGGTTGGTGCAAGTGAAATTGCAGTTTTGGACTGTGAATCTTAAATCATTATCAGTTCAGTTCACTCACTCAGTCTTTGCGGCCCCATGGACTTACAATTCGTCAGGCTTCCTGCCCACCACCAACTCTTGGAGCTTGCTCAAACTCTTGTCCATCGAGTCAGTGATGCCATCCCACCATCTGACCCTCTGTCATCCCCTTCTCCTCCTGCCCTCAGTCTTTCCCATCATCAGGGTCTTTTCCAGTGAGTCAGCTCTTCGCATCCGGTGGCCAAAGTATTGGAACTTTGGCTTCAGCATCAGTCCTTCCAATGAATATTCAGATTGATTTCCTTTAGGATGGACTGGTTGGATCTCCTTGCAATTCAAGGGACTCTCAAGAGTCTTCTCCAACCCCACAGTTCAAAACCATCAATTCTTCGGCACTCAGCTTTACTTACGGTCCAACTCTCACATCCATACATGACTACTGGAAAAACCATAGCTTTGACTACATGGACCTTTGTCACAGAGTCATGTCTCTGCTTTTTAATATGCTGTCTAGGTTGGTCATAGCTTTTCTTCCAAGGAGCAAGTGTCTTTTGATTTCATGGCTGCAGTCACCATCTGCAGTGATTTTGGAGCCCAAGAAATATAGCTAGGCTCAAACACATCTTTATTAATCAAAATAGGAACCATTACAATCAACATGCTTTTGCTAATGAGAAGTAAATTTGTTTATTCTTGTAGCATAAAAACCCATGCCTTGAGATTCAGTGAACTCTGGAAAAACATTTTCTGTCTCCTGCTGGTTGTGGAAGCGTTTTCCCTGTTGTCAAGATGTTTGTCAAGAGTTGTCAAGATGTTTGTCAAGAGTTGTCAAGATGTTTGGGGAAGTGGTAGTTGGTTGGTGAGAGATCAGGTGAATATGGAGGATGAGACACAGTTTCCTAGCCCAGTTCGTTCAACGTCTGAAGCATGGGTTGTGTGAAGGGCGTTGTGGTGGAGAAGAGTTGTGTTCTTTTGACCAGTGCTGGCTATACGTGTTGCAGTTTTCGATGCATCTCATTGATTTGCTGAGCATGCTTCTCAGATGTAATGATTTTGCTGGGATTCAGAAAGCTGTAGTGGATCAGACCAACAGCAGAACACTGAACAGTGACCATGACCTTTTTTTGGTGCAAGTTTGGCTTTGGGAAGTGCTTTGAAGCTTCTCCTCAGTCCAGCCACTGAGCTGGTTGTTGCCTGTTGTATAGAACCCACTTTTCATCGCATATCACAGTCAGATTGAGAAATGGTTTGTTGTTGCATGGAACAAGAGAAGACGACACTTCGAAACGATTTTTTTGATTTGCAGTCAGCTTGTGAGGCACCTACTTATTGACCTTTTTCACCTTTCCAATTTACTTCAAATGCTGAATGACTGGAGAATAGTCAGTGATGAGTTCTTTGGCAACGTCTTGTGTAGTTATAAGAGGATCAGCTTTGATGATGTTCTCAGTTGGTCGTTGCCAACTTCTGATGGCTGGTCACTATACACTTCATCTTCACGGCTCTTGTCTCCTTTGCAAAACTTCTTGAACCACCGCTGTACTGTACGTTCTTTAGCAGTTCCTAGAACAAATGCGTTTGTTGTTGATGTTGAGAGCTGTCTCTGCTGCTTTACAACCCAGTTTGAGCTCGAGTAAGAAAATTGCTTGAATTTGCTTTTTGTCTAACATAATTTCCTAGTCTGAAATAAAGATGAAATACACACCAAGTAGTAAGTCATTAGCCAAAAAAATAGGAGAACTGAACATTAAAATGATGTATAATGTAACCACATTTATTTAAGAATGTATTCCAGTATGAAATGGCAAAGTTCAACAATGCTAAACCACAATTACTTTTGCATTTACCTAATAAACAGATGTGTGGATCACAATAAACTGGAAAATTCTGAAAGAGATGGGAATACCAGGCCACCTGACCTGCCTCTTGAGAAACCTGTATGCAGGTCAGGAAGCAACAGTTAGAACTGGACATGGAACAACAGACTGGTTCCAAATAGGAAAAGGAGTACATCAAGGCTGTATATTGTCACCCTGCTTATTTTACTTATTTATTTATTTAATTTTTTCAATTATTTTTATTAGTTGGAGGCTAATTACTTCACAGCATTGCAGTGGGTTTTGTCATACATTGACATGAATCAGCTATGGAGTTACATGTATTCCCCATCCCGATCCCCCCTCCCACCTCACCCCCAACCCGATTCCCCTGGGTCCTCCCAGTGCAACTGGCCCGAGCACCTGTCTCATGCATCCCACCTGGGCCGGTGGTCTGTTTCACCATAGATAATATACATGCTGTTCTCTCGAAACATCCCACCCTCGCCTTCTCCCACAGAGTCCAAAAGTCTGTTCTGTACATCTGTGTCTCTTTTTCTGTTTTGCATATAGGGTTCTCATTACCATCTTTCTAAATTCCATATATATGTGTTAGTATGCTGTAATGTTCTTTATCTTTCTGGCTTACTTCACTCTGTATAATGGGCTCCAGTTTCATCCATCTCATTAGAACTGATTCAAATGAATTCTTTTTAAGGGCTGAGTAATATTCCGTGGTGTATATGTACCACAGCTTCCTTATCCATTCGTCTGCTGATGGGCATCTAGGTTGCTTCCATGTCCTGGCTATTATAAATAGTGCTGCGATGAACATTGGGGTGCACATGTCTCTTTCAGATCTGGTTTCCTCAGTGTGTATGCCCAAGAGTGGTATTGCTGGGTCATATGGCAGTTCTATTTCCAGTTTTTTAAGAAATCTCCACACTGTTTTCCATAGCGGCTGTACTAGTTTGCATTCCCACCAACAGTGTAAGAGGGTTCCCTTTTCTCCACACCCTCTCCAGCATTTATTGCTTGTAGACTTTTGGATAGCAGCCATCCTGACTGGCGTGTAATGGTACCTCATTGTGGTTTTGATTTGCATTTCTCTGATAATGAGTGATGTTGAGCATCTTTTCATGTGTTTGTTAGCCATCTCTATGTCTTCTTTGTAGAAATGTCTGTTTAGTTCTTTGGCCCATTTTTTGATTGGGTCATTTATTTTTCTGGAATTGAGCTTCAGGAGTTGCTTGTATATTTTTGAGATTAATCCTTTGTCTGTTGCTTCATTTGCTATTATTTTCTCCCAATCTGAGGGCTGTCTTTTCACCTTACTTATAGTTTCCTTTGTTGTGCAAAAGCTTTTAGGTTTCATTAGGTCCCATTTGTTTATTTTCGCTTTTATTTCCAATATTCTGGGAGGTGGGTCATAGAGGATCCTGCTGTGATTCATGTCGGAGAGTGTTTTGCCTATGTTCTCCTCTAGGAGTTTTATAGTTTCTGGTCTTACATTTAGATCTTTAATCCATTTTGAGTTTACTTTTGTGTATGGTGTTAGAAAGTGTTCTAGTTTCATTCTTTTACAAGTGGTTGACCAGTTTTCCCAGCACCACTTGTTGAAGAGGTTGTCTTTTTTCCATTGTATATGCTTGCCTCCTTTGTCAAAGATAAGGTGTCCATAGGTTCATGGATTTACCTCTGGGCTTTCTATTCTGTTCCATTGATCTGTATTTCTGTCTTTGTGCCAGTACCGCACTGTCTTGATGACTGTGGCTTTGTAGTAGAGTCTGAAGTCAGGCAGGTTGATTCCTCCAGTTCCATTCTTCTTTCTCAAGATTACTTTGGCTATTTGAGGTTTTTTTGCATTTCCATTCAAACTGAAATTATTTGTTCTAGTTCTGTGAAAAATACCGTTGGTAGCTTGATAGGGATTGCATTGAATCTATAGATTGCTTTGGGTAGAATAGCCATTTTGACAATATTGATTCTTCCAATCCATGAACATGGTATGTTTCTCCATCTGTTTGTGTCCTCTTTGATTTCTTTCATCAGTGTTTTATAGTTTTCTATGTATAGGTCTTTTGTTTCTTTAGGTAGATGTACTCCTAAGTATTTTATTCTTTTTGTTGCAATGGTGAATGGTATTGTTTCCTTAATTTCTCTTTCTGTTTTTTCATTGTTAGTGTATAGGAATGCAAGGGATTTCTGTGTGTTAATTTTATATCCTGCAACTTTACTATATTCATTGATTAGCTCTAGTAATTTTCTGGTAGAGTCTTTAGGGTTTTCTATGTAGAGGATCATGTCATCTGCAAACAGTGAGAGTTTCACTTCCTCTTTTCCTATCTGGATTCCTTTTACTTCTTTTTCTGCTCTGATTGCTGTGGCCAAAACTTCCAACACTATGTTGAATAGTAGTAGTTCACCCTGATTATTTAACTTATATGCAGAGTACATCATGAGAAACGCTGGGCTGGAAGAAGCATAAGCTGGAATCAGGATTGCTGGGAGAAATATCAATAACCTCAGATATGCAGATGACACCACTCTTATGGCAGAAAGTGAAGATGAACTAAAAAAAAAAAGCCTCTTGATGAAAGTTTAAGAGGAGAGTGAAAAATTTGGCTTAAAGCTTAACATTCAGAAAACTAAGATCACGGCATCTGGTCCCATCACTTCATGGGAAATAGGTGGGGAGACAGTGGAAACAGTGTCAGACTTTAATTTTTGGGGCTCCAAAATTACTGCAGATGGTGATTGCAGCCATGAAACTTCCTCCTTAGAAGGAAAGTTACGACCAACCTAGATAGCCTATTAAAAAGCAAAGACATTACTTTGCCAACAAAGATCCGTCTGGTCAAGGCTATGGTTTTTCCAGTGGTCATGTATGGATGTGAGAGTTGGACTGGGAAGAAAGCTGAGCGCTGAAAAATTGATGCTTTTGAACTGTGGTGTTGGAGAAGACTCTTGAGAGTCCCTTGAACTGCAAGGAGATCCAACCAGTCCATCCTAAAGGAGATCAGTCCTGGGTGTTCATTGGAAGGACTGATGCTGAAGCTGAAACTCCAGTACTTTGGCCACCTGATGCGAAGAGTTGAGTCATTGAAAAAGACCCTGATGCTGGGAGGGATTGGGGGCAGGAGGAGAAGGGGACAACAGAGGATGAGATGGGTGGATGGCATCACCGACTTGATGGGCATGAGTTTAAGTAAACTCCGGGAGCTGGTGATGGACAGGGAGACCTGGCATGCTGCGATTCATGGGGTCGCAAAGAGTTGGACGTGACTGAACTGAACTGAACTGAATAAACAGATGCAAGGACTGAGTTTGAACAGTGTTTGAGTCTTAATTCTTGGGCTTACTAGCAATAGAACTACAGTCAAGTGATTGTTTCTGAGCCTCAGTTACCTCAGAAGTTAAATGGAAAAATGTTGGATGTATTGCAGTAGACTAAGAAAAATAAATGTTAAAATAGTGTGTACCAAACCTCTATGTAAGAACTCAGTAATGGGAGATGACTTAGAAGTAAGTATGGCTCAGATGGTAAAGCGTCTGCCTGCATTGAGGGAGACCCAGGTTTGATCCCTGGGTCAGGAAGATCCCCTGGAAAAGAAATGGCAATCTACTCTAGTACTCTTGCCTGAAAAATTCCATGGATGGAGGAGCCTGATGTGGGCTATAGTCCATAGGGCCGCAAAGAGTCGGACACGACTGAGTGACTTCACTTTCTTTCTTTCTTTCTAAGCAGAAGTGAAAAAAAGAGTTAAGTTTTTTATTTTAAAATATATTTGGACTATTTGGACATTTTCTAAAGCAGCTTAGCTGAAATGGTTTTATAATCTCAGTATTTAATATTTAGGAGTCTTTCAATGTGGTGTTTCTTTGTAGCCTTGTTTGAAAGTCAGACTTTCTGTGTATGATATGGTTATCAGCTTATCAGACTGTTACCAGTCAGCCCTTTTGTGGAATCAACTTTGTGTGATGTTGTGTGCCCTGCCTGTTCCCCCAGCTCCTTGGCCCAAGACTCAATTCAGAACTGGAAGACTTGGATCTGTCGTCTCCTAACATACTCATTTTTGGCAAATCCTTGCCCATTTATGTGTTTCTTCAATGTTAAAATGGTACCTAATTAATTTAGCTTCAGAGAACAAAGTGAAATAGAACCTGGGTACATTTTTGTAAAACACAGTGTCTTAGTCTGTTTGGTCTGCCATAACAAAAGACTGCAGACCGAGTGGTTTAAACAGTGGAAATTTGTTTCTCACCATCTTGGAGACTTGGAACGTCCACGGTTAAGGTCCGGCTGACTTGATTTCTGGTGAGAGCTCCTCACGGCTGGCAGACAGCCGCCCTCTCGCAGTGTGCTCACGTGGACTTTGCTCTGAGTGTGCTCTGGGGGAGGGGAGGGAGAGGAAGGGTAAGAGAGTGAACCCCTGGGTGTCTTTTCTAATAAGGGCACTAATTCTTTAGGATCAGGGCTCTTGTGACCTCATTTAGCCTCTGCATACAGCTTCACTGACTAGGACTTGCATGTGGGACACACATAGCTTGCATGCATGCTTGCATGCAGGCACATTCAATAACATGCGTTGAAATTGGAAGTGTTGTCTTTTGATGGGTTTACAACCATCAGAACCATCATTGATAACAGTTAAGTGCCAGTCATGTATTATATTTAACTGCTGTCCAGAGCTGCAGATATGTATGGATCCTCTGAGTCCTGCTTTCTAGTTGATGAGTTTATAGTTGGTTAGCTACAGGAGTGATTTACAACCGAGTTAGTATAGAACTCAGAATATTACTGTGCCAAAGATAATTACAAGATACCAACAGCCTTTCTTATAGTATATTAAGCATATACCATTTCCTTGAATTCCCCCCACCCTTTTCCAAGCCCAGATAATAGTTTGGTTCCCATAGTAAATGTCTATAGTTTAGTGGTAATTTTAAAAATTGTATCATTTATCTTAATTATGAATTTAGCTTTTTACTCACAGAGCAAGCTTTTTAAGGTGGTACAGTTTCACAGATTTTAAAGATAACTAAATCAAACCTTGGTTTTGCGTAGCAGATACTGGAATAGAGATAGAAGTTCTAACTAAACTTCAGGATATAAGCCTTCTCTTTTCCTAATTGTGAATTTCAGTATGAATTTTGATTGAGTTCTGTTTGCATTTTAGATTGTGCTGGAAGATCTTTGTACCTGGTTTCCCGAAATGATCCCATTTATGTTGTTTTTCACAGGCCAGCCCTCCAGATCTCTATATTGAAAGATTTAATATAGCTCTTGGACAATATATGGGAGCATTGCAGAGCATTGTGCCTCTTTTCATATATATGGTAAGTTAGAGCTATTTTCCCTTTCCACATACCTTGGTTTGTTGGTCTAACTGCAAACAGATGCAGAAAGTTAAGTATATTCTATTTTTCTTTTACTAAGTATTACGTTAGAAATGGAAATTAATCTCTTTCAGCAATATTTGATAGTGTTGACATAGAAAACTTATTTAGCCTTGTGTACACTGTTTTGAAACTTCATAAATACCATTGCCGAAATAGTCAATTAGGCATTACTTAATCACAGTCACCCAGTTAGCATTTATTTTATTTCTACCATATGAAAGATACTGTGCTTAGAAAATAAAGATAAAGAAATAAAGATAAGAAAGCAAAATCTTTCCTATATATGAAGATTTCTTATCTTCAGAAAGTACAGTTAAGACATGTTTCTAAAAACATGGTGTATAATAAATGCCAAGGAGGTAACTCCATAAAAAGTAGAACAATAAAATTTTCTTTCATTCTAATGATCGTTTTCGTTTGGAGGGTATGCCATGGGTATAATCTGTAGTCTCTTAACTTTGCTGATGTGTTCTCCACTCCCACCCCACCCCACCCTGTTTTAAATATATAAAGTTACAGGATCTTAATGTTTGTGTTCCTACTGAATGGAAGAGCCTTTAGAAACCATTGTCCCACTTTCTTGTTGTTAGGTTGAGTTGTTTAGGTTGATCCTACATTCTGTTGCTTAGAGGTCACTGTGTGTAATACCAAACTTCAAAATGATTTATTGTCCATAAGATATGCTTTACTGGGGGGGGGGGGGGGAGAAAAAAAAAGGTCATTGGGAGAAATCTGTGTTGTCAGTGGGAGACTACTATTTAAATAATGGATGAAGGATATTTATAGTAAAAACTATACAAAAATAATGACATGTCCGTATGTTATTTTCAAGGGAAATCTTTTCAAGCTACAACATTAGGTGAAAAAGCAAGATGTAAAGCAGTGTGAGGTATATTTCTTCATTAGCAAGTGTTTTCTTCTTTATTTTAGGGGAAATAAAACATATCAGAGAGGAAAAAAAAATGTTAAAAATAGAAAGAATCAGTGAGCAAATTGTTAATATTCCTCTTTGTATTTTTACTCCTATACATGGAGTTAGCATTTTTAAACACGAATGAATTTAGTCTTTTTGACTTGCCAGTCATTTTAATGGATGCTTTTGGCTGTAAGAAACAAAACTTGATTGAAAGTGATTTAGATAAAGAAAGAAAAGTATTGTCTCTTGCTATAAAGTTCTAGAAATAAAGTAGTTTCCAGGGTTGGTTAAATCTGTAGTTGAGCAGTGTTATCAAAGTCTTAGCTTGTTTTTTGTCTCTTTGCTTTATATAGCTGTTTCATCTTGTTTTCCACATGGTTGTAAGATGACTGTAAGGTACTCTTCACTCAGGCCTCAGTTTCCCTTAGTCTGATTGGGTTACCTTGGGTCACTTGTCTGCCTTTGAACCAAAGACTACCCATCCGGAAGGAATGCTGTAAACTGAATGATTTGGACTAATCATTAAAGTGGAATGTAGGGGAGTCAACCGGTGCATGCCCACTGCCTGCTTTAAGCCTGGATTTTTAAATAGCGTACCTATCACTTGTGTTTCCTGGTATTGCCTTTAGATCATGATGTAGTCATATAAAAGGGCATATTAAGTGCTTATCATACAATATGGTCCATTACATTCCTGTCTAGTTAATGTTGAGTATCTTCCCATGTTCTTTTATATGATTTATAGCATTTTGTCTTTATGTGCTTTAAACTCCATGCTAGGAAGACTATAATAGTGGCAGAGCTTTTGTTTTCTAATGTTGGTTTTTTATGTTTTAATTGATGCTTTTATGAATTGTTTCCTAAAATTATTTTTTAGTGCTTCAGTTCATTAGACTAACTATTTCCCTCTAATTGATGCCCTGAAAAATAACTTGTTTTCCATTTCAGAATAAGTTTTACATCGAAACCAAGCTTAACAGAGACTTAAAAGATGACCTTATAAAGCTGTTTACTGAACACGTTGCAGAAAAGCACATTTACAGCCTAATGCGTAAGTGTTTCAACCTGGAGGGATGACGTGACACTAGCAGGTTTTCTTTTTTGAATCAGTGAGCATTGGCATCTGAACCCCAATGTTGACATCTTTGGAATCATATCACAAGAAGTGTTAAAGTCTCATTCTATAGTGAGACACTGAGGAATTGAAATTTGACTTGAAGTTCACCCAGTGAGCTGGGAGAAGCCAGGCTCTGAACAGTGCCCTCATAGCTGGAGTGATACTTTGCCTCTTTTGTTTTCCTCTGACATTGGGGGAAATATTGATATTAAAGAGTTCATTTGCCCATAATTTTGTTACCGATAATTCTAGGATAGTGTTAATATTTTTGAAATAGCACAGTATCCTCTCAGTTTCCTTATTTTTATTAAAAAAAAAGCTAAAGCTTATGAGAATTAAACATATGTTTGTCCCTTCTCTCAAGCTACAGCTCCCTCAAATTCCCATTTTGTTTTACTTAAAAGGGGAGTTCAACTAGAAAATTTTACTTTTTAATTAAAGACTTTCTACAAAGAATTTTAAGTGGAGAGGATTTTATTGAAATGTTATATCTTTTTGTAACTGAATGTGATTATTTTCAATTAATTCATCCCAAATTTGTATTCATTTTATGTTTAATATGTGAATTTATCATTTCCTTATATAGCTATCAAGTTTGACATAGGTAGTTATAGTTATGTAGAGCTTATTTGCAAATGTATGTATTTGATGACACAATGACTGTGTGATTGAACCTGAAGAATTAGTTGGGAATAAGACAATAGCTCAGTTGGTAAAGAATGTGCCTGCAATGTAGGAGACCCTGGTTTGATTCCTGGGTCAGGAAGATACCTTGGAGAAGGGCTAGGCTACCCACTCCAGTATTCTTGGGCTTCCCTTGTGACTCAGCTGGTAAAGAATCTAACTGCAATGTAGGAGACCAGGGTTCAATCCCTGGATTGGAAGATCCCTTGGAGAAGGGAAAAGCCACCCACTCCATTGTTCTGGCCTGGAGAATTCCATGGACTGTATAGTCCATGGGGTTGCAAAGAGTCGGACATGACTGAGCGACTTTCACTTTCAAGACTTATTGAAAGCCAAATGGTTGGTCCAAAAGTAGGAAGATGAATTAACAGAGACAGAGTCTGGGTTTGGGGTCATGTTGAAATTAGTAGAGTAGGAGAGACTCCAAGAAACTGAAATTTAGAATTTCAGTTTTTAAACATTCCTTTTTTTTAAGACGTGATTTTTCTGCAATGCCTAGCATTTGTTATCCTTTAAATTTATCTATGCCATTCAAAATTATAGCTATCTGCTGATGATAAAATCAGAAGGAAAAACTTGAACCAGTGACCCTCTGGCCTTCATTACATGAATTCAAATGTAACACACATTGCATGTTTGAAACTACAGAAATGTTGACTAAGTGAGATGGCATTTCCATTTTTAAAAAGGTGTGAATAGAAAAAACAATTTAATAATTTGACAAGCCTGCTTAGACTAAAATTACACCAAATTTCATGAGTATTTATTAGTTAATATATGGTGATTTTGGGGAAAGGGAAATGATTGAGGGAGTTAGAGATGAGGGAGTTAGAGAACTTTCATTCCCCACATGTAAGTGTTTTAAATCATGAACTTAATGGGAAGTATTTATAGCTCACTCAATTAAGTACCATGAGTACTGTTGCTTTAATAAAGCTTTGCTTATTTACAGAACCTCCATCAATTGAATAATTTCCGTCAGTGTTTGAACAACATGCACATATTTACTTGGTAGATGGAACTCGACTGTGATGGATTAATTTTGAAAAAGAAGAACTTTAGTGTATAAATACTTGGTTTGCCCTCTTGAGCTGTTCTTTTCTTATCCTTGTTTATCCTTCAGTCTTTGGGAGAAACGGTGATAGAAACTGAAACCTTGACAATCAATAAGAGTTGCATAATTTTTATAACCCATTTTCTCTTTATTTCAGCTTTACTTTTAGAAGCCCAGTCAACACCATTTCAGGTCACACCTTCAACTATGGCAAATATTGTGAAAGGCCTGTATACTCTCAGACCAGGTAAACATTCATCATTTGTTTAGGGGTTAGATTTGTTTGTTTATGGCAATTCCAGCCTGATTCATGAGAGGATAGTGTTTTTCTGTGTTTTCTGAAGCTTTATGGTATTTGGGTTTGTTACAGAAGAAAGTTGAATTAGATACTCATTATTGTGAAATGTAAACTCAGGGTCTCACTTGGAAGTCTTTCTATACTAGTGAAAAGCAGATAATTTAGGGAATACAAGAAATAGTTTGTAGGAGACACTTTAGATACAGTTGAATCTTGTGTCTGGCATGAATCTCTTTTTTTTGTTAGGTTCTCCTTTACTTCCGCGTCATACTGCAAGTATGTCCAGGCATACACATTCACAGCTCCATCTTGTAAGGCCTGTTATGTATCTTGCAAGGACTCTAGAAGTTCTGATAAAATTATAGTTATTTCAAGGATATTTTGAGGAGGGAGATAGAATAGCAGAACCAAAAATCAAAGATCACTGTGTTCAAGGCATAGTTTGTAAGTTAATCTTAATATATGTCTTATAATAAAAGCACTGAATTTAAAGGATTCTCCAGATGCTTTTATACATATCTTTCTGTTTACAACCCAGAACCTCAAACTTATCCCAGTGGTCTAGTCAATTAAAAAATGTCCATAGGACAGAGATTGCTGACGTTCAGGGTAGAAAGTTATTTTCTGACTGCTTCTGGTTTTCAGACAGTCTCCTCTGATACTTTCTTAGGAGTGTACTTCTCTCTGCTTAATAAACTCTTGCTACTTAAGAAAGAAAGAGAATAAAAAGAAAAATAATTGCCAGTCTAGAAACTTAAGGATGCCTTTTTTGACAGTAATTATTTTTTTGTGAAATTCTGTCACTTGAAGATCGAATGAAATAAAACAGGATCTAAAGAACTTAACATAATAGTACTTGATAATGTAATAAGCATGCTAATATTAACTGTTGTTACTGCTTTTCATTTGGGTCCAGTGGTTATTTTAATGGACTGATATCTGAATAATTTACTTATTTAATTTAAAAGAAATAGCAGAATTTAGCTTACCACATTGGAAACCAAGTAAAAACTGTGATATTAGGGGTAGACTGTGATCTACAGAAGTACCTTCTTTCTCAGGCTTCTTTAAAGAATTAGTGATTTCTAGAGTATTCAAATGTAATGTTACTTAAATTGGAATCAGTTCTTGCTCTAATCTTCATAATTTTTAGACATATTACCCCTACAAAATAAGTATTTATATAAAATTAAAAGTATTGCCTGTGTACAATAAACTGATGAATTTCTTTTTCTAGTTTCATAGAATTTTAAATTTCATTTTGCTAAGTGTGGTGAAAGTAACTCATGAATTTTTCTTTTAGTGCTAGATTATGAATGATTTTTTTCTTTTATTTTGGAAGACATCCAAGTACAGTATGACAGATTTCTAAATTCTGCCTCCAAAGTGAGCAGCTTTATCAGCTCTGGCTTTTATCATTAGTAACAAAATCATAGAATAAAACTAGTCACTAAGGGTAGAAAAACTTGTAGATACATGTTTATCCAAATGCTATTTTTATCCAGGTTTGAGCTCTTCTATAGGATTTGTACTACTTGTGAGGAGAATTCTGTATTTGAGAATTGTCCTTTTGAAAAGGTGAATTTTATCACAGACGAACCTTTTGCTGTCCTAGCTATTTTCTGAGATACTCTTAAACTTATTTTTGACATTTATTCGTCTTGCCAGTACCCATTGTCTTCCTAGTTTGTTTAAGCAGTTTTATTCACCTGACAGACTAAGGTTAAAATATTTTAAAAGTTGAATTTTAAATGTAAAGGTTCCTTTCATTACAGTAGTGCTGATTTTTATATAATGGATGCATCTGAATCACCCAAAAAGGTTTGTTAAACTGTAGATTCCTGGGCCCTAGTCCTTGGAGATTCTGATGACATCTGTTATTTAAATGTGTTTCCATCTAGTCTTTAGAAGCTCTCTAGGAATAGTTCCCATGATCCCATCTTGCTCTTCTTCATTTAATACAAACACTTTTCATTGTTTCTTTATCTTTATTTTAATGATTGCCTGGAGTTCCGTAAAATGTCAGACTGGTTTGACTCCTTGCTTTCTCTGATGGGTTAGTGGTTCCCCAGGGCACTGAACTGAGACTCTTTTTAAAGCCATTTGAACTGAGCTAGAAGAAGGGACACTATTAAGAACATTTTGATACAAGTCTGTACAGAGGGTGAGTGGATCACCTTGATAGTGTTTGTGGTGCTTGGTTTTTTTGTTGTTTGTTGTTTACCATCTCTAGTTTAGCTCTTCTCTTATTAGGCTTTTTTTTTTAACTTGCCAGTGATCCAGCACTGCATAGCATTAAATGTATTTTGCTTTGTTTTTCTGATTTAGAGTTGTTTGCTTAGATTACAGTTTTTAAAGTGAGCATACTGGATTAAATACAGCGTTGGCATTTTATGGGTTTTGATACATACAGCCAGAATACACACACACCACACACACACAGCCCTACACACACGCGCGCGCGTGCATGCATGTGTGCTGAGTCATTTCAGTCTGTTCTACTCTGTGCAACTCTATGGACTGTAGCTCACCAGGCTCCTCTGTCCATGGGATTCTTCAGGCAAGGATACTGGAGTGGGTTGCCATGCCTTCCTCCAGGGGATCTTCCTGACCCAGGGATTGGACACATGTCTCTTAGGTCCCCGGCATTGGCAGTTGGGTTCTTTACCACTAGTGCCACCTGGGAAGCCCATATATATATCCAAAAGGGAAAATTTGAAAGGACTAGGTTAGAAGAATCCAAGAGGGCACAGAAGTGGCAGTATTTATATTTAGTGTTCACTGAGTAAGGGGAAGAGTATCTGATTTGTTAAAATGCTTTATAATAAAGACACTTAATTTATCTTTGTCATGTCTAATGCAGATATTTTCCTTTGACTTCTTTTTGTCTATTTATTTTGAGGAATGAATTTTTTTCTATAGATTATTCTCTTGATCTTTTATCTTTTGCTTAATAGTTTGATTACCAGTTAATTTTCTTTCTTTCACTGTTACATATGTTTAATTTGCTATAATTTAATGTGAGTCAGAGTTGGTTTATATTTTAAATGATGGGTAACATCATCTCTCCCACCTCCCTCCCCATTTTTTGGTACTTTTAAAATATGTCTGCTTATTACTTCATGTACTGTTCTGTTCTTAGGCCAGTGTATTTTTTTAATTAATGTTCCACAGGGCTAAGTATTTCCACCAAGTCTTTTCCTTCCAAGTCCCTCCTGCTCAGAATTCTTTGCTTATTTCCCTTCTGTTTTCTTCCATATTTAGAATTTTTGAGACGGTTCATTCAAAAATTCTCTATGGATTTTTTGTTAAATTTGGTTAAATCAATAAAACGTAAAATATCCTCTTCCTGTAAATTCCATTTAGAAAAGAAACTTAACCTCTTTATCAGGAGGGGTTGCACTAATTTTTTTCCCACTTTAAGTTTGGTTTCATTTATAATCTTGTTGTTTGGGAAGAAAACTTTTCCTTTTCTGTTTAAATTGTATGATTTCCTTAATGAATCTTTTCCTTCCCTCACAGAGTGGGTTCAGATGGCTCCGACTCTGTTTTCTAAATTTATTCCAAACATTCTCCCTCGTGCGGTGGAGTCTGAACTGTCTGAATATGCTGCTCAAGATCAGAAGCTTCAAAGAGAACTTATACAGAATGGTTTCACAAGGCAAGTTTTCCTCTCCTTTCATGATAAAATGTGTCCATTTCCTTAGGCCAGTTTGGCTTGGTAGTGGGGCTGGAGGGGGGACGCCAGGTTCTTAGAATGGGAGACATCTGGCCGCCGATAGGGCCGGTGCTGAGGGGAGAGGTGGGGAGCTCCTTGTCTGTGAAAGTGTTGAAGCTGGGTTTTGACTTTATGGGAGCTGCTCTTAAGTAGGTTTTGAAGAAGGGATTTCTCATCGGGTGGGCAGTTAGTCTGGGCAGCCTCCGAAGAGCTCTTCCAGCTTTGATCCTCTTATACTAGTTTTGAATATTTGGGGAAACCTTGTGAAAATTTTATGATCAGTTATAAAGGTATATTTATGACTAAACTAGCAAAGGATTAGTTTTATGACTAAACTGGTAAGGAGGGTTTAGATTGTGTTTTTCATATTTCCATTTTTCCCCCTAAATTGTAGTCATTTCTTCTTAAAAAGTAGGGTATCACTTATATGTGTCCCCAAAATTCACCTCCCTTGATTTTGATGTAAACACTTTGCTAATTTTTCTGAAAGTTGCAATTCATTATCCTGGCTTTACCCCAGAAAATCTTTCAAAGTGAGTATTTTCAACTAAAATTACAGAAAAATTTTGATTCCTCACAGGAAAGCATCCTGTTCTGTAATCAGATCGTTGTAGGGTATAGTGGAACTTCATAATTTTCATAATCCTTGCCCTCTCCTTAGCACGGTTGCATGTCTTCTCTTATTTGAATCCCTTATATTAAAGGGAGAAAGTTGTGGAGAGAAAGACACCTCAGTTCCTCCCTGAGGCGTAGTTGTGACACAAAGAGTGATTGGGTATTGACTCACTTCTCTGGCTTGGGCAGGGGATGGCCATGCTCTTTCGCAGGTTCTGAGGCCACATTCAGCCTCAGAACACCAGCCTTGATCACGATCGCTGTTTGTCAGTTTCTCATTTCAGCACCGGTTAGGAAAGAAAGCAGATCCTTTGTTCTTTGTTGGCATTTATTCCCTTTGTGTCCCGGTGGCGTCTGTGTTCATGTGGTAAGGGGCCACTGAGTAACCCACCAGTCACTCTCCACCTCGTGGGCAGCTGACACTGAAGGGCTCAGTCAGCTGTCAGAAGGAAGCTGTGTGGACAGGCCCACGAGCCTGCCTTCTCTGTGGCAAGGGAGAGGAACAAAAGGCCGTGGGAGAGTCTGCATGCCAACACCTGACTTTTCTCCCTGGTGTCCAGTGGTTGGGTGTCTTCTGATATCAACTGTAGTATTTCTATGGAGTATGTTGTTTACACTGCCAATCTGGCAGGTGAAAAGTAATTACTCAGAGTTTGTTTCATTTGTGTTTCTCTTATTAGGAGTGAGGCTGAGCATACTTTCCTGTGTTTGTATTTCTTTTCCTGTAAACGGTTTCTGCTTGTTGCTCATTTTTCTTTTCTATTGTTAGTCTTTTTTTCTTGGTTTCTAGGAGCTCTTTCTATAGTGAAAAGATTGTTTGCCCAAAATGACAGTTTTTTCTCAGTTTCTTTTGACTTTGCTTATGGTGTGTTTTTTGGTGTATTTGTTTTATTTGAAGTCATGTGGAAGTTTTTTTTATTTTACGTAACTATCAAGTTTTTTCTTTATGGCTTATGCATTCTGAATTATAGTTAAAAGTTTTTTCTTGAAATGTTTTAAAAATAAATGCAGAATAAACGGAGTATACCTCTTATGTTTTTTCCTGGGCTCACCATAATTTTGAATTATTTTATGCTTTTTTTCTATGTTATATTTGAGTGTTTGCTTTTAATTTTAGAGATGAGCTTATCAGTGCTTTTAACAAACAGCCCTCTGAAGGCTTTTATTTCTGTGAAGCAGTGTAGGAAGATAGCTCTTGTAGATTTCTTTGAACACCTGGATTCACCTTACAGAAGAGTGTGGAACACATCCAGAGACATTTTCCGAATCCTAATTTTGGAGCTGGAGTGGGAGAACAGGGGTGTCTCATCACTCTTAGGTAAAACTTGGGACCTGGAATGAGAGAACAGGGTGCAGGACTGTTTGGTGTCTCCTCGCTCTTATGTAAAATCTGCTTGGGGTGAGTTGAGGCACTGACTCCATAAATAAGCTCAGGTAACATTGCCTTTGAACGTGAAGGACTAGCCTGGCACTGTTCTAATAAGGTCAGGATGGGTCAGGTGTGTTCATTCATATGAAATTTAAAAGCTAGTATTCCAAAAGATGATAAAATTATTTTATTTTACAAACTGAGTTGAGCTATTTTCTGTTAACGAACTACTCTACATTTATTCTGAAGATTAAAGGCTGCCTCATGACTTACTCCGTTGGGTGATATGCACAAAGTAGGCCCTGATTTCAGTGGACATTATGAAGTGCTGGGCTGGCTAAGACCAGTCAGAAAGGGTGTGCACACACCATGCACTTAGCAGCTGACGGCAGTCACTTGCGCTTCCAGCACTTGTGTCTGGACCTTCCATACTCTGCTCCTTCCAAACTTGATGCTGCCTTTGATCATTTTTGGCTAGAATTGTTTTGAAGAAATGGTGTCCACTGATGCAAAAATACCATATAAGCTGTCTAACAAAAATTCTGTTACTGGCTGCCTTCATGTGAGCAATCTTTTTATGGTTTGTGTCTAGCCATACATGATTCCTGTTCAGCTTTGCAAGCTGTTTTTTCATTTGAGGCTGTATTGCATTTACATGATGTAGGGTATGACAGTGCATTGCTTTAATGTGGATGGCACAGTCTTTGAAATGTTTTAAGATCAGTGAACATTGTCAAATATATCGTCTTTGTAGTTAATGGATAGATTCTTATTTGAGCTGGAGTTTATGTGAAGCATCTTTAGGTGCATAGAAATATAGTGTGGACTTATTTCAAAGCCAGAAGTAACATACCAGCTAAAAGCAGTATTTTTTTTTTTAACATGTTACCTGCATAGTTGAATTGCTTATTGGGGGAAGGGCAGGCTGTTGTCTGCTGTTGTCAAAGATTACATTATGGAAGATAAGCTCACTAGGGAACTTCTAACACGCAGGCCCTCAGGTCGAGCATCCTCATTCAAACCCACCTATGGGCCTTTTCAAAGCGTGTGCCAAGTAGCTTTTAAAGGCAAGTAAACTATTTTTGCTGAGTGACTGTCCTGGATTTCTAGAACAAAGTAGAACCTTGTTAGGGGTATTGTTGTTCTTTTAGCTGAGACGGTCACCCAAGGATCAGGGCTTTTTCAGTAGTAGCCTGGGTCTGGTGTTGAGGGCAGCTGACTTGATAGTGTTATCAGATAGTGGTTTAACAGCCTCATGTACATCACACTGACATTCTGTGTGCCTCCTGTTGTTTTCATGTCCGTATTTTTCTCCTGTTACTTTAACGTGTTTCATTTTTTTAAAAAATGTGGGGGGTGGGGGTGGGAATGAAGTTTGTTTATAGAAGTCTAAGTTCCAGATTCAAGATCTATCCTGTGTCTTCCTTTTTGATCAGCATTAATTTACTTGTTTCAGAGTATTTGGTGAATGCTGCTGTGATGATGTTACATACCTCTGTTCATAGTTCTTCATGCACTCTGTCTACCAACGCTAATCCCTTGAATCTGTTTTGTCACCTCCACTGTATTATCGTAAGGGATTACATTTAGGTCATACTTGAATGGCCTAGTGATTTTCCCCTATTTTCTTCAATTTAAGCCTGAATTTTGTAGTAAGGAGCTCATGATCTGATTTCATTCCAGTCCCAAAGAAGGGCAATGCTAAAGAATGTTCACACTACCATTCAATTGCGTTCATTTCACATGCTAGCAAAGTGACGCTCAAAATCCTTCAAGCTAGGCTTCAGCAGTACATGAACTGAGAACTTCCAGGTGTACAAGCTGGGTTTAGAAGAGGCAGAGGAACCAGAGATCAAATTGCCATTTGTTGATCGTAGAGAAAGCAAGGGCTTGCCTGGTAGTTCAGCTGGTGAAGAATCCGCCTGCAATGCAGGAGACCTGGGTCCGATCCCTGGGTTGGGAACATCTCCTGGAGGAGGGCATGGCAACTCACTCCACAGTATTCTTGCTTGGAGGATCCCCATGGACAGAAGGAGCCTGGCAAGCTATAGTCCATGGGGTCGCAAAGAGTCGGACATGACTGAGTGACTAAGCACAGCACAGAAAAAGCAAGGGAATTCCAGGAAAACATCTACTTCTGCTTCACTGACTACACTAAAGCCTTTAATTGTGTGGATCACAACAAACTGGAAAATTCTTTAAAAGATGGGAATACCAGACCACCTTACTTGTCTCCTGAGAAGTCTGTATGCAGGTCAAGAAGCAACAGTTAGAACCAGACATGGAGCGACAGACGGGTTCAAAATTGGCAAAGGGGAGTACATCTAGGTTATATATTATCACTCTGCTTATGTAGAGTACATCATGTGAAATGCCGGGCTGGATGAATCACAAGCTGTAATCACAATTGGTGGGAGAAATGTCAATAACCTAAAATATGCCGGTGATACCACTCTAATGGCAAAAAGTGAAGAACTAAAAAACCTCTTGATGAAGGTGAAAGGGGAGAGTGAAAAAGCTGGTTTAAAAGCTCAGTCTGCAAAAAACTAAGATCATGGCATTCAGTCCCATCACTTCATGGCAAATAGAAGGGAGAAAAGTGAAAACAGGGACAGATTTTATTTTCTTTGGCTCCTAAATCATGGTGACTGCAGCTGTGAAACTAAAAGATGCTTACTCCTTGGAAAGAAAGCTGTGACAAACCTGAACAGCATAATAAAAAGCAGAGACCTCACTTTGCCAACAAAGATCTGTATAGTTAAACCTATGGTTTTTGCAGTAGTCACATGTGGGTGTGAGAGTTGAACCTTAAAGAAGGTTGAGCACCAAATAGTTGATGCTTTCGAAATTGTGGTGCTGGAGAAGACTCTTGAGAGTCCCTTGGACAGCAAGGAGATCCAACCAGTCGATCTTAAAGGAAATCAGTCCTGAATATTCATTGGAAGGATTGATGCTGAAAGCCCAATACTTTGGCCACCTGATGCAAAGAGCTGACTCTTTGGAAAATACCCTGATACTGGGGAAGATTGAAGGCAAAAGGAGAAAGGGGGCAACAGAGGATGACATGGTAATATAGCATCACCAGTTCAGTGCACATGAATTTGAACAAACCTTGGGAAAGACTGAAGGACAGGGAGACCTGGTGTGCTGCAGTCCATGAGGTCGCAAAGAGTCGGACATGACTTAGTGACTGAATAGCAACAAAGCTGTGATGATAGTACTGTAAGATTCTCAGCTGGCTTTGGCCAAATAGTATATTAACAATAGAGGTGTTCAAAAGCAGCATTAGGGTGGATCTGTTTAGAATTTGTTAGGCTGTCTAAACCTAGTTCGTGCTAGGTTTTTCTCTAAAATGCTCGGTCAAGAGGAAAATCCTTCAGAGACCATTTGGTGTGGTCTCTTTCTTCTGGTCCTTAAGACTCCTCATCCAGTGTAGCAAGAGGTTTCTGTTCTGGTCTTGATCGTAACCAGAGAAAGTGGGAAAGTTTGGTAATCTGGAAGATCACACACACAAAAAAAAAAGATTACAAAGATTAAGAAAAAACAAAAACATGAAATAATTACTTAAGCTAGCATTTTAATCCATCTGTGGAGGCTATTTATTAGTTATGCACTAATTTGTTAATTCAGCAGATATTTCGTTTTTCTACTCTGCACTTAGATACTGCTTCTAGATACTGGGTGAACAAGACAGGCAGAGTTCCTGTTTTTATGGAGCTTATACTCTACTGTTGGGAGATAAATAGCAAACATGTAAACAAATTATTTCTAATAATAATGAGTGCTACACAGAAAAAGAGATGGAGTGTAGGATAAAGTACCTGACCAGGGCATGCATGAGGGGCTGTTCCCCTCACTTGGTGATGTAATGCCCTTGAAGAGGAAAATTCCAGCTGAACAGTAAGGAGATAGCCATGTGGCTAACTTGGGAGAAGAGTGTTGCAAGTATAGAGAAAAGTGCAGAAGTGCTAACATGTCCAAGGGACAGAAAAAAAGCCAGAGTGGCTGAAGTATAGTGAACAGAGAGAGGAAATGGGTGTGGAGAGGTAGATAAGAGCCATAAGTCACAGGGATGGGAAAACAAATTTGAATTAGAGTTGTTGTTTTTTTTTTTTAACTGTCATAGAAAGCTACCGAAGGGCTTTTATTCAGAGACATGAAGTCATCTTATATATGCTTTTAACATAAGATAGCTCTGGCTCTTGCCTGGACTAATACTAAGATCTTGCGGTGGTGTAGGGGAAAGGTGAAAGTGGGTTGGGATTGGCTTTGTGGCCGTGGGGTCGAGCAGTGGTTGATTTGGGGTTATGTGTTGAGACAGAATGCTCCAGAGTGAGGCAAAGAGAGGAATCAAGGATGAGCTAGGATTTGGGGCCTGAGTAATTGGGCGGATGGTGGTGCAATTTATTGAGGAAGGCGTGGGGGTGGAATGCGTTCTGGCCGTGGTAAATTTGCAGAACATGGAAGTCATCCAGGTGACAGTGGCGATGAGACCACTGGGCCTCACAAGACCGAAGTATCAGGAGGGAATCGGAGCTGAAGATAGGATTCTGGGAGCCGTTGGCATAAGGATCATATTTCAAGTCACAGAACTGGTATGACCACTCTCCTAGACTAAGGAGAACATACGTGGAGAAGAAGAGAAAGTGGCCAAGGACAGAGTATTGGGCAGAACATGGAGTGTTTCAGGAAGGAGGAGGTCAACTGAGTAAATGCTGCTGAGATTGAGGAGGAAAAAGCTAGTGGACTGGTTATTATTACTCATTATTTAGGCATTTTAGTCATTTGTCTGGGTTATTGTCTAAGAAACTACAGAGACAAAAGTAGGATTTACAAATAGCATAGAACTCTTATTTTCCTATTTCTTAAGTGGAACTCGAACTTCTGTAGGTCTTATGTATTTCTGTAGGTATTTAAGGTGAACTGGTTACTGTATGTAAAGGTTCATGTTCTGTCTGCAAGAAGGGTATTCATTAAGATTTCTGAGATTTTCCAAAAGCTTTAAGCAGTTATCAATCCCATAATAGGACTCTTAGGGGAAGATTTTAATTTATTCTATTTCATAGTTGAAATTTGCCCTGTTATATGCAGTTCACCAGGGATGTTGTTAATAGAGCCTAGATTTGCCTTCAAAGACAGTTTAGTCTGAACCAGTTTCTAGGACCCATCTTTATAGTTAATCCTTCCTTCCTTTAATAGCTTTCTATATTTAAAAGGTAGCACCTTTTAGCTAAGAATATTCAGGTTATAAATGACTCAGCTGCTGTTTACAAGTTTAATGTCAATTTTAAAATAGGATGTTAAAATTGAAAAACCTACTCAACTTCCATCATCAGTGATGCTAATTCATTTCTCCTCTACTTTGGTGTGTGAAGATGTCAGTCAGTTCTGTTGACTTCTTCTTTTCTTATCCCCAGAGGTGACCAGTCCCGGAAGAGAGCTGGGGATGAGTTGACTTATAGTAAGTAATGATGCTCCTTACCATCTTTGATGGTTTTGTGATGTAAAGCAGCCCCTGGCTATAATGATATCTGCAG
The DNA here is from genome assembly GCF_033118175.1 of Dama dama. NCBI lineage: Eukaryota > Metazoa > Chordata > Mammalia > Artiodactyla > Cervidae > Dama > Dama dama. Next base: position 84,573,545 of record NC_083695.1, on the reverse strand, counting down.
AGTTCCTGATGGTGGTCTCCAAGGGCCCTGTGTATGGTCAAGGTCAGACTGTTGGGTAAGCCATGGCAGCTCTGAAGCCCTGTTGCTGGTGGTAGTTCTCAGGCAGTTGTCAAGAGGCTGCCAGTTCTTTCATCTCCACTAGAATGAGATAAGTGTCCAGACTCAGTTCCGGGTGATATGGTCCCCTTTCTTGTCGTTCACAGCCACATGGTTTTTAGGTTTTTTCCTGATCTGCTTTTGGGAGAGGGGTGAGAAATATGTGTCACATCAGCAGATTTCTACCTTTGTCAGGGAGAAGTAGCTTCTCCCTTTTCCAATGTTGTTTTTTTTTTTTTTTTCAGACAGCTCATCAGCCTGTGCAAGTTCTAGAGGGTACAGATAGTGAATGTATTGAATGTACTTTACTTCCTGAGAAGAGGACACTGGAGCTGCAGAGACTGTGTTCAGAGCACAGCGGGGGTCCCGCAGACACTCAGGAGCCGTGTCACCAAGCTCTTCTTGGAAGAGGATGCTGGACTTCTTACTTGGGTTTGTAATTAAAAAAAAAAAAAACTAACAAAACAAAACAGTTGCTGCTAGACTTGGGGATGATTTTGAAATGGAATGGGACAATCTCCTAACAAGTTTATCTACAGATTCTGTGAGGAACACACATGAAGAGTGACCATTGCTAAGTGAGATCCGGCAGCCAAAATCAGCAGCTTCCTCCAAAAGATATAAGAGCAGAAGAATCTTTTCTTTTTTAAAGCACTTGTTTTGTTCATTTGTGGACTTAGCACTTTGGCATATTGGTTTCACACATCAAGATGTCTTTGCTTTAAAATCAAGCAGATCATTACAAAATACAGTATTTTTCACCCATAACCAAAATGACCCCCTTTAAAAAAAGAGTTGGTCTTGGTTTAGCATTAGAAAGTCTTGTTACAGGAAAATGCTAACTCTGCTTTCAATATAACTTCTCCCCGCCCCCTACCCCCATCAGTTCACAACTCTTTTCTACGCTGTGCCTTGAGCTTTGTGCACTTTGCAGCTCTGTGACCATGTTGTGAAACACAAATGCTTCCCGAAAAAGCTGATGGTATTACAGTCTGACCCACCAAGATGTTGGGTATGACTTCCTAGCAGGACTCTGAAATCATTGGGGAAAGAGAAACATGTTGCACACGGGTCAGATTTCCCCCTGCCTCGCAGTGGTGTTTTCTTGTTAAATGTTGGGGACCAACTCGTGTAGAACATTTCCATTCCTCTGCCGTTTAACAGGCTCTCCCCGCTGCTGTAGTGTTGCCATTACGCTAGTTTAGCATTGGGCAGTCCTTTAGCACTAAAGCTCCCTTTTTAATACTGTTGAGAATTACCCAGTGGTCAAAGCTGGTTCCTGTGATGCTCTAGGAAGTAGATACGGTTATTAAATCCAAACATAATCAATAGTGCGGGATTCCTGATCAGTCTCATTTTAAATAGGTGAGATAAGTACTTAAGAAAAAAAGTCTGCAGTCTGTATCTTTTAAAACATTATATTTGAGTGTCATAGAGAAAAGGTAGCTCTGGCCAAGCTATATTTTCTGTTTCCATACACTCACAGTGCTGTTGAGTTCCTTAGAAAAGACTGAAGCTTACCCTATTGATTTTGAAAGGCAAAGGAAAATAGATGCGACAAGGGGAAGATGTTTTTTTTCTCAGTTATGCGTAAATCTAAATCGAGCATATGCTTGACTCTCTTTGGCTTTGTTGGCTATGTCAGACTAATTTATCTCTTCAGAGAACTAGGGGCAAAAAAAGAAGACATATCAGGGATACTGACTATCACACTTGTGATTTGCAGGTTGTTCATAGAATTGCCTCTGCCAGTTCACTTGGTCCTTTTGCGGGGAGCAGGCTCGGGGTGCGAAGTGTAGTGTCAGGAGCAAGTCAAGTCACCGAATAGAAATCCTTTATTTGTAAAATTTGTATTCAGAGAAGCAGAAGTTAAAGGTTGTCAGATTTATTTTTTTAAGTACTTATCAACCAGAGTTGGTAGATTTTGAGGAGGACTTTGACGCGTGCTCCTTTAATTCTGTGAGCATCTTGGATTGTATTGATAAACACTGAAACTGCTAAGACTATTGACAGGCTCTCGTTGTGCCCTGTACGGTTTGATTTGCCACATCATAACATTCCAATGTCAAGGAAGAATTCTCTTTTATCATGAAGTTCAAATTTTACTTTACTCAATTGGACTGCTTGCTGCAGGCTTATAAATGTAACACCTGCAACCAAATTCTCTCAAGTAGTTTTAATAATAATATTTCTGAAAAGGAATGAAATTGGAATGTTTTGTTAAATGTGGATGAATGCTTCATTATCCTAGTAATGTACCCAAATGCTTTTTCTGGGAAGGAAGTATTCTTTGGCCAACAATAGAACCTTCCCTATAAAAGCATCACATTAGGATGTGAATTGGCATTAAAATCTTTGGATGCTTTTTGCATTGTTTAGTTAATGGGGGAATAGTTTGTATTGTCTTCTTTTTATTTTGTGTGTGTTAACAAAGTGGGCAGAGTAAAGTTTGCAGAATTTAGTCTCTCTGTGCATTTTTGCACAGTGGCTGCAGCTCGCTATGGGTGAGGGCCTCATGGTACAAAACTATGATCAGAAGGCACTGGAGGAACAGCTTCTCCCGGTGCATTCAACCTGGTTCTTACTCATCTTGGCCTTTTGAGGTACACTGCAGTATGAAGAACTTACTTCTTTAAGTCAATATTGACCTTACTTATTTAATTGGGATTCTTAACAAAATTCTTAGTCTGCAACGAAGAAGTAAGAGATGCCTCCATTTTGTATTGACTAAGTACTGTCTGCCTAAAAGTATTTCCTTCGCGTGTTCACTTGTATTCTCCTTGCCAGTACAGTATGTAGTTTACACACCATAGTTAAACACTGGCTTTTTATGGGGCCCAAATCATCAAAGACAGAAAATTGTAAAGCAGGTTGATCATCTCATGAGTCAACACATGCAGTTGGTTTGCCAAATGGACTAGTGTATACATGCAGCCTGAAACTGGACCCTCCAGAGAAAGCCAGTTCACTCACTTTGGAATGGTGACACTTAACATCAATAGGTGATCGTTGTTTGGAGAGATGGTACTTATTTTAAAGTTGGCATTAAGCTTCAGTATGTGTTGTCTCATATCCTTCTCATCACAGCTACACCCTGACCTGACTGCTGTGTTTTCTGGGGAGCAGAGAGCAAAACCTGGTGTTGTGACTCTTCATCTACTAGTTCTTAGATAGGAGTTAGTGAAAAGAGACAAATACCCGGGCGCATGAGTGGTGCATTATTAAATTTTGTGGACAAGTGACTTTATCCCCTGTCCCTTTTACAAGTTGGAGGCAGTTCCCCTCCCTTCCTTCGAGGTGCGGGGTGAAAGTCAGCGTGTGAGTAAGTGAGCTTGCAGAAGAGTGGGCTGTGGCGGTGACGCTGCACGCACATACATCCCCAGGGCTACAGCCCCGGACCCCGTCACTCCTCTTGCTGCATGCCACGCTTTCTGTCAGGTTGCAAATTTGCACACACAAAGAATTCCTCAGGAAGAGTTTGCACACGCATCACCTCGCTATAATATTCTGTACCGACCAAACAAGGGATTTGAAAGTTCTTCAGCACAAAAGGATAACTTTAGAGTGATGGTCTGTGCACATGTACAAGCAAAGGTAACGGTGATCTTGCAAACACAATTGGTTTCCGGAGCTAAGTGAGCAGGAGCGCTTGTGTCGGAGTATTTAAAGAAGCTGTTTAATCTCCCAGGGTCACCCTTCAGATCTTGTCTTCTCATTGAAACTGGCTCTGTTTTCTTCTCTGTGTTTTTTCTTTTTTATTGCAGTTTATTATTTCCATGATTATTACACAAGGCATTATCCTTGAGCTAAAATTCAATTGTCCAATAAGCAGCTAGTATTAGATAACATTGTTCTATGAATATACACTAATCTGGGTTATTAAAAAACTTCACAATTAAAAAACAAAACAGATCCCCTGCATTAGTTATCCAGTCATTGTTTGGATTTTTTTTTTTTTTTTTTTTTTTTTATGGTATCTTACTGAGCTTCGGAGTATTATGTTGACTTTAATCCACTTTAGACCTCTTAACGGGACTTTAAATTTAAGATCAGAATATGAATCCCTTGACATACACCTAGAAGAGATTTATAAGGACCTTTTTGGTTGTGATTACTCTTTTCACTAAGATTGCATAAGATGGAATTTATGTTTATCAGAAGGTAAAACAGAGGTCATAGGTATTCAAGGAGAAATGGCTTTCCTGTTATTTTCCTTACCCAGTTGAAATGTGCCTGTTTCTGGCCACCAGGATCTATGAAAGGACCTTTGTTTTTTTCAAGCGAAATGATTCCTCTTCTGTTTGCACTGTTCATTAACTAAGTCATTGACACTTTCCCATGTCCACTGGCCAAGACCTCATTTTGAACCTCTTTCCAGAGCCAAATGGCACATGTACCTATACTATTTCTGCTTATGTTGGTGGAGTGGCTGTGGGAGAATTAAAGAAAATGCTAATCAGAGGTACATTCTTATAGGACCGTAGGGTATATTGTACCCCTGTTGATTGGAAATTATCTTCATTTCTGGTTGGATTGCATTGTTTAGAAATGCAATGTGTTATTGGCTTATAATTCTGGGAAATTGATAGTGTGGCTCTGAGGTGAATTCTGTGGTTTGAAAAAAATAAATATTTTGTATTGATTCTCAAATGTCATTTCAATGTTGTGACTATGTACTAAATGCAATAAGACTGTGGCTGTTCTCTTCAAAGGGTATGTCTTGTTCAACAGTTGGCAATTTAATTGCTCTCATTAGCCCTGTTTGTCAATATTACAGCCATGCAATTCAGGAGAAGTTGTTCACATGTGATGTGGGGAGTTATGACTGGAGACAGGAATGCTTGAGAGTAAATGGGAGGCCAGATGCAGACAAAAGGCTTCTGCCACCCACCAGCATAGCCAGAGCAAGGATGAAGCGATGAAGTCTAGTTCCTGGTGGTCCTTGTTTGTCAGAAAGCATGGTGGAGCTTAGAACAGGGTGTTCTGTACATCAGCTCTTTTATGAATCCAAGAAGAACAAAATGGTGGATGAAACTCTTATTGACTGGGGATTCAGAGCCACTGACTTTGGCTCTGACCTTTAACTCTTGATGGATTCTGAATCACTCTTTCTGTATTAGGGTGTATACCATCACTCTAAAACATTGTGGTCAATGAAATAAATCTTGTACAGATGTGCTTGGCCTTGTTATGTTGACACCTGGTTTACTGGAACTTTGTCTTAATACAGAATGTATGGTTTTGCTTATAGGACATTCATGATGCTTCCTAAAGGATAATGACATTCTGTATTCTACCACATTCATTAGCCTGCAGCATGAGTGGCCATCCTGACCCCCACACCAATGTGAGTGTGTGTATGTGATGATGGTGATCAGAGATGACCAAATTGGATTTATCTCAGGAATGCAAATTGGTTAACGTTAGGAAGTCAATTAATGTGACCCGTCCATCAACAGATTAACGTGTGATCAGATTGTCTGTGAAAATCCAAAATATCTACAAGGCAGATTAGTAGCCTTGTGAGTTTATCAGGGTTGCTGGAACACAATCAATATGCAAATGTCAATTACATTTTCACGCAGCAACCACAAGCAGTAATATCTGTAAATTTTTTAAATATTGTTAAGAAATAGAATTTATACTAGGAACAGAAAAGTCACAAAGTACCTAAAAATCTTAATAAAAGATATATAAGCCTTTTAATGAGAAATTGATAATTTTTAAAAAGCACCTTTGTTGACATAAATAGACAGTGGTTGGTAAGATCATCTCAGCCTCAACTCATTCTCTGAATGTTAGTAGATTAAAGTAATTCCAACAGAAAAATCCCAGCTGATCCTAATATTTAAATGGAAGAACAAAGGACCACAGATATCTAAGATACTCATAAAGAAGGTGAGGTGTGAGGAGAGCTAGGATTACTGGAGTATGACCCTTACTGTGAAATACAGTGAGTGCTTAAAACACTGTGGAGTTGGCACAGAGATGATAAGTAGATGAATGGACAGGAATAAAGAGCTCAGAAACTGACCTACTCATGTTCCAGAACCAAATTTTGTTAAAGGTAGTCATTGCAGATCAATGAGGAGGAGGATGGATTATTTCTTAAATGGGGCTTCAGTAATTTTTCACAGAGGAAAAAAAGTGAATTGGAGTTCAACCTTGCACCAGTTACAAAAGTCAGTCCAAAGTGGATTAAAGATTTACTGGATTAAAGTTAAAACTGTAAAACTTAGAAGATGATATAGAAGAATATTTTTTATGACTTTAGGGGGAAGGGGAAACGGTGCAAACCATTAGTTAAGAGAGAAATAATTTAGTTGCACTAATAGTAACTACTTTTGTTTACCAAACATGCCACAGAATGAAAAAGCAAAGCCAAACTGGAACAAGATACAGATAATCATGATGTGTACATAATTGTTAAAAAGCACCTGAATGTATATCAGTAAGAAAGCGACAACTCAGGAGAGAATTGGGCAAAATTCACAAGTAGGCATTTCACAGAAGAACCAGAAATGGCCCATAAACTTGAAAAAAAGTCAAGCCTTACCAGTAATCAGGAGACACATTGAAGCCGTAATACCAGTTTCTAGTCCCCGTATGGGAGAAGGCAACGGCACCCCAGTCCAGGACTCTTGCCTGGAAAATCCCATGGACGGAGGAGCCTGTTTAGGCTGCAGTCCATGGGGTCGCTACGAGTCAGGCATGACTGAGCCACTTCACTTTCACTTTTCACTTTACTGCATTGGAGAAGGAAATGGCAACCCATTCCAGTGTTCTTGCCTGGAGAATCCCAGGGACTGGGGAGACGGGTGGGCTGCCGTCTATGGGGTCGCACAGAGTCTGACACGACTGAAGTAACTTAGCAGTAGCAGCAGTCCCCATATTGGCAACAATTAAAAAGTTGGTAAGTGGGGGGAGGGAAAAATTAGAAGCTTGGGATTAGCAAATGCAAACTACTATATATAAGATAGGTAAACAACAAGGCACTACTGTGTAGCACCCGGAACTTAATTCAGTGTCCTGGGGTAAACCTAGTGGAAAAGAATGTATATAATGTATAGCTGAGTCACTTCGCTGCACAGCAGAAATTAATGCAACATTGTAAGTCAACTACAATTTTAAAAGGCGGGGAGGGGTCAGAAAATACTAAAAATTGCAGAGGTTGCGACAACAGGATCTTCATCTGCTACTCTGCGTGTAAGTCAGTACTACCACTTTGGAAAACAGTATTAGCTAGTGAAGTTGAACATTGGGTTTATCTTAAGAGAAAATCACATCAGATGTGAATACCCAGGAAACATGTCCAGGAATGGTCACAACAAGCAGTGTTTGTAGTAACAACAGGAGGAAAAAGGAGGAAAAGAGAGCCAGCTGCCCATCTACAGGGAAATGAAGAGATGAACTGTGTGTGTGCAGTGGGATCTGTGGAGTCCTAAGTGCAGCACACAGATTTGTGCATCAACCTGGGTAAGTCTCAGAAATCACACTGAGTTAAAAAGAGGCAAATCAGAAGAGTATAGTCAGCCTGATTACCTTTATACAAAGTTCATAACCAGGAAAAACAGTACATTGTGTAGAGATTCATAAGTAGTAAAACTAAAGAAAGAGAATTAACATTTATAGACCATGGGGCTTCCCTGATAGCTCAGTTGGTAAAGAATCTCCCTTAAATGCAGGAGACCTCGGTTCAATTCCCGGGTTGGGAAAATGCTAGAGAAGGGATAGGCTACCCACTCCAGTATTCTTGGGTTTCTCTTGTGGCTCAGCTGGTAAAGAATCCGCCTGCAGTGCAGGAGACCTGGGTTTGATCCCTGCGTTGAAAAGATCCCCTGGAGAAGGGAAAGGCTACCTGCTCCAGTATTCTAGCCTGGAGAATTCCATGGATTGTTAGTCCATGGGGTCTCAGAGTCTGACACAACTGAGCGACTTTCACTTTCAAGACCATGGTCTCCTTGAAGGTGGGGTAAAGGGGAAGTGAGAACAGAGAGGAACACTGGCTTATAAGCAGTTGAGAATAGGAACATTTTGATCTTAGTAAACATGTCAGTTCTTGAATTAATATCTAAATTCAGCGCAAAGCTAATCTAAACACCAAAAAGTATTTTAAGTATAAATAAAAAATTTGTGTGAAAGTATGAACGGATGAAAATAAAATCTTCATTGAAAGGGGGGAAAGAAGAGGAACTTGTACCAAAAATCACTTTTTTTACAATGGCAATTACATTTTTACACTGGTGTCAAAAGACAAGTTAATGGAAGATGGTTTAAAATAGAGACTCAAGTGCTTTTAAGCATGTTAAAGGTGGGTATTTAAAATGGTTCTGATCATGACATTATTCACTGGAAAGTGCTGATACAGCTGGTGAAAATTCAGTCATACAGTTCACCAAAAAGAAATTCCAGATGGACTAAAAATGAACGAAGTTAAAGTTATAAAAACTGAAGACAATACCATTTATATTTTCTTGAGGTGGGAGACGTTTGTTCTATGAATGTAAGCAATGGTCTGAAAACAGAACCCTGTGTAAATCAATCACCCAACTACACTATGTAGAGCACTGACCCAGCATTTGTACATACGTATATATTTTTAAATTGTGTACTATACTAATACACATAAGACAAAACAATAGATGAGAAAAAAGATGAGGTGAAAATGTTTTAAAATACTTTTTGTGTGTATTGTGGTTAAAAAAGAAATAACCCTTTACTCTTTCTGAAAAGTTTAGTAAGAGCCATATTATTAAAAATGCTTCATTATTTTTGAAACTCCTAGTTTTAACACTTCACAATAAAAACAATGTGTGATTCTAAGGTAAGTTTATTTTAATGCTGAGTTCTTATGGCTATTGTAGCTGGGGTGGGGGGGAGAAAAAAAAAAAAACTTCATTAAGATGTGGATCCAGGGAATCTGTGGATCCAGATGCCTTGGCTTTCTGAAAAACAATACTGTTTTCAGTTCCATCTACTAGTCTTAAAGTGTTTGTTGAAATCTTTGTAATAAATTTCCATCTGTCTCACTGTCCCTAACTTGTTCTTGCTCAATAATTGTGAGTGTGGTATTTTTATTATTAACAAAGGGGTTCAAGAGCTATTGAAACTCACTTTTGAATTTTAGTTCCCAAGTTTGAGTGTGCTCTTATAAGAGGTTTTATTGGTGACCAATTTTGGACAACACATTTTCATGAAGCTGGAATCATGTCTAGCCATTTTTGAGATGCTCTTAACATGAATTTCTTTAGAAAAAGTAGCAACTTTCTTACTCAGTATAGCATCTTTACTTTGAAGGGTTGGATAAAGTCTGTCTTTTTTGTTTTTAAAATACCTTCGTGATTGCATTATTGACAGGCACTTGTCACCACAAGAAAGGTTGGCAAATTGCAAACATCTGTGTTTTTATCACTAAAAAAATTAAGAACATATTTAATACTGACAATACTTTTTCAAATGTTACTGTGAGATAACCAGCAAACCTCTTCTGGGATTTAAATTTCTCCATCTCAGAAAATAGGGCTACTCAGGTGGTTCAGTGGTAAAGCGTCCGCCTGCCAATGCAGGAGCCACAGGAGACTTGGCTTAGATTCCTGGGTCCAGAAGATCCTCTGGAGAAGGAAATGGCAACTCACTCCAGTATTCTTGCTGCAATAGCGATAATCCCATGGACAGAGGAGCCTGGCAGGCTACAGTCCATGGGGTCGCAAGGAGTCAGACACAACTAAAGAGCCTCAGACACAACAGGGCATGGATGCACACACACATCTCATAAACTGTTGTGAAGATGCTCTCATGTAAGATCAAGTCTAAGTCTGATTGCCTTGTGGGGGCGCTCAGACCACAGTTTTCAAGAAGAGAATGGTGTCCAGCATTGTCAGCATTGTGAAATGCCACTGCTCCTTTCAGAATGTATCACTTTTTTAACCAGTATTGGGGGAGTGAGGCCTCCCAGGTGGTGCAGTGGTTAAGAGTTCACCTGCCGACGCAGGAAATGTAGGCTTTGCGGATTCAATCCCTGGATCAGGAAGATCCCCTGGAGAAGGAAATTCCAGCCCACTCCAGTCTTTTTGCCTGGAAAGTTCCATGGACAGAGGAGCCTGGCAGGCCACAGTCACAAACAGTTGGACACTACTAAGCCGCATGCATGCACGCATGCATGGGGAAATAGTCCCATTAGAAAACCACAGTAATTGCCACAGACATGATCTACTGATGAATGCTACATGGAAGTTGTTGAAGGAGAAATAGGATAGTTGCATACACTCAAAAGTTGTCTCACTCTCCAGATATTTATTAATGTGGCCACCTCATGCGAAGAGTTGACTCATTGGAAAAGACCCTGATGCTGGGAGCGATTGGGGGCAGGAGGAGAAGGGGACGACAGAGGATGAAATGGCTGGATGGCATCACCGACTCGATGGGCATGAGTTTGAGTAAACCCCGGGAGTTGGTGATGGATAGGGAGGCCTGGCGTGCTGCGATTCATGGGGTCGCAAAGAGTTGGACACGACTGAGCGACTGAACTGAACACATCTATAGAAACTGATCTGCCTTCGGGAGGTGGAGCTTAATTACACTCCCCCTGGATATGGGCTGGACTCAGTGACTGGCTTCTGAGTATGGAAGAAGTTTCTTATCACAGAGAAACCTGAGGGCAGCCCCTTAATCAAGTGGTTATGGTTCACATTGCAACCATGAGTCACGTGGTATCCTACCCCCAATACAATGCCCTGAGAAGGACACTTCACCTCTGTGGTGTCAGACAAGAGGGGGATTTTCTCCAGGACACCTGACTGCCCCTCTTCACAGGTGTCAAGGTCATGAAAAACCAGGGAAAACCAAATACTTGTGATAGGTGAAGCTAAGTACAGAGTCATAGTGACAAAGTGCCATTTGGCATCCTGGGATTTAAAAAAAGATAAGGGGAGAAATCTGGATAAAATCTGAGGCATAGCATTGCTCTGATGACTTCTTCGTTTCGAGAAATGTACCATGGTTGTCAGTCAGATTGTGTGCTTAGTTGTGTCCAACCCTTTGTGACCCTGTGGACTGTAGTCCACCACGCTTCTCTTTCCTTGGGGTTTTCAGACAAGAATACTGGAATGGGTTGCCCTTTCGTCTTCCAGGGATCAAACCCATGTCTCCTATGTTTCCTGCATTGCAGGTGGTTTCTTTACTTGCTGAGCTATTGGGGAAGCTCGTACCATGGTTACCTGAAGTTTAAACTGGGGGAAATTGGGGGAAGGATTTACAGAAACACTGTCCTGTCTTTGCAACTCTTGGTATGTAAATCTAAAACTGTTTCCCCAATAAAGTTTTTGGTTTTAATCCCATGGGATTCTCAGAATTATAAGGGGACCTTATTCCTCTGTAGAAGCCATACAGAGAACCACGGTGATTCCAGTGAACACATAGCTATTGGGGCTGGTGGCTCATTTCTCAGCTCTGTCATCAAAAGTCTGTTTTGAAGTGGATAAAAATGTTCATCCTTAAATTGGAGGGTCTGAGCTTAACAAGCTCTCACGTGAATCACGTGTTTCCTTCATAGCTCCTCTTACCGTAGTTGATTGTATATGTTGGCTTCCAATCAGGGTTAGAGAATTGGATTGACATTTGGAGAAAATGTCATTGCAACCCATCAGAGGAAGCTTTGATGGAGGAGCAGTTGAAGTCCTTGGTGTGCAGTCAACCAGTGGGGCTGTCCCTGTGCACTACAGGGGCCCTCCCTTCTGGGTTCCTGTGCTCTCTGCTCTCAGGCTTTCCTAAGGATAACATGGTTAGTCAGACCCTCCCAAGTTCCACAGACCTGAAGTTCTCCAGTCTACTGAAAGTCATGCTAAATCAAGCTAATCCAAGGCGGCAGTGTGAAGGGGGAACCGTGTCAGAGCTACAAGGACAGCAAGAAAATTAAAGGTACCAGAACCATCTGCTAATACAGGAAAGGAGATCAAAGAGAAGAAGCAGGTATGGATGGGCTTTCTGACTGTGGGGTGCCATCTTATCAGGGGTGCAAGGGGGTCTTGGAAGGAGAAGTGGGAAAATCAGGTGCAAGGCAGTGCTTGGGGGTGGGTTGATGTGAAAGCAATTGTAAGAGTCAAGACTTGCCAGTCTCATCAGGCCATCTCAGGCCAGGGCCCAGCGTGAGCCCTTTCAGGCAGGAGACATGGAGACCTGGAGACCTAGAAGCTAGAAGGCAAGAACAGATGTGGATCAGGACTTCTGAGAGGCCATATGGTGCCATACAGATAACATAAGCTCTTCACTCAGAGATGCATTTGGGGTCAGTAACTCCTGGCCCTATGTGTCGTGTGTCCCCCTGCAGGTCACTTCAGCTCTCTGAGCCTTGGTTTGCTCTGCTATAAAACCCATCTCCTTCTGCAAATAATTTAAAGAATTGCTCCTCCATATTCAACACAGTTTGGACAGGGCTGGTGAAACTGTCCTGCCTTCCTCAGCCTTTGTTTGGATGGGCGTATTACCTGAGCCAATCAGCTTTCTCCCCTGGAGATGGAGTTTTGAGCAGAGCCTTCTGCAGCCTGTACGAGGCCCCAGGGACTGGGCTGGGATTTGCCTGCTGAAATCCTGGAGCCGCCAGGCTCCTGTTCCTTCAAAGGCTAGCTCTGCCATGCACTTGGTGACACTTCCTTCACCATAAGGGGTGAAAGTCAGTGTTTGCTACCTGCAGCCCAAGTGTCCTAAGGCCCCCAGAAGATCTCTTGGGTGATCTCTGTGATCCCTTTTCTATAAACAGGGTCTTTGTTACCCACTTTGGAGCTTTTCTGAAACAAAGTGGTGAACAAATAATATGAAATGGAGCAGGACCCTATGGTCCTTGTCTCGCCCCCCTACCATGTCCTCAGCTGCCTTTTGTGGAAAACTTTAGTCAAAGAATAAGTTTAATCAGAGAAGTGAGAAATGCAGAAACGAAAACAAAGGACACCAAATAATAATGATGTAGTTATTAAGCATAGTCAAGGACCTTTAGTTCCTTCTCAAGTTAGTTCAGTCGCTCTGTCGTGTCTGACTCTTTGCAACCCCATGGATTGTAGCACACCAGGCCTCCCTGTCCATCACCAACTTCTGGAGTTTACTCAAACTCATGTCCATTGAGTCAGTGATGCCATCCTACCATCTCATCCTCTGTCGTCCCCTTCTCCTCCTGCCCTCAGTCTTTCCCAGCATCAGGGTCTTTTCCAATGAGTCAGCTCTTCTCATCAGGTGGCCAAAGTATGGGAGTTTCAGCTTCAGCATCAGTCCTTCCAATGAACACCCAGGACTGATCTTTAGGATGTACTGGTTGGATCTCCTTGAAGTCCAAGGGACTCTCAAGAGTCTTCTCCAGGGACTTCCCTGGTAGTCCAGTGGCTAAAACCTCTCGCTCCCAATGCAGGGCATGCAGGTTCGATGCCTGGCCAGGGAACTAGATTCCACATGTCCCAACTAAGAGTCTGCATGCCCCACTCAAGATCCCATGTGCTGCAACGAAGACAAGGAACCTGGTGCAGGCAAATAAATTTAAAAAAAAAAAATTAAAAAAAAAAAAAAAAAAGAGTCTTCTCCAACACCACAGTTCAAAAGCATCAATTCTTCGGCTCTCAGCTTTCTTTATAGTCCAACTCTCATATCCATACATGAGCACTGGAAAAACCACAGCCTTAGACGGACCTTTGTTGGCAAAGTAATGTCTCTGCTTTTTAGTATGCTGTCTAGGTTGGTCCTAACTTTCCTTCCAAGGAGTAAGCATCTTTTAATTTCATGGCTGCAATCACCATCTGCAGTGATTTTGGAGCCCAGAAAAATAAATCAGCCACTGTTTCTCCATCTATTTGCCATGAAGTGATGGGACCAGATGCCATGATCTTAGTTTTCTGAATGTTGAGCTTTAAGCCAACTTTTTCACTCTCCTCTTTCACTTTCATCTGAAGGTTTCACTTTCATCTGAAGGAACTGAAGGTTAACTGTACCTAAAACAACCAGGATAATGCTGGTCAGACCACCGATGACCAATCTGAACAATTAGTTCAGAGTTGACTGTTGTTTCTGTGTGTAGCCCCTTCTGTCTATAAAAGCTTTTGTCCTATTGGTTGCCGGTTTGGTGGTGGAGTGGGGTTGGGGAGGGTGGAGTGGGGTGGGGGGAGTTGGCCTTTGAACAGATGTCTGCCATCCCACCACCAGCCCCTCTGTTGCAGGCATCTGAAATAAAGCAAACTTCCCTTTCCCCCAACCTGGCCTGTTTATTGGCTTTTGAGCAGTGCTCGCTGAACCCCCCACACACTTTCAGTACCAAATACATTTAAAAGATGGAGTCTACAATTTTCTTCCCTGCATTTTCTCTCTGGGTAGAAATGGGGGATGCTCAGTTGATCCCAAAGCCAAGGTCCCCAGCGTGGAGTAACCAGGCACGCCATTCCTAAGAGCCCGCATCCTTGGTCACCCCCCTGCAGAGAAACCCAGTTGCACGCTCACCCCAGCCCTGTCCGGGCACTGTGTGTCTCGTAGCCCTGGTCGGCAGTGTTTGATAAACCACCGAACACTTCCAGCCGCAGCTCTCCTGCAGCTGACCATTTGTAAATTGCTTTTGCCCTACTGCCTGACAGCGTGAAAAACACATTTTCAATCTCCATGTAGCAGTAGGTGTATTTCTATCACAGCATTTCTGAGCTCCCAGGGACAACCTGAGATGCTGGGCTGGGGTGGCCCCTGGGCCTAGAGAACACAGGAGATGTTCTGGGGCGGTGGGAGCCAGGCTGGCGGGGGCGGGAGGGGGCAGGTGACAGGCACCATGTCCCCACACACAGAGGCTCTAAGGCCCTCTCATTGCGTGCCTGGCAGGATCTGGAGGGGGCCCCCACAGGCCCCCCAGCCCCAACGTGTCCTGAGCAGGACACTGAATTGAAGGCCTCAGTGTCTGTTCTCAAGATGAGGCCATTTAGGAATAAGCCTCCCTTAGCGAGCCTTGCTTTGAGCCAAGCAGCGTGTCAGGCACTTGGCACACTTTGCACACTTTGTGTCACGTGTCCTCACCCCGCTACTCTACCCCTGCTGTCTGCATGAGGCCCAGACCTCGTCCAGACCAGGGCTGTCTGGCTCCAGAGCCGCTTCTGTTAGGCAGCAGCCCAGGGGAGCCAGCTGGCGATAAACCCAGGTCCCCTCGTCTTTAGCCCAGGGCCATCCCCTCCTGACACTGCACCCCCCAGCACCTGGGCACAGCAGCGCCTGGCATGGCAGTACTGTGGCGTCCGCTCCCTCCAAGGGTGACCTTGGAGGGCTGCTTGGGGCCACATCATCTGTCCCTTTTCCCAGGGGGGAGACAGAGCTGCAAGAACCAGTGCTGTGTCTGCTGCCATTGAGTTTTCCTGCTGATGCTCAGAACCAGGTGTTTGTTAGGAAGGAGCCTGGTTCCAGGGAGGCAGACAGTTCAGCTTCAGCCCCTTAGAGATGTGACTATCGTTTCCCCATCTACATATACACTGGGCTTGTATTAGAAGTGGGGCTAGTAATCATACTGGGAAAACAGATAGCAGCTACAATTGTAGTCAATTTAAATGACTTTTTTCCTTTAAGGGAAAGCAGTTACCATGTAGTAAATGCTGGAAACATCATCAGTTACTATCAAGCTGTCTAGCCAGAGCCCATTACTCTAGTTGTCATGTAGCTTTCTCTTCTTTGGGCTAAAATTAGACTCCTATTTTCTTTTAACTCAATAAACAGCCACACAGCAGCCTCTACAGATTAGATTAGACAATCTCCATGGTAGTCTGAGACGTCTCCATCTTATTAGCTTCGTGCCTCGGCGTCCAAGGCTGCGGGTGAGGGAAGGAAGGCCTTGGGCAGAATCAGTGGCTTTCAATTATTGAACTTGAGCATTGTCAGGCCATGGGTGAAGCATGTTATATACACTGTGGCATTTAATCCCCAAGACACTTCAGGAGGGAGCTATGAGCATTTTCAGCCCCATTTTACAGATGGGATAAGTGGTGTTCAAAGATAGTCAGCAACTTATTTAAAGTCCCTCAGCTACTAGGGCTTCCCTGCTGGCTCAGACAGTGAAGAATCCACCTGCAGTGCAGGAGACCAGGGTTCGATCCCAGGATTGGGAAGATCCCCTGGAGGAGGGCATGGCAACCCACTCCAGTATTCTTGCCTGGAGAATCCTCATGGACAGAGGAGCTTGGCGGGCTACAGACCATGGGGTCACAAAGAGTCGGACACAACTGAGGAATTAAGCACGACTAAGCACAACAGCTACTCGGGGATAGAGCTGTGGTCCAATCTGGGTCTCCCCAAAGGCTATGATTTCAGTCCCGGATCACACTGCAGACCCCAGCTCGAGAATGAGGCTCTGAACCACCTCAGCATTTTAGGACCCTCACTAGAAACTGATCATTTACCTCTGAAATGCTGTTCAGACTGGACTATTTGGCAACTGGAATGCTATTAACTCTCCACGACCACCTTGGCAGTCTCATTCTGGCCTAACCGGTCCTAATGGGCAGTTAAAGATGTGATGAATAACACAGGGGTTGAATTAACCGAATGGTGCCCAGGCAGCCTCTTTTCAAGCAAGGAGTCTGGTGGGGCCAGGAGTGGGGGAGGAAGTGAACCGTGCTCTGCCCCTAGGAGGGAGAGTTGGGAGGCTTAGGGCTGGGAGCAGAGTTGGGGCTCCCCTTTCCCCCTCCGTCTGCTCAGAAACACGGAGAGATGAGGGTGGGCATCGGGGAAGCAGCAAGAACTGAGAGGCAAGTGCAATTGAGCAGCTGCACCATGTCTCACCCCCCAACCCCGTCCCCCGACCCCAACTTACCCAGGGATCAGGAACCCCAGCTAGTCCCAATTTTCAGATGAGCTGAGACCCAGAGAAGTGCCCAGGGTCACACAGCCATTGGGTGGCAGGGCCGAGGTGGTCGGACGCAGAGCAGACCCCCCGAACCGTTCCCTCCACTGTCCACTCTGCTGGTTGTTGGCTGCCACACAGGTGTGGACCCCAGCCCAGTGGATTTGCTCCCTCCTGAAGACCCCACCCTGGGCTGAGACTCCACCTGCCAGGCTGAAATAGCTGCTAGAGTCCAAGTCCCCTTAAGTCCAGAAGCTGCCTCCCAACTAATCGAGGCCTGGCCACCACCCCTCTCCACGTCAGCAAAGATGGCATTTCTCTGAATTGTCCCCAGGCCTCCTCCTGACCTTACCTTGCTGGGGGCCCCTGGCCAACTGGCTGCCTCTCTTCTTCTCACTGGTGAAAAGAGGAGGGTTCCTGAACTTCGGCCTGCAGAGCCAGTGGGGATTGTTACCTGTGACCCCTCTCCCACCTGCCGAGATTCTGATTCTCTAGGTCCCAAGTAAGGCCCAGAAACCTGCATTTCAGCCTCACGCCCCAGGTGACTTACATGCACCTGGGGCCCACCCCAAGTGGGGACACAGGCTGGACCGAGTCTAAGATTCTCACTTCTATGGAGTCTGTGTGTGCTAAGTTGCTTCAACTCTGCAACCCTATGGACTGTAGCTCTCCAGGCTCCTCTGTCCATGGGATTCTTCAGGTGAGAATGCTGGAGTGGGTTGCCACGCCCTCCTCCAGGGGATCCTCCTGATCCTGGGGATTGAACCCACATCTCTTATGTCTCCTGTATTGGCAGGTGGGGTCTTTACCACTAGCACCACCTGGGAAGCCCGCTATGGAGGGTCTGAATTGAAGACTAATTCTTAAATCATCTTTCGATTTTTCTCATCTGGGGCTGAAATTAGAATCCCAAATCCAGTGGATCTTTTTATGCAGTTCTGTCACCGTGCCCTGGGGCCGATGGGGCACCTCCTGCTGTAGGTTCACACTCAGAGCCCTCGGTGGCAGCTGGGAGGAGCCCAGCAAGCGCTTCAATGGGGGCCCAGCATGCGGGGCACATTTTCTGAAATTCACGATGGCTTTCTCCCTGAGCAAAGCTCTCAGCCTCCCCGGATGGGGGTCCTGAGAGAGACCTGGCTGAAGCTTCCCTCTCTTGAGGAAGCCCCCTGAGCCCTGCTGCAGCCCAACCCCCGGGAGCCCATTGTCCGCTGGCCCAGTTAGGGTGGCGTAGTTACCCTGCCAACTGGGGCGGATTGGGAGGGAGTGGGAAGGAAGCTTTAGTTTGGAGCCCCTCCTCCAGAGCCCTCTGCAGTCAAAGGTTTTATTCGTATAGATTAATGGGCATAAACAGGATTCTTGATTTCCTTAAATAAATGGATTTTGAATGGTTACTCCGGCAACCAGGCCTGGCTCCATTCATTATCCAGCGGCAGGAGAGAGGGCCTGGCAGGATCTCTGTTCTTGCTCGCAGACTTTGCAGTCAGTGAGTTTGGGGTGGCAGAGCCTTCAGACCAGTCTGGATGAGGTAATACAGAATCATGTAACCACTAAATGTGTTAAGATCAAGAAACACAGTGCGTTCTCTCTGCAATGCCCGAGACAGCCGGAAGACTGCTCCCTCCCCTGCCGGAGACAAAGGACGTGCCTCTTGGATGTGGCAGACCCAAAGCCATTAACCAGGGGATGTTTAAATTCTCATCCCCGGATGACACCCACATGACCTTGGTGAATAAATTCTGGGGTGGCGAGAGGAGGGTTGTTGATCAAGGGGCTCCACTGGCCTCTCGGGATGAGGCCAGGCCCTAAGGGGGAAACAGGCAGGTCTGGTGTGGCTCTCTGGCCTCCAAGTTCTGGTCCAGTGGGCTCATCACCATCAAGAGGCCTTGAGTGCCAGCAGCGGTGGTTCTGATATGTGAAGACAACGTGGGGATTGATTCTGCAGCACAGACTCAGGACACGTCCTGCAAGAGGATCTGTCACCTGGGACGGGGGGTCACCTGGAGCAGCGGGTGTGCCTGGACAGAGCCTCCTCCTGCTGCCTTCCACCCCTCGGGCCCCCTGTAGTGAAGCCCTCTAGAGGTGCATAGAGACAGCATCTGAGGACAAGCCAGGCAGGACCCCGGGAGCACTGGGAAGGGGACCGCTGGCAAGTGGAGCCTGGGTGGGTGCCAAGCTACCCAGAATTCTCTCTGCAGACACACTGCTGACCCAGCATGGAGGAGGAGACCGGACCCAAGTCAAGGGCCCATCGGGCGGAAAATGGTCTGCGAGGGGCTGGTGGACTTTCACCCTCATCACAGCTGCCAACACTTCTTGAGCACCTTGTTACACAAGCTCTCTCTCTGCCTACGTGATCTCAGCTTATCTCCCAGTAGTTCTATGAGGCTCAGAGAGGTTAGGAACTGGTCCAAGGTGGCAGAGCCAGCAAGCCTGGTGCAAACCCAGGTGGTCTAACTCTGAAACCTGTACCCATCAAGTTAGTTGCTCATTTAGCGATTCTTTGGTGAGCGTCTATTTTGCGCCTGTGGGAAAACTGTGGGAGTCCCAGAGCTTCTGAGCTAGGTCTGGGACTCCAGCATCAGTCCCGTCCCGCCCTCTCACCCCAGCCCCCAGGACAGTTAGCAGTGTCCGTTCTGCCTGCATCACTCACGCACTGCACAGAGAGGCAGATGACCCCACTGTGGTTTATGGAACACCGCTGAGGGATGGTCTTCAGAGGCCTTCTGTCAGGCTCAGATGGAGAAGTTTCTGGGGAGGAGCTAATTGCTAGCCCCAGCTGCCCTCTGAGCCAGGCTGCCAGACAGGGAGGAAAGCCAGCAGAGAGGGGTTCTAGCCCCTGCAGAGGCCAGTGGATCTCTGTTCTGGTGGAGACTCCAAGTCTCCCCCAGGCGGTATTTGGACGCTTGCTAGCGTGGCTGTTAAAACTCTCCTTGTCTTTGACTCTTATTTAACCCTCCCCAGAACGGGCTCCCGTTCGCCTGTCTCAAAAGGAGACACAGAAATTCCTGATCTGCAGGTTTCATGGGGAGACAGGTGACCCCCAGAGTGATTACTTGAGTTAATTCATGACCCTCCCCTTCTCTACGCCTCCCTCCCTACCCCTTCTATCCCTCTTGTCCTTCCTTCCTCTTTTTCTCTTTTTATTTAGAAAACAATACAGGAAAGTACAGAGAATAAGTCTATCAAAGTTCTAGAGCAGCACTGTCCAATTGAACTTTATGTGAAGGTGGGACGGTTCTAGGTCTACGCTGTCCAATAGTGTAGCCACTAATCATAGGTGGCTACTGAGCCTTTGGAATGTGGTGAGCGCAAATGAAGAACTGAAGTTTTTAATTGTATTTAATTTTAATGGATTTAACGTCAAATGTCAGTAGCCCAGTGTGGCTAGCGGGTACTATATTATACAGCACAGCTCTAGAAGCAAAGAAACTATGGATAACTGGCGGGTCCCATGTTCCAGGAGATTCTGAACCACCCTGTTGGACACAACTTGTGTGTACCCAGCAAGGGTGCACAGGCTGAAGTCACATCAGTTCAGTGCCTTTGAATAAAAGATAGGAGGGCAAGGGAGTCGGTACCCAGGGTTCAAATACAGACCCCACTACTTCTTAGCAGTATAAACTTGGACTCATTGCTTGGACTCTCTGAGCAGATTTTTCTCATCTGTAAATTGAGGGGTCAGGAAGGTATCTGTTTCCAGGTGTTGTTTTGAAGATGGAAAGAGATAATTTGGTAAAGTACAACTGAACCCCAGAAGGAGCCTGGCCCAGGAGGTACGCACACACTTCTCCAGACACGTCCTGGCCACAGTTCAGGTAAAGAGTGCTAAGAGGACACCCGTACTCCAGACATCCCGCAGATATTCCTTCTCTTGCTCCTCCTCACAGCCCTAAGGCACAGTTACTGTCCTTGGCTCCTCTTGGCAGGTGGGCCTAAGGGAAAACTAGGCACAGAGAGGTTAAGTAACCTGCCTTAGGTCACACAGCTGGGAAGTGGTAGAGCTGGGCTTCCCACCCAGGTGTGGTTGGTCCCTCAGACTGCTCCACTAACCACAACGCTGAGCAGTCTGTGACCGAGGGGTTGCTTCAAAGTATAGTCTCAAAGGCATTTGGTTCTCAAAGCGTGGTTCCTGGACCAGCAGCATCAGCATCACCTCAGAATGCGTTTGAGATGCAAACTCTTGGCCTTTCCCTAGAACAACAGGATCAGAGACTCTGGGGGTGGGGCCAGCCCCGCAGGTGAAGCTGGGGTGCTAGAGCTTTAAAACGGTAGTAGCTCCAGGAGCCTTCAACATCTTGGCTTTGAACTCCGCCACAACTCACAGCTCTGGCTCCCTCCCCTGGCCCCACACGACTCCCTCTCCCAGCCCAGCAGTCTCCCTCTGGCCCTGGTGGCTCCCTGATCTACATCCTTTCCAAACCTGCTCATGGGCTTGAGAGCAGGCCAGGAAGGAAGTGGTCAGTGAGCGCTGGCACCTGGCCGCTGTCCCCAGCGCTGCTGGCCCTGCTCCTGGTTGGGTCTCAGTAATCTGCAGTCTGCCAGCTTGCATCTTGCACAGTCATCCTGCCAGTAATTAGTCCCACGGAAGGTGTGGATGGGGAGGCTGCTCACGGCTTGTTCTGTAAGGGAACAAGGGATGCATCTCCCTGGCTGATGGCTTGTTTTGACTGACTGTCAGCTTCAGATGATAGAAATCAGGTCCCCCGCTGAGAGCGTCAGGCGGGGTGGGGGGTGGGGGTGGGGGGGAAACCGGCTTGGAGCTCCCAGGTCCCCAGGAGGATGAGAGGGGAGGGAGGAGATAGAGAAATGTAGGCACCAGGCAGCTATTGAGCTTGAAAACAGGGAGCCCAGACCTCACCCTCGGCCAGGGAAATCAGACCCTCTGGGTCTGGGACCTGGGCACTGACAGGTTTGAAAAGCTCCCCACATGATTCTTCGCCACCTCCCAGCTTTATTTAGACATAATTGACATATGGCATTGCATAAGTTTAAGATGTACAATGTGACGGCTTGATGCATGTATATATTGCAAAGTGATTATCACGATAAGAGTAGTTAACACGTCCATCACTTCAGACACTTACTATTTTTTGTTGTGGTGGTGAGAACATTTGAGATCTCCTTTCTTAGCACCTCAAGGGTTCACTCTAGCACTGTCAACTGCAGCCACCACCTTTACCCTAGATCCCCAGAACATATTCATCTTATAACTTGAAGTTTGTACCTTTGATTGACATCTTTTCCCCACCTCTTCACCCTTGGTATCTACCAATATATACTCTCAGCTTCTAGAGTTCACCTTTTTAAGATTCCACATATAAATGTCAGACAGTATTTGTCACTCTCTGTCTGGCTTATCTGACTTATTTCACTTAGCAAAATGCCCAACAATGTTGTTACAAACGGTTGAAATTCCTGCGTTTTTATGGCAGAATATATTACATATGTTATATAGGTATACACATATATCTCACATTTTCTTTATCTGTTCTTTTCTCAATGATGGATATTTAAGTTGTTTCCATGTCTTGGATATTGTGAATAATGCTGCAGTGAACATGCAGATGCAGGTATTTCTTCAAGAGTGTGATTTCCTGACTCTAATGTGGAACCAAGGCTGAAGTATCATTACTCTAAATTAGCATTTCTCAAACTTGAAGAGCAGTCAAACTATCTAAGACCTTGTTTAAAATGCAGACCCTGGTTCAGAGAGTCTGCAGCATGGCCCAAGAATCTGCCTTCTAGGAAAACTCATCAATCAATTTACCAAATAACCAGTTTGTCTACTTCATCAGATTTCCTGTTTTATTTGGTAAAGGCAATATTTAGTAGCTTATTAAAGGAGAGTTTACTTTTGCTTAAGATATTTCATCAGGCTTCCCTGGTGGCGCAGATGGTAAAGAGTCCACCTGCAATGCAGGAGACCGGGGTTTGATCCTTGGGTCAGAAAGATCCTCCTGGAGAAGGGCATGGCAACCCACTCCAGTATTCTTGCCTGGAGAATCGCATGGACAGAGGAGCCTGGCAGGCTACAGCCCATGGGGTCACAAAGAGATGAACACGACTAAGTGACTAACACACACACACACACACATATCCACACACACAAGATATTTCATCAACAGAAAGACTATTACCAGCGTTGCATTTGAGAATTTTAGCATTTATGTAAGAAATGGAGTATTTCCTGCCATAACAACAGACAAGGATATGTTTTATCAACATACATATCATACAACAACATAACATACAACAACATAGCAACAGACGAGGATCCAAATGTGAATTTCTGAGCCCCGAGGGCGCCCAGGAAGGAGGCCAATACCCGCTATCTGGCAACCACCTAACTGCAACCATTCCCGACGGTGAGCTCTGAGGAACTGGAGAAGGTGCATGTGAAAAAAAACATAAGCTACTGCCCTAGATAGCTGAGATACATATGAAAGGAATGATTTTAGTGAACCCAGACTCTCACATCTTCCTATACATAGAAAAGTGCTAATTTCTTCAACTTGAGATACCTGGTTTTCCTTAATTAACAACAATCTTCTGATGCTCAGACTACCTGCCCCTTGTTGCAAACTTCTATATAAACTGACTCTTCCCTTGCACTCCTCCCCCCTCCCCCCACCGCCACTCCCCAGAACAGTCTCTCAGGGTTACTTGAGATGCTGTCTCCTGAACTTGAAGTCCTAAAAATTTCTGCAGAATAAAACACAACTCTCCACTTTCAGGTTGTGACTATATTTAAGTTGACATATGCTAATTTTTCATGTAAGGTATTTTCTTTGGATGATTTGGTATTTAGCAAAATGGTTCTTGGTGAATAGGGTCCTTTTAGTGTCCGTGCAGAAGTCGCTCAGCCAGCCTTGGGGAGAGGAACCACACAGATGTGGTCTTATGGGTGAGCTCACCCATTGTTCCAAAACCCCCAAATTTATCAAGCTCTGCCTTTGCTTCTTGCATGTTTGAGGGCTCTGCTGCTGAAGGTTTTTGGGAACAAAATCTTTTTAATCTGAAAGCTGCATTTGACAGTTGAGAAGTATGAGGCTCAGAGAAGTTAGGCAACTTTGCCTGAGGTTGCACAGCCAAGGCCATCAGACCAGAGAGAGGTTGCAGGCCATATATTGTCAACTCAGAGGCAGAGCCTGGTACATGGCTAAGTAGAGACTGCCCAGACAGAGGATGGGGGCTGGGAGGAGTTTGGATACATCACCCTCACTTACCCCTCTCTCCTCGTGGAATTGACTGCCTCTGAGGGTTCCCTTGCTCCATCTCCCTCTGTGGCAGTGGCAAGAAAGGGGAATCAAAGGCTTTTTCTTAAATTTGGCCCCATCAAGGCCTTTGGAGGCGCTCAGCATCTCCTTTCCATTATCCGTGGAGGAGGAGAGCCTCAGGAGACGCCACACTATGAGCTAAATGGGGCATTAAGTGAGACGATCTGTGTAAAAGGCTTAGGAGGATGCCTGTTCAGGGAGTGGTTCTTTGTCTTCCTCTTTGGGAAGGAGGAGGAAGGGGTGATCTTAGAGGCAGCCCCAGGGTGGAGGGGGCTGTCATCTCAGCCACATCACAAGGACTGAGGGATTCAGCTAGAGGGGGGCCTGCATCCCATTTTTCCAGGCCTGCCCTTCTCCCCCACCTCCTGGCCTCAGGCACCCGCTCCGGAGGCTGCAGGGTCCCGGTTCCCAGCCGGGCCACGTGTAGGCATCAGGGCTTTGCGAGCAGGTGGCCTGGGAACTCAGCATCCGGCAGATTGTTGTCAACAGCCCTAGTGGACGCGGCTGGGCCTCTCATGCCCTCTAGCTGGCGGGAGGAGGCGAGGAGGGGTGGGTACTTCACGCTGCCAGCCTGGGTGGTGTCGAGAGCGCTCTCGCAGCCCTAATTTGAAAAACGGAGCTGAAAAACAGTCAGACGGCTGGTGTGACTCAGCACCATTATCCCTAATCACGCGGAGAACCTACCAACCTCTGCCTGGCGAGTTCCTATGGCAGCAACTTGAGAGTTGTGCCGGCGTGTCGAGGGAGAGGGGACGGGGGCCTCAGAGCAACAGGACAGGAAGCCCCTACCGGGCCCCCGGAAGGAAGCCGCGCCGGGATGGCGGTCTTGTCCAGGCGCAGGACCGACGCCATCATTTCTCTGTCCGAGGCTGGTCCTGGCCCTTCCTGGGTCTCCCCTCAGCCGGGCCTGGGATCCTGCCCTCAGGGTGTCCCTGCCCCAAGACGTCAACAGCCTGGATTTCAGAAACGTTCAGGAGAAGCTTCATGTGGGCATTAAAAAATGACGAGGTAGGCGTTAAAAAAGGACGAAGTAGCCCTTACAAGGAATGACCCCACCAGATGTCTGCGATGCACCATTAAGTGAAAAAAGCAGTTTATAAAATAGTGTGTGGTATGACTCAGTCTGCTTAGACTGCCGTAACAGAACCACAGGCTGGGTGGCCTCTACACCAGATGTTTATTTTCTCAGTTCTGGAGGCTGCAAGTCCACGATCAAGGAGCTGGCTGATCTGGTCGCTTTGAGGACTCTTTTCCTGGCTTAAGGACTCTTTTCTGGAATTATTGATGGCAGTCTTGTCACGTGATCCTCACACAGTCATGCTTGTGGGGTGTGGGGAGGAGAAGGGAGGGACAGACAGTCCTCTCTGGTGTCTCTTCCTAGAAGGACACTGATCTCATCAGAGCAGACCGCCTCCCATGACCTCATTCAACCTTAATTATTTCTCTGGAGGCCTCATCTTCAAATACAGCCACACTGGGGGCTAAGGTTGCAACATACGAAGTTGGGGGAGGCTCGGACGTTGGGTTCACAACAAGGAGCAAACCCTGGGCTCCATCCAGCTCCTGTCTGCATGTGGAAGTCACTTGGGTGTAGTGACATGACTTCTTTGAGGGCCTCAGTTTCCCCTCTTGTGCTCTGAGAGAGACTGTACCTCTGTCTCTCTCCTTATCTGGGACTGTTACAAAGATGAAGAAGATGACCGCGAGATCGTCCAAGGCTCTGAGAGAGCTGGAGATGATGAGGTGGCCTGGAATGAGAGGTGAGGAGAGCTGGGAATGTTGTTAGGGAACCTGTAATCCTCAGGACCACCTCGGGTTGGGACAGAGGGGTTTACAGAGAAACCCAGAGCTCCAGGTATCTGCTACAGTACC
This sequence comes from Dama dama, assembly GCF_033118175.1. Lineage (NCBI taxonomy): Eukaryota > Metazoa > Chordata > Mammalia > Artiodactyla > Cervidae > Dama > Dama dama. The sequence goes on along the minus strand of NC_083695.1, from coordinate 84,547,463 downwards.
AGCACAGTACAGTACAGTACAGTACAGTAATCAGAACACATCCGCAAATGCTTGCAGATGGGGCTGGTCCCACCACTCAGGGAAGTGGTAGTGAGCGCAGGCAGGATGGAGGGTTTCCATGGTGACCAGGCACCTGGAGCCCC